>NC_135615.1:74599352-75226435 GCF_053574225.1 Canis aureus | reverse complement strand
ATCGTGATATTATTGACTACATCCCCTATGCTGTACTTTTTATCCCCATGACTTAGTTATTTTACAACTGTAAGCACGTACCTCTTAATCCCCTCCATGTATTTCACCCTCCCTCTCCACTTTGGCAACCACCAGTTTGTTCTCTGTATTATAAGTCTGTTTCTTTCTTTTTTGTTTTATTTGTTTGTTTGTTCATTTGTTTTTTTAGATTCCACATATAAGTGAAATCATATGGTATTTGTCTTTCTCTGTCTGGCTTATTTCACTTAGCTTAATACCTTCTAGGTCTATCCATGTTGTTGCAAATGGCAAGATCTCATTCTTTTTTTTATGACTTCAATATTCCATTGTGTTTATATACCACCACATCTTTATCCATTCGTCTATCGTTAGACACATAAGGCTGCTTCCATATCTTGGCTATCGTAAATAATGCTGTAGTAAACATAGGGTGCATAGATATTTTCAAAATACTCTTTTTGTTTTCTTCAGGTGAATACACAGAAGTGGAATTACTGGATTGTATGACACTTCCATTGTTAGTTTTTTAAGGAGCCTCCGTACTGTTTTCCAGAGTAGCTGCACCAGTTGACATTCCCACCAGCTGTGCATGAGGTTTCCTCTTTCTCTACATCTTCGCTGGCACTTGTTATTTCCAGTTCTGTGCTGTCTTATGGAGTCTGTAGCCTCTTTGTCACTAACTAGCTCTTTAGAGTTCAGAGATAACCAGCAGAGCAAGACTCCTCGTCTTCCTGATGGTGTCAAATCAGCAGCCCTAGAAATATACACTTAGGTAGTTTTCTGGAGTGGGCATAAAGTGTGACTCATAGAGTATTTGGGGAACCTAGTCATCCCTAGGTGAAGTCCTATATCAAAAAAGATCTGCTTTTTTGCAGGCAGGACTTACTTCCTAGGGCAATTTACTTTAAGCCTCAAAGACTTAAAGTTCTCTGAGCTGTCAGTCAAGCCTCATAAAGCCTCAGGGTTTATAGAACCCTGAAGTTATTGGCAGTACCCACTGGAGACTTTCACACCTTCAAGGAAGTCATAGTGCTGTGGGCTGTAATTCAAGTAATTTACAGAAGATAAGGATTACAAACATTTAGACACAAGTATCTCCCTACCTTTTCAGATACTTAAAAACAATACCCCTTTCAACTAAAAGCTGACACTTGAATACTGTACTTTGTTATACAACCAGGTATACTTCAAGATACTCAGAGATATTTTTCCTACTTAGCTTGCCTGGAAAACTAATGTTTGAGCTTCGTTCTTTTGGTCAGCTAGGAAGTTACCCCTTATTAAAATGTAAATCTTTCCTCTTAATATTAAATAATTATCAAGCATTCATATTATAACTTACTCTAGTGGAATGGGATAAGGGAGAAGATGAGCTAGAGTTAAGGTTTGGAGCAGGAAGAGAAATCCTCACCTTGGTACTTAGTTGGGCTTTGAAGGCTGCCTGCCCCTCTGAGTGATGACCCCACCTACAGTCTGCTGGGGAGTCAGAGGTCATTTCACAGGTTACAAGTTGGCTGCTGTCTTTTAAAATTATTAATAAAAGTGGCTAGGAAAGGTGTCTATACCTAATAGGTAACATTTGGGGTTAGTTAGAACCTTGGCTTATCTAACTGGACACAGATGGACATATTTATTAGACACACAGACTCTAGCTTTGCCATGGAGCCCTATCTGTATCCAAAGTGTTAACACCATTGGGCAGACTTTATAAGGGTGAAAACTGGTGCTAGAGGAGCTGGGCAAGTAGGAAGTACGTTTACTTCCTGCCTGAGCCTTATCAAAGTTTGTTAAGATCTGTCTGGCCCGATTTCTTTTCTTTTCTTTTTTTGGGGATGAGATTGCAGTTCTTCTGGAGTCAAGTTCCCGTTTATACCTTAATCTTTTGTATAAGGAAGAGAGTAGGATTTAGCTCTGATAAAAGGGGCCTGAGCTTGTGGATGCATTTTCAATCGTCCTTTCTTTTGATCCCTATTTACAGAAATCAGTTTTAAAGGTTATAAACTGTTACTTCTGCCTCATTTTCTTCCTGACCACTCACTTCTAATTCAGATTACAGCTATTGACATTTTCATAAAACCCCATGAATACATGTGAAGATTTTGCATTAACCTCTAACACCACTTAATCAGGACCTCTTCGTGCTTAACACCAATAAATTATACATCTGCATTTTATCTAGGAAGTATTGACCTTCGGCACGGAAGGGTTAAGTATTCCATTAAGATAAGTAGTAGTTATTTGTCTAATAAATGTCCCTGGCACTTTGACTGGCTTGATTCAATACAATTTACTAATTCACATAATTCTTTTAAAACTCATGTTCAGTTTTCTTTTGACCATATGCAAAAATTGAGATATATTATAGAAAATAGGATTGTATAGTGCATCCATACAATGGAATATTATGCAGCAATTAAATTGTTTATGAAAATTTTCTAGGGGCTCCTGGCTGGCTCAGTCTCAGTAAGTAGAGCACACAGCTCTTGATCTCAGGGTTGTGAGTTCAAGCCCCCCCACACACACACACACTGGGCAAGAGCCTACTTAAAACAAAACAAAAGTACCTGATGGTGTGGAAAGGTGTGTACAATATGCAGACTGCATATATGGTACTCTCTCACCAGTAATAAAAAATAATGACATGTATGAAGAAAGAGAAAGAAGACATATGCAGAATAGAAGTAAACCAAATGTGAACAGTGAGTGCTTCTGTCTAGATGAGAAGATTAAGAATTACCAACATTTTATTCTGTATTTTTACTTTTCTGTTGTTGTATGCAGTTTTTAATCTTGACTGGGTGTCACTTTTGCAATAAAAAATTCATAAGGGATCGTAATTCATTTTACCTTAGTAAAGATTTAAAATATAGTGAACATGCAGGGTTAAATTAATGCTTTCTCTGAGAGACCATGCAAAATTTCCCCTTAGACGTTTTTAAAATTCCTGAGTTTTCCATTTAGCACTTTAAGTTATCTTGTATGTCACCATACATACAGTGTTCCTACACATCGGGGTTTCTTAAACTGGGAATGCTTGGTGTTAGCTCACAGGTTTGCACAGCTATTTGGAGAACAGCGATTCAAAAATTAATAGCAGTTATAAAAATCCTGAAGCATTTTAATTTTACTTCTGGTCTTGTGAAATTAGGTTATTTTATTTTAAAAATAATCTTTTTATTGAAGTATAACACACATTCAAAAAAGGGCACAATCTTACAAATTTTCATAACCCTGGTAACCATGCTGTTTTATTTTTGTTGTATCGTCTTTGACAAAATTTCCTAATTCTACCTAAGAAAATATATTTTTGTCAGGGTTCTGTGGTCTCTAGAAGTTACACTCAAGATATTTTCTACTTTTTGTTCTTGTAATGGCATTAACTCTGGGTTTTTACATTTTTCAAAGAGCTCTACATTTTCATTCAGAATATTGCTGTTTTTCTTAGTTCAGGGTAGGAAAATTGGCCTTCACAGATTAAAGATGCAAAATAATAACTGCAAGAGTGTTGACATCTAGCCTCTGCAGATTTAATTTTTCTTTCATTCCCAACTGTGGCAGTGCTTTGCCCCAGTCTGCTAGTTCTGTGGAACTTGATTCCTGTGCCTCTGCATATGATACAGCTTAGGTTGCTAATCTGAAGAAGCAGATCAGCAGCCGGTGGTAAGTGTGTCAGGCCTAGAAATCCTAGACTGAGCTGTGAGGAACTTTAGAAGTCCTTAGCCTACAATGGGGAAACTGAGTCCTGGAAGGTTACATGCCTTGCCCAGGGTCGCAGACTTGGCCCCAGAGCTGGATCTAGAATCCTGATCCTCGGCCCCATTAGTAAACTCCTCAGCCCCATTAGTAAACCAGGCTAAGCCCCCTATTCTCATCTTAAAACTCACCGTTTCTACTAAAAATGCAATCCTCAGACTGTGAAATCGACTTCTCCAGAAAGACAAATAACCTGACACGTTTTTCAGCCAAACTTCTTAATGGGGATAACCTGACAGCATCGACCTGTTTTGGAAAACATCCCTTGGGTTACTTCGGGTGAATGAGGGATGGTGTGGGGATGGCATAAATGCCAGTCTGTAATTGTTTAGAGCAGTTCTGGGAGTACATTCAACTGGAATAACCCTGGCAATAGGGAAAGTGTGGCGTGATGTTGACTTGTGACCCTTCCCTGGGGAGTGAGCTATGTCAGGAGACCCAGCACTACTTCTAGAATACCGGGTCTCTAGTGTTCCTGAGTACTGGACAGGCTACTGTGCCTAAGAAATGACCATCGATGTTTCATGACCTTTTATTTTTGAGATTTTATTTGAGTTGACCAAAGGTAGATAGTAAACAAAGCTGCTCTTTGATTTTCTAAGGGAGGCCAGACAACATATATTTAGTAAGTGTTGATCACTGTGGTGGGCTCTGGGGACTTAGTGCTTCAGAAAACATGTCTGTAAGGACTTAGTCTATGGGGCTGCCGTTCCAAGGAGAGGTCACCACTGCCCTCTAGAAGTCTCGGTTCTGTTGGCGTGGTGGATTCGCGACTTGCACCAGGGTCTCATCGGAGCACACAGACTTCTGCCTGCCTGCTGGTTTGTCGGGAAGCATACTTTCTCTGTCCGGCCCGTAGCCATCCTTGGCCTGACCTTCAGGGCCGGTCTCCACAGTCCCATCCACCAGACCATTCTGCCCTCTTCTGGCTCTCTTCCCAGAGCACAAGGCTGAGGAACAGAGGCCAGGCTGATTGTTCCGTCCCCAAATATCTGTGGCTGCCCGCCCTTTGGAGCTTCGGAGCATGCTTTCCCCTTGTTGAGAATGTCCCGTCCTCCCCTTCCACTTCTCCAAATCCTGCCTGGCCTTCGAGGCCCAACCTGATTCCCCTTTCCTGTTGTCAGGGCTCCTGTGGCGCTTCTCCCACTCCCCCCTGCCATGGGTGCCATAGCCACGGCTAGGCCTGCCAGAGGAAGGAGCAGGCTCTGGAGCCTGTGTCACCAGGGGCTGGAGCCTTTCCTGGGTCTATATGTCTTCACCTGTAAGAATGGGAATGATAAATCACCCCCAGCCCACAGTCATGCAAACTCCGTGAGTTCATACCATTGAGGCCTATGGAGCGGTGCGTGGCACAGAAGTTCTCCTTGAGTCCAGTTGTTATTCCTCCTCACGCATATTTAATCCAGCCTGCCTCGTGCTGCCGTCTGACCACTGCAAGTTGCCATTTGTTGGACAGAGCCCTGTCCTGAAGAGAGTCTGGATTTTATACTTTCTGTTGACCCTTTTTTAGTCCTACATATGATCGTTCCTCAAAACCTACCGCTGAAAACAAAGCTGTTACTGTAGTAAGAGAAGGTAGAGGTTAAGGAACTGAAGAGAAAAGATAGGCTTCGGTCCACAGATGGAGTTTTCTGACAATTCTCAGAGTGTGTCATCCGTTCCTGTTTGCAATGTGGTTGAGTTGGATGAGCTGCTTCTGTCACAGTCACCAGAAGTGTGAACATCATTTAGCAAGGATGCTAGCAGGTTCAGAGGTTGTCTTAGACACTTCTTCCCTGAGCCTGTGGTGGAAGGGAATCAAAGATGGTTAAGTCTGGCCTATCAGAACATCTCAGAGCAGGTGGGGCATGAGCTGACTATTACTAATAAATCTCCCTTGCCGAAGAGCATAGGAAATTCACCGTGTGTGTGTGTGTGTGTGTGTGTGTGTGTGTGTGTGTGTGTGTGTGTGTCAGGGAGGACCCAGGCCTTCCGCCACCCTCTCTCTGCCTTCCCCTGCTCCTTTATTAGCAGCCGGGGAATTCACAAGCACCTCAACGTTTGGAGGAAATCAGGTTACTCTCTGATGGTGGGAAGAGGTGGGGACCCAGGCAGAAAGGAGCACTCAGCAAAAAACCACTTGCACACAGGAGTCCCTGGTGTTGGCAGGAGCTGCCAGAGGGGTCTCCTGCCCTCCCCCCCCCCCACGCCTGGGACTTCAGCTGGGATCTCCTGCAGAGCCCTGTTGGGGGTACCCTTTCCCTGATGAAAACGCCTCACTTCTTCTCCTAGGCTGGAACAAGACATTAAAAAGTTAAAGGCTGACCTGCAGGCCAGCAGACAAGTGGAACAGGAGCTCCGCAGCCAGATCAGCTCCCTCTCCAGCACCGAGCGAGGGATCCGCTCCGAAATGGGCCAGCTCCGACAGGAGAATGAGCTGCTGCAGAACAAGTATGTGCGCCTTTTGGGCAGGCCTTTGGTCGTGAGCCAGGCGCCCCACTGTTTCTGTGGTTTCCAGCGATTGGAGCAAACGATTTGTGATGACAAAGGAACCTGGCAGAGGCGGTTTTAAATGAAATGTTTAAAATATTTAATTTAGTACCACATAGTCAACATGCCATACAATCTAGAGAAACTTAACTGCATCTCAACAGAACAGTTGATTAATATTATCATCCTTCTTTAATTTAATAACTTCTTCTTTTTGTTTAAAATAGCCATTGAGCTTTGTGATAATATAAGTAAAAATCACAAGAAGTCATTCTGCCACAATTTGAAAATCTTGCTCCTTTGAATGAAAGTTTCCAGAGAAACAGACTCTATTTACTTTTATTTCTGGAACTAAAAAATGACATTGAACTTTGATTTTATTTGAAGAGGCAAACAAAAAGCCAGCGCTTCTGTGTGAATTTGTTTATGCTTTCTATTGATTCATCCTGGAATTACTTCTTGACTCAATATCGATCTGTCCTTTTTTTTTATTTTTTTTTTAATCTCTCAGCAATGTGAGCCTGGGGTAGCAATTACTATTACAGGCTCTGGGCTTTCCCCATTGAAAGGCGAGTTCTTCAAAATCCTTGAGGAACATAACTCAAAAGCTAGAGCATCATAAGCACATAACTGCTCCATTGCTTCTGACCCATATATGCAATGACTCTTGTGCTGCTCATAGAGAACATCTTACCTTACACTGATATACTCAGATGAACTCCCTTTGTATTGCTATGTAAAGCTAGGTGTAGGAGGAGGCAGGGCAGGGAGTATGGGTGAAATTTCTATCTGAAATTAAGCACCCTATGACTCTAACTCCAGGATCTATTTTAGGATACTTTGAGAAAACATCTCACAGCTGGGAAGGAAAAGCTGCAGTAGGCCTGCAGCATAATTATATTCAGGCAAAGAAAATCCTTCCCTCTCCTACCCTTTACCTCAGCTTCAGTGGGGCTGGTTCCGCCAATAGTTCTTTGATCGACTAAAGTTCTTTCAAGGTTCTTTGGGGCAGGAGAAGTAGTTCTACGGCTATCTTTCCCTCTGATAGAAACTTGTTCTATTCTTTTTTTCTGAATTGCCTTCTTTAGATCACTTACCATAATAGGGAAAAGGCTAGGTCTTGTTCTGTATCTTATTAGGCAGCTTGTTTGTTGGTATTTAGGAATTGTTAAAGAATAATGAGAAAAAAAAAAGAATAGTGTGTTTTTCTCAGGCACTCTGCGAGCTGACATTCATGATTTGCTGTTCAAAAGAGGAACCATGTTTCTCCAGGGTTTCTAGTGGGCATTTCTAATGACGAAACTCTGTATGATAATCATTTCCATATAGATTACATAATGCTGTGCAAATGAAGCAAAAAGACAAGCAAAATATCAGCCAGTTGGAGAAAAAGCTAAAAGCTGAGCAAGAAGCCCGCAGTTTTGTAGAAAAGCAATTAATGGAGGAGAAAAAAAGGAAGAAGTTGGAAGAAGCTACTGCTGCCCGGGCCGTTGCATTTGCTGCTGCATCTAGGTATGTCTGCTCCCCCACCCCAGCACTGCATCAGAGGGGGGCCTGCCTTGTGCCAAGACAGGCACGGGAGTGTGAGGCCTCGGGCTGGGTTGGACTAGGACCGTCTCACACGGATAGGTTGCTACCAAGTACTGTTTCATGAGCTGGCTAAGCCCCATCTGTGCAACCTGTACTGCCTTGTAACAGCTTCGTCCCTCAGTGACCTCATCTAAAAAGAGGGATGAGGGCATCACTGTGCCTCCCACACCCAAGAGGCAAAGTGCTGCTCTTAAAAGAGTTTCCAGTCACTTTCTGTATGGCCAGTAACTACTAAATACTTGGAGAGATTCCAGTCTGGAATTTTATTCCCTTTATGGAACTGTCATTACTCTCTACTCTCAGGTGTATGTGTTTCTGAAGTTTTTATCTTAAAATAGAAGAAAGGAAAAATCTTGGTTGTCCAAGTACTTTGTATTGACTGGCTGCTCCCATCTTTGTTGGGTATCAGCAAACCGTGACATGAGCTGGAAAAGATGAAAAAAATAAGTAAGTCGCTATTAGATATCATTCAATTTGTGGAGTGATGAGAATCGGGGACTATTTCTATACCATTTAAAAGTATGCGAGTATTCCAGAAACTGAATTCCAGGAAGAAGAGAAGATCCTTAAGAGCCTTTGGCGGCAGGGGTCATTTTTACTTCACTTTATCACTTTCTCTTTCCTTTCTTTTTTTGACAAGTGAAGTCCATCTGTGTGGTGGGAGTCAGTTATAGGTTTATAGTTGCAGAGTACGGATAAATTATTATTTATTTCATTTAAAATTTTTATCATAATTTGTATCTATATGATATAATTCTGTAATTCTTCCTTAAATTTTTCTTTTTTGTATGTGGCATGTTAAAAGCCTTGCTTTGGGTTCTGGCATTTGTGGAACTGATGGATCATCATTTCACATTTAAGGAAATAATAGCCATAGAGACCTCTTTCCTCCTAAATGGTCCTACCTCCCCCAGAAGACTCTGTAGTGCAGATGGCTGAGCTCACTGGGCCCATCAGCATCTATACAGACTCACAAGACACTTTGCCAGCCTGCCTAGGATGTGGGGGTTTTGTTCATTTGTTTAAAGATTTGTAAGCATAGGCTTCTGAAAAAAGCACATGTTTCTGAAGCATTTATGCTTGCAGGAGTTTTTCTGAACTGTCATCTGTTGTGGTTTATGCCGGCTGAATTTATCCAGCACCTCCTACCCTGAGAAAAAGTCCACCAAGGAGGATATGACAGTTCCTGAACCATATTGTTCAGTATCTTATGCCTGAGAATCAGTAAATTGGTTTCAGTCTCTTTCCTGATTGTCTTTGGCTTCCAGTCAAGTTTGTTTGGGTCTTATCCTTAGATGGTCCTCCTCTGCTATCACTTAGGCAGAGACTGTTTTTATTCTCAAGTAAATCTCAAGGTGCAAGTCTCTCATTGGACCTTCCTTTTTGGTAGACAGAGGACACCTACTTTCTCCATCCGGCTGTTTCTGAAACCTAGACGGTTAGGTTTGGACTGGCCACTGCCATCATATTTTTTTTAGTTTGTCCTTATTACAGCCGTGAGAAGCAACAATGATGTGGCAACTTCACAACTCAAGAAAGGTCAACTTTCCAAGGCATAGACCCTCAAAAGTGAAAAATTTTTTTTAGCTCACTGCCCCCTGCTGGAGATAGCATAGTCTGGTTTTCTCTTGCTTGGCTCACAGGCCAAGGTCATATGGCCTTAGGTCATATGGCCTGGTGGGGAGCTTGCTGCATTGGGAGGTTGGAAAACTTCAGTTCTTATCCCTGGAGTTCTGTGACCTACCAGCTAGGTGAGGTTGGACTGGTATTATATCTCTGTAGTCTCAGTTTTCTTATCTGGAAAATAGAACAGTATATCCTACCCTTACAAAGAAGGCAGATGAATAAAATACCTCACTTGGTGTCTGGTTCATATTAGATAATTAATTATTTTAGATCATGTCAAAATTATCAAAGAACAGAAAATGAGCAGACTTAGCCAAAATCTAGAACTTGAGAGACTCTGGAGTATAAAAGAAATATCAATCTTGCAGCTAAGTAAACCCCTAGTCTTTTAAATCCCTTTCTTTCCTTCTCTTCTTTTTCAAAAGGGGGGAGTGCACCGAAACCTTACGGAATCGGATCAGAGAATTAGAAGCAGAGGGCAAGAAGCTCACGATGGACATGAAGGTGAAAGAGGACCAGATCAGAGAACTAGAACTGAAAGTTCAGGTATGGGGAGCACAAAAGGCTTTCTCATACTTGGGTTCTTCTTCTGTGTTAGCTGTGTGCTCTGTGTTGCAGTGTAGAGATGGTGCCTCTTGATAGTAGGCCAAATCCCATTGTATCTGAAAATCTCTGTATGACAAAAGGAAGCTCTATCCTTGTGCAGTTCATTCAAGTCACATCAATTAGCTGGATTCTAATACAACCAAAAATGTTGACAGTCTTTTGACACAGTTTATACCAGAATTTGATCTACTGTAGATTCATTTCACTTTTTTCAGGTTATGGGTTAGATCTGTGTGTTTTGGAGCTTATGCACCTCTTCTTAGCCCTAACCCTCTGTCCACCGCCAGGGAACTGACCATTCTGAATGCTCTCAGCCTTGTAGATTGCAATTCTGAGCAGTGCATGATGGGGAAAGCTGCCAGTACTGTGGACACAAGTTTTCTGGGCAGTGTGTACCTTAGCCAAGTATTTGGCACTGGTTCTCCAAAGGGACATTTAAAAGTAATGTCACATACTGTAAAGTTACAGTAATTTAAATCACATGGAACTGGTAGGAAATTATGGACGAGTCAGTGGAGTAGAATAGATGACCTAGAGACAGAGCCTAAAGCATGCAATAAAGGTGGCAGCACAAATGGATGGGAACAGTGAGGACTGGTCAGAGAAAGGCTTCCAAACAGATAACTAGAAAAAAAATTAGAAACTCATCTCATACCATACAAAAAGAAATTTCAGATGGAGCTGACTACAGGAAAAAAAAAAAGCATTTTGTTTTAAACTAGAATTTGATCTTAAAACCAGGAAAGATTTTTCCAAACAAAAATAATGGAAGAAATCACAAAGCAAAACAAAAAAAAAAAAAAAAAAGAAAAGAAAAAATCAGAGAGCACAGATATTGGAACAAATATCAGGAATTAATACTCTTGATATATAAGTAATTCATAAAATTTGTTAAGTAAAGCTCAAATATTTGGAAAAATAGGCAAAGCATATGAACAAATAGTTCATAGAAAAACAAGTGGCTGATAAGAATATAAAAATATATCCTCATCAATCACCAAAGACCTATAAATTTAGTTATCACTTATCTACTGTGAAATTTCTATTTCTCTTTTTTAATTGGAGTATATTTGGCACACGATGTTACATTAGTTGCAACCTGTATGACATAATAATCCCACAACTCTGTATGTCATGCTGTGCTCAGTGCAGGTTGTAGCTACTAGCTACCTACCATCTGTCACCATACAACACTATGATGTTGTTATAGTACCATTGACTCCATTCCCTATTCTGTACCTTTTATCCCCATGACTTATTTATTCTGTAAGTGGAAGCCTGTACCTCCCATTCCCCCTCACCATTTTGCCCACCCCACCAGTTCTTTGTATCTGTGGGTCTGTTTCTGCTTTTGTTTGTTTATTTGTTTTAGTTTTTTAGATTCCTTATATCAGTGGAATCATATATTTGTTTTTCTGTCATATTTCACTTAGCATAGTTTCTTCTAAGTCCATCCATGTTGTCACAAATGGCAAGATTTTATTATTTTTTACAGTTGAGTAATATTCTTCTGTGTGTGTGCACATATGTCTGTGTGTACACACACACACACACACACGTCTTTATCCATTCATCTTTCAGTGTACACTTAGGCTACTTTCATATCTTGGTTATTGTAAATAAGGCTACAGTGTTTATTGGAGGGGTGAATATCACTTTTGGAATTAGTGTTTTTGTTTTCCTTGGGTAGATACCCAGTAGTGGGATTACTGGATCATACTGTGTTTTTACTTTTAATTTTTTGAGGAACCTCCATACTGTTTTCCACAGCAGCTGCCCTGCAGTAGTTTATGTTCCCACCAGGACTCCATTTTTCCACATCCTTGCCAATGCTTGTTATTTCTTATCTTTTTAATAATAGCCATTCTAACAGGTGTGAGATGATTTTGTGGTTTTAATTGCATTTTTCTGATGATTAGTGTTGTTTTCACGTATTGGCCATCTGGATGTCTTCTTTGGGAAAATATGTATTCAGATCCTCTACCCATTTTTAATCTGATTATTTGGGGTTTTGGTGTTGAGTTGTATAAGCTCTTTATATATTTTGGATATTAATCCCTTACAGAATATATCTTTTGCAGCTATCTTTTTCCATTCAGTAGGTTGCCTTCTCATTTTGCAAAAGTTTCTTATTTTGGTATAGTTCCAGTAACTTATTTTTGCTTTTGTTCCCCTTATCTCTTGTGAAATTAGCAAAGAATGTTTAAATGATAATATCAGCCTGGGTGAGGATGAATGAAATAGGCCTCATAATTGCTGGTGGAGATAAAACTTTCTGGAAAAGTTCATATACTTTTTAAGTATTTCCTTCCTGTTTTAAGACTCTTACTAAATATAAATATTTAAAAATCTCATCAATGATTGATATATGAAGATGTTCATCATATGGTGTGTAAATGAAAAAGAAAACAATCTTAACAAAGGGAGATTGTTTGATTAATTATGATACATATAAGTAGGAATATTATACAACCATTAAAAATCACATTTCCAGACAACAGTTGAGATTATATAAGTTTTTAAAAAACTGTATTCAAAAGTACACATAGTATGACTTCATTCATGCTAAAAGATACACATATACTTATAAAATACTAAAGAAAAATACATAAAGTTTTTCACAGTGTCAGGATTTTGAAGGATTTTCATTTTCTTCTTTGAACTTTAGTAAATTTCTAAATTTTCTGTAATATGTTTGGATTTCTCTCAAAATGAAAAAACTAAAATATTTGTATGTGTATATATACATATATGCACATACATATATCTGTGTATATAGAAAAACTATTTGTGTGTGTATATATACATATATGCACATACATATATCTATGTATCATATATATACATATATATATAGGTTTTTTAGATGTTTTAAGATGGGTTTATTCTGCAGTATTTACTGTCAAAATAATGAACACTTTAATAATCCTTAGTGCAGGTGGAGAGTAGAGTTTTGGCAAAATTTTTAAATTTATTTTTTATTTTTGTGTTTTGGCAAATTTTATTGCAGCATTACAACATTTGCAACTGGGAGCAAGGAAAAAGTTCTTTGTGATTCTGAATTGGGCTTGTAAGAAAGTGTTTCATTTGGAGACAGAATCCACTATTCCTAGATATAGCCTAACACAGTCAAATTTATCTATATCTATTAAAATATTTTTATAAGTCATATCATCATATAAATACATTTTGTACTCCCTCTAAGTGGTGAGGACTTAACCCATTAAACACCAGGATTCCGTATTCTAGGGGCCAGGTCAGTAATAGTAGGATTTTATTTGTGATTTCAGGCTAATTTGTAGACATCGATGCCAAAACTATCTTGTAACATCTTGCTGCTTTGATGATGTTGATAGGAGCTTCGGAAGTATAAGGAAAACGAGAAGGACACTGAGGTGTTAATGTCAGCCCTCTCGGCCATGCAAGATAAAACACAGCACCTGGAGAACAGTCTGAGTGCAGAGACAAGAATCAAGCTGGACCTGTTCTCTGCACTGGGGGACGCAAAGCGACAGCTCGAGATTGCCCAAGGTAGGAGAGCAGTGGGCCCCTTATGCGGTAGTGTGGCTGAGAATGCACAGGGATGCAAAGAGCAGAGCTCCCTTAGAGCTCAGAACCAAAAGCATTCAGTTTTCTTTTTAAGTGATTTGTTAAGTGCCCAACATGGACATCTAGGAGTCCTCACATGAATTCATCCTGCAAACATATTTTGAGGTGAGAATACGTCAAGTGCAAGGCACCCAGAGAAGAGTATGAAGTTTCTGTGCTTGAGGAGCTCACGGTACTGTTGAAGAAATAGAGAGCTGCAGAGCCACCAAAGGGTGCTGGTGGGACAGTATATACAAGGTTGTGGGAACAGAGGGGAGAGGCAGAGACTAAGCCAGTCTGAGAGGTAAGGAGGGCTGTTTCCCAGGGGAGCTGATGTCTGAGCTGGGTTTTGAATAATGAGCAGGGGTTAGCCTAGTGAAGAAGCAGTGTAGGGGGCAAGGGACAGAGAGGCATCTAAACAGAAGATATCTCTTGGGTGAGGCCAGGGAAGCTAGGAGGGCCTGATGTGTTCCAAGCTGCAGCTGGCTCTGCATGGTTCCAAATGAGGGAGTGGTGGGAGCAGCCTCTGGATAGCCCGTTGTTCACTCGGTAGGTATTTCCTGAGGCCTGTGTGCCAGGCACTGCGAGACTCCCTGAGGGGATAGACAGTCACGAACAAGCATAGAGCAGAGCAGGTACTGATGGGTGCAGGGATGAAAATGAAGCAGTGTCAGGCAGGATGTGAGTGGGGCCTGTGGGGCCACTGGTTCTAAATGATGGTCGTGAGAGGAAGATCCTTTGAATAGGTAGCATTTGAGCAGAGGCTCAAAGTAAGAGAGTAAGTGAGCCCTGTCAGTCTTCAGGGCGAAGAAGCATGTGTGGCAGCCAGTAGGGCTGCAGCCTGAGGGACAGGGAGAGTTGTTGGAGTCGACAAGTCAAGACTGGCAGGAGCCACTTTCTGCCAGACTTTGTAGCCCATGGAAAGAACTTTGGACTTTACTCAGAGTGACACAGAAAGCTTTGGCAGGTTCTGAACAGAGGCATGACATAGCCTGATGAAAAGCAATTTGAATTTTGTCCAAGAAATTGTTTAGCCAGCAATAGATTACTGAAAAAAAAAAATTCAAACACTTGGACATAGTAGTTGAAAAATATTTCAACAGGTACTTAAAGAGTATTCAAAGCATTGTATTAGAACCTAAAGGGGAAAAAAAAAAAGAACCTAAAGGGGAAACAAAGATGAACAAGATGCAGTTTAGTGGGGGAAGTAACTAAGGCAGTGGTGCTCAAACTTTTTGGTCTTAGGGACCCCTTTACACTCTTAAAATTATCAAGTACCCCAAGGAGATTTTTTTCAAGTGGGTTATATCTATCAATATTTATCTATTAGAAATTAAAACTTTTTTTCAAAGGATTTTATTTATTTATTTATTTGAGAGAGAGAGAATACAAGCAGGGGAGGGGCAGAGAGAGAAGCAGGCTCCCCGCCAAACAGAAGCCTGACTTGGGGCTCAATTCCAGGATCCAGAAATTAAAACTTTAAAACATGTATTAATTTATTTTTAAAATAACATAATAAACATAATTTGTTAACATTTTTATGAAAAATAACTATATTTTCCAACCCCCAAAAAAATTGAATGAGAAAAATGGCATTGTTTTACAATTAGCAGATATCTTTAATTTTTGGCTTAATAGAAGATACTTCAGTTCTCATCTCTGTTTCTACAGAGATGTCTGTCTTGTCTGTTTGTCTTGTAATTTTTACTTGCAAATTGTTTTTGGAAGGTACACCTGGGAGGGAATGTGTGTGAAGAAGGCAAATGATATATGTTAGTATTATCACAAAGATAGTGTGGACCCTGTGGACCCTGTGAGAATTATTGCACTTGGGCAAGCCAACCAGAAAAGCCTGCTGCCATTACGTAGAAAGGCCAGAGCAGACATCAAGGATGGCTTCATGAGGAAGGGGATGTTGAGTGGGCTTTGAAGGATGAATTCTGAGAACAGAGAATGGCAGGGGAAAACATTGTTACCTGAGGGAAGTGTGTAAGCAAAGGAAAGAAGTACTGGGAATGTCCAGGTGAGCAGGGCAGGGGCCTCCAGCTGGAGGGTATGGGAGGACAGTTGAGTGAGAATATGTTCCTAGATTCTTTAGGAGGAAGGGGTGACGTGTTCTGGCCATCATTTTGGAATAGCAATGTGAAGGATGGATTTGAAAGGTGAGATTGCATGGAGGTAGAGGGGCCTGTTAGGAAGCTGTCATGGTTTTTTGTCTGAGAGATGATGAGAATGGGGGAAGGAGAATAGTCCAGGCAGGGAGTGAAGGAAAGTGGAAGCACTCGAGGGATGTGGGAGGATAAAGTTGCCGGAAGCAAGGAAGAAGAGCAGACCAGATTCAAAGGAGAAGAAAGAATGAGTTTGGTTGGAGATGTTCTTTATTTTTTTTTTTAAGACTTTTAAATTTACTTATTCATGAGAGATGCAGAGAGGGAGAAGCAGGCTCCCTGTGAGTTGCCCAGTGCAGGACTTGATCCCGGGACCCCGGAATCACTGTGCCAAAGGCAGACGCTCAGCTGCTGAGCCACCCTTGGTTGGAGGCACCCTTGGTTGGAGATGTTCTAATTTGGAGTTGCTTCCTGACACCCAGGTGGAAGACGGTTGTCAGTGGGAATTTGGGGTCTAAACCCCAGAGAAAGGACCAAAACCCCAGGAAGGGGAGGAGTATAGAAGTTGTGAGAGGTTAATGGAGCTGTAGGAGTGGCTTGGGATGGTCCAGGTGGTAGCCAAGAAGAGAAGTGGGTTGAGAGTCAGGCTTATTAATCTGTGAACTCAGGGGAAAGCATTTAAAAAGAAGGTTCCTGGGGAGACACCTGGGTGGCTCATCGGTTGGGTGTCTGCCTTCAGCTCAGGCAGGGCATGATCTCAGAGTCCCAGGATCGAGTCCCTCATCGGGTTCCTTGCATGGAGCCTCTCCCTCTGCCTATGTCTCTGTCTCCCTCTCTCTCTCTCTCTCTCTCTCTCTTTCTGTGTGACTCTCATGAATAAATGAATAAAAAAATCTTAAAAAAAAAAAAAGTTCCTGGGAATTCTGCTTTAAAGCTGAACTTCTGACCATACACTGGGTTTTTTTGTTTTTTGTTTTCCCCTCCTGGCTCAGCTTGCTGAGAAGTGGTCACCCCTTCCTGATTCATTTCATTGACTTGGATTTGTACACTTGGTGGAGATACCCCTGGAGCAAAGGAGCACCTGGTCTTAGAATAGCCAAGGGGAGTTTGGCTCCCCAGCACAGACTACTTCCTTGTCAACCCAGGAATTTCTGTAAAGTGACAAAAAAGCAAAGAACAGTGCCTTTTCCAAAGCTCTGGGAATGTTTGCATATTGCTGATTTAAAGAAAAAAACAAACTTAAATCTGCATGAAAAAAAAAGATACAGTGGCTCATATATCAGATGCTGTTAGGTATTTTATTCATCTGAGGCTTATTTTGTTCAAAGGGAAGGAGAATATGTGATGCTTACTTGAAGCCAAGGGGACACGAAGGAAGTCGGAGGGAGCAGTTCCTTTCTACACCGCCTTCCCCACTACTTCTTCCACTGTCAAGTTCGGAATATTCTAATAAGGATCAGCTTTGTAATTCAAATCAAACCCCTTGTTGCTTTTCTGCTTCCTACTTTCTATATCATTTGATTCGTCCCACTTCCAAAATGGCTTTCATCTCTACTACATCCTTCTTAAAAATATGCCACTGTGCTCTCTTACATTTCAAATACATTACCATCTTCTGTAGGACTCAAAATGAGTGCAGCTTAAATGCAACCTCTTTTTTTTTTAAGCATTTAAATTTCTGAGGGGCTCCTCCTAAGTGTTCTTCCCCTAGTAGACCAGGGAGCTTCAAAGCATAATGGAAATTACGTGGGCATTGGAACACTGGTGCTGGGTTTAAATCTTGCTCTGCCTCTTGATAAGTGAATGACTTTGGGCAAGATACATATAACTTGCAGAGCCTCAGCTTTCTGAAGGGCTGGGCACTGGGGATATAGCAATGAATAAAGATGTAAATAGTTTCTGCCCTCATGGAGCTCATAGGCCACTGGAGAGATGATGGACACAAACCATCGCCCAGATTAACAGTTACAAGAGCTGGATAAATGCCATACATAGGAGTGCAGACTCGAGCCAGACTGCATAGAGCTGGATTTTAGCTCTGCCATTCGATGTCTCTTTGCCTCAGTTTCCTCATCTATAAAATGCAGGAGGAGGAGGAGGAGAATTCCCACATCATAGGGTCATTGTGATAAGTAAGTCGATGTAAGCACTTGGAATAGTACCTGGCATGAGTGTATTAACTACTGTAATTAGTAACCTTCTTAGAAGAAAGTGACAAAAAGGCAAGTATGGGGTGTGTTGAGAATCTAGGAATTGGGGGGCAGGGTTGGGTCTGATGTAGAGGGGGCGAGCCAGGGAAAGCTTTGTGAGGAAGTGGGGACCTCAATACTGAACAGAGAAGGGCACCTGGGTGGCTCAATAATTGAGTGTCTGTCTGCCTTTGGCTCAGGTCATGATCCCGGGGTTCCAGGATCAAGTCCCACATTGGGCTCCCCGCAGCGAGCCTGCTTCTCCCTCTGCCTGCGTCTCTGCCTCTCTGTGTCTCTCATGAATAAATAAAATCTTAAAAAAAAAAAAGTGAACAGGGAGCAGAAGAAGCACAGCAAGGGAAGTGGCCCGAGGCAGGCAGGAGTTGGTTGGATCTAGAAACTGAGTTTAGCAACGGAGGCTGTGCTGTAACGTGGAAGTGTCCAGCCATAGGCAAGGCGGGCCCTCGGGCTGAGGGGCATGATGCCAAGACCCCCATTGTGGCC
Organism: Canis aureus; assembly: GCF_053574225.1. Taxonomy (NCBI): domain Eukaryota; kingdom Metazoa; phylum Chordata; class Mammalia; order Carnivora; family Canidae; genus Canis; species Canis aureus. The sequence continues at coordinate 75,207,981 of NC_135615.1, read as the reverse complement.
GCTGCAGAGCTTCGTGCATCTCCTGTCAGAGAACCTGGAGGCAGAGGGTGCTGTGCCTGCCTCAGAGTTGTCCTCTGTTCCTGGGGCTAACACTCAGGTGTCCAGCCTCCCAGAAAAATATTCCAACTCAAGAGGTACAGCCTTAGTGCAAAATCAGCAGCCTCTCGGGCTGCTGTGGGCCACTGCTGTACACACAGCGTGACTCCTGCAGGTGACCCCTTTGCCTGTCACACCCTCATAAACAGAATCCCCTTCCAAAACCTGTAAAAGCATAGCCACATGCAGCCCGCCACCCGTTCTTTTACCACCCATGGCCTAAGAATGGTTTATTATAGTTTTCCATATTAAAAACAAAAAACAACGGAGACAGCCTGTGGCTCACAGTGCCTTACATATTTACTGTCTGGCCCTTGACAGGAAAAGCTCCTACCCTGACAGTCCCAACAAAGTCAGAGCCCCACACACTGGGGATCGGCTCTCCACGAGGGCGTTGAGGTGTTGTTGTGTTAGGGGAGCCCTCCCCGCTCACTAACGGCAGGTCTTTTTGATCTTCCAGGACAAATTCTTCAGAAAGACCAGGAGATCAAGGACCTTAAACAGAAGATAGCCGAAGTCATGGCCGTCATGCCCAGCATAACGTACAGTGCTGCCACCAGCCCCCTGAGCCCCGTTTCCCCCCACTACTCTTCCAAATTCGTGGAGACCAGCCCCTCTGGACTCGACCCCAATGCCTCTGTTTACCAGCCCCTGAAGAAGTGAAGGCCAGCTGCGGGTTTTGTCCAACCATTGGGGTTAACCAGAAGGCATCACCAAGGAGCATCTCTGGCAGTCACGATAAAAAAAAAAAAGTTTCTATTGTATTTTGTGGGACTGTACATGTTGTCGTTTTTAAAACGGGGGTGGGTGGGTGGGAGATAACATCCAAGTCTGATTAGAACTGCCCATCAGTTTTTCTTGTAAATTTTTAGAAGACCTCACAGAACTTTGCAGTTTATTTTTCTCGGCCAATACATTAAAACCACTCTTGGATTTCAAGTAGCCAATTTTGCCTTTTATGTATTCTTACAGTTTCCTCTTGAAGGAAAAAAAAAAAAAAAGGCAGGGTTTTTGCTTCTCGATTCTTCTGTTTTGTCCTTAAATAAGCAAGCAAAACCTGCACATCAGATTCACATGGGATGATAATGAAAACGTCTCATTTCTAGAGTGGAAGGGTTAATCACCTCACACAGCTTTGATTTTAGAGCTGCTTCACAGAACATGATTCTTGATATTACAGAAAACAAAAGTTGATTACTCCTCCAAGGACCAAACAAATTCCGGGAGTGTCATTTAAGCCAAGGGGAGCCAGGTGATGAGACTAGCTATGAGAGTGTCTCCAGGGTGGTGTTTGAAACGTTCCTATTCCCCTCGGGTGTTCAGTCCCAGAAAATTGCTTAGCAGTGCCTTGGGAAAAGACATTTCAAGAGGAAACTTGATGATTTGAAACTATTTTCCCCCTTTCCCGTCATCTGTTTCCTGTGTCGAGCTCACTGCGTCCAGCCGGTGGGGTAGCTGGGCTCTGCGTGACCACCACGGCTCCAGCCCCTGGGTCCTTTCAGAGAAAGCACCACGGTGTTCTGGACTCTTCTCGAGGCAAGCACCGTGGGGCAGGGGGAGCTGGGCGGCTTGTGTGCCAGAGACTGCCATGACAGCTAATGGAAGCTGCTGTTCTAGGTTTGGGTTTTATTTTATTTTTTAAAAAATTCCATTTCATTTAACTGTGCTTTCCTCTCTTCATCATCTTATGTTTGATGATTTCAAAGAAACTTGAGTATTCCTCAGCTCTTGTGCCAAGGAGGGTTGTTTTGGGTTGTTCTTTTTGTTTTTTTGTTTTTAGAGTTTTAAACTCAAAACTCTGCACAAAGATTTCAGTTTCAAGTGTGTATATTAGACACTTGTAGAAAAGTGTTTGCACTGGCAATTTTTGGAAGTGTTTAAGGATCAGGGTGGGGGCGGGGGGGTCTGGGAGAGGGTGGGGCAAAGCAAAATTGTATTGGGAAACTAGGAAAATTAAGAAACCAAATAGATTGGTTTTGCTTCCTTGCCATGGATTCTAGAAGGACATAGTTCCTCTCAAATTTCTTGTTAATTGGCATGTGTGTCATATTTAAAGCAGATTAAGTAGGACAAGCAAGTCAGCAAAATAGAAGTATTAAAAAGAATCATCCTTTTAATCACAGATCTTATTTTGGGGAAAAAAGACAAAACTTCTAGCTTTAGCCAGGTGTGCATGTTGCTGCCATTTTGCATTTTTGAATCATCTTGTGTAATTGTCACCATGGAAGTGTTACTCAGAATTGTCATAGGTTTTTTTTCATCTTTGTGCAAAAACATGGAAAATTGTCCCTGACTTTGTGTTGAGGTTTGCCCCATTTTGCTGCCCTTTGGGACACTATTTTCGTTAAACACGTGGTCTTGGCTGCATTCTTTTTTTTTTTCCTGTGGGGTTCAAAAGAATAAACATTTTCTTACAGATAAAACTAGTTTTCTGCCTTTTTAAACTTTGCAGGAGGGACAACAAGGTAGATTGTTCTGGAAGGGCACTCCATGGTTGCTCTTGCTGTCTCCTTACCTCGGCGCCTTGTCAGGGGGCAGTGCCCCATGCTGGGGGCAGAAGCAGGATGTGGTATGAATCCACACAGGGTCTCAAGCTGGTTTTAGTTCTAGTCCAACTTACGACGTATGCATTCTCTTTCTCTCTCCCTCATTCCTCCCTCCCCCCCTTCCCTCCCTCCATCTTTCTCTCCCCACCCCACCCCCCACTTTCTTTCTCCCTCACCTCTAGTTAGAACCAAGGCAGAGTTGTTTTCTGAAACCCTCCTCTCCTGAAAAAGCAAGTTAGGGGTGGGGTTGGAAGGTAGTTGGCAAGAAAATCTTTTGAGAGCAAATTTCCTTCCCATTTTCTGGAATCTTTTGGGGCCACTTTGTGACCAGTAGCCTGTTGGATTCTCTATCTGCTCTAGATCCTGAACTGATCTCCAAGATAGCCACTTCTAAGTCCTCCTATGTTTCTAGAAGCTTCATCCGTTTTCATCTTGAGATGCCAGATGCTTTTCTTGGTCCCTGCTTCCCTCTCTTGGCCATTGTTACAATTGATCTTGGCTCTGGTTTTGGAAAATTCTCCTCTTGGCACCTCACCGTCTGTCCCTGTTGCCGGATAGCCTTCCTGAGCCTCAGCCACTCAGGCTCTCGCAGACACACCACGCTTGATGCCATGAGCAGAGCACATACACCACCACCCCCTCGGCTTTTGCCTTCGCCTTCCCTGGAGGAACGTGTCCGCCTGAAGCATTCTCACTGGCACGTTCTCATCCCCCAGGAAAATCTCCAGTTGTCGTGTTCATTGCTTTAGGCCCATGACGAAGGGGTTCCACTTCTCAGTACACCATAATTTATTACATCCCAGAAAGCCGTGTTTGCCATTCTGGATGTTAAATATTTACAGAAGGAGTGGGCTGGGTATATTTTCACTGGCTGAATAATCTCTCTTTATTGACATCCCCCAACTTGACAAGGAAATAGCTGTTGTGTGTCGTTCTCTATGATAATCTTTCCAGGAGATCCTATAAAGTGAGAATGAACAATTCCTCATGGCTCCAGGGCTGAGGGAAGGGAATGGTCCTGTCTCCTACCATCGCAGCTCACTGAGCTCTGTTCTTGGGGCAATGCAAGCCACCAGGAGAGCTGAACCTTCTCCCGGTTGCTATCAGATTGCTTCTTCCAAAAGTCACATCCCACTAGAGGGAGCTGAAGAGGTAAGCCGGGGCCCACCCAGGAGCCAGTTCAGTGAAGCCCATCTAGTAAAGCGTTGCCAGGCGGGCCGGGCTGTGGCATCTAGCCCTGGTTGGGTTTAAGGACCCCCCAAGCCCACTAAGTGCCTGGTCTTCTGTTTCCTCAATGCCTTTATGGCTGAGCTGGCTTCCTCGTGGCCTGTGGCACTTGCCCAAGGGTCCTGCTCTCTACTGGCTCTGGTCTGCTCCTGGCCATGCAAAGCCTGGTGGCTTAGGCAAACCCTCTAGACGGGATGGGAATCTGCTCCCAGCTTTGGAGCCACCAGCACTGTGACTTCTGGGGAGGGTGTGGCTTCCTTACCTTTAAGAAGTATTGTTCCTTGCTGCCCTGCCTCCTGGAAGGAGTTGCTATGGGAACTAGGTGAGCTGATGCGAAAGAGTGTTCTGCAAACTATCCAGGGCCTCCCAAAAGCAAGTCCAGAACTGTAGCAAGGAGTCATGGTGGGGCAAGGACCATCCCCCCCAGCCTGACCCCTGAGAGTTCTCCCTAGGCCCCCCCACTCCAATCTGAATCTGCATTTTAACAAGATCTCTAGATAGTTCTGTTGCTTTGCAGTGTTAATTGTGTAGAAGCCCCATCCTGAGCTGCCTTTCCTAACCTGAAGACTAAAACACTGTCACTCTCTCTCTTCTAGATCAGAAAGAGCCAACGCTCAGACTTTGAAAATCCAGAGTTAGGAGCTTGGTGGATGAGGGGCAAGCCAGAGACGAAGAGCCCAAAGCTTTATACATTTTGCTTATTTTGTTTATTTTCCCCTCCCCCATTGGAATGCAAGCGCTGTGAGGGCAGGGATGTTCATTTGTTTATTTATTGCTGGAACCCTGGAACCCAGAACAATGACTGCTACCCAGTAGGGTCTCGGTAAACATTTATGAATAAGGTTAGTAGGTTAGACATGTAATCTGAAATACTGTCTCTTAGCAGAGCACGTCTGGAACAGAACTGTTAGAATGACAGTATGCACAGAACTGTTTCTAGAAGACGGGAAAACTTGAAGTGGCATGTTTACCATGACATCTTCCATCTGCCTGTCTGGTTTCTGCGGAAACCTGGTTTTCTTGTCAGATTTTTCTCTACAAACGCCTGCCTGACTTCGCCAGGTGCAAAGATCTCCTAAACAGCTGGATACACAGAGAAAACTCACTTCTCTGTAAGGGAAGCCTCACTGCAGGGAACCTGCTGGGCCCATCCATCCATGCATCGGTCACCCAGTTGGAGCCGTAGTCCCGATTTCCCCAAATGCTGGCACTACTGCATCTTGAGTCACTATGGGGATTTTTCATTTTGACAGTAATCGAATTATAAAGCATTTCCTCCAGGAAGGTTAAATGAATGTCTCAAAGATCTCCTTCCATCTGACTACAGAGGCCACCCTTCTCGTCTTGTCTCCCTCCTTCCTTGGGCTTCCTCTGTTCCTGCTTTATTCCTGTCTGAATGCTTGCTTTTCACTCCTCTGCCTTTGTCTGAGGTTCAAATCTTAACATCCCTTCAGGGATGGGCTTCATAGGGTTCTGGAATCCCCCTGCCAGCTACCTTAAGAATCCCAGGCTCAGCTTCACACAGTGCACGTGGCCTTTTAAGCACCACGCAAGAGGCCTGGATGGTTTGTTTACTCTGGAGACAGCCAAGCTGGCCCCCGTTTCCTAACTATGCAGCACCAGATGCCTTAGGATCGAGAGGGAGTCCAGACTGTGCTCCAGTGACCTTAATGAGATGCGTCTGGCCTCCCTCTTGTCCTTGGAAGCCTTTGCTGTCATTACACGCTATCGAGTACCAGGCCCCTACTTATCTAGAACAATGGTTCTCAAACTTCAGGGTTCATCAGAACTACCAGAATGGCTTGTTAAAACCTAGATTGCCAGATCCCATCCTCAGCGATTCTGACTCAGGAAGTCTAGGCTGGGGTCTGGGAAAATGTGTTTCTAACAAGTTCCCAATTGAGGTGGGGTCCTGGGGCCCCACCCTGGGAACCACTGAGTTAAGAGCAAAGACTGGCCCTGGGGCCCAGCACTGCCTGAAGCCATCCCCTCCAGCTGCCACCAGGGGGCACCTGTGGCCTTAGCAAGGGGTCTTTCCTCGCCTCCAGCAGCCACTCTTCTCCGCAGCTGAGGTTCTTCCCTGAAGATTTCTTTCTAATTGTGATTTTTGTTATGTATTAGGAATAAGAGATGTTGATCCAAAAAATGAGGTAGGTTCTCAAAATCTGTCCCTTGACAAATATCAAAGGTCAGATGGACAAGCCTTTTGGTTTTTTTGCTTTTTGGGGTTTTTTTTTTGTTTTTGGGGGTTTTTTTGGTTTTCTGTTTTTGTTTTGTTTTGTTTTGTTTTGTTTTGTTTTGTTTTGTTTTGACAAGCCTTTTGAAAGTGTTGAATATCCCAGTGTCAAGAAATGGAACTTTGCCCCTGAGAGGGGACTCCCTCCTCAGCACGCTGATGTAGGGACTTGCTTTCAGAATATCCTGAAATCATTCCATATTCAGACCCCAAGGGACAGTTAAGACTATAGGTGATTTTCATTTTCTTCTTTATACTTTATATTCCAATTTTTAAAAAAATATATTTTATTTATTCATGAGAGACACAGAAAGAGAGGGGCAGAGACACAGAGGGAGAAGCAGGCTCCGTGCAGGGAGCCCGATGTGGGACTCGATCCAGGGTCTCCAGGATCATGCCCTGGGCTGAAGGCAGGTGCTCAACCGCTGAGCCACCCGGGCAGCCCTGTATTCCAAATTTTCTACAATAAACTTAATATTACTTTTATAAGAAACTATACTTGTTTTTAAAACACGTTTTAAATATAATTAAAAGCCAAAAAGCAACTAAAAAAAAAAAAAAAGACACAACCACCAAGGGAGATCTTGAGGGGAGCAGCTTAGGATAAAGAGAACCAGGCAGCCCCGGTGGCGCAGCGGTTTGGCGCCGCCTGCAGCCTGGGGTGTGATCCTGGAGACCAGGGATCGAGTCCCACATCAGGCTTCCTGCATGGAGCCTGGTTCTCTCTCTGCCTGTGTCTCTGTCTCTCTCTCGCTCTCTCTGAATGAATAAATAAATAAATCTTAAAAAAAAAGAGAGAACCCCCAACTGGAACTTGCCCCTCACATGTTGGTTCTGCCCAGGTGTCTACCTGAGTGTGAGGGGAGGGGGGGCCCAGCTAGGACCAAGGGACGGATGATGACGTTCAAGGGCTCTGTCACCTCTAGTGCACCTGTTGCCAGGGCCTGTGGCCCGACGCCCAATCCAAGCCTGGCACCACATCCCATTCAGAGCCACTGTTCTGCACCAGGGCCTCCCCAGGGCCAAGCAGAGGGGAGCAGGCCAGAGATGGTAAAACTTAGAGACTTTATGGCCCCGGGGTTCCTATTTGGTGGCCTGCAGACATCTTGCTTGGCCTGCCTAGAATTGAATAAGTTTGAACGAAACATTGAAAAATTGGGAGGTTTCCTACTATCCAGATTTTTTTTGTTGTTTTCTGCTAAAATATCTATAGATCTGAAATCCTAGGGCTGGCTTCCCTCCTATGGACTGTGGAGCTTGGGAGAAGTCGGCCTCAGGTCTCAACCCTGGTTACTCATTACAAGCACTTAGGGAGCTCTTAAAAATGCCCCCCTCTGGGGATGACCCCCAAAGAGACCGATTCAATACGGAACAGCAATGCTGTTGTTGTTGTTGTCATTGAACTGCCCAGAGATTTCTCATGTGCAGTCAAGGTAGAGATACTGGGAAGTGGAGTGCAGTAGGAGGAAGCCTCAGTCCTGGCTGGGGCCTGGGCCCCAGAGGGCATCTGTGGGCCAGGAGCTGGGCCAGGACGCAAGGTGTTTGGCTGGCCAAACAGATGTGAGGGAAGGGGGTCTGTCTTCCCACCTTCCCTGTGGAGACCCTTGTCAGCTCTCTTCATCCTTGTGACCCCTTGGGTCCTTGTCCTGATTCTCCTTGCCAACCACATCTATCCCACTGACTTTTAAATCCTTGGCCCTCTGGTTCCCAAAAAGAAATTCCGCTAGCATCATTTCAAATTCGTTATTATGCATCCTCTTCTTATCTGATGTACTTTATTTTGCAAGCCACAGGAATGGGCCGTGGCCAGTATAAATCCAAAAGGGAACTGAGAGGATACGGGGTGGTCTGGAAGCTGAGAAGCCTGCTGGGAAAGACAGGAGCCGGCCAGCTGGGGCTCTCGGAGGCAGAAGCTGCTCAGTGGGCTGGGCCTGCCCTGGGGTGAAGGAATCCTTGACCCAGAGCTGCAGGGGACTTGTATCATTGTTCCCAATTATCCACCCCGTCCCCACTGAGAGGACGACACATCCACCCTCCCGGGGGTCAGAACTGGCTTACGGAGCAGGAGTGGACATCATAGGTGCCCGATCTGAGCAGAAGTTTTAAATGCACCTGGGTGTTCAGGTTAGCTCCTTGTTGTCTCCGCGAGGTGAACAGTATTCCACAGACAGGGGCCATCCCCTGGCTGAGAGCTGAGCAGGGTCAAAGCCAACCCTCATGCCCACAAGCCAAAAACAAAACAAAATACAAGAGTGCCCAGGTGGCCTGGTCAGTTATGCAGCTGGCTCTTGATTTGGCTCAGGTCATGATCTCAGGGTCCTGGGATAGAGTCCTGCATAGGGCTTCACTCTTAGCAGAGTGTCTGCTTGGGATTCTCTCTCTCTCCCTTTGCCCCTCCTCTCACTCATGTGTGTTCTCTCTCTCTCTCTCTCTCTCAAATAAATAAGTAAATCTTAAAAAAAAAAAAAAACTAAAACCAAACAAAACCCTGAGACTTGGGGGCTATTTGTTACCACCGCAAAAGCTGACCAATACAAAGAGAATCCACGCTTGTGTCCTATGCCCTCCCCTTGGCTGCACCCCGGCATGGAGAGCAAGAGCCTGGAGAAGGAGGTGCCGGGCGCTCAGCTCCACGTGAAGCACCTGTGCCCCCAGGCTGCCCGCATGAGCAGAGAGGTTACAGAAGAGAAACCAAGGGTGTTGCGGGGCTGGAGATCAAGCCCCCCGACGGCCACCGCGCCAGCCGTTCTAGGAGCCAAACCCCAGGGCAGCGAGTCCTGCCTTCCCAGCGCCCTGGCCCCTGCAGTATCTTCCTCTGCCACGCGCTCCACGTTTTAAGGATTTGGCCCACAAACAAAAGTAACTACACGTATTAACTGGATAGTACGCGGGTCCTGTTAGTTGGGAATGCAGCTGCTCAGAGACGCTCTGATCGACCGCCGCGGCCAGTGGGGCTGAAGAGCAAGAGAATTCAACCTTTCGGGTCACCCGTGCAGCCTCTTTGAAATCTCACAGCTAGCGTGGGAGCGCGTGCTGCCGCGTGGAGGCCTCTGGACCTGCGGCCCGGGGAGCCGGGCCCGAACCCGCGCCCTCTCCTGACTGCGTCCTTCCAGCCGGTCCCTGGGAGCCAACAATGCCTCAAGCCCCAGAACTGGCCCCGCAGGTGCCCGCCGCCCCCTGGGGAAGGGCCTGGGGTCAAGGCTGCTCCCCCACGGGCCAGCCCTGACTGTGAATCATCTGAATCCCTCCCGAGAATGGAGGGGTTTGCTGTGACCCCACCACCCGGAGGCGTCCTGCTGGAGACAGCGGGAGGCCGCATCACCTAAACTCCCCGTGCCTCACTCTCCCCATCTGTCAAATGGGGAGATGAAGAAGGCTCCGGCCACAGGGTTGCTGGGGAGCTCAGAGGGCCCCCCCCCCCCCCGCCCCGCCAGGCTCTGCGCCGGTTAGTACTTGACCTCTCGTCCCTAGTCCTCACCACCGATGCAAGAGGAACATTCGAGAAGTGGGCTGGGGACGCTGCCACAGAGATGACGGCAGCCGTGTGTTAAGTGACCGTCTGCATGCCTGGGTGTGCCAGCATTCACCCAGCCTCCCCCGGGGGATCTCCCCTCCCTGGCTTCTAGAGTCTTCCCTTCTGTTTCTTTGCTGACAACTCCCACATTCATAATCTGCAGCTTAGACCTCCCTCCTCCTCAGCTCCAGACTTGTATTTCCACCTCTTGACATCTCTGGGATGCCTCGTGGCACCTCTGACTCAATGTGTTTAAACTGAATTCCTAACTTGACCCAAACCTGTCATTCCTCCATCCTCCCAGTTGCTCAGCCTGTCCCGGATCCCTCTTTCTCTCCCACCCCACATCTGACATCCAGTCAGCTCTGCCTCCTACAAAATATTTCCGGGACCTCACCTGTTCTCCTCTCCTCCACTGCTACCACCCTGGCCTGACTCACCATCCTCTCTCCCCTGGACTTCTACAGGAACCTCCTCACTTGTCTTTCTGCTCAGCTTCTGCCCCATGGGGTCCGTTTTCAACAAAGCAGCCAGAAGGATGCTGCGAGAACACAAGTCCAAAGATGTCAAAGCCCTCGGCGGTTCCACACCCATCTCAGAGCAAAGGATGGCGTCCTTAGGATGTCCCACCGGCCTGCACACAATCCACCCCCACCTACTCTCTGTCCTCCTCACCTCCCACTCTCCCTTAAGCAACGCCACCTTGCTAATCCCAGCAGGCGCACTGCTGCCTCGGAGCTTTTGCACTTGCGGCCCCCCTTTCGGATCAACGTTTTATTTGGGAATAGTTTTAGTATTACAGAAAGACTGAGAGTACAGAAGTTCTTGTGTCCCACACCCCACAGGCAGTTTTTCCTATTATTAACATCTTTTTTCTTTTTTTTTTTTTTTACATTTATTTATTTATTTATTTATTTATTTATTTATTTATTTATTTATGATAGTCACAGAGAGAGAGAGAGAGAGGCAGAGACACAGGCAGAGGGAGAAGCAGGCTCCACGTACCGGGAGCCTGACGTGGGATTCGATCCCGGATCTCCAGGATCGCGCCCTGGGCCAAAGGCAGGCACTAAACCGCTGCGCCACCCAGGGATCCCTATTATTAACATCTTAACGGGGTACCTGTGGGGCTCAGTCGGTTGGGTATCTGCCTTCAGCTCAGGTCATGATCCCGGGGTCCTGAGGCTCCCTGCTCAACGGGGAGTCTGCTTCTCCCGCTCCCTCTCCACTCCCCCTGCTTGTGCCTGCTCTCTCACTCTCTCTCTGTCAAATAAATAAATAAAATCTTTTTTAAAAATCTTGCATTAGGGACACCTGGGTGGCTCAGTGGTTAGGCATCTGCCTTCAGCTCAGGGCGTGATCCTGAAGTACCAGGATCGAGTCCCACATCGGGCTCCTTGCATGGAGCCTGCTTCTCCCTCTGCCTGTGTCTCTGCCTCTCTCTCTCTCTATCATGAATAAATAAATAAAACCTTCAAAAAAATCTTGCATTAATATGGTACATTTGTTATAAATAATGAGTCAATATTGATACATTATTTTTTAAGATTTTATTTATTTATTTATTCATGAGGGACACAGAGAGAGAGAGAGGCAGAGACACAGGCAGAGGGAGAAGTAGGCTCCTTGCAGGGAGCCCGATGTGGGACTCGATCCCAGGACCCCAGGATCACGCCCTGGGTGGAAGGCAGGTGCTCAACCACTGAGGCCCCAGGCGTCCCTGATAAGTTATTATTAACTAGAGTCCATAGTTAGGTCAAATTACCTTGGTTTTTACCTGGTGTCCTTTTTCTATTCCAGGATCCCATCCAGGATATTTACATTACATTTAGTCGTTACGTCTCTTTAGACTCCTCTTGCCTGTGACGGTTCTATTTTTTTCTTTCTAGGATGTCTGACTCGTTTACCTCCTTCTGATCGTTTCTCAGATGTGACCTTCTAAGAGCTCTTCCCTGGCCAGCTAACCAATTGTCTCTACCTGTCTTCTCTGCTTTCTTCTGCTCAGTATGTATTACTATCTACCCTATTTAAATTTTTTAAACTTATTTTGTGATTTGTCTGTCTCTCCTGACAGAAATGCCAGTTCCATGAAGGCAGATTTTGTCTGTCCCGTTTACAGCTGAATCCCTCATGCTCCTTATCATGCTTGGTGCATGGTGGGTGCTCTATAAGTGTTTGCTGGCCATCCAAAGAATGAGCACTAGAATCTGATTAAGAGCCTCCTGCTGCCCTTCCCATCCTTGTTCTGCACGTCCTCCCAACAAGTCGAGAAAATCTCTGAGTGAGCGACTCCCTCGAGCCAGGCCCCATGACTGTATCTGGCTCATTTACTCCCACGACAATCGGGGGATGCTGGTAGTTATCTTGTCCTCGTGGGTGAGGAAACTGAGGCTCAGGGAGGCAGGGACACACAGGCAGGAAGTGGAGAAGCACTTGGCCCCCAACCTCCCAGCCTCCCTGAGAGCCCCATCTGGGTCCCACCTGGGACTCCTCCCGCAGTCAGAGCGAGGGGCCTTGCACACAGGTTTGCAGAGGGAGTGTGATTCCACGTCATCAGAGCATCGTGCACGCGCAAGGAAGGGTCTAGTGGGCAAGGTGCCTTCCTGGGCCTCGCCTCCACTGGACCTTCACCACAGCTCTGTGCAGGTAGCAGACTGAGGCCTTGTCTGAGCTGGGGCACCCACAGCCAGCAAAAGGAGGAGCTAGGCAGGGAGGCCACCTTCTCTGACTCAGAGGGCCCAGCAGCTCCCTTGAGGGGGTGGGGACCTGTCTGCAGGTTCTCAGCTTTGGGCAACAGGAGTGAGTGGGCAGGTGTGGCCACCTCCTGGCATCTACCTGCCTTCTTCCCCCTGAACCATGGCTTTTGTTGACGGGGGTTCGGCTGTCTCACCTGCCCACTTCCCCGGGGTGGAGTCAGTCCACCAATGGCATCCTTCAGACCACCCTGATTGGTTCAGGGATGGGACCTCAACCCAACAAGAGCCAGAGATTACCCAAGGAAACACTACCCATCTTCTGAGAAAGAGCACTTCCTTTCTCTCCCACCCAAACTGCCACTGGGTGTGAGCCTATGAAGTTCAAGGTGGAAGGAGCCATTTCTGGTTGGCTGTCACAGGTTGTACGCCTGGCATTAGGTGAAGAGCCTCATGCAAGGGCTGGCCAGGTGACGAGGGGACGCAGGGCAGTGCTTCCCTGGTGCTTACTGACCACAGGGCCTTGCATAGGCCAGGGATCCCACAGACATCCGGCATCTAGCTGCCGCAAACTTTTCCTAAATAAATGAACAGATGGATGGATGATACCAGCTCTCAGCTCCCCATCCCAAATGTCTCTAAATCCCAGTCCCCTAACATCTAAGTGTAATCCTAGTAGCTAGCTGCCTTCTAGAATTATTGTGAGAACTAAACGAGTTACTACGTATCTGACTCATAGTAGGTACATAACAAATGTCAGTGATAATTATCATCACCATCATTTCCCTCTGGCACCTCAGTTTCCTCATCTGTGAAATGGGAATTCACTTATTCATTCAACAAACTGCTGGTCATTATCCATGTGCCAGGTATTATGCTTAAGATCTGGGGCAAGTACAGTGATGAATGGGCCATGGTCTCTGCCTTCAGGAATTCGCCTAATCGTGTGGCAGGAAGTCAAGAGTTAAAAGCCAATGGGAGGAGAGCCATGGTGTATGGAAAATCTGCTGTACAGATGTGGGGTGACTTGAGGTGGTACGCAGCCTCCTCCAGAGTTACGCTAATTGAGGTGAGGGACGGAAGTTGACTCCATGTCCTCTGATCTTTCCAGTATATTGAGTTGGCATGAAAATATTAGAGATGGGCTGTTGACCCAAGTCAGGTGATTTAAAGTAAGTAAATAGATAAAAGTTGAAGGTCAAGGAAGAAAGAACCAACTTTTATTCAGGTGTTCTTCTCCTAAAATATCATCTTCATTTTTAAAAATTATATGATATAATGTATAAGTCTAATTCTCTAGACTTTTACCTTTTTTGAAATATGAGTGAAATTTTTATTTTAATGGAAGTTACTGTTATGAGCCGCCAAGTTGCACCGCCACCTGGTGGCAGCACACTAAAGTGCCAGGTTTGTTCTATTTTGTTTGAGATCAACGCAACACTGCAAGCTCAATTTGGAGGTGAAGTCAACCTGTTCCTCCTCCATGTCCTGCTCTTCATTCACCAGCCTTGGGCAGCCTCAGGCCCACCTGTATTCCCTCCAGCTCTACCTCCGCACTAACCACACAGCCCCCCCACCCCACCCCTGCCCTGCCCAAGCCCCTCAGCCCTGCCCCCAAGCGGAATGTGGGAATAGGGAGAGAACCTAGCCCAATGGTAACAGTTAAGAGCAAAGGTGCTACAGACTGATGTGGGTTCAAATCCCTGCTGACCACTTACTGGTGTGGGTCTCTGGCTTCTCCAAGGCCTCTATGAACCCCACTTTCCCCATCAGAGAAATGGGACCAAGTCTGGATTCAAGAGACTTCTCATGCTTTCTACTCCACGCCTCTCTACTCCTCCTGACCCAGAGCTGGAGTGAGCAGAGACCAGGAAATGAAGGGCAGGAGCGGGTGGAGAGGAGCCTAGAGGCAGAATGCACCCCACCCCACCCCACCCCCACCCCACCCCACCCCAGGCCACTGCCTGGAGCTCCTCCCAGGCTCCCGGCCCCCATCGTAGTCCTGCACTTGCTCCTCCAGCCTTCCTGGAGCCTGGTTCCGACACCTGCACCACCCGCTCAGGGTCTGAAGGGGAGATGGCTGAGCACAGGGCCATCGGCCCCTCCTTGGCCTCCAGAGGGGACAATGCTTCACCCTCTGAAACGGCTCAAGTGCACTTGGGAAGCGGTTCAGAGCTGGGCTTGCCGGGCCTTGGCAGCCCCCGAGCCCCGTCCTGCAGCTTAGGAAGCCGCCTTCCACCCCGAAGCTGGTGCCGCCTTGACCCGTGGCCTTGACCAAGTCACTTACCCTCTCGAGCTTCGAGTCCCCCATTGGTAAAAGGGAGCTCTCCAATCAACTCCAGCTGCTAGGGCTGCTGAAGAGGGGGGGCAGGGTTGGGGTGTCCTCTCCCCTCCCTACTTCCTTGGGGAACCCCAGGAGCCTGCTTGGAGGCGGAGGCTCTGCTTCCCCTGGGGAAGTAAGTCCCAGCAGAACTCTGTGGTGCTCCCCAAACTCGCTGTGGGGAGCAGTGCTAAGTGCTGTATTAATTATTACCAACTCCCCCTGGGAAGCAAATTCAAAGTGAGGTCACCATGGTAACCTAGACGGTGGCAATGTGACCAAATATTTTAAGTGCTCAACGTGTTCCAGGCAAATTACCTCTCAGTGGAAGAGAAAAGAACGGGGCCTCAATCCCACACTTCAGTGGCCCAGGAAGAAAGGCCCAGGAGCTGTGGGGGGGGGGAGGGGGGAGGGGAGGGGGGGCATCCTCTCTGCAGGAGAGGGCGAGGTGGGGGCAGGGCTGGGAGCTAAGACCAGTGCAGGCTGCAGCAGATGACATCCGGGCTTCTGAATGACACCTGGCCAGGGAGCCAGAGGCCCTGGGTTTCAGTCCCAGCTCTCCTACCCTCTTGTCTGCAGCCCTCGGCTGGTGCCTTGACTTCTCTGGGCCTCCAGGAATGCTTCACCCAGCAGTATCTCTTAAAGGACCAAAGAGATGAGCCAGTGGGTTGTTAACCTCACTTACTGGCGGTGAGGCGACAAAGTGGGGCACAGCGGGGGGTTGCTAGTCACACCTTCAAGGCAGACAGACTTGGATTCAAATCCCACCACTGCCACCCAGCAGCTGTGTGACCTTGGGCTAGTGGCTTCACCCCTCTGAGCTCTGGCTTCCTTACTATAAGAGTCCCTCCCTAAATAAAATCCTTTAAAAAAATTTTTTAAAAAAAAGGATCCCTGGGTGGCTCAGTGGTTTGGTGCCTGCCTTTGGCCCAGGGCATGATCTTGGAGACCTGGGATCAAATCCTGCATCGGGCTCCCTGCATGGAGCCTGCTTCTCCCTCTGCCTGTGTCTCTGCCTCTCTCTCTCTCTCTCTCTCTCTCTCTCTCTGTGTCTATCATGAATAAATAAATAAAATCCTTAAAAAAAAAAAAAGAGTCCCTCCCCTCGGTGCGACTGTGAAGCTTAAGTTCACATGATCCATGGAAAGTGCTCAGCACAGCACCCTGCATACAGTAGGCACTAACGTCATCGCTGTTGCTGCCACTTACTAAGTGTCCCGTGTGCCAGGCTCGGAGTTACCCAGGATCTACCATCAAATCGCCACCACGTTCCTCCCACGAGGTGGGTGTTACTACCATCCGCATTTCACCCACGTGGAAACTAAGGTTAGCCAGGGGAGGAGGTGCACAGACGCCCACGGGGTGGGGTCTGCATTCTGACCCAGGTCCCATGGCCCCCAGGCCTCAAGCCCCTAGCCCTTCCCTACAAGGCTTGAGGATGAAACGGGTCAGGTGCTGGGTGCCCAACACGAGTGTATTGTACACAGTTGGTGCTCACTAGATAGTGAAATAGTGGGCCCCCGTGGGCACATCTGAGTTTCATGTGACGGCCACCGTATTGCCCTTGATCCCTACACCTTCTGGGGTCTGGGATCCTGGGTCTGGAGGGTTCAGGTTCAGGCAGCAATAGGGAATTAATTAGAGGCAGGGTCCCCCCAGGAAGGCCCCCTCTCAGGCCCTTGCCCTAGGGGGGGGCCTGGCCATCTGCATTACAATGGCTCTGCTTGTCCCTGGGCCCCTGGCCAACCTCACACTGTGGGGACACAGGCGGCCAGGAGCTGTCCCTGACCTCATCCTACCCTAGCTACTCCGGCCTTGCAGGGCCCCCACCTACCCTTTCCTGCTGGGTCAGCGTCCCACCCCACCCTGCCCTCACAGCCACCCCCAGGCAGAACCGCTTTCCCAGGACAGAATGAGGTCAGGCCTGCAGAGTGATAGATGGATTTAATAACCGGCCATTCCTACCGCCAGCCCATTTGCCCTTCACAGTCCCAGGCCCATGTAGGGGCCAGAGGTGGCCTCATCTGCCAGGGGAGAGGAGTCAGAGGGGTAGAGGCCATCCCCCTCACTCCCCTCACTCCCCACCCCAGACAGCTCAGGGCCCTCCAGGAGCCCAGAGCAGCTCAGAGCTAAAAACTTGGGACATGGACACCCTCTCTGTAGCCCCTTCTCTCGAAGGTCGTATGTCCTTGAGCAGATCCCTGCTCTTTCCTAAGCCTCAGTGTCTCCATCTGCAAAATGGACTGGAAACCCCCCCTTGTTTGCCTCTTGGGGTTCCTGTGGGGGACTGAGCCAGCAGCAGACGTGATCTCACTGTGTAAATCTCCATGCACATGCAGAGGTGATTCTGGTTGTTGACCATCTTGCCTGCTCTTTGGGTCAGGTCCCCAGAAGCACACCCTGAGATAAGGAGGGGAGACATTCCTTTGGGTAGTGATCCCCAGAAGTACTGACAGGGAAGAGGGGAACTGAGGCAGGGGAGGAAGAATTCAATATGCTAGTAAACAGGCTACAGTGGGAACAGGTGAGGCTCAGCCCCTCTGGAGCCTTCCAGGAGACAGTAGAATGGGCCTCAGATGTGTCCTAATGAAGAGGTGACAGAACGCCTGGGTGGCTCAGGGCGTGATCCCGGAGTCCCTGGATCGAGTCCCACATCAGGCTCCCTGCATGGAGCCTGCTTCTCTCTCTGCCTGTGTCTCTGCCTCTCTCTCTCTCTGCATGTCTCTCATGAATAAATAAATTAATTAAGTAAATAATTAATACATAAATAAAATCTTAAAAAAAAAAAGAGGTGAGAAGGCTGGGCTATTTACCCACCAGTTCCCATCCACCCTTCACTGAGAACTGGTCCCAAAGACATCAAGGTCCCAGCTCGCCCAGCCTGCCCTGTGTCCCTGTGTTGGTGAGGATGCCCTCTGGCCAGAGAAAGCCCTCAGAGGGTTGCAGGTACTCACGGGAGGCTGCCCTGTGCTCGGGATGGTGATCCACATACGTGATCTCATTTACTATTGTCCACAATCAGCCTTCTAAAGGGTGTGTGATTAGTGGCCCCATTCTGCGGATGAGGAATCTGAGCGTCAAAGAGGTGACACTCACTTGCCCCAGGCCACTCAGCTCAGAAAGGCAAGGATTAGAAGCGGCTGCGCCTTTGGTCCTTCCTCTCTCTCAGATGGGCAGGACCCATTTGCATGTGAGCTGCACCCAGTAGCCTGCTGACGGTGTAACAATAGGAGAAGAAAGCCCTGGCTTATAGTGGTCGCTGGTTGCCGGGTGTAAATACTCCCACCATGGCCAATTTCATGCTACCAAAGTGACGGCTGTCACTGAGCACAGAGCTGGGAAAAGATGCTAACAGCTGCTGGCTCCAGCACACCACCGGTTAGGCCTCCGGACCAATCACACCAAATTTCTCTCCAGGGTGCAAACCCAAAGGCCTGTTCCGCCTCCCACCCCCCTGGCTTCTATCGTTCCTTCCTTCTGGAATGTCCTTTCCCTCCTCTCCATGTGTTCAAACCTTACTCACTTTTAAGATCGTGCTCTGGCCCTAGGCGTGCAGGCTGTATCAGGCTAAGTACCACTAGCTGCTACGACAAACAACCCATGATCTCGGTCATTGGACACAATCGAAGCGTATCGCGGCCTCATCCTGCAACCCACGGCACGTGGTGGTGGGGTGGGGGTGCTGCTCCCCCTGGAGCCCGGCTTCCTTCCACCGCGGACACTTCATGTCCAAGTTCATCACAGAATGAGAGGGAGCCTGCAGGGTCCCACGAGCTTGAGTGCCAGGCCTGGGACTGCCGCTCTTCCCTTCTACCTACTTCCTCGGCCAGGGCCGCTCCCCCGCCCCCCCACAACCGCAAGGGGCCAGGAAGGGTGATTTCACTGGAAACGAGATTTTTCTTCCCAGGAGAAAATGAAACCATGAAAACTTCTGTTCTACTTCCCTCCCACCCCAACTTCCACAGTCCAACCGACTTCCTTCTAGACTCTTCCACAACATACTGTCCAGAGAGTGTTTTCTTTGGTCTTTGACCCAGACTGCCCAGCATAGTTACTGGGTCGGTCTTTTCTGCCTCCACAAACTCGCAGAGGCTGAGCTATGGAAGGTCCCTAGAAGCGGGGCTCCCAGTGCTTGCTTCGCATGTGAATCATCTGTGGATTCAGGGTTCCCAGACCGGATAATGCAGGGTCTGGGGAAGGGCCCATCAATCTGTATTTGTAACCAGCTTAGGTAGTTCAGATGTAGAGGTGACATTGGAACCGCTGATCTACTCAAAATGTCCCATTTCATGGATGTGAACATTGAGGCCCGAGACGGGGAGCAATTTGCCCTATACCATGGAGTAAGCTAAAGCTGGATCTGAAACTTGAACCCTGGGCTCTGTCTACATACTATGGTGCTGTTTCCCCAGAAGACCCAAAGGTAAATTCCAGCACAAGGCACTGGTCGATGCTCAATCGGTCACAGGTCATCAAAAGGAACTGAGTGGACAAAAGACAGTGAGTTGGGACATCTGGGTGGCCCAGTGATTGAACTTCTGCCTTCGGCTCAGGGCATGTTCCTGGGGTCCTGGGATCGAGTCCCACATTGGGCTCCCTGTGGGGAGCCTGACTCTCCCTCTGCCTGTGTCTTTGCCTCTCTCTGTGTGTCTCTCTCTCATGAGTAAATAAATAAAATCTTAAAAAAAAAAAAAGTGAGTTGAATGTGAGCTCTAGAAGTAGGCAAACCTAGGTTCAAACTTTACCTTTCCCACCTATTTGTTTGGGGACCTTGGGCAAGTCTCTTTACTTCTCTGAGTCTGTTTCCCCATCTGGAAAATGGAGGTGATAATGGTACCCATCCCCGAGGGTGACTAGGAGGTTAACACATACGGAAAGTGCTCAATGCCATATCTGGTAAATTCTCAATCTGTATTTATTTTGGCTCTGATTATCTGCCACGGCGAGTGGTTGTTCTCAAGGACCACTAGGGCCTTCTGGAAACCACCTCAAGGGTGAGCCTTATCCAGGATTGAGAGCCTCATCTGGGTAAAGTTTCAGCCACTGTGCAGACAGAAGTTTCATGAAAACCAACCCCCAAAATGGACATGCCCAGCCTTTGGAAATTGAAGCCACACCACCTGGCCTTGGTTTTTATCCAATTTGGCGCATAACTCACGCCTTCGAAAATATACCCAAGCTGTGCGTGTGCGTATGCAAGCCTGGGCATTGCTTCTGTGCACAGGGGGGGGGGGGGGGGGGGGCAGCCCCCGGCAGCGCCTGTGCGTCAGGGAAGGCCGGGCTCTGCTGCAGTATCAAACGCCCCCCAGCCTCAGTGGCTCCTGACGACAAAGGCGACTCTCCCAGTCCCTGTCCCCGTCCTCCGTGGCACGGCAGGCACTCAGGAGCAGAGGCTGAAGGGGCAGTTGCTGTCCCCGGAGCCGAGGGAAGGGCTCTGCAGGGTCTCACTGTGGCCTGGCAGGGCTTCACATCTGCACCGAGTCTGAACGCAGAGCCAAATCCCAGCGCCCATCCCCTGCCCTCCCTGCACCAAGGGGGTGAGAACAGTGCCCACCTCAAAGGGCCAGCGTGAGAGGCTTCATGGGACGATGCTGAGGAACTCCTGAAACCGCACCTGGAACCAGGGAGAAAGAACTGGAGAAATAATGGATTATAAGAGCCAAAAAAGTGGAAAGTACCCAAACATCCATCAGTGGATGAATGGATACATAACATGTGGTGTATCCATAGGAGGGGACACTAGTCAGCCGTGAGAAAGAATGAAGTACTGATACCTGATAAAGGACGAATGTTAAAAACACGTGTGCTAAGTGAAAAAGCCAGTCATAAAAGGTCTCAGACGCTAGGGCTCCTTTTACATGAACTGTCCAGAAGAGGCAAATCCGGAGACAGAAAATAGATTGGTGGTTGCCAGGGGCAGGGGGCAGGAAAGAACTAGGAGGGACTGTTAAGAGGTACAATGTTTCATTTTGGAGTGCTGGAAATGTTCTGGAATTAGTGCAGACGGTTGTATGACATCATGACTGCACTAAAGCCCACTGACTTGCACACTTTAAAATGGTGAAGTTAGGGGCACCTGGGTGGCTCAGTGGTTGAGCGTCTTGCCATCCTCCCTGGATCCTGGGATCAAGTCCCACATCAGGCTTCTTGCCAAGAGCCTGCTTCTCCCTCTGCCTATGTCTCTGCCTCTCTCGCTCTGTGTCTCATGAATAAATAAATTAAATCTTTTAAAAAAGAAAAGAAAAGAAAGTTCATGTTATATGAATTATATCCCAGTATTATTAAAAAATGAAAATCTCAACATTATAATAATTATATATAATTATTATATATAATAATATATATAATAATAATAATAATAATTCTCGCACTCTCACTGACAGAGCTGTGTCCATGCTGTGTGTGTGTGTGTATCTTGGGTCTGGAGCCTGCAGTGAACCGGCCTCATGTCTGTTTCTGCCACAGGGATGACCTTCCCTCTCCAGCCCCATCCCTTCTCCCGTGGCCCCCAGGATCCTGTGGGATGCCTGGAAAGGGAGAGCCCTTGGCCATCAGACATGCAGCCCCTTCCATTCAGTAACAAGGAGATCCAGGTCCACGAGGGGGGATTTGCCCGACGTCACACACTGAGATGATGGCAGAGCTGGACCAGAAACCCAGGCACCCCATAGCAGATCCTGTCCCCCCCACCATGGTGATGGTACATCAGAGGGCAGGCAGCGGGGCTGGGCCAGTGCTGAGAGATTCTTGGGACTTCTCCGAACCCCTCACACCAGATAGGTGACCAGCCTGGTGTGTGAGAATGTAGAAGGGACAGAGGGAGGGCTGATCAAAGAAGGTGAAGTCAGATTAAGGTCTGAGTAGCTTGCTACTTCCTGTTTTTATCAACATTTTAGTCATGGGAAACAGTTGTTACCGCAAAACTGTAGCATCAAACCCACTTGCTTCCCTTATGCCCACACCCATCCCTCCCTGCGGCCTCTCTCTGGGACCACGTCTGCCCCTCCCCTCCTACTCCAGGCCCACAGAAGTGTGGTCCCCCTTGTCAGGGATGAGGCTGGACCCTGAGATGAATTGGCCCCTGTGGGAGCCACCACTGTAGCCAGACCCCCAGGCCCCCCGAGGTGCGGCCCAGCCCTCTTCCAAGAGCTCTGCATTCATGCACTTACTGAGCACCTACCACTGTCTGTCAACTCCTATGCACTGGGGTTAAGAAGTGTCAAAACCAGCCGGTCCAAGACCCCCCTGAGACAGAAGTGACCAAGCAGAGGCTAGGGGGTGGCTCAGGGCTCAGCCCATTCCCGGAGCCAGAGGCCCCAGCAGCAACCACCCCAACTATGAAAGATGGCTCTAGTCTATGTTCAGGACTCTCCGGGAGCACGTTTTTGCAAGGAGGGGACACACTCATGAAATGGGGTAGGATAGGCAGACAGATGCCACGTTCGAGGACTCACACTTACAGTGGGTGAGCATGTTTTCCATTTCCGATGTGAAAGGGGAGTCCTGGGTGGGTACTAGCCGTCTCTCTGACCTTTCTGACCTTTGCTAACTTCCTCTTGAACACATAACACTGGCTCCCAGATTCAGAACACTTGGGGCACCAGACCCCAGCTAGAGTTTAGCACGCTACTTGATTAACGTTGTACTCATGCAACTGCTTCGCTTCTATTTATGGCAATCGTGCAAGTTTCCCGTGTACACAATTTCCTTTGAAAATAAATTATTTAAGTGAAGATGAGTGGATTTTTCTAAAAAACACTGAGCAGCTATCAGCACAGGAAGAAGGGAAAGTGGACTTGAACGTTTGGGAAGTTTGAGAGGCAGGCCGAGGTGCTCAGGGTCTAGCATGTCCTGACCGGTGCGAGGTGGCCCGAGTCTGTGACTTGCAGAGCATCTGGGTGTCAGGCTCCCTGCCTCCAGAGCAACCCTGGGGTGGGCCCTGGGTGCACTGCTGAGTGGAGGCCACCCTCCCTCGGAAGCTGCCTCCTCATGGGTGTGGGAGCTGCTGGGTTGCCTGTGACTCAGGACCCGGGAGCATCGTCCTCCCCTCTTCCCTACTCCTTCCCCTTAGATTTGCCTACAGACCTCACAAATCACAAGCAAAGGGTCTGATTGCTTGGCCTTCCCCCTCGCTCCCTACTGTGCTAGGTAATGTTGAGGCTCCCTGGCACAGAGGCTGTCCTGGCGCCCCACTCGCTGGACCATGGTCCACCTTCCCTGTGTCTCCCCTTCCAGGCACAGTCCCCTACATGGCTCCCTGCTGCTGAGAGAAGCTGCCCTTAGCGGGTCTGAGGTGGTTTTCCAGCACCTTCCTTTGAAACCCTACCACTACTGCTCCCCAGATCTGTGGGAATCCCGTAGGACAGGACTGGGATGAGGAGGAGGCAGGTGAAGTGCCCCGGGCGCAAAATTTATGGAGCACCATTGTTGGTGGCCACCCCAACGGTGGGTGAGGGTCTCCCTAACCATGGGCCCTAGCACCTGGTTTGCCCCACAAGAGCCCCGCGCCTGTTGCAAAGCACCAGAGAAAGAAAACCTGCTGCTGAGAAGGGTGTTCCAGGGATTATTGGGGTTCTGAGGAACTTTCACAGCAGTTACCCCCTTGGGATCACACAGCATCTCAGGAGCTGATCTGCAAGGCTGCTGCCTACACACAGCTGTGTGGGGTGTGCACTGAACAAGGGTGGGAAGCCAAAGGGAGAAGTGTGGCTGAAATCCACCTGTCTCCACCACGTGTGTCTGAGCGTGGGGTCTGCCTCCACCTGGAAGAGGGGTCACCTTCCTGTATTTTGGCCGTCGTTGGCTGCGCCTTTCGGTACTTCCCACGAGAACATGGAAGTGCCAGCGGTGGCCCAGCAGACAGCACGAAGCAAAGGTGGTTAGACAGCAATGGGGACTCGCCCTGCGACACCCATAGCAGGGCTGGGACCTGAGTTTCTGGAATCCTTACTTAGTCTTCTTCCCTTTACTTTCCATCGCTCGGGTACAATGTGTTAGGCAGCTGGCTGTGTCCCGCAGGCAGAGGTCAATCTAACACGTAATGTCCCTTTTCTGTCCTTTCTAGCCCGCCGCCCACCCCCCACCCCCCCCCCACCCCCTGCCCTGCCAAGTCCCAGTTAATTCCCTCCCGGGCTTTTCAACGGCTTGGCCTTGCCTCTAATCCCGCATGTGTCTTCCCACTGAACTGCGAATTCCGGATTCCGGATTCCGGGAGGGCAGGGACCGTGTCGGTGGCCTGGGTCTCAGCACAGGGGCTGGGAGACCGTCCGAGCGCTGTGCCTGAGGAACCCACGTTTCCAGGCTCCCCTGGAGGCCCGGCCTCAGCCCCGCGAGGCCAGAGCACTTAATAAGACACAGACCATTAAGCAAAAGTAATTTAAAAATAATTCCAACTGTGACTTGGGTCTCTCTAATACCCTTAAAATCCTCTTCCCTCCGTGTCCCTGTCGCTTTTCCTCTCTTTTCCACTCCGTGACACAAAACCCGGGGACCAGCCTGTCCAAAAGCCACAGTCGCCTTTCAGGGAAGGGGGAGGCCTTGCAGCTCAGCCGGCTGTGTCCTCCCTACCCTGTGGCCCTCATACAGCCAGACAGGGCGACAGCCCTGAGCGGTGACAACCAGGCTCCAGGGATGGGGGAGCTGGAGGCTGGAGGGGGGCGGGGCCGTGAGTGGCCTAGTGGAAGCCTCCAGGCCTGCTCTCGGGCCTGGGCCTGCTGCGGGGGGCGGGAGTCACTTCTGTCTTCCTAACGCTGCCCTGTTGGGGGCTTCTGGGCCTCAGCAAAGAGCAGTTTAGTCTGACCCGTAAGTCAGCGAGTGGGGAGGGCAGGAGGCTGGCTGGGGGGTCACGACCAGAATTATCTTCAGGAGAAAGGGGCAGCGGAGTACGGGGCTCCCACACGACGGGCTCTGTCCCCGCACACATTAGAGGAATGACTGAGGGGCCAGGGGGAGCCCCAGGGGGTGCCTGCGGTGGCAACGAAGCCAACGGTTTCTTGTGTAACTAAAGGGGAAGGGGAAAGAATGGGATCACCCAGCGTCAGGGTTCAGGGCCCACAGACGCGCTCAACCGTGACAGAAGCAACCTCTATTTTACCCACCACTGTTCTCCGAAAGGCCCCTGGCCCTGCCGCCCTACTGGAGGTGGGGGGAGGGCAAGAGCAGCCCCCTTCATTCCACAAGGGCCTCCTCAGGGGCCAGTGGGAGGCCTGCCCAAGGTCACCCTGGCCGTTAGAGGCGGAAGGGCCAAGGAAACCCCCAAGAAAGGATTTGGAGCCAAAAAGGATTTGGACCTGGAAGCAGATGGGGAAACCAGCAAGGGAACCTTCCCGAGGTGGAAAGATTAACTCAAGAAGCTGTTAGCCCAAGACAATGGATGGAAATGACCTAAGGAGTTCCAGGAAGGAGAGAAGCCTGCGCTGGGGCACCTGGCGGGCTCCCTGCAGCTGCCCAGCAGCCACCATTCACACCCCCGGTGCTTGGGGTGGGGGGGCAGGAGACGTGAACGCTGAAACCCTGAGCTCTGAAAAGGAAATGCCAGAACCACAAAGTTCTGATGTGAATTGTCTGAGCCAAAATAGACAAAATTGGTCTTGGGCAGGGCCCGGAGCCCAGACGTGGCGGAGAGGAAGGGCCTGATGGGCCTCAGGCTTCCCAGGTAACATCCTTTCATTCAACATTCCCTGAACATCTCTGCAGCAACTACGCTGTCCCCGGCTTCCCTGTATTCCAGGGAATACAACCAGGAACCAAGCAAAAAAAACCCCACATCTTCCGGGGTCCCCACATGCTGGTGAGGGAAGCAGACCATTAAAGACAACCACAAGAAATAAGTCAGTTCTGTAGTGCCAAAATGCACTAAGTGCCTAAAACAAAACAAAACAAGACCAAGAGCAATGGAGAGGACGCTGAGGACAGAATCTTCCGAGCCCAGGGCAAAATGAGAACGTGGGGCCCCTCTTCTAAGAGCAGAGCAAAGGTGCTGTTAAAGGTACCCAGGACATTTTTCCTTCTTTCTGCAGTCTCTCTTCCCTCTCTCCGTCTCTCGACTTGTCACCACTTTTTTGTATTTGCTTTTTAATGTCATTTGAAGTAAAGAAAAAAAATTTAAATTATCAGCATGAGTTTTACCGTTCATCTTTCGTATTGTGCAACGCCGGCTTTGAAATGAAAATGTTGGAGCGTTTAACTCACATGTGGAATCACAGAAGTTACACAATTTCTATTTCATGGCTTGTCCCCAAGAGGGGCCCCAAACCTGCCAGGACAGGCCAAGCAGAAAGACTGGAAAGAGAAAAAAGCTGATGGGCCCAGCCACCCAGCCAGAGGGTAAGGGAGCTGTCATGGGCACAGAGATACCCTCAGGGTAAAAACTCTTTGGGGTCCCCAAGGGCCCTGTCGCACTGACAGTGACCAAGGTCCCCCTACCGAATTGTCCCTCCCACCAGATGCAGGAGTGATGCATAGCCCCCCAGATGAAGGTGGGGCCTGCAGAACTCAAGCCAGGCCTCTCCTTCCCGTGGGTCCGTGGCTCCAACCCTTGGCAGATGGGCAACCTCTAAGGGTCTTTAAACTTCCATTCTAGGATGTGCTCAGTACTGGATCAGGGTCCTGCCCCGCACTGAGATATGCCCCCTGGCCAGTCACCAGGAATGAGCCACTCAGATTTCACAGGGAAGGGTGTTATTGGCAGAGGGAACAGCACATACAAAGGCCCTGGCTTGGGCACGTGTCTAATGTATCCATGGGACAGCAAGGAGGCCCATGTGGCTGGAGTGGAGGGATAAAGGGTCAGTTCTGCAAGGCCCTGGGAGACAGTTCAAGGATTGGAGCTTTTAGTCTGAGAGAAAGGGGAAGCCAAGGAAGGATTTTCAGTAGAGGAGTGATGTGATCAGACTTAGGTTTCCAAGGGATTCCTGCTGGGTTGAGAGTAGACTGCAGGAGGCAGGAAGACAAGCAGAAGGCCCTTGCAATAGTCCAAGAGAGGGACGGTGGTGGCTGGGACCAGCCTTGAAGGATGGGTGGTCAGATTCTGGATATTTAAGAACAACCTAACATGTATTTATTCAGGCCCCAGTATGCTGCCTACGGTTCAAGGCTCAGGGAGTTAAGCAGGAGACCCAAGGTTCCAGCTGTTGTAGAGCTGACATTCTGGTGAGGTGGGAGCAGATGACAACCCAAAAAAGAAGGGCCTCTCTGACATGTCATTTCAGCTGAATTCTGAGAGACATAAGGAGCCACCGTGAGATCAGGGGAAAAATCATTCCAAGCACAGGGCACAGCATGTGCTTCAGTGTGCTCAGGCTGCCAGAACAGAATATTGCAGCCTGGCTGGCTTACACGGAAATGTATTTTTTTTTTTTCCCACAGATTTGAAGCCTGGGAAGTCCAAGCTCAAGGTGTCTGTCAATTGAGTTCCTGGGGAGAACTCTCTTCCTGACTTGCAGACGGTCACCTTTTTTGCTGTGGTCTTCACCTAGCCTTGCCACAGTGCCCACAAGTGATCTCTCTCTTTCTTTGCTCTCCTTATAAAGGCCACCAGTGCTATGAGATTAGGCCACCACACTCTTGACTTCACTTAATTTTTGTTACATCACATTGGGGAGCTTCAACATGTGAACTGTTGCGGGGAGGGGGGGGACACATCCAAACCACCCTGAAATGGCAAACAGGCTTGGCCAATCCGAAGTAAGGCAAAGAGAAGGCCAGTGGGCCGGTGGTAGGGGCGGGCTGAGAGTGTTCCAGAGGTGGGCCCCCTGCAGGCCCCAGGCAGCTCATGTGGCCTTAAAATTATGCCCAGAGATCTGGTTTCTACTCTAACTGCTGACTCTTGTCTTTCTTTCTTTCTTTCTTTCTTTCTTTCTTTCTTTCTTTCTTTCTTTCTTTCTTTCGACTTTATTTGAGAGAGACATTGTGCACAAGCAGGGGGAGGAGCAGAGGGAGAGGGAGAAGCAGGCTCCCCACTGAGCAGGGAGTCCCACAAGGGGCTTGATCCCAGGACCCTAAGATCAGGGCCTGAGCCAAAGGCTGATGCCCAGTCAGTTGACTGAGCCACCCAGATGTCCCAGTGCCCACTGTTTCTGATCACATCCTACATGCGGGGTGTGTGCTAACGGCCCTATGGGCATTGTCTCATTTAATTGTCACAGTAAGCCTATGAGGTGGATATTATCACTGCCAGTTTCACAGGTAAGGAGCTCAAAGCCTGAGCAGCAGTGTTTGGAGGAGGGAGCACAGCTCGCTCACCTGTCGCTGTGCTCAGCCCTCCGGGGGAGGAGTACAGAGCAACCCTTAGTTGAGCCCGGAGGATAGGCCCTCCAGACTGGGTGGCCTTGGCAGCACTGGGCACTGGATTCCATCCAAAAGAGGCATATTGAGCACCCGGTCCGGGTGAGGGGTTAGGGGCCTTGACGTGAATCAGCCACAGTCTGGTAAGTTAGGACAGGGTTTCTCAGTGCCAGGTTCTCAGTCCTCTATATCCAAAGGTCCTGGGGCACAGATTCCTGCCCTGCTGGTAGCCAGGGAGGCTCAGAGGGTGTCGCCAGGAATTTGCATTTTAAAAAAGCATCCCCAAGGGGAACAGCTCCTGGCTCCTGCCGCGGGAGGAGCTGGGCAGCTGGGCAAGCAGCTGGAAAAAGAGATGCCAACTGCACCTGCAGGGGGCCTGGAGACTTCTCCTGCTGAAAGACTTTATTTTTTAAGATTTTATTTGAGAGAGAGAGAGAGAGAGAGCAGGGGGGAGGGGTAGAGGCAGAAGGAGAAGCAGACTCCCCATGGAGCAGGGAGCCCAATGTGGAACTCAATCCCAGGACCCCAGGATCATGACCTGATCCAAAGGCAGAGCCACCCAGGTGCCTCAAGTGACTTTGTGAAGTACTGTTGCAGCTGGGCATTGAAGGGGGTGGGAAGTGTGTGTGGGGGAGGGCACTCCAAGCAGAGGGAGCTGCGTAGGCAGACTTGGAAGCTGACCAGAGGACAGGAGGACAGCAGGACAGGAGAAGCAGCCAAGAGGTGAGAGGAGGCTATGCCCAAATTTTCTTTGCCCCCCACTGTGACCAAGGGACAAGGCCAACAGGGCTAACTTCAGTAGCCGGCAGCCGGCAACAGCTATGGGGACAGGAAAATTGCAAGGAGGCCTCTGTCGGCTGCACAGGTAACCCCCCTTTGCCCAGGCCCCCAAGAGTCATAGACGGATCATCTGGGTCCCTGGGCCCAGTTGCTGTTCTTCCTGCTGATGGAGGAGATAGCCGGGCCATTTCATAGACAACAAAGGGGCCCAAGGCCTGGGGGAGAGGATGAGTGAGGACCTCTGCCTGGAGCATGGTGACCTTATGGCCCTTCCCTGGTGGCTGTCAATGGGTTGGTGGGGGGAGGGGAGGGGGTGTCACAGGAGTCAGCCTGTCTTCGGACTATGGCCCCAGCCTGCTCTGGCTGATGCTCTGCTCTGAGCAGTCACACCCACTGGGGTGTTGGAGGGGGGCGCTGGAGCTGGGTGGCTCACAGGAGCAGGCTGTTAAAATATTCGGGAACCTTGTAAGCTGGTTGTTAAACTTTTGGTAACTTGAAATTGGCCTTGGTGGGTGTTTTTACAGCATGAAAAAAAAAAAGCAAGGTTAGTTTTTTTTTTTTTTTTTTTTTTTTTTTTAATTCTTCCACATAGTTGGTTAATCAGCACTCCACTGACAAGGGAGCCACAGCCACTGGTGATGTGAAAACAAAGGCAAAAGAAAAATTAAATTTCCTTGCTACCTATAGCCCACTGACAAGTCCTTGAAACAGGCAGAGTGACATTCCTCTAGGGACTTAACTGCCTCGTGTTAATACTTTGCTAAGGGCAACAGGTAATCTCAGCCCACCCCCTGGATCCTGTGAGTCTACTTTAACATAAGAGTTCCTTTGGAAACTTCCTTTATCTCTATCCCCCAAGATACATGTTGGCAATCATCCCCCAAGCATATGACCCACCAGTATACATCTGAAGGGTCTCATGACTAAGGTTGGTTTTATTAGACAGTAATACATGACCAACAATAGCTAGGCCCCTCAAGGTCCTGGAAACCTTGCTTCCAAATTCCTTAGAGGCTTACGCTATCCCTAACCTCCTCCAACTTGAAAGTATCTAATGGGCCACTCCTCATGACCCAGTGCAGTTCTTTATGCCCACGGGCCCTTTCCCACGCTTTGATATAACTACCTTTTTGCACCAAAGCTGTCTCAAGACGTTTTTCTTGGCCATCAGCTCTGAACCCTAACGTCTTTCCTCCATCACTAGCACCATGGGGCAGGCAGCAGCCAGAGGCCCTTTCCCAAAACACATCCTCTGTGCAAAAGTCCCACACAGAGCACAGAAAACATCCGGATATATTAGACACTCTCAAGTGTCCCTGCTCTCAAGGAGCAACCGATCCGTAGACAGACAGAAAAAAACAACCTGGGACATCATCAACCAGAGAAAGAACACTAACAACAGCTGCTGTCCATACCTGAGTCTCTCCCATGTGTCATGGTGCTGGGAACTTCCCACACATCATCTCTACTCCTCACAGTAGATGCCACCATATAGGTGCGGAAAATGAAGCTCAACAGTACGAAGTCACCTGACCAGGATCACACAGCCGGCAATACCAGGTCCAAAACCCACACTGTTCTGACTCTTGAGTTTATATGGAGCCTTCATGGCTACAACGTCCTACCTCCACATAGCATGCTGCACTATGGAGCAGCAGGTGGGGAACTAACCCTGCCTGGGGCAGGTGCAGGGGTGGCACTGAGAAAGGCTTCCTAAGAGTGGGGACATTTGGTCTGGGCCTTGAAGGATGAATAG
The DNA here is from genome assembly GCF_053574225.1 of Canis aureus. Lineage (NCBI taxonomy): Eukaryota > Metazoa > Chordata > Mammalia > Carnivora > Canidae > Canis > Canis aureus. The sequence goes on along the minus strand of NC_135615.1, from coordinate 75,177,529 downwards.
AAGTTTGGCAGTTTTAGGGCAAAGTGAGGAAGGGCATTCCAAATGGAAGGAGAAGCATAGGACAAGGCATGGAGGAGTAAGAGGGCATGGGAGACAGGGGAAGAGAGCACAGGGTCATGTTACAAGGTAGTGTCATGGGGAAGGAGGCAACATGAGAAGGCAGGTTGGGAGTTTAGTAAGAAGGACCTTGAAACCCAGGCTAAGAGATTTGGTCTTGATCTTGAAGGCCTAAGGGCCACAGAAACAAAGGTCCCTGGCAGTCACACCCTTGAACTATGTAAGTTCTGTGGCAAGATTGCTACCATGTCGGTTTTACAAGGTGCTCTAAAGCAATGCTTCCCAAAACATCTGTGGAGAAGGACCATTTTTTAAAAATCTCTAATTGTCACAGACCAACACTTTTATAAAATACAAGGAAAATTAATTACTTGAAAAATCAAATGAAAAAAAGATACAAGCCCTTTTTTTCAATTATGAGATTCCAGACATACGATTGGTCTATCAAATTGCACAAGTTTCCAACCCTTAATTTCGGTGCTCACTTTGACGGAGATGAGCTTGCCAGGGAGTCTCTGTGACAGGCACACATCTAGGACAAATGAGGGTTCTCCTAGTAGAAGCTAAGCGCTGCCAAACAAATCCCATTTTGACGATGAGGAATCTGTTGTTCAGAGAAGGTGAGCATCCTGCCCAAGATCACACAGCAGGTGAGAGGCAGGGCTAGGACTTCAACCCACAGCTGTCTGCCTCAACCCACCTGGCAGGTGCAGCCCCTCTCTGCAGAGCCCTTTGGCCTGGCCGGTTAGCCTCGTCCCTGCTCTTGTCACAAGGTCAAGAGCCCTGCAGCTGGGGAAATGGAGCCAATGTAAGAAAGGAACTTCCTTGCCCAGGGCGCCATGCAAGAGGTTGGCAGAAGCAGCCAACCCCAGGTCTCCCGATACTAGTCTGCGCTCAGTTTTGCCACTCTGCCTGCCTCTGTGTCTGTGCGGTGACCTCTGGGCCAGACGGTGCCAAGGAGGGCATGGGGAAGAGGGCTGCGAAGAGGCAGGGGACTCATCAGCGGCTGGCAGTTACATGCGCTCTGTCATTCCTAATTAGCTCAGCAGCTCCATAAGCAAAGACCTCCCCGTGGAAGCAGGAGACAGCTGCTGCTCCTACCCAGGTGGGCAGTCTGGGTGGGGAGGGGCCCCTTAGAAGCACTTTCCCCCGCCCCTTCTCCAACTGCAGAGGGTCACCCGCTTGCTGGGCACGTGCTGAGAACCAGAGGACAGAACTGAAGGCCAGTCCTTGGATGTGTCCTGAGCACCTCCTCTGTGCCAGGCGTTGATCAGCTGCTCCAGAGAACCCTGGGGTGAAGGGTGATTTCCAGCCCCCATGCTTGGGGTATGCTCAGCTGCTGGAGGAGGTAAACAGGTTCCCCAAGAACCATAAAACATGAATGGTAAGTAACCCGACTTACCATTTATTGAGCACTTGCCACATGGCAGGCACTAGGCCAAGCATTTCCCCCGTATTAGCCAACAGAAGCTTTACAAAGCCCTCTAAAGCAGGAATTATTCCCACTGTACAGATGGGGAAACTAAAGCCCAGTTAGCTAAGATTGCATATATATAGACGGAGGGTATGGTTTTAGGGCCCAAATATGTAGAACTCCAAGGTCAACAGTTGTCATCTGGGGCCAGTGGAGAGAAGGGGGAGGAGAGAGTTTATGAGGAAAGACAAGTGTGTGGGTAGCTATAACTGGGTATTAGGCCAGAGGCCAACTAGACCTTCATGATAAAGGTAGGTAGGTTGGGAGGGTTGAAGAGGCAATCTGGCTGGATGCTTCTGGAAGAGGTAGCAGTATGGGAAACATCTGAGGAGGGAAGCAACTGGTTGGAGCTGCTGGATCAGTGGGACACAGTAGGCAGGAAAGGCCCTGTGGGTCAGGTGAAAGGTCAGAGCCTAGTCTAAGCAGTAATCCCTGGGCTTCTGACTCACCAGTAACTCAACTCTGGGAGAAGACTGTCTCAGATCTGGGCCAGAGGTGGAGGGGGACATCCTATCTCCCTCGTCAGGAATGTGGGTGGGGACTCTGGGGTGAGGCTGGACTACCAGCAGCTCAGACTGAGCCAGGCTGGTTCCAATCCCAAGAGAGCTCCCTTCCCTGGGGGCCAGTCAAGAATTATGATAATAATAACCATCCCACATTACTGTTCATCCAGTCAGGAAAGTGATTCCAGTTTTATTAAAAAAAAAAAAAATACACACACACACACACACACACACACACACACATAGCACTTATTACAGGCCACGCATAAGTCTAAACACATTCCAAACGTTAGCTTTTTTAATTCTTGCAACCATTCATGACATACCATCCCCATTTTACAGATGAGGAAACTGAGGTCCATGGAATATAAGTGACTCACCTAAGGTCATCAAGTAAAGAAGTAGGGGAGATAGGACCTCAGGCCCCAGTATACCACGTGTTTAAGCACTGTGGTCTGCTGGTGGAGTTTTTACACTCTGCTGCAAAAACTCCCATTTTATAGATGGAAAAACTAAGGCCAAGCCAGGTAAAGGGACTGGCTCAGGCAAGTAGGGAGGACAGATCGCTTGAGGAAATCAGGGCTCCTGGTCCTAGGCTAGGCTTCTCTCTTGGTCCCACTGCAAGCCCAAGTTATAGCTGGAGAGAAGCTAAGAGCCCTCCCAACCCACTGCCACTCACTATTCTCAGGCTCAGTGGGGGAGAAAACAGTAAAATAACAACTCTGCCACCATTTTCCTAAAGATAAAGGCCAATCATAACCAGAGGTAGCTTCTCTTTCTATTTATTTATTTATCTTTCTGATCACTAAAGGCTATATGATCATTGCAAAAAATTTTTACTAAGATCAGATGAGAAGAGAGAGAGAAAAAAAAAATCACCTTAAAACTCTTCCTTGAATACTGGTGTATTTTCAAGATTTCTCGGCTCCCTCTCTGTTTTTATAAGCATCCAAGCTGGGAAACAAGAGACTTGGCTTCCAGTCCTGGCTCGCGGTGTGACCTTGGGCAAGTCCCTGTCCTTCCCTAGGCCTCAGGCTCCTCACCTGTGAAATGAGGGTTTGGACATAGTGACCTCAGAGGAGACCCCTTGCAGCTCTGACCTTCTGTTTCTGCTTCTGTTCCTGGATTGGCAGAAGGGGCACAGGCAGGCTGCCCCTCTGCGGGGGACGCATGGCTGACAGCTCCCAGCAAGTCACCTCCGGGACGATGTGATGGGCCTGGAAACAGCCTTCACTGCGGGCTCAGCATTCCCAGGCCTGCCTGCTCACTAGGCCCATATGGTGCCCCCTGCTAGCCGGACACCACCAGCTGCCCTTCACCTGCCAGCGCTGGGTGATTACTTTTCCTTTGGGCTCCAGAATGCTCTCTCTACTGCCTCAGGACCCAGCTGGCTTAGGGTAAGAGAGCTGGAGGGCTCAGCCCTGAGGACCTACCTACCCATCGCCACAGCCCTTTGTGGAAGAAGACAGCCTCTTATGGTAAAAAGCTAGAGAGAAGGAGGGAGGGAAGAAGAGAGGAAGGAAAGGAGCATTGACTGTATTCCAAATCCATTTAGACCCCTTGCTAGGCGTTCAGATATGAATCAGAAAAACTTACTGCCCTTGAAGGACCCAAAGTCTAGTGGAAGCAACCAGAGTAGAAACAGGCAGCAGCAACACTCCGCAATGCTGAGAGCTTAAGCCTATGGACCCCAAACGCAGAAGCCTAACAGATGAGTGACAGGGAATGCTTTCTGGAGGAGGCAATTTCACAGGTGAGCCCTCAAGGACAGGTCTCTGCCTTTCTAACTCATGAACTCATGTTTTTAATTCTTACAGACAGCCCTGAGGAATAGGTGTTATTGCCCCTTTTACAGGTGAGGCTCAGAAAAGTGAGTTCACAACCACCAAAAGAAGGGGTCAGGTTCAAATCCCCAGCATTCCTCTCTGACATACAAGCCTGGGTTTGAGTTTGATCCCAACCTCTGACTTGCAGAGACCCTTCTTGAGTGCTTCTCTCCTGGGCTTTGGAATCTTATCTGGAAAGTGGGTGGATTGCTGGCTGCAGTGTTTTGGAGGGAAAAAGGACTGATGGCCGAAAAGCATTTAGTTTACAAACAGAGAGGAATGTCCTCACTACCCAGCTGGGGACATCACAGCCCCATGTTTCCCCCAATACAGGAAAATCGCTCCTGTGTTCTGAGCTAGGAGCAATCCTAGAGGCTGAAATTCAACTTGCTGAAGCTCTCCATCTAGAAGAAGCCAGGCAGTGGCATGGACACGTGTTCTCTTTTGACTCCCTTTTGCAAAGCCTAACGGAAAGGTAGAGGATCCTAGAGAGAATTCTAAAGCCTGGACTTAGAACATCTGTGCTTGAGGAATTCTAGAATCCAGGCTCCCCCCCAAAATGCCTCCTACTAAGCATGGCAGGGTCTGGGTCAAGATCACGCTGTACTTGGCCCTGGCAGATTGGAAGGATCACTAGAAATAGAATCCTATCGCCTTTGACAGATAAGGATTAAGACCCAGAGGAAGGAAAGAGTTGCCTAAGGTAACAGAGCAAGTCAGTGTCATAGTAGTGGGTACCCAGGTGGTATCACTACAAGGGGAGTGGGGTAAGGTGGGGCAGTCCAGGTGTCCAGGGTGGTGCCAGAGAGCAGCCTAGGTGCTCTTGGGTGAGTAAAATGCCCAGCTGGTCTTACTAAGGAAAACTTTTATAGTCCTGCCAGGTTCCCAGCAAAGTTCTACTACTCCCACGTCTCCTAAGCCTCCCATTGCCCTGAGCATCACCCTCCTGTTGGACAGGACCCTCTGACCCTAAGTCTGATCACCTGTAAAATGGGCCCCAAGTACCTTTCAACTGGGCTGCCTAGAAATCCTAGGAATAAGGGGATGGGGAGAGGGAGGAAAGGAGCGGGCAAGTCGGGCTTTGGACCTTACCCTAGGGGCACCGTTTGTGGGACCCCCTCGGGGAGCGAGGGCAGAAGCCCGCACTGGGCGGGGCGGGGCGCGGCCGCCGGGGGCGGGGCCTGGGCGGGCGGGGGCGGGGCCTGGGCGGGGGGCGGGGCCTGTCCGGCCATCGCCCCGCCCCGTCGGACGTCGGCGCGGAGCTCGCGCCGCGGGGGGAGGAGCGCGGAGCCCGCGAGCCGCGCGGCCCCGGCGGAAAGTTTTCCCTGACGGAGTTTTGGCGGCGGCGGCCGGAGCGGCCATGGACGCGCTCAAGTCCGCCGGGCGGGCGCTGATCCGGAGCCCCAGCCTCGCCAAGCAGAGCTGGGGGGGCGGCGGCCGGCATCGCAGTGAGTGTGAGCGGGCGCGCCGGGCCGGGCGGGGGTCGGGCGGCGCCGACCGGCCTCCCGCGGGCGCCGGGGGCGGAGGCCCGGTCCGGCCCTGCGGGGCGGGAGGTCGCCCGGGGTCACGTCGGGCTCCGGCTCCGGGGCGCGCTCGGGGCGGCGGGGCGGCGGGGGGGGGCGGAGCCCGGGCGCCCCAGGTGCGGGCGGCGAGTCGGCGGGGCCGCAGGTGAGGGCGAGGGCACCTGGCGCCGCGCCGCGCCGCTCGGGGGACGGGGAGGTGCCCGCGGAGCCCCGGGGCTCCCCCGCGCCCGCCTCCCGCCGCCACCGCCCCGTGAGGCCGCCTTTGACTCGCCGTCGCCCGGGAACCGACCCAGGGGTGCGAGCGGGGTTGGCAGGTACCTGCTTGAGGTTGGGGCGAGGCTCGGCCCGGGGTCTCAGGGTGTCCGGAGCGCAGCGCCCCCTCCTCCTCCCGCGTCCAGGTGGCAGGGTGGCTAGTTTTGAAGCCTGTTTTCTCCCGCACTTTCCCCCTCGGGCTTCCAAAGCCCCCGGGCGCCCAAGCGAGTGGCAGACTCGCCGCCACCTCTGCCTCTCCCGAGGGTGTCTGGGAGGCGCCCCCCCCCCCCCCCCCCCCCGCTCTCTCCGTCTCAAATTACTTACTCCCAGGGAACCCGTCACCTGGCACCTTCTTCCCCTGAGGCCTGAGAAACCCAGCCCAGGTCTGTTTTGTTTTTGTTTTGTTTTTTTCTCCGGGAGAAAGGGAGTGGATTGCCTGGAGTCCCAGAGGCCTTCCTGGGCGGTGGGGAGCCCGACCAGGACTTGTGGACACTCCCACCTCCCACTCCTGTCGAGCACCTGGGGCTCCAGGTTCTCCTCGCACCTAGAAACCATTGACACTACAGTCACACCCCACCCCCCTTCCTCCTCTCCTGGGCTCCGCGGGGAGCCCGAGTTCTCAGTGCCAGCGTGTCTGGGCCTAGGAAGCCCGCCCTGCCCCTCCCCTCCCTCTTGCCCCAGTGTGCTGTTGCAGCCGTAGCCACCTCCTAAACCAAGGCTGGCACTGGGAACAGGGACTGGTGCCTGCTGGTGGGGATGGGGTCGGAGACCCATCAGGGATGGTTTGGGCCAGCCGGGGGATGCACCACCTCCCCCATTTATTGGCCCTCTAAATAGCCCTTTTAAGTATTTTTGGGATTTGACTGGGACTTTTGAGAATAATGGTTTGTTCCAGTGGGGGAACCCTGCAGTTTTCTCCTGGGATGAGGGAGGAAGAGGGTGCTGGGCAAGGGAAGAAAGCTTAGAAGCCTCTGATTCTGAGGAAAGGGGAGAGGTAGGCACCATGGATGGTGGAAAAGAGTTTCTCCTGCTGCCCTGATCCCGAACAAGTCATTCTTCTTTTTGATCCTCAGTTTCCTCACCTGCAAAATGGGGATAAAGAATTCTAACCTGACAGGGGTGTTGAGAAAGTTAGTGATAATGCTTCCTCCTTACAACCAATTGATAGTTTCCCTCTGTCCGGCTCCCACTTCCTGTCATGTGGACCTTCAACATGATGACTCCTGTGGTGAAACAAGTTTTGGGGGCCCAGAGAAAAGGAGAGGAGAACGCCCTCCCCTGCAGATCCCCAGAAAGCCCAGAGTGCTGTCTTGAGCTTTCTAGAATCTTCATCTGTCCCTTGTCGTTGTCACTTCCCTTATCTTTAAGTTGTAAATAGCGATAGTACCCAGCTCAGATTTTTTTTTTCTTTTTTTTTTTGTGAGGATTAAATGAAATAGTGTTTTGCCTGGAATAGCAAAGGGATTCAATAAACAGTAACTCCTGCTTTTGTCACTTTATATTTTACACAGTTTTTGCTCCTCTCATTTCATTTGCTCCTTTGAAGTAACGGCAGGGATTCTTATCAGACCCGTGTCAGAGATAAAAGACCTGAGGTGTCAGGCTCTAACACAGCTTCCTAGACGCAGCACCCCACATCCCCAGCCCAGGGGTCTAATCCCCGTACCCCCTGCACTCCAGCCACAGGAAGAGCTGGGCAGGCCCCATCTTAGGTTCGGCTGACAACCCCTGAGAACAGTGGTGGCCACAGGGTAGAGAGGGAAGCTGTGGGGTGTGTCTGGGCTGAAGATGCTGAGAAGGTTTGGCTTGAGATGGTGTTCTGGCCACCTGGAACTGAGACCTGTGGTTGACTTTTAGGGCTAAAATGAAGCCAGTGGAGTTAAGGTTAGACTTGACACCTGCTATCAGCTTTGAGCCTCAGCTGGGATTAGCACGATCGTTGTTTTATTTGTGGAGAAACTGAAGCCCAAAGAAGGGAGGCAGCTTGGTTGAGGTCACACAGCAAGCTAGAACCCCAGGCTTTTTTTGGATGGAACCTCATGACCACCTGTCTCCCGGCGGGTCGGGAGTTGGAAGGAGAACTGTCTCCCTTTCCCACACATGTCTTCCCCATCTCTTCAGGAGCCATAAATATTTAATCTCAGTCCCTAGTCAGAGATTTTCCTTTCTTCCAACTGCCTGAAAATTGACTCACCCTGACCACTCAGATCCCTTCTTGGAAAGAAGGGTCTCTCTGATCCTCAGGTTGCTTCCAGGTTGTCCAAGGACTCAGCAGGTAAAAAAAATATGCAAGGTACAAGTTCCAGGAACGCTAGAGTCGGAGACTCTGTCTGTACTTAATTATAATATTCACAATAAAACATAGTGCAAATAAGCCCCCAGGTCATAATACTTATTGATCACAAACTGTGTGTCACACACTGATAGGTACTGGAGAGTGTGGTGAACAAGTCAGTCTGTCTGGAGGAGGCAGACAGAAGGACCAGGGTTCAAATGAAAGGTGTGGTGATAAATAGTGGTGACGCCATGAAGAAGGATAAAGTGGGCTGAGGAAATGGCGGGGACCTTTCTTAGAGTAGTATCTTGCTTTGGGTTCTAGAAGGCAGGTGCTGAGAGAAGGATCTGAGTGCAGATAAAATCTATTTGGAAAGAGATCCCAGGAAATCTTTCTAGGAGAAGTGAGAGGGGAAGAGAGTCCAAAAAGTGGACAGTATGAAGCCAGTCACCAGCATGGGTGACCAGAGTGCCATCCCTTGGGATGCACTTTGGGAGCTTTGGGAGGCAGTAGAGAATGTGCTCTTCGGGTATTCTGTTTGAGGGGCAGTTCTTGGCAGTGGCGGGTTCAGGGATGGGAGTCCTTAATGCCCCAATGAGCATGGGCATTGACACCTCCGGCAGCCAGAGCTGCAGGCAGAGGTGGCATGTGTGGAAATGGTGTGTACTGAGGGGATGGCAGTGGGGCACTGAGCGTCCGTGCAGGCAGTCAGGAAGAGCCTCTCCAAGAAGGTGACTTGGAGCACATGTGAGGGAGGGAGGGAGGAACCTGGGAAGAGCCTTCCAGCCAGAGGGAACAGCAGGTGCAGGGGACGTTGAACTGGAGGCCGGGGCACTGCTTCTCACAGGTCTGGCGGCCGAGGGAGGCATATGTGCCTTGAAGGAGTCAGGTCATCCCCTGCTCACCCTGTTCAGGCAAGCATGCAGGACACGATGCCCATCCCTTTGTGTGATCCTGACCCCTGCTTCACACGGGAAGGAGCTCGGTGGGTTGCGGGAGTGGGCGAATGGCATGGGGCTGTGGGAGGCAAAGACCAGCATTGTCAATTATGAGTCATGGCCAGACTCCTCCGAGCCTCTTCATCTGTAAAGTGGGAATCCTAATATATCCTTGCCTCTCCTCAAAAATATTGTAAATGGCTGCGTGCACATTCAAGCTCTTAGCCCTCGACCCTGGGTAATGACAGTAGCTCACACTTCAGTGGCCCTCAGTATGTGCCAGGCATGGTTCTAAGCCCACCTCGGGTGTGAACTCATTTCATCCTCACAACAACCTTGTGCGGTGGACAAGCTTCTTGTCGCAATTTTTAAGTGAGGAAACGGAGGACCAGGGAGGTGGATGGAGTGCCTGAACCCCATAGCCCATCTCCAGACCCCATAGTTTTAACCTTTACAAGCATGTTTTTCTCTTACAGAGTAAGTAGCCATCCAGGAAATGAGAGCTTACGCTATCATCATTTTTAAATTATTTTCTTTTGATAATCTTAACAACTTCTGAATTTGCCTGGCACTTCTTACATGATGAACCTGTTTCTGATGATGTTCTTGAGGAACTGAACCCATTTGTCAGAGACTGTGGCCTTAGAGAAGCAGCTACATTCCAGGTCATGCCAGGGCTCAGGTCGCCTTCTCAGATGTTACTCTGTGCCTTCTGAGGCCACCTCCCCACCAGACTAGAAAAGGCTGGAGGCCAGGACCCTTGGATGGTCCCCCTGGCCCATGGGTTTGGCTATAACTTTGATGTTCCAGACACCAGCCAGGCTGGGTCTCCTGGGCAGCCAAAGGGGCACAGGGCACCCTGCCCAGCTCCAAACCCTGGGCAGGGGGCCTTAATGAGGAAAGAATACACGTTTGCAGCCGCGAGTTAAACTGGGCATATGGTCCGTCCCCAGCTAACTGTGACAGCAGGTCATCTGTAAAATTGCTAAGTTAAAATAGCGCAGTCATTACCCACCACAGGACCAAAAATAACCAGGACCGGAACAGGGCTGTGGACTCAGGCCTGTGTTTGCCTGAGGGCCTCTGGGAGCTCTTCCCAAAGCCCCGGGCTCCTCCTAGGAAGGAGCATGTGGCCGCCAGCCTGAGATGGATGGTGAGCAGACACAAACTCTGCATTTGTCATACTGAGTGCTCTCTGGTGCAGGTTTCTTCAGGGAGGGTGTGGGCACCAGAGACCTTATGAGTCATGCCCAGAAGGACAGTATAGGAGGGGGAGACAGATTTCCCTCCCTAGAGGGGAAGGAGGATCTTGCTGGGCCGGGAGGATAGGGTAATGGGAAGGAGGAAAAGGACGAGGCCGAGCCGTAACACTGGACAGGAGTGCACCTTCTTCTATTCCTGGGGGAGACGCACATGAACAAGAGTCCTTCAAGAGGAAGACACATGGTAGGCAGCTGCTGGCTGTGAGTGATGTGGCTGGAGAAGGAAGAGAAGGAAATCCATGCTCTAGAGAGGCACAGCGACCCTCTGACAGAGGGCCTCATCAGGAGGCGTGACCAAGGGCGGGGTCCTGTGCTAAGTACATTACGTTTTATTACCTCGTTATCTCATCAAAGGGTCAAAACAGCAGCCCTGTGAGCCTGAGACTGTTGTTTCCCGCATTTTATTGGAAGAGAAAACTGAGGGTCAGGGAAGGTAATGAATTTGCTCAAGATCATTCAAACAATGTCAGAATTGGGATTCTAGGATTAAGAGCTTTGCTCTTAACAGCCAGGCTATCCTGCCTTCAAGAAGGCTGCCTGGATGAGGCTAAATGCAAGGGGTTTCAATCAAATAAAGGAAAGGGCATTTCTGATAGAAGGAACTCCTTAAGCAAAGCTACAGAAGTGGGAAAGAAGAAGAGACTCTACATGGTTGCAGCTTCTGCTGTGTGTGCTCAGGTGCGTGTGAATGAGTATGTGCATGCAGGGATATTGTGGGAGAGAAGACTGGGACACCTGTGACTCCCCAGTAGTCATTGCCTGTAGTCAGAATTGCCTCTAGTGGGTTGGGGTGTGTGTGTGGGAGTGAAGCTCGGCTTTGTGGGATCTTACCCAAGTCCCATCCCTCCCTGGGCCTCAGTTTCGTCATCTGTCATGTGAGGAGTTGGGGCAGAGGGTCTCCAAGGCTGATGAATGGTAACCAGTCTACCAGGGCCCTCATGAAAGAGGCCGCAGAATAGGGGAGGGGTCAGGCCAGAAAAGGAAGAATGCAGAATATGCTAAGCATTTCAGAGGTCAGGGAGGACTGGGGATTGTTTTGACAGCAAAGAGGTCATCTGTGACCTTGGCAAGCTTTGGCCCTTTGGAATAGAAGGAACGGAAGTGGCTTTGGAGAGAGGCCAACTGAACCAGAGGAAATGGGGTAGTGGGGACACGAAAATGGCGGAGAGGAAGGATGCTTGCTGTAGGGCAGGGATGGATAATTAGATGAAGGAGGCCACCCCTGATTGATTGGTATTGCCTGCCTGGAGCCTTATATGGAGAAACAGTCCAAAGCCGTAAATCAGAGGGAATAGAGCTGCAATCGATTAGCAATGTCTGTCAAGGACATTAGCGATAGGCATTGCAGCATGTAGTTTAGATGCATCTGGGGTTGAGAGTGGTAGTTTGAGTACCCACTGAGGGGAAGCCTCAGGAATTAGGAATTGTGGGAAGAAGTATCTCTGGCTTTAGGAACTTCTTTCTGACCTTTTGCTAAAATCAAGGTAGTTTGCCTCATGAGAAGATTATATGGGCTACTGGTCAGGAGCTTGGGCTTTATTTACAGTCAGACAACAACTAATGTGACAAGTTACTTGTCCTTTGACTCTCCCTTCCCTCCTATGAAACAGAAATGAAAGAATGTGTGCCTGCAAAGTACTGTAATGTTAGAAGTAATGGTAAGAGCTGCTTTGTTATTGTTGTTTTTGTTGCTCGCTAGCTCTGTTCTGCACTGGTAATATGGTGGTGTTTGGTTTCTTTGAGAGCAAGGCTCAGATGTGATTTTCTCCGGGACCCATCCCAGAACTGGGACACCTCAGGGACTTTCTGATTCTTTTTTGGAGGATCAAGTGAAGTAGGCTCGTGATTGATACAGCAGTGGATAGGGTCACTTTGAGGGTCTTCTCAGTGGGGGCTGGGCCTCATGTTGGGTCGGTGGCCCAAGTTCAAGGGCTAGAGAGCAATGGGCTGGAGATTGGAGCTAAGGATGGGGTTTGAGACATTGCAAGGCTGAAAGAACCCTTGGAGTTGTCCAGGTCATTTCTTCACTCAGCAAATACTGAGTGCCAACTACATGCCAGACTCTGGATGACCAGTCAACAAGTCCCTGCTCACCTGGATCTCAAACGGGGACTGGGTACACCCGTAAGTTCTTTAAAACAGCCCTCACCCAACATACGTGCATTATTTTTCAGAGGAGGAAGTAGTTTCAGAAAGAGACAGTGGCTTGTTCAAGTCAAAGCCAGAGAGGTGTGGGTACACAAGGCTCCTTCTGACTGGTGCAGAGGGAGGTAGAGCTCCCGGAGGAGTAGAACTCCCAAGACAGTTGCTAGGAGGGGCAGCATGGGCCAGACAAGGGAGAGGGGCCCAGTGCTGCCACCTGGACCCAATAGTGCAGGACCCTCGGAATCAGGCTGTGCCAGCCCAGAACCTCAGCTGCCCTGGCACCATTGATGCCCACTCCTAAGCTTTCTTCCTGTGGCTCTTCCATTACAGCCACTGAGGGCCCCTGGAGGAGCACAAGATTCTCTCCACTCCTCTCTCAGAAAATGGTCCAGGGAAGCTGGCCCTGGCCGTGGTGGCCCCTGGAAACTGGTTCCTCTATGGATCCTGCCCTATCCAAGATTGTGTGCAGCTAAAGAGCAGTTTCCTCCTCTTCAAAGTACAATCCTAGTACCTCCTACACTGCAGCATCGGAGAAAGGATAATAAAGGACAGGCAAAGGGCCTTGACAGGCAGGAGCATGGGGTGTTCATTGTCTTGGTGATCGGTCTTGGAGGGTCCCTAGAGACCTTTCTTCCGCTTCTGGCTTCATTGCTTCCAGCTGAATGATCTGGGGAGGGATCCTGGGGTTGTTCAAACCACTGATGAAAACCACACATGCCCTCCTGCCTGCTCAGGGCCCTCTCTCATGTGGATGAATGAGGCAGGGGCTTTCCAACTCTCTCTCTCTCCATCTGTTTCCCTACCCAGTGAGCTGGGCTCATTCTCCCATTTCCCAACCTTCCTGATCTCTGTCATGGCCAGAGTTTTCAGAGGACCTTTCCATGTGCCTTGCTCTGTGTCATTGCTTCAGCATTACTGTCTTAGAGAGGGGAAGGGACTTCCCCAACACATGCAGGTGGTGGGAAGCAGAGCTGGATTCAGGAAGCCTTCATAGGATGTCATTTGAGCAATCATCTCTCCCATTGCCCGACCCTATCACCACCTCTTTCCTGGTCCCCCTCCTCCCTGCCTCTTCCTCTCTAGGGCTGTGCAGATGGAGGGCAGCAGAGCAGGCTGGGGCCCTGGGAGCCACCCAGGTTTGAGTGGGAACCTGGGAGGCTCACCCAGGTTGAGCCTAACTCCCAACCTTTTACTCACTGTATGTGGTCTTTGTCTGATGACTTTGCATCTCTGAGCCTCAGTTTCCTATTTCCTAATCTATAAAGTGAGGATAACATCCATGTCACAGGACTGTGCAGAAGATTCAGTAAAAAAAAAAAAAAAAAAAAAAAAGCATGGTTTGCTCTCAGCAAGCATTAGTGTTGAAGTTGAATTTGGGCTTTGAACTTGAAAATATGGGTTCGGATCTTGGCTCTTATACTTGGCTGGCTCTGTGGACTTGGTTGTGTGATTTTATCTCCCCAGGCCTCAGTGTCTTTGTAAGTGGGTATGATAAAAGTGTCTATCTCATAGATTGTCGTAAGACTTAATGAGGCTATTTTATATAAGGTTTCTTAGCGTGGTTCTTGGTGAGTACTGGAAAATGTTTGTTCTTTATTATAGGTAAAAATAATGGTAGATAGACGAACCCGAATGCCCCTTGCTACGTCTTCCCTAGGAAGTGGGGGCTGGGAGGACAGGGTCTGAGGACCTGTCTTCTTCCTGCCCAGAGCTGCCAGAGAACTGGACAGACATTCGGGAGACACTGCTCGAGGGAATGCTCTTCAGCCTCAAGTATCTGGGCATGACGCTGGTGGAGCAGCCCAAGGGTGAGGAGCTGTCAGCTGCTGCTGTCAAGAGGATTGTGGCCACGGTGAGCCCCAGGCAGGGTGGGGGAGCCATGAGCCAAGGGCCAGCTTCTTGAGGTACCACTCATCCCCTGCTTATTACCCTGATTGGATTCATCTGAGCTGTTCCTGCCCCTGAGTTCTCTTGCATCCAGCTTAGGGACTCTGGTAGAGGGGAGCCACTGGGCTTGTGGGGTCAGGGTCAGTGTCCTCCTCTCCAGCTCTTGTGGCCATGGCCTCTTCCAGCCTCCCCTCCTCCAACTCAGGTCCCCTGCCTAAGGGTTGGTGACTTAGTGCCAAGCTGTTACCCAATCACTTGCCCTCTGGCTTGAGGGACAGGGTAACCCACCAGAGACCAGCTGTCCCCCGTCCCTAGTCCCTAGCTCCCCATCCTGAGTAAGCATGGCCCTAGAAGTACACCTTCCTTGGTGGCCTTGGAGCCCTCCACACAGACCTTCACACGTGTAGTGGGTGGAGTGGGGAGTCCCCAGGAGTGATCCTGCTGGGTTGTGATAGCCCTGTCAGTGCTCAGAGTCTGCGGTCTCTCCTGTGTGTCCTGGGGCAGGTCCTTTAACCTCTGAGTCCATTTCCCCCAGGAGAAGCTCTGTTGCCTATAAGGATGACTCAAGGTCCAGTGCCTGGCAGACAGCAGGTGCTCTGTGAGCAGCTGCCCTGAGTTTATTACAGGAGAGTGCGGACTTCCATCCTCCCCAGAGTGTCTGCTGTCTCTACATTGAGGCCTCACTGGGGCCCCGAGTCTGGGGCTTGGACAAGCTAGGTGCAGTCCATGAGATAGGTCCCAAGTGGGGCACGCAGGCTTCTCTGACCCACATCTACCCCAAGGCCAAGGCTAGCGGGAAGAAGCTGCAGAAAGTGACTCTCAAGGTGTCGCCACGGGGGATTATCCTGACCGACAACATCACCAACCAGCTCATTGAGAACGTGTCCATTTACAGGTATGCTCAGCATTGCCCACATTCACTCTGCCACTTGGGTTAGTGGTGCAGGGGCTGGAGTTGGGGGGGGGGTCACCCTTTCTGAATCCAGGCTCCAGCACTTTCCATCTGGTTGACCTTGGGGCCTCAGTTTCCTTGTGTGTCTGTGCAGTTGGAAACAGATGCTGCCTCCTTGTGCTGTTAGGAAGTGCTGAGTGCACAGTGCCTGGCTGTCAGTGGGCACTTGGTAGAAGGCAGTTGCTGCTGTCATTATTTCTAGTTGAAGTAGGCAGCTGAGCTCTAGTCAGGGCTAGGGCCCCCTCCCTACTGCCCCTCCCGAGGCAGGCTGCTGAGTCAGGCTTGGAGCAGAGCGCTGCCCAGTCACTGCCTTTTTCTTCCACTGTGAATGCAGCAGCTCAGCTCTGAACACGTGGCCAGGCATTCAGGGAGGCCTCAAGGCAGAGTCTGAGGCCAGAGTGGGGATGGTATGGGGGTGGGCACTGTTTTCAAGGAAGCAGAGCCCAGCCCTTGAAACCTCAAGCTCTCTCCGTTCCCTCCCTTGGCTGGTCAGTTGTAGGATTTCAGTGCTGGAAGGGACAGTCCATTTTACAGACAGAGAAGCTGAGGCTCGGGGAGTTGTCCAAGGCCCCACAGTGAGGTAGTAGCTGAGGTGGGACCAGGGCACCAAGGCTGGAGTTCTGTCCAGTGGGCACCCAGCTGCTGGGCGTCCCTCCACCCTCTTGCTTTGTTTCCAAGCACTGGCTCAATCCACTGGAGCACAAGCCAGTACTGGAGAGGTGAGGGGTGGGGGTGGGCGGGGTTTGGTCTTAGAGTTTCTGGCTGGTGTCTTCCTCTCACCTTCCTGATTGTGCCTGCCTCCTTTAACTAGGGGAGGGCTCACACCCAGCCCTTGCTGGCAGGGAGGACATGGAGGGCAAGAAATAGGAGGGAGGGTATAATATTTCCCAAGAAGGCAGAGAAGGAGGGGCCTGCCTGAGGGGACCCAGCAAGGCCTGCCCCAGGGAGGTGGCAGGAGGCTGGATTCCCTGGGATGGCGAAGAGGTAGCTGCTGGCCTGGGGGTCTTAAGTGGTGCTGATCCCTTTGTTCATGGCTGTGATAGGAGCTGGGGCCACACTGGGGGAAGAAGTTAGCTGAGCTCCTGTCCCACCTCTGGGCTGCCAGTCCCCCCCCCCTCTCTTTTTAAAGATTTTATTTATTCATGAAAGACACACACACACACACACACACACACACACACACACACACACAGGCAGAGACATAGGCAGAGGGAGAAGCAGGCTCCATGCAGGGAGCCTGATGTGGGACTTGATCCTGGGACTCTGGGATCACTCCCTGAGCCAAAGGCAGATGCTCAAGAGTTGAGCATCCCATCTCCTAATTGAGATTCCCAGGCTGAGCAGCCAGCAGGGAAGGAGCAAATGAGGGGGCATGGGGGCATGTGTTCCACCAAGAGGGGATTGCTGTGTATCCCTCCTGGTTTGGCTGGGGCTCCCAGTCCAGTCATCTTCACACACTCACCCTGCTCCCAGCTCCTCCACCTCTGACCACAGCTCTGGGACAATTTGCCAGCAGTGTCAGTCACACTGGGAGAGAGGGCCTAGAGCTCCTCCAACCTCTGGGCAGGGGCATGGATGGAGGGCAGGGAGGGAAGGCCTGGTGAAGGGCATCGGTGGGCAGGGTGGTGTCCTGCTTCCCCTTCCGTCTGGTCAGCCCAGACCCTTAAGGGTAGCCTGACAGTGGTTATAGCCTCTGGAATCCGCAGGTGAGTACAGGTCTCAGCTCTGCCACTAGCTTGGTGGTCTGAGACCATTAGCTTCAGTTTTCTCGTCTGCAAAGTGGGGACAATTATAGAACCTGTTGGAGGGCAGCTCTGAGAATTAAGTGAAGTCATATCTAAAATGTTGCCTGGGATGCAGGAAGGGCATAGCCATTACCATTTTGGGGTATGGCTCAGTAAAGAGGGGAAGTACCCTGTCTTTCCCTGCATTCCTTCTTGCCTAGCCTGGGTGCCCCCCATCGATGGCCCAGAATGCCAGTCCCAGAGGCCAAAGCCATCTCCAGAGTCTCCCCCTGGTGGAGTAGGATGGCTGGCTCTCAGGGACTCAGGGGAGATGCCCTATGGGGCACCCCAGATGTGGGCAGGCCCCTGTGCCAGGTTTGGTGACACTTCCCCTGTTGTCTTTCAGGATCTCCTATTGCACAGCAGACAAGATGCACGACAAAGTGTTTGCCTACATTGCACAGAGCCAGCACAACGAGAATCTCGAGTGCCATGCCTTCCTCTGCACCAAACGGAAAATGGTCAGTGGGGAGGGCCTGGGTCCCTGGCAGGCTCTGGCCTTGCCTCAGCAGCCCTGCCCTTGGGGGGAGGCAGGACCCAGAGGTGATGTCACTTAATAGGAAGTATGAAATTCCTGGGAACCCCACGTGGATGGTGAGAGCACCGAGTAAGGCTGCAGTCACTGGGCAGTCTGTCATTGTGGGCTGCCCTGGCTGGCTAGCCTGGCCTGTGGGCGGTGGCAAGCCAACGTGGGGTCGGGGGAGTCTCTCCTGTCAGTAGTATGGTCTGAGGGTTTGGACCCTTGTAGGAATTAGTCCTTGGAGCCTGGTGATCAGAGAACCCAGGGGAAGGGCAAGGGGACTGGCTCTCTGTGACCAGAGTGGGGAGGGAAATGGCCATTTTGGGGTACCTACCATGTGCCTCTTTCAGTGATGGATTTTAAGGGATCTTCTGTTTAGTCCTCACAGCTCTGTGAGGTGGCAGCTGCTACTGTCTTCACTGTTTTTATTTTTAATGAGGAAGCAGACTCACAGAGGTCAGCTGTCTTGCTGAAGATGACACAGCTGCCCAGGCAGAGCGAGGGTTTAAACCCATGTTTCTCCCCCTCCCTGCATGACCTCGGGAGCCCCAAGCTCCTTACCCCATTTCCAGGCTGCCTCCTCGCCACATCCAGCTGAGACAAGTGGGACCTCCGTGGTCTCTGCATTTTGTCTTGAACTTGGGGACCAGCAGCCAGAGTGAGTCCACTTTTATGTTGAGGCTTTCACTTTGGAGGCCCCAAGGTCTGAGCATCTGCTCTGTGAGGAAATTCCTGACATTTATTGGTTTAGTGTTGGCTCCTGTTAACCGCTGTGTGGAGCCCAAAGCCCTACTCACCATGCCCTATGGTCCTCCGAACCAAGGAGACAGGATCCTCTCTCCTCTCATCAAGGACACGCACTCTTACATGGCCCCCAGGCTTGCTGTCCCCATCGGGGCCTGCTTGAAATATGGTATTGGTTTCCTAGAGCTGCTGTAAGAAATTACCACAAATTTAGTGGTTTAAAACAACCCAAATTTATTCTCCTATGGTTCTGGAGGTCAGAAGTCTAAAGTGGGTCAGCAGAGTTGTGATCTTTTTGTAGGCTCCAGAGGAGAATACATTTTCTTGCCTTTTTACAAGTTTCTAGAGACCACCATTCCCTGGTTCCTAGCTCTTTCTTCAACCTGACGGCCAGCGTGCAGTACTAGACTAGAAGAGTCTTCCTCCCGCTTCCATTGTCACTGGCTCTGACCTTCCTGCCTCCTCTCTCTTAAAAGGCCCCCGTGGCTGGGCCTCCTAGGTAATCCAGGATAACCCTCATCTCAAAATCCTTAACTTAGTCACATTTGGGAAGTTTCCTTTGCCATTCTAGCTAACACTCATGGGTTCTGGGGATTAGGATGTGGACATCTTTGGGGGCTATGATTCAGCCTCCCACACAGGTCTTTTGGAGAGAGCATTACAGGACGAGACAGATTAGGGGTCTGATCCTGGCTGATATGCTGTGTGATTATGGATAAGACCCTGCCCTTCTCTGGGCTGCTTGCCCATCAGCAGAATGAAGAGGGCACCTCATTGACCTCCAGGATTGCTCTGAAAGGCCCCTTTCTTATGTGTACCTTGTTTCTTTCCTGTAGACTCGGTGTCGCCAGCCACTCACCCAAGGCCTCGTGATGCCCCAGGTCCCTGAGCTGCAGTGGCTTCTCCCGTGACAGCTTTGTTCTCACAGACAGTGACTCTTTGCTTTGTCTCTTATGAGGCCACACAGACTTAAAAATACAGGCTCATTATGTCCCCATTGTTTGTCTCTTCCTCCCCACTGACCAGAGCAGGCACTGGGCAGGGGCAGCTGGCCCACAGCCACTGCGGCAGAGTGTGGACCCTGGGTAGGAGGGGCTCCAGGCTCCAGTGGCTTCCTCTGGGAAGGGGAGGCAGGGGGTAAAAGAAAGCGGATGCTGGCCCAACGGCTAAAGGGAGGCCTGGTCTGGGGCCAGAGGACTTTAGACAGGCTTGAACAGAATCAGCCTGCCCCCAGGCCAAGAGGTCAGTTATTGAGGAAAACAACCTGCCCACTGCTTGGCCCTGACAGCAGGACCCTGATCCAGCAGGGGAACGGCTACCCAGGCCCTTCACTTTCCCTGGCACATTTTGCTCTGTGTCAGGAGCTGACTGGCTTGATTCTGGCCTAGCCACCCTTTCTCAGCTGGCCTTTGCCCTTCAGGGAGCCTTGGGGAAACCCTGCAGACAGCCCAGAACAGGGCAGTGTAAACAGGCCACCTATTTACTGGGCCCAAGCTGGCAGTAGCCTGGCCATGTTGGAAATCATGAGATTCTCAGGGCTTGGTGGACATTTTTGAGAAGGAGGCAGAAGGTGAAACGGGGATCTCAGGTTCTGCAACCCCCTCTGCTGCCCAGTGCCTCCACGATGTTCGCCACTGCCTGTCCGGGGCTAAGCCCCGTGCTGGGCACTGGGTACCCAGGGAATCGGCCGTAGAGATAACCAACAAGAGGGTGGGAGAGAGAAGCCAGGATTCGGTAACTGGAATATAGGGGGTGGAGGTCATTAAGTCTCACTGGAGGTCAGTAAGACTTCAAGAAGAGTCAAGCTTTGAGGGCGAAGGAATAAGAGGAAGGGGGTGGTGGTAGAAGAGTGCACGTACCCCAGTGTAGGAATCAGCACGTGCAAAGACACAGGTGCAGAATTAAATGGTATGATTGGTGGTTGAGGACTCAGCTGTGACTGGAGCCGGGGTGGGTGGCCGAGGAGAGTCAGCCTGCTGGGGAAGCTCGGATTTGCATGCTGACACAGCCCTCGTTGCCTTTGGCTGGGGGCCCACTGTCTTCACGTCCCCACCCCACCCTTTCTCGTGGGGCTGCCTGCATAATGGAGGAGTCTGGGACCACCCAGGGAGGGGAGGAAGGGGTTCCTCTCTGGGTCGCCCACCAGTTCAACTCAGCTCAGGCAGCAAAGGCACCAGGCCTCCTTTCCCTGGTGACTCTTGTTGGGCACGACCAGGATGAGTTCCTCTACAAAGAAATACTTCCCTGGGCCCAACTGGGAGGCCTCCGCCAGCACGCAGCCTCTGGATTCTGAAGTGAAAGTGGGGTTGCCGGCTTCACGGGGGCCCAGGGTTGCAGTGCAGGTAGACCGAGAGTAAACAAGGTGGTGCCCCCTAGTTCTACCCCAGGCAGCAGAGCCATTCTCCCTTACATGGCCGTTGGCATTCCTCAGGTAATCCTTCTGTGCAGGATTTATGCTTCTGGGGCAGGAGAGCCATGAGGGACACATGGCCCGACTTGGTCTGAGGGCTAGGCTGGAATCTGGGATCCTGGGGGGTCCTGAGCTAGACTCGGCCCCTTGCAGGAGCTAACAGCCTAGTTACTGGGAACAAGCCAGAGGCATGAAACACTGGGTGAGGTGGAACCCGATTCTGATGATAAGAGACCCACAGGCTAGAGGCACTCCTAGGAGGGATAAGCATTTAGCCTGCGGAATAAGGGACGGAAGACCTCCCCGTGGGCAGCCCTGAGCAGTCCTTTCTTGTAATGCTGCCCAGATTCCTGCAGCCGCCCCAGAGAGCAGGGCCCACCCCGCTCCAAGTCCCTGCCCATCCTGGGCTTGCAGCCACGTGCACACATGTGCATCTTGGGTTATATTTGGTTTACTTGCAGCTTGGGATTTCAGGGCGAAAGGGCAGGAATGTATGCAAATGAACAAGTAGATTTATGCAAAAACAGTATCAGGTTCATGCCCCCAGATATCCTGGAGGCAAAAATAATGGTGTTTCCATCTCCCTGCCACATTAGGTGACCGACCAGTCCTGTCTTGGGTGTATAGTGAGCTGACTCCGGCTGGTAATCAGCCCATATTTTTAGTTCATGGGCAATTCTCAATGGTAACTGGGTCTATTAAACTTGATTCAGACGTGACAGCTTAAATTGTAAACAGCTGTGAAGAGTTTCATACTTAATTACCATATTTAAGTTTTGCCATAAAGCACCCGTACTTCCATCAAAAATGTAAATGACGAGACATTCAAATGAGATTTTATACTTCGTGAAGTTTAATTGGCATGGATCAGTCAGCTTGTTTAAGGATTTTAAATTTTAAAAAAAGTTTTCAAGGCAGTAGCCACAGATTCATTTCTCAATTAAATCAAGTCGTCTGGTGGAGGGGAATGGAGTGGGTCCAAGGCTGGTTAGGCCTGAACTTGCGCACTTGAAAGAATCCGGTACTTTCTTCCCCACACCCAGGCTGTCAGAAGGAAGCTGGATGTCGCTTCCAGCTACAGCTGAGCTCTGGGGCTCCCACTCCTAGAAGCTGAGCTGTGATTAACCCTGAACTGGAAGCAGAGAGAGGAAGAGGCTGAGATGAACGTGGAGGCTGAGTGAGGCCTCTGGAGGCCTGCCCCTGGAGCCAGTGCGGTTTGGTCTGCTCTGGGGATCAGCGGTGTTTAGAACGGGTTCTTGCCTTTAGGGAGCACCCAGATGGGGTGGCACAGGAATGTGAGCTGGTGATTCTGTCATGGGCATGATGCCAGGGAGAGGTCGGTACCTGAGGGGCCTCCGTGCTGGTGACCTGACAGAGCTGGTAATATCTGAGTGGGGTTTGAAGGGGTAGATGGGAGTTCCTCAGGGGTGAAGGGCCAAGATGTGGCCCTCTCTGACAGGTGAGTTATGACACTGAATGGTTTTGGTCCCCTGCACGGGGCACACATTGGCATCTTGGGTCCAGTTATAAGTCCCTCTAACAGGCATAGAGCTAACCAGAGTCTAACCTGTGCTTCTGGCTGTGGCTCATGCAGGCAGTGACCAGGCCCTTCCCAGTTCTGGCTTCTCTGTTCTCTGATTCCAAGGGCTAAGTTACTGTGTGAAGTGCTTAGGTATTGGAGTGGGGGCTTCTTGGAGGAAGTAAGCCTCCTAGTTATTTGAATATAGAGAAACCCAAAGGGAAGGGAAAAAAGTGGAAGGGAACAGCCATTGCAAATGTCAGGGCTGGAATAGAGGTGGGAACCCTGGCTGGGCTGCCGGTGGTGAGGGTGTGGCCCCATCTGCCTGCAGAGGGTGTGGCCTCGTTACACCCCTAGGCTGCTTTGGTGACATGGGAAGGGCCAGAACTCTGCCTTCACCCATCTGGCAGTTCAGAGCCTTGAAGGAGCAGAGCCTCGGGGCTTGCATTTCAGACTTGCCATTACCTGCCTGACCTGCACCCCACCCCCAACCTGCTTCCTGTTTTTCAGGCCCAGGCTGTCACCCTCACAGTAGCCCAGGCCTTCAAAGTTGCCTTTGAGTTTTGGCAGGTGTCCAAGGAAGGTGAGTCTTGTTCGGGGACACCGTGGTGGATGGGGGTGGAATAGGGGAAGGCTGGTGGAGTAGAGAGGAGTAGGGAGTGGGTGGTCAAGCCCCCGGAGTTCAGGCCCCACTCCACTTCATCACCTACCTGGTTCGTGTCTGTGGACAGGCCCCTTCACCTCCCTGAGTCCCAGTGTCCCCCTGTGAAGAAATGGGAACAGCCATCTCCCTTCCCCAGGGTTCTTGTGAGGGTCAGATCTGCAGTTTCTTTCCTCCCTGGTGGAGACCTACTGCCCGCACCTTGAGATTGGCTGCAGCCTGCCTCTGTCCAGCGATTGCTGGGGGCAGGAGTTCCAACACTCTGTGCTTTGGTCCCACAGAGAAGGAGAAGAGGGAGAAAGCCAGCCAGGAGGGAGGGGACCTCCTGGGCGGGGGCCTCCGAGACAGCACCCCGTCGTTGAAGAGCCGTGAGTTTTGGGCAGGGGGTGGGGCCAGAATCAGGCTGCGTGATCGGGTCTGCCTTTCACCCAGAGGGCCCCAGTCCCTCCTGGGCTAGGGCAGACCCTTGGTTTCTGGTTTTTGTTTTGTTGTTAAATAAGTAATACATGTTCGTTATAGATGAATTAGAAAATATAGATAGCGATTGCTCGTTTTGGTGCATGTTCTTACAAATATGTCTCTATGCAACTATATAAATATATGTATACATCTCTGTGTAGGCATTTAACATCCTCTCATGTGGTCTCTTAAAAAACTTAACACCCTGTTGTGAATGTAAAAATTTTAGCCTAACACATTAACACATTAGCTGGGAAGAGGTTCTTGCCTTGTGGACAGCTGTCCAGCTGCTTCGGGAGGTGCACAGGTGGGGCTCTGGGTGGTCTGGTTTATAGGCCTGGGAAGGCCATTCCTGAGGATAGAGTCAGGACCAGGATAGCCTGGGAGGCTCCAGGATGGGGCTGGGAGATGAGGCCTGGAAATAAGAAGCTCCTCCCACTGACACACCTGACCGGACCCCTCATAGTGGTTGCCACTGGGAACCTGCTGGACTTGGAAGAGACGGCCAAGGCCCCGCTGTCCACAGTCAGCGCTAACACCACTAAAGTGGACGAGGCACCCAGGCCTCAAGCCTTGAACAATAGCAGTGTTGTCTGGGTGAGTGGTCATGTGGCCTGGGGACCCCACAGGGATCCAGCGAGCCTCATCTTGATCTCTGGTTGAGGCCTAAGGCTGTTGTAGTGCCCAGGTCCTGGCACCCATGACTTTAGTCCTTTGGGAGGGCCAGACACAGCCCAGCAGCCCCCAGGCCCAGGGTGGGGGGCACACAATGTTCCCTTTGAACTCGGGGCTGCCTCCCCAGCAGGCTTGGCTCCCAGCACAGCTGTCTCCTCACAATGCCCAGCCTCTTGGTCTGAGCGTCCATGGCTCAGCCCACCACAGGACCAGCCAAAGGCTCCCTTGTTCTTGGCGTGGGCACGGTTTGCTCCCGACACCCCTCCCCGCTCCGCCATCTGAAGGAGGAGCCTGAAGCCTGGCGGTCAGCAGTTGGCCCCTGACTCACTCTGTGACTCAAGGCAAGCCCCCTGACCTCTCTGTGTCTCAGCTTTTTCATGCCCTCAATAAAGATGATGACCCCTGCCTGTAGCATCTCCCAGAGGAAACTAGTTTATTAAAAAATTTTTAAAATTTTTCACTTGGAAATAATTTCGGTCTTAACAAAAAAAAGCTATAAAAACAGTAAAAGCGTTCCTGTTCACCTTTCATCCAAATTCTCCAAGTGTCAGCGTCTCACGTAACCACGTTACAGTGATCGACATCATTAACGTCAATCTGATGCTGCTAAGTAATCCAGAGGCCACAGTCACATTTCTCCACATGTATGTCCCTTTTCTGGTCTAGGATCACTTGCAGAATCACACGTTATTTTGTCGTGTCTCTTTAATTTTAAAATATCTGGAATGTTGACCTACTTGAAAAACTCAAATCCTCTTCCCTGTTGGGAGCCACCCAGCGGCCCCCTCGAGTAGGCATCAGTTGCCTGTTCTCTGCTGCCTGGGAACCACCCTTAGCACCTACCCCTCTACTCAGGGAAGCTGCCAGGAGCCCTGCCCATTGTTTTCTCACCTGAGCTCTCGGGTTCCTGCCACCAGGTATCCCTCATGAGCTTGGAATCCTGGCTCAGTTTTTGGAAGTGGATGAAAGCAAGAAAACCTTCTTCCCTGCCCCCTTTGCTCTTCAGCTTGAAAGCCATCGACTTCCTCCAGTCCAACCCCCTCACTTTACGGAAGGAAAGGCTGAGTCCCAAAGAGGAGCAGTGACTTGGCCAAGGTGTCACCTGGGTAGTGGCAGAGCTGCGAATTGCACCCACCCAGCTGCTCTTTCTCCTGTTCCACTTCCCAGGCTTGGGCCCATGGGTTGAGATGCGTGTGGCAGGGGCCAGGTGGGAGGCCTGTCTGGGCCTGTTCCCCGGCACTCACAAGACTCCTGTGCTTGTGTCTGAAGTCCTCGTAGCTTACCCGGGGCTGGGACAGGCCCTGGCTGTGAGCATAGGCTCCCCCACTGAGGGTTCATGTGTCCTGCTTTGTTTTCTCCAAGGAGCTGGATGATGGCCTGGATGAAGCATTTTCAAGGTAATGTTAGTTGGACTCCTTGTGCTGGCGTTCATGGGCTGGTCTCTGGGGTCCTTTGCCATATCTGAGAACATGAACTCTGACCTTTTCCAGAGCAAAAAAACTCCCAACTTGAATACCTCCAGGGATGGGGAACTCACTATGTGGGGTTGGCCAGGTCTGCTAAAAGGCTCTTGCTGTTGAATCAAAAACTGTTCCTAGTGGCTTCTCTACCACAGTCTGAGATGAACTCAGTACTCGCAGCTTGGGTTGATTCCCTCTTCCTACACTCGGTGTAGCCTTGTAGACCTGGCTTTTTGCAGACTTTGTTCCCTCCAGAGGCTTTGCAGTTATGGAAAGGGGCAGGGAGGAGGTGATGCTTAATTAAGCCCATGGAGCAATATATAGAGGAGGAATGTCAGGCATAGCCAGCAGATATTTTGGTCTTGCCTGAGGGTGGTGGCATTTCTCCATCTTCCCGGGGGCCCTTCCTGTAGCCATGGCTACCTTCATCTTGGGGACATGGCTTGGGGAAGGCTGGGCTGAAGAGAGCCCTGGGCAGCTCAGGGTTCTGAGCACTGGGCCTGGCCAGTCAGGTCTCCCAGTCTCCCTGGGGACCCCAGGCAGCCCCCTTCTTCCTCCCCAACCCCTCCCTGCTGGAGCCTGCTAGAAACCCCAGGGCCCAGCCAGGGCACCTGGGGTGGGGAGGTCAGCATGGGTGGCCCTTTCATGGAGGCAAAGACATTCTTTTTACCCTGTTTCACTAGCTGACTACAGCCCCCTCATTTTAGGAAAATCTTCCATTTGCTTTTTCCAGATTACTTAGGTATCTTGTGCCCTTTATTAACAACTCTGAAAATCAGCAAAGCATTAAACAGGAAATAACACCATCCTATAATCCCACAGCCCAGACTTTTGGGCTTAATTCATGCTAATCCTATACGTATACACTTTTTTTTCTTTTTGCCTTTATCAGCTCATGGTATTTGTATTTGGGGGTCCTCATTTTCACTTAACACTGACATATCAGGAGGTTTTCCCCAGGCTGTTAAAAACTCCTCGTAAACACCTCACTTACTGCCTCACATTCTTTTAAGGACCAGGGCTGTAATTTACTTACCTCTCCCCTATTCTTTGGATGCTTAGGTTACCTTCCTTTTTAAGTTTGTGTTTTGAACAGAGTTCTAGGCAGTAGTCTGTCTGCTTCTGGCTATACCCCCTCCACCCCCCCGTATGCCCCTCCTGCCCTCACCAGCGCTCCTCTTCCTCCTCTTTCCTGGTGGAGTTGGGGCTGCTGTGGCTGCCCTGGCCTCTCTCCATGGCGGGAATGCCCCTGCCTGCCCCAGCATTTTCTGAGCCCTGTGGTCCTCCAGGGTAGACTCCGGTCCGAGGCTCTAGCTCTCCTGACATCCAGGGCTTTCTCCTCTGGCCCCTGTGTCCTAGCCTTCTCCCATCCATGCCCTCTCACTTCTGACTGGGAATGGGCGGCTCAGACCCCTGCCAGCCCCTTCCGGGGCCCTGGGCTCACACAGCTCTGCCTTCCAGGCTTGCGCAGTCTCGGACGAACCCTCAGGTCCTGGACATTGGATTGACAGCACAGGACATCCATTACGCCCAGTGCCTCTCACCTGTCGACTGGGACAAGCCTGACAGCAGCAGCACCGAGCAGGATGACCTCTTCAGCTTCTGAGGGCCCGGGCTGGCAAGACACATGACAGACCAAAGCCTCTCGTTGCGGGGTGGGCCGGCTCCAGGACCCCAGCCTCCCTCTGCTGGTTGGCAGCGCCCTCAGCCTTCGAGTCAAAACTGCAACCAGTCAAGCAAGGGGGAAGGAGAATTTTTTTTTTTTTAGCCCCACTCTTTCTGTAAGAACTGAAGGATGCCTTGAATATTTATTCAGTGACTCCTGGTTCAACTCGGAAGCTGGTTTTGCGTCAGGCATGAGCGCAGTGTTTTAACCAGCTTTCTGCCCTCTCTCAAGCAAGCTCTGCTCTGCTGTGGGTGTCAGGACGGTGACCAAAGCATTTTTTGTCTCTCCTCTCTCTCTAAGAACCCAGATTTCCGTGGCGGCGCCCCCACGTCTGAGCACAGGAGGGCCCCGCAGCCTCAGGAGAGCGCTGTGTCCTCAAGCGTGCCTTCCACTGGGGCCCAGCAGGCCTGGGCTTGTGCTCCTGGCCCCGGGGCTCTCAGAGACAGAGGGGAGCCCCTGACCAAAGACAACATGCAGCTGGCACTTTAAAGCACGGCAGGTGAGGCCCCCAGGGGCTCCTCAATGGTGCTGCATTGCATAGAGCTTTCTGCCCTTACAGAAGGGCCCGAAGTCGCTGTGGATGGTCCCCATCAGTGCTCGGAACCAGTGGAACCGGCTGCCCACAGGTCCCCGGGGTCTGACTGCAACAGTGGGGATCATCTGTGTGTGACTGACCTCTGTCGGGGTCCCCCACCTGCCCCTTCTCCCCGAGCTGGACGGGAACGTGCCCACTCGTCCTGTCTGTGTGGGTATCTCTGAGCCCCAATTCCCCATGCTTCCTGGGACTGTGTGGAGCCCAACACTGAGACCTGGTCAGGACATTTACGGAGGAGGAGACAGGCCCCAAGCCTGGAAGGGGTGGAGTGCAGAGTAGAACCGGATCTGATGCCAAAGTTGCCTCTCACCCTCGCCTCTCCTGGCTCACACCTCCTTTCTTTCTGGCTTTGTTGTCCTCCCAGGAACCAAAAACCCCAACTATTTTCTGACCAAAATGTGTTTCATAACAAACCATCTGGTGCCTTTCCACACACAACTGGCTTGAGCCTCTGTGCCCTGCTAGTTGTCTGGCTGCCGATTTCCGTGGAAATGGAAGTGTTGATGCTAATTTGGAGGGTGAAACTAAATGAGATGCACCCCAAAGCATCGTGCTCTTCTTCCCTGACTCTCATCCCTGGATCGGGACGTGCCAGCAATAGTCTGTATCCTCTTAGTCTCCCTTCCTCCTCCCACCTCTCCTCCCCGTCCCCCTCCCTCCACCCCGGGGCTCCCAGCAAAGCTGCCAGTGATCTCTCCACCTGGAGGTGCCTCCCAGGCCTGGCTTTACTAAACTTGAGTCACCAATGATAGTTGGAGCGGGTTTCACCAGCCCAGGAAAAGCACACACCATTTCTAAGAATCTACTTCTCTAAGCACTTGAATCAGCACAAAGATAGGTGCCTGGCCGAGGAGTGGGGTGGCATTTGTAGCATCTTTATCAGAATGTGGGGATCAGTTCCTTTCCTGCCCAGCTCCTGCACCTTGCTGCCCACCCCAGACCTTGGTATTGGCCCCTGGATTTGTTACGAGGCAGCAAAGGTAGGGCCTGACACCAGCTGTTCCTGGCACAAGGGTCCAGGAACCCTGAGAGGCCGTACAGAGTGTGTGTGTGTGTGTGTGTGTGTGTGTGTGTGTGTCTGAGTCCAACCTGGCCCTTGTGTGGGTCTCTTGGTGACACGCTGTTGGTGTACTCCTGTGTATCTGCAGATGAGTCTTGTGCTTTGCTTTGTGTTGCTGTAAAAGATGTTCTAATGAGGAAAAGAATAAGTAATAAAGGTTCTCTTTTTGAAATATAAAGAGCATTTGGAGGGAGTGGCCTGTGGCCGGGTGGGAACACAGTGTCGGGCAGCTCCTGCCTTTAGTGGTTGCAGTGGTAGTGACCACAGGCCAAGTCGTGGTGGGAGTAATGGTCTGTGGTCTCCTGGTAGAAGCCCAGAGGAGCCCCTTTTTACCCAGCCAATGTGGGTGTATGGCGAGATTATCCTGGGATGGCTCGGCTTACCAGCAAGCCAGTGCAGCAGGAACCCAGGTCAGGGCTGCCTGGCCAGGGGTCTGTGAATCCATGGATTGTGCATATGATGAGGTGTGGGTCTGCATGTGCATTTTTCTCGGGGAGGATGTCCATCACTTCCATCACATTCTTACCTGGGCCCCCGATGTGCATTCCTTTGGCACACTATGAGCTAAACACAGACTGGGCCTGGGACTCTAATGCTGGAGTTGGCAGTCCACAGTGGATCAAAGTGGACTCCAGACGTGTGGCTTTGGTGTGACTGGGGACCAGCGGGGGCTGGGGGAGGGAGCAGGGGATGGTGGGAAGTGTTTTGGTGACTGGGGAAACCCAAGGCCTCACTCAGGCTGTGACCCTGGATTGGTCACTTCTTTCCTATTTGGGAAAAGTTTGCAGCAAGCTCCACCCTCCCACCTCCCTGGGTTCTGTGAGACTCGGGGGGTAACCATTATGTCATTGGTGGCTACTGAGATGGTTCAAAGTATATCTCAGAGCAAAAGGCATTTGGACCCAATACATTTAAGGAAAGTCAAAGTAAAATTGACAATAAAGGGAGCTCCCGTTAACTGAGCTCTTACTATGTACCTGGGGCTGTGCTGGACTTGATCTCATCTGAGCCCAGTGCTTTTAGCACTTTTACTGCAGCAGCACCAAGGCTAGGGAGGAAGGCAGTCACAGGCCCGCACTCTGCAGAGCCCTTGGCCAGACTCAGATCTGTGTGACCCTTGACCCCACCACGTCCTGACCTCCCTGGAGCCGCACCTGTGCTCATGCTGCCCAAGGCCTCGTCAGCCCCACGGTTCCTGCCACAGAAAGACCTCTCTCTCCAGGCTCCAGTGGGGGGTCTCTTCCAACATTTATCTCCTTGTCCTTTTTTTTTTTTTTTTTTTTCCTTGTCCCTTTTAACAGTGATACTTAAAATATCCGGAACCCAGAGGCGGAGCCCTCTGATGTCAGGCAGACTCACTGTGAATTCTGAGTGGATCATAGATGACTAAGTAATTCTCTCCTTTCTTCTTCTCCCATAATCTGAAAAGACACCCAACAAGTTCATCTTTCGGTTTAAATCTGGCCAATGTCTTTAGTCTCCGGATGTCTCAAATTATGAATCCTGAGTACCCGCCGTCTGTTCTTTCATGCATAACAGATGAAGCCAAGAAGAACAAAGTCGCCTTTCAGATTTGACGTGACCTTCAGCTTCACTGGGTGGATGTTGAGGTCTTCTCTCCCAGGAGGAGACACCATCCCATTGAAATCTCTCTGAGGACTTCTCAGCAAGCCCAGAGAGGGCATCGGGGTGGATTCTGTGCCCTGGGTTCTGGCTTGGGGTCTGGCCTTCCTCCTCCTCCCACCCCACGGATATGGATCACAACAGGTGGCCTGTTCATTGGTTAGGACGTGGACCTTTCTCTAGTGCTTAATACATGCCAGGCCCTGTTAGGTCCTTCACACCTAATACCGGTGATAATAGTTTAACAACTGTGTTAGGAGGTGGGTGGTCCTAGGCCCATTTTCAAGATGAGACAGCGGAGGGTCAGGGAGGGTGAGTGAATTGACTAAATCTTACAGCTGATAAGGAGCAAACCTGGGATTCAAACCCCAGTCTGTGTGACTCCAGTGCTTCTTTATTTCCACAGCACTAACCACTCGAGTGAAGGACAAATCCGAGCTGTGCTGCCCATGGGAGAGATGAGAGCTGCTGGCTTTTGGATGTCTCCCTGGGCAGAGTAGCAGAGCCTGGGCCACACGAGGCACCTAAAGCAGAGGCCATCTTCCAGACTGCTCCAAACACATCCTTACCAGCCCCTAACTAGGAAGCTGCTCTTTGGGGCTGCTGCTCTGGACATGCCCAATTGAGGTCTTGGAAGGGCAGGTACCCCATCAGTGCCCTGGGTTGCCCCCAGTAGACATGGCCCAGCCTGTGGCAAGCAAGGAAGGGGTGGCCAGAGTAGAGCTTTAGGGTCTCTCAGAGAGGCAAGGTTTCCTGTGGGGGTGGACGCTGTGTTGCTGGTGGTGAATGGCAGCCTCAGAGGTGCCGGAAGGGGAACACATCTCCGGGACACTGGCAGCACCTGCACGTTAGCTAGTTGAAGCTGCTGCACAGTGACTGCGCTAGTAGGCATTATAGGCCCATTTTAGAGACCATGAAATTGAGACTCACAGAGCTTATGTGACCTGCCAGCCTCCCACAGATGGTAAGAGGCAGGCCTGGCATTCAAAGCCTGTGTGTTCTCCACTGTCCAGGCATGGCTCTGCCTCTGTGTGTCACTTGGGACATTTGGACATACCCCGCTTGCTTAGGAGCTGAGCTGAGCACCCAGCACATAGGTGCTGGATCAGGTTGGCGCCTTTGCTTCCAGCCAGGACAGATGTGAGCTGTGTCACAAGTCCCGGTTGCCAAGCAACAATTCTGATTGCACCTGCTGAGCTCCCGCATGGGGTGGGACCTTGAGGGCCTGTCCTGATCTCTTTGCAGCCCAGGGGTTGTGGGTCACGGTGCCCTGGAGAGCCGGGCACGAGGTAGGTTTGCATCACACCAGGGGCACGTTGGAAGTCCGAGCTGAGGAAGCCAGCAAGGGAGAGTACAGAGGTTGGAGACTGCTCTCGTTTCCCTGAGCTCTGGGCCGCCAGGGCCTGTGTTTGAGACGCCTGTGACCCCAGGGCCCAGCGTGCACCTGGCACAGGGCGGCCGTCAGTGGCTGAAGTCAGCTGAGAACCCGCCGAGAGCACCCGGGTCAGTAGGCAAGACCAGCCTCTGTGGCACGATGTTCCCCTTTGCAGGGCATGTGTCCTGGGGCAAACCCATCCTATGGCAAACTCCCCCGGTTCCCCTGGGCTTGGTGCTCTAGGTCTCCGCCACACGGCCCAGCCAGGTTCGGTAAAACGTGTGGTCTTACTTCTCTGCCCTGACCAAAGATCTTAGTTTTCAAAATGCCTTTATTTTTTTATTTTTTTTTAAATATTTTATTTATTTACTCATGAGAGACACACAGAGGCAGAGACACAGGCAGAGGGAGAAGCAGGCTCCATGCAGGGAGCCCGATGGGGAACTCGATCCCGGGACCCCAAGATCATGCCCTGGGCCGTAGGCAGGCGCCAAACCACTGAGCCCCCCGCCCAGGGACCCCCCTCAAAATGTCTTTAAAGCAGGATTCTAGAATGTTAGTGTCAGAAGAGCCCCTAGTGATCCTGCGCCCACCCACTGTCTACAGCTGGGACGCCGAGGCCCCGGGGGACAGGACGCCCCCAGGTTGTGTGGGCAGGTAAGCGGGGCTGCGATTCCAGCCATTGTTTTCTCCACGGGCCCCGTGCTCCGTCCTCCACCCCAGACGGAGGGAAAGCGAAGTCCCTTCCCCGCACTTGCTGCAAAGGGCCAGGAGCTTGGGGTCCGAGGGCTCGTGGGAAGCGGAAAGGATTGCAAGAAGGGCTGGAGAAGGGGTCTGGTGAACCCCAAGGCGCGGAACGACCGAGAGCAGCTGTGCCACTGAGCTGCGCACCTGACTTCCTAGTCTGGGCCTGGGTTTCCTCCCGGGGTAAGTAGGCCGATGCCGGTGTAGTCCAAGCTGGGGCGTCGTGAGGAGGGGATGAGCCAACAGATACTTCATATCCGTAGGGTGCCGAGAACCCCAGCCGCCGGGCCGCCCTCGCGTCCCGGTCACCCTGCTCTGTGGGGGGGCGGGGCGGGGCAGGCGTGGGGCCGGCTTCACCCCCAGGGAGAGGCCTACCCCCCTTTCCCGGTGGCAAAGTTTGGGAGGAGATGAGTCCTGTCCCACCAGCTTCTACCCTGATGCCGCTCCAGCGCGCACTCCGGCTTGTCCCCACCGCGAAGTGTGCCCTCTGGGAAAACTCTGGAGACTCTTGTCCATTTGGGATTCGGTCAAGGAAGCATTCCACCGTAGCAGTTTTGAGTAGGAAATAAATCCCTTGATAAAGAGATTCAGTTCCCAGAACTACTGGCAGAGCTAGGGGAGGGAAGGGGGGCCCTGCAAAGCTTCGGGGACTCAGCGGAGGTTGGGGTTGAGGGAATTCAGGGCCGGGGATCGCGGGGCGCACGCTCCTACAGCTCCCATGTGACCAGGCCTCATAGGCAGAGGCTGCTGGGGAGTCTGCCCACGAGGGAGGTGGGAATGTGGTTAATAGGCCTCTAGCCCTGAGACACAAGAGGACACGGAAGAGAAGGGCCACCAGACCCTCTGGATGCCCCACCCCGCACTCTGGTGGGGGGGCGGGGGACAGTCCAGAGCAAACCTCCCTGCCACACCCACCACCTGCCAGGTCGCATCCTAATCCTCAGGGAGTCCTGTCCTAATCCTCAGGAGAGCCCTGTGAGAGCCAGACTCGGAGAGGCAAAGTGACCTGATAAATGACAGAACCGGGACTGTGCCCCAGGGCTGTCGGGGAGGAGCCCGCCCTCGGAGCTTTCAGGGATCAAGGCTTCTTCCTTCAACACACACTGATTGATCACCCACCATATGCCAGGCAGGGCTCTAGGTGGTTGGAACATGGCAGGAAACGATGACAAACGTCCCATCCTCGTGGAGCTGACATTCCTCTATGGGAGAGGGGATACTGAGACATCCTCCCCCGCCCGTGCTGAGTGCCATGAACGAAAAAAAGCCGGGGAAGGGGACAGAGCTACAGGGTGGGCGGTGCTGTTGTACGCAGGCGGGCAGGGACCCCAC
Source organism: Canis aureus (assembly GCF_053574225.1). Lineage (NCBI taxonomy): Eukaryota > Metazoa > Chordata > Mammalia > Carnivora > Canidae > Canis > Canis aureus. The sequence goes on along the minus strand of NC_135615.1, from coordinate 75,143,808 downwards.
AGGAAGGAGGGAGGCGGACACAGGGCTCTTCGAGGAAAGAGTGTCAGCGTCGAAGCAAGTGCGAAACCCCGAGGTCGGCAGCTGCCTGGGATGTGGGGACCAGGAGGGGCAGGATCAGAGGCGGGAGAGCAGAGCTGGGAAGCAGGTCTGAGAGCAGGTCTGAGAGCTCGGCCACGGCAGAGGCCTTGGACCGGCTTCTGAGCAAGACGTCAGAAGGTTCTGTGCGGAGAGAGCCAGCCTGCAGAGAGATGGGGGAAGGGTGGACGCCCAGACCGGGGGGCAGGGAGGGAACCGCAGTCCTCGAGGTCGGCCCGAGAGAAGCAGGCTCGGGCTAGGAAAGTGCAAGCGGAAGCCTGAAAAGGGAACAGCATTTCCTCCCTCTCTGGTTTCCAGCAGGAGGACACCACCATGCGCCTGGTCAGGGACCCAGATCTGGGCGTCAGTGACACTGCGGGTTGCCGCGGGTCTGGGGCCGGAGTTGGTGCGTCCTGACCTGATGGGCGGGGCTTGCATCTCTAAGTCCCTGCCAGCCACCGGGCTGTGGTGCAGCGAGCGTCTCAAGGCACACGGTGTCCTGACCTGGGGAGTGCGGAGCGAGTGCATGTTGGCTCAGCGGGTCTGCGTGTGTGTGTGTGTGTGCGCGCGCGTCCCAGGGGCACATCCCTGAACATGAGCCTGGGAAGGTGGGAGTTCAGGGGTGAGGGCGCAAGTGTATTCCTTTGCGCATATGTGTGGATCCCTGCTTGTCTGTAGGGGGCAGCAGTGGGGAAGGTCTCGGATTTGGGCTCAGTCACTGGGACCCCGGCTTGCTTGGCATTCCACAGAGCTCAGCTCTAGTTTTTATAGTGAAGCAAAACAGGTGGCCCCTGGGACCCCGCAGAGTGTATGTGTGCTTCTTGGGGACAGAGGGTCTGTCCCCTGGGGGGTCTCTGACAGCTGAAGCAGGGAGGACTCCCAGCCACAGTGATTTAAACCCAGAGACCCCCTCGCTCCACGGTGACCCCGTTGGATCAGGGCTCTCTCCACCTAGTTAGGAAGATGGTGTGCTGTTGGGGCCCTGCCAGCCTTCAATAACAGCCAGATTCCTGAGCCTGAGCCTTCAGGAGAAGCCTGGTCTTTAGTACCGTGGAAAGGGCCCAGAGTCAGAGGGACCTGGGTTCAAACCCCATTTCTTTTCTATTTATTTACTTATTTTAACATTTATTTATTTGAGAGAGAGAGTACACAGAGGGGGGAGGACCAGAGGGAGAGGGAAAAGCAGACTCCGCTGAGCAGGGACCCTGACATGGGGCTCCATCCCAGGATCCTGGGATCATGACCTGAGCTGAAGGCAGATGCTCCACTGACTGAGCCATCCAGGTGCCCCTCAAACCCCATTTCTGCCACTTCCTACTTCATACCCTCGGTCAGTGACCCCATCTGCAGATTAAGGGGGGGACCCACCTCCTGGTGTTATTCTGGAGCTTAAGTGAGCATCACTGTGTGCCAGGCACTGTGCTAGGGGGTTTCCATGGAGCACCTCATTTGGTCCTTACACTAATCCTCTGCAATGGCTACTGTCCCCATTTTACAGAAGAGGAAACTGAGGCCCGGGGAGGTGAAGTTACTTGCCCTGTCACTCAGCTGGGAATGGGCAGAGCCAGGGTTTGGGCCGGGAAGTCTGGCTGTAAAGGCAACAGTGTGAGACGATGAGTAGAAAGCAGGGTGCCTGGGATCCCTGGGTGGCGCAGCGGTTTGGCGCCTGCCTTTGGCCCAGGGCGCGATCCTGGAGACCCGGGATCGAATCCCACATCGGGCTCCTGGTGCATGGAGCCTGCTTCTCCCTCTGCCTGTGTCTCTGCCTCTCTCTCTTTCTCTCTGTGTGACTATCATAAATAAATAAAAATTAAAAAAAAAAAAAAGAAAAAAAAGAAAGCAGGGTGCCTGACTCCTGGTCGGTGTTTGGTCAGTGGTGTTATTATTGTTGCCAAATGGCTACTCAGGATCCAATTGCTGACCCCGAAGGAAAGCTCCGGACTCTCTTTGCTCATTTTAAATTTAAAGAGGGGAGTGGAAAAGCACCAGACTCAGGGGACCGCAGTTCCGATCCCAGCTCCATGACTCCTGGGCTGTGTGACCTTGTACTGGTCACTTCCCCTCCCCGAGCCTCCATGTGTCCTCAGCTGACACGAGGACACAGCTTGGCCCGCCTGTCAGGATCAGATGTGCACAAAAGAGCCTCGCATCCCGTTATGAGTTGACGTGCGTCCTCCCAGAAAGATACGTGGAAGCTCCAACCCCCACTCCAGATTGTGACCTGATCGGAGCTAGAGTCTTCACAGAAGTAATCAAATTTAAACAAGGTCACGTGGGTGGGCTCTGATCGACTGTGACTGACATGAAAGGGGCATCTGGACAGGACAGGACAGGCACAAAGGACTGAGGGAGGAGCCCCGGGGACAGTGCCGCATGACGACCGGAGACGTGATGCCATGTCCTGGGGACCTCCAGGGCAGTCACCATCCTTCCCCTGCAGGCGACAGAGGGAGCACGGTCTTCTGGCCTCCGGAACCATGAGACATTACATTTCTGTTCTAAATAACCGAGTTTGCGGTGCTTTGCTAGAGCAGCCCCGGGAGCATCCACAGTGACCGCGTACCCACATGCCTTCTGTTTTCGTGTCAGGATCACACACCTTACCCCCCTCCCTCTATCCCCCGTCTCGAGGTGCCATCCGTGGTGACACATCAACTGAGTGCAGTGTCGGACTCGAACCCAGGTCAGTGTTGCTCTGCCTGCAGGCGAGCCGGGGCCGGGTGTGCCCGGAACAGCCCAGGAGCCAGGGCCCCGCTCCTCAGCTTTGCTCTGCGGACTCTTCCAGCCTCCTCTGCACCCCCACCTGCCTCCAGGGCTGTTGGGTCTCAAGGCCTGGGCCATGTGGCGCTTGGAGGGGGACATGGCAGTTAGTGGTTCATTAGGGTCCTGGGTTCCAGGCCTTGAGCAAAACACTGTCCTCCTTCCTGAGCCTGATTCTTTGTGGAACAGGACCAGGTGGATCTCTGCCTTCCCTGCAGGGACGTTGTGAGATCAGGTGCGGAGGGAGCTCGCAGGTGCGGGGGCTGCACCTGGGCAGGGCCTGGAGGTGGAGGATGTACAGTCCCGCCTGAGGCCACCAGGACACTGTGTCCCCACACTGGCCAATTGCTCTGGTCTAACCCACAGTGGGAAGGCAAGGGGGCGTCAGGTTTGGAAGATTCTGGAAGCTCTAACGCCTCCACCTCAGCTCTCAGTCCCCAGGGTTGCTATGGGGAAGGGAACATGGATTGGGATAATCCGTGGTCATGATTTATCAAGTACTTAGTCTGTGCCTTTTTTTTTTTTAAGATTTTATTTATTTATTCATGAGAGACACACAGAGACAGAGAGAGAGGCAGAGACACAGGCAGAGGGAGAAGCATGCAGAAGCTCCATGCAGGGAGCCCGACGTGGGACTCGATCCCAGGACTCCAGGATCATGCCCTGGGCCGCAGGTGGCGCCAAACCGCTGCACCACCAGGGCTGCCCTTTTTTAAACATTTTTTTAAAATATTTTATTTATTTATTTATGAGCGACAGAGAGAGAGGGGCAGAGACCCAGGCAGAGGGAGAAGCAGGCTCCATGCAGGGAGCCCGACGTGGGACTCGATCCCAGGACTCCAGGATCATGCCCTGGGCTGAAGGCAGGGGCTCAACCGCTGAGCCACCCAGGGATCCTCTTATTTTTGTTTTAATGTAATTTCCACGACAGCTCTGCAGAGTAGGTGACGTTGGTCCCCTCCTACAGAGGAAGAGACAGGCTCAGAGAGATGAACTGACTTGCCTCGGGTCACGGAGGCAGGAAGGGCCAGGGTTTGAGGCCAGGCCCAACTCAGCACACGGGCGCTGTCTCCCTGTCACCGGCGCCCTCACGCCAGCATCAGCCTGAAGTTTGGCAGGAACTGGGCTGCGGCCCAGAGGAGGGATGAAACTCGTCTGAGGCCACGCCGGAGACAGGGGCCACACGCAGGCCCGGGCCTTTCTTCCTCTTCAGAGAGCGGGGCTGAAGGGGCCACAGATGTCCATGCGCTTAGCACACCCCGATGAATGGGTCTGGAGCCTCAGTTGCCCCCCTGGTGTGGAGAAGACCATGTGGGGCCATGAGGCGGAGGCTTGGGGGGCTGGCTTGGGGCGCAGGCTGGAAGAGGGCCGGCTGGCGGGGTCTGGGCCAGGGCTCGGGGTCTTAGGACAGACAGGGTGGCGCCCGCTGGTGGCTCAGTCGGGGAGGCCTCGGCTGGGCAGGGGGACCCGTCGGTGATGTCCTGCGCGCCTGGGTCGGTGCCAGGCCGCCCACCCCACCCTCCCCGCAGTAGGCCCCGGGGCCACCCAGCCTCCGCCGCCCAGGAAAGAGCAGGAGAGAGAATGTCTCGAATGCTGTTTTATCGCAGTAAGTTTGTCGATTCAGCTCATTACATTTCATTAGAATTATTTAATTAGAATCTTAATAAAAGAGTAAAGCAGGAAGGAGGCTGAGGAGCGGAGGTGGGGAAATCCGTGCTGAGCGTGTGAAGTAGCCCGGCGGGGAGGGGGAGGCCGCAGGGCGTTGGGGACACCTGCCTGCGAAGTAGGGAAGGGACCGGGCCGCGGGGGAGGCGCGCACTGGACGCCAGGTCTGCGCTGAGGCCTGGGCATGTGGGGACCTGGGGCCGCGCAGCACCCATTTCCTGCCTTCCAGGGAAACAGACAAGAAGCCACAGTTACAGGCCCAGTGCCCGGGGCTGGGACCGGGAGGCAGAGGTCACTGTGCCAGCCGCAGAGAGGGTGTTAGCCCGGCGTGGGGTTAGAAAAGCTTTCCAGAACAGGGATGGCTTTGGCGACACCTGGACCTTGACTTGGAGTTGACAAGGAGGGGAAGGGCTCTAAGCAGGTTTGGAGAGAAGGCCATGAGCTGAGGCTGCTGCGGGGCGGGCGGGCGGGCGGGGTGGAGTTCTGGAACCAGGACCTGGAGCTGGGTAGCTGGTTCCCCATCCCAGTGCCACCACTGTGGCCCCTGGCAAGTTATGCCATCCCCCTGAGCCTCGTTTTCCTCCTCTGTGGGTGGGGCGACAATGGCACCTACCCCATAAAGGCTCCTCTGCGGTTAGATGAGCTGATGATACGTGTAAAGCACTCAGAACAGCGGCCGGTAGGCGCATGGCCAACGCTGTGTGCTTCGGCTGGTGGCATCGTTGCTGTCACTGTCCAAGCGGAGATGCCCAGTGGTGATGAGATACACGAGTCTGGGCCGGACTAGCCCTCGTAGTGGCCAGTGAAGCCACAGGGTGAGGGGTGGGGGGCACCCTAAGAGGATGTGGTGGGTACTCGTGCTCCCCATTCTCTCTTTTCCTCATTCCCCGAAGGACTCATTTTGTTCAGAGATCTGCCCTCCCCACAGCACATGCTCTTCAGGGCAGCTGACCCCACACTCCAGCTCCACAGAGGGTCTGCTGAGACTCAGCCGGCGGGGTCATAGCTGCCGCCTGCTGCTGGCGCCCAGTGAGGCTGCAAAGCCAACCTGGTTCCACGGTCAGGGGAGAGAGATCCTCCCCTCTCCCTCCTTGTGTCACTCCCCTTGTCCCTCTTTGGCACATACACAAAGAAGCAGGTGGCCCCACTGCCACCCCTTAGGGGACCAGACCTAGCAGGAAGCCAGTTGTGTGCCCGCATACCACCTCTAACTTAGAGAAAGAAGGTGCTGACTTGTAGCATTTGCTGATTTCAATCCTGTAAAAATCCCCTCTGTGGTCAATTTCTTTACTTTTTTTTTTTTTTTAAGATTTTATTTATTTATTTATTTATTTATTTATTTATTTATTTATTTATTTATTCATGAGAGACACAGAGAGAGACTCAGAGACACAGGCAGAGGGAGAAGCAGGCTCCATGCAGGGAGCCCGACATGGGACTAGATCCCGGGACTCCAGGATCACGCCCTGGGCCAAAGGCAGACGCTAAACCGCTGCGCCACCCGGGGATCCCTGTGGTCAGTTTCAGGGTGCCAACAGGGCCCCACCGAAGGCGGGTAGAGCGCACACAGCTCTTGCAAGCCAGCATAAGCCATCCGGCCCTGAGGAAGTGGAGCTGCGAGAAAAGCAGTGGCACCTCTGCGGGCACTGGGCGCTGCGGGGAGCTGTGCCCTGCCCGGGGACCCACCTACCCTGGTGTTCAGTTACTTGCAGCCAAATGCACCCCCACGGGCTGCAGGCTGCGGAGTGAGAAGCGAAGAGGACCCAGGAGCAGCCTTGACCTATCAGCATTAATGCAGCGGAGGAAGAGGAGGCTGGGAGCTCAGCCGCCAGCGTAAATTTGGCAACGCAAAGGATCACGTTTGCATTTAGTTTTCCTCCAACTTAATCCTGCTGCAGTAAAAGATAAGAGAATTTCTAGCTCAGCTGTAAAAAAGTTCCTAGGCTCCAGTCCATGCCTTGAGCCAAGAATTTAGGGATTAAAGCTGTTATTCTTTTAATTGTCCAGCGTCATGGAAGCAGCCACCCGATCTTTAAAATCTTCGTGCCATTCATGTGTTCAGTGGCAGCAGCAATTCAGGCCCTCCAAGCTTTGCCTTCAATGGCACTTTTTTCCAGATGGCCACAGGCCATAATGTAATTCATTAATTTAATTTAATTAGCTGTTTCACCACTACATACCACAGCCTGCTAGACTCCCATCCCTGGATACTAACTGGATTTTCGCTACCTTCAGCCCCTGGCTAGACCAGATAATTATTTCCCCCATTTCCCTGTGGGTGTGTTGTCTGAAACCCACCCCCTCAGACCAATCTCCAAACCAGTCAGGTTCCCTGGTTGAAAACAATGGAAACTGACGCTCACTAATGGAAGCAGGACAGGAGCCTGTTGGAGGAGCCAAGGCGGCCCCCGGAAGGGCCGATGTGGCAGGCGGCTGGCAGCCCAGGACGCGTCGGGGGTTCCCTAGAGGACGTGTGCGCCTCTGGTGCCGCTGTCGGGCCGCCACCGCTGGGCGTCACGGCCTGGGCCCAGCTGCCGTCCCACGTGCATGACCTCCACTGCCCTCTGCACCCCTGCGGGCGTCCCTGAAGGCGGGGCAGCCTCCCTCCCGGCCCATCGAGCTGAGCCCCTCCTGGTCCACCCCGCGAGGCTCAGCCTCCGCACTGGGAGGCCAGCTGCCTCCCCGGGAGGCTCACCCCAGGACCCAGTCCCACAAACAAGAAAAGGGTTTGCATGCTGAGCAGGGGGGATAAACCAGAAAGCCCCGCAGACAGCAGAGGCTGCCCTTGGCTAGGCACCGGGCTAACATTTTTTTTTTTTAAGATTTTATTTGTTTATTAGAGACAGAGAGAGAGAGAGAGAGAGAGAGAGAGGCAGAGACACAGGCAGAGGGAGAAGCAGGCTCCATGCAGGGAGCCCGACGTGGGACTCGATCACGGCTGAAGGCGACGCTAAACCGCTGAGCCACCCGGGCTGCCCCCCCCCCCCCCCCCCCCCCCCCCCCCCCCCCGGGCTCGCATTTGCCTGCCTCTCCTCGATGTAATCACTCGCAATTCTCTTTGCAAGGGCGTTACTTTTATCAACCACGTTGTACAGCTGGGGAACCGAGCTCGGAGTTTCTTCATCAGTAAGAAACCCAGACATGTTTTTTGGGGGGTGGGGGGTCCCGTGAGGACCAGGCTGTGCACCACGGGTGCCAGCCGGCTCGGAGCCAGGCTTCCCGAGGGGTTGTCCGGAATTGAGGCCAGCCGCGGTCTTTGGGTCTCGCGCAGGCAGCAGGAGCCTGTCCCGTCTGAGCCCTTCCTGATTCTAGACACTGCTGCTGTTGGCCTGCCTGGGCCAGGTCCTGGACCAGGGTGGCGCCATCCCGGGGACTGTGACAGACGCAGCTGAGCCATTGAGCTTGTCTCACAAAGCAAATGGCATATCCGGAGCACGTGTTTTCTGACAGGTGTCAGCACAGGGGCAGTCTGTCGTGAAGCTGGCACCCGCTGCTGTGTAAGCTGAGAGAGAGAGAGACCCTGCATTCTGAGTCCCTAAGCCTTGGAGTGGGAAGAGGACAGGGTACCTGAGAAATAGAAGGGGCGTCTGGGTGGCCCCGCTGGTGAAGGTCCGACTCTTGATTTCAGCTCAGGTCATGATGTCAGGGCTGTGGGATGGAGCCCCGCATTGGCCTTGGTGCTCAGCTCGCAGTCTGCTGGAGAGTCTCTCTCTCTCTCTCTGCCCCTCCCCCTGCTTGCACTCTTTCTAAATAAAGAAATAAACCAACAAACAAATAACTACATCTTAAAAAAAAAAAAAAGAAGCCAGCCAGAGCCCAAGTATTGACACAGGGACCTCCTGCTGGTGGCCCAGGTCTCTCCCACCAGACTAGGAGTTTCTGAATCTGAGGTCCCTCCTCAAACGGGGGGATCCTTCGAGGGGCATGCCACATCTTTCAGCATATCAGGAGGTTGTGTGTGCAGGGCTGGACTGGGGCATCTAAGGGCGGGATGTCTCTTCCCTCAGACTAGGCAGGGCTGAGTGTTCTGAGAGGTCAGTCTGCTGCAAAGCCATCCAGATTGGAACCAACAGAACCAGATGGAACCTGATTACCTCCTCAAAGGGGAGACTGAGGCCCAGAGAGGGGCAGGGACCTCCTGAGTTCATCCCTCAGAGAGCAACTGACCAGGACAGTATCCCAGGACTCCCGCCTCCCAGACAGGAGGAATTAGGGTGACAGCATGAGGTGGGGCCTCGGGAATGCAGAGCCAGGCAGGAGGAGGTGGCCCTGTGGGGCCCCAGGCTCTGCGCTGGGCCAACCCCACCCATTGGAAGTGCTTCTGTTGTTCTGTCCTGTATGTTTGAGTCCTTGGCCAGGCTCCTGGGTGATTGCCTCATCCCACTGAGGCCAACAGATGTGCACAGCTGGAGGAGCGGCTGTCCATGGAATCCAGCTCATCATGGGCCTGGGCCACAGGACATGAAATCTGAATTCTGGTCCTGGCCGCCACGTTTCCCTGGCTGTGTGGTCCCAGGCAGGGCCAAGGCCTCCCCAGGCCTCAGTGTCTTCTCTAATGGGGGAGGCTCTTCATTCTTTCCCCAGACGTTGACTGAAGACCCGTGATGTGTCCTGCTCTGTGCTGGGCCCCGGGCACGAGCCAGACCCAGTGGTCCCCACCTTCAAGGAGTATATGCTCCGTGGGGAGCTGACATTGAGCATCTGTAACCAGTTTAATGAGCTCCCTGAGTATAAGGGTATTAACAGGAAACGTTTTCATTTTTCTCCTGTCACTGGCCCCAACTGTTCAGTGGCAGATCCCAGGGTGTCACGGTCACACTGTTATTACACAGCCATCTGTTTGAGATCCTAATCCCAGGGGCAATTCAAAGCTTTCCCTTCCTTTGTCTCCCAATGACAGACTTGTGGGGCTTGGCATGTGTGTGTGTGAGTGTGTGTGAGTGTGTGTGTGTGTGTGTGTGCAGCGTGGGTTCTCTGGTCTCTAGGATCTTGGAGCATCTGGGAGTACATAGTCTTGTTCTGGGATACCTCCCCCCCTTCCTTTATTTTCAAATTTAAATTTAAATTTTTATATTTTTTTAAGTTGTGGTCCAATATACATGACATAAAATGTATCATCTTAGCCACGTGTGAGTGTACAGCCCCGTAGCATTAAGCACACTCAGTGTTGTGGAGCCATCACCACTGTCCATCTCCAGAACGTTTTTGTCACCTCCAAATAAATGCACCTCCATTTTTAAATAACAGCAGTATTGAGATATAATTCACATAACGTACAATTCCCCCATTTAAAGTGCACACGTGGATGGGTTTTAGTATAGCCACAGGGTTGTGCCATCAGCATTACGATCTGCTTTCGAATGTTTTCATCACCCCAGAAAGAAATCCCCTCTCCAGTAGAAACCCTCCACAGAAAGAAAGAAAGAAAGAAAGAAAGAAAGAAAGAAAGAAAGAAAGAAAGAAAGAAGGCAGCCCTCCACCCCATCCTCCACTACCGGCCACCCAGCTTAGCCAACTGCCAATCTACATTCCATCTGTGGATTTGCCTGTTCTGGACGTTTCATATATATGGAATTGTAAAATATGTGGCCTTTTGCATCTGACTTGTTTTGCTCAGCATAATGGTTTTGACGTGTGTTCGTGTTGTAGCAGGGGCTTCGTTCCCCCTCTCTGGTTTGGGTTGTTTTTCCTTTTTTTTTAATTTGAGAAAGAAAGAGAGAGAGAGAGAGAGAGAGAGAGAGAGCATGAGCTGGGGGGTGCAGTGCCAGGACCCTGAGATCAAGACCTGAACTGATGCAGATGCTTAACCAACTGAGCCACCCAGGTGCCCCCCTCCCCATTTCTGTTTTTTTTTTTTTTAAGATTTATTTATTTATTTATTTATTTATTTATTTATTTATTTATTTATTTATGAGAAACACACAGAGAGAGAGAGAGAGGCAGAGACACAGGCAGAGGGAGAAGCAGGCTCCATGCAAGGAGCCCGATGTGGGACTCGATCCCGGGTCTCCGGGATCACACCCTGGGCTGCAGGTGGCACTAAACCGCTGAGCCACCCGGGCTGCCCCCCATTTCTGTTTTAAAGGCATAGATGTAGTGGCTGAGGGACAGGGCTCAAGAGGCACCATCTCCTTGTCCACCATGGCCAGGATCCTCCCTGTGAGCTGATCCCTCTGGCCACTGATGCCCTCAGCATGGCAGATGTCTGGGTGCTGGCTCTCTGCTGGGCACCCGCGTATGTACTTTGGGGGTCCTATGGGAGCCCTGGCCTCCACAGTCCCCCGATGTGGCTATCTAGCTCCTCCATCACCTCCATTCCCAGCTCTTGCCTGCAACAGTCTGCTCCATGGTTCCTGTTTCAGAGCCCTTGAGTGGTAGAATGCCCTCCCGGACAGGGAACAGAAGTGACACAAGCCCAGCTCCTTTCCGTGACATCTCCTGACCCCCAGCAAACGGCAGGTATGCAGGCTGTCCCATTGCCAGTTCTTTCCAACCTGCCGTTTCTCTCTGCTTCTTTCCTGTCCTGCTCAGGTGGGCCCAGAACAAGTCTACCAGTGGCTATTCCCAAGAGGGAGATGCCAACCTCGCCTGCTAGCAGGGACCTTCTTATGCCCATAATCACACATGATGTTCCTGGGGCCTCTCCCACAGGCTTGGTTGGGAGGGGTCCCTGCTTGAAAAGGGAGATGCGAGTGGGGTGTCTGTCCTGCACCCTGCCCGTTCCTTCCCTTACACCACCTTCCCTGCACAGGGTGGGATATGAGCAGGGTCTTGGTGAGTCTCAGAGACAGAAGAGGCCAGGTTGGCAAGAGAAGTAAGGGCTTTGGTGCTAGAAGGCCTGGGTTCTGGCCCCCGCACTGTCCCCCACTCGGCTGAGTGAGCCAGGATCAGACCCTCCCCTCTTTGACTGTTAGTTTCCTTGCTTTTCACATACTCACTCTTCTTTATTTTATCTCCAGTTTACAGATGGCTCAGAGAGGGGAAGCAAGGCAGTGGCGCCCAGGCCCCCCAAATCCAGCTCAGGGCTCTTTCCTCTACACCTGGTCGTCATCCTCCCAGGGGTCTGGGTAGGGCCAGTCCCAGAGGACTCCCGGGTTGATGCAGAGGCCCAGATTTGTGTAGGCTGGTGACACTGAGGCTCTCATAATAGGCTGGGGGGAGTGCAGCCTGAGCCACCTCCTCCTCCACGCACCCACCTCTGCGCCTTCCTGGGAGCTAACTCTGATTTCCCTGAGGCCCTGTCTGATCTGTGCAGACCGTTCCCTGCAAACACCAGACTTTAGCAGTGCCACGGCATCCCCAAGGGCCTCATTCCTGGATCCCTCTTTCCCACACACTGCACACACACACACACACACACACACACACGTATGCTTGCAAATGCTGGGCCGAGGGGGCTGAGAGGGAGGCGGATGAGTTAGGGGATCTGGATCACTGCACTGCAGCAGGGGTGGAGCTGCAGCTGGGCTGAGGGCAGGGTGTGTCTACCCTCACTCCCTACTGCACTTCTGCCTGCTCCCACCCTGGGCAGGCCTCGGGCTCCAGGCCTGTGAGGCTGGGCAGTCAGGCCTGACAGTCCTCAGCCATCTCAGACACAAGTTCACACCCCTGAGCCTCAGCCCAAGGCTTCACTCTGTTTCCAGGCCAAGACCCAAACCTGCCCCTAGGCTGAGCCTTGCCCCGACCTCCGTGTTGAACCCCGATCTTAGTCCCTAGACTGAGCGCTGGTCCTGGTTCCAGACTGGGCCCTGACCTTATTCTAAAACTGAACCCTGATCTTTTTTCCAAACTGTTCTTTGACTCCAGCTCCAAGCTGAGCTCTGGCCCAATTCCAGACCATTCCCTGACCCTGGTTCCAGGTTGAGTCCTTACTATAGATTAAGCTCTAAACCTAATCCCCAACTAACTCTTGGCTCTGGTCAGAAATTCAATCATTATCCAGCCCTAACTTCAGTCCTGACCTCTGTCCTTGGCTGAACTGTGACCGTGACCACAGACCGATCTCGAATTTCCAAACAAAGTCAACCCTTGACCTGAAACCTAACCCAGGCGGGACCTAGGATCCCTTCAGACAGCAGGATCTGTGCTGGAACTAGAGGGTATATTAGTTTCACTGAGCAGAGCTGTGGGGCCTGCGTGCGCAGGTACGGAGGTGAGAACAAAGAATGACAGTGGCCATCTCAGAGACGAGAAAAGAGTGGCGAGGATTGGCCTCCAGATGGGAGTGGGGTATGGAAGGCCTCTGGGATCAGGATCCACGGCTCCGATTCTAATCTGGGCTCTATCATTTGTCGTCACCTTATTTCAGGTGAGTCCCCTGGCCTCAGCGAAGTTGTTTCTTGATCTTACAATGGACTCACTGTTTTTCTCAAGGGTTATGTAGCTTGTTTTAACCCTGTTTTCCATCTTGCCTTTAGGTCCCCCTTGCCTGAACAGCTATTCTTTCCTTGCTCACCCCTGCATCCCCAGGTGCCCCCTCTTCTAGGAAGTCTTCCTGAAGCTCCCTTGTGGTGGACGTGAGATGCACCATGAGGATCGCCCTCCAGTGAAAGGCTTGGCATCCTTGGGTCTCATGTGCTACCTGCAGACAGCCTGTGTCCTTGGGCCACCACCGCATTCAGGGCTGCCTGTGTCTGACAACTGCTCAATGACCTCTGTCAGGGAAGAGGATCAAAGAACTCCTCCCAGCCATCCCAACCAACTCAGGACAAATCTGAAGGAATGTCCTCCCTCCAGTGCTCCCCTAGGGGCAGCTGAGGTCCATGGACCAGTACTGAGGTCTCCCCTTCCCCCCTCCAGTTTCCTTTCCCTCCCAGAACACTCCCTAATAAGCACCTACGTGCTTATTTAGCCTCCGTCTAAACTGCCTCCAGAGAATCCAGCCTGTGACACCCCTAGTCTGAGTCCTAAATTACTCCCAGGGAGCCTGGTCATCTCCTTTGTAAAGCTCAGAATAACTTAGGGCACTCGCCTGTTTCCTGTCTCCTTCCGCTAGAGTTGTCCTGCAAGGGGGCACGGACACAGCACCAGCATCACTCGTGCAGGCTGAGATCACCAGGGAAGAACCGAGAGGCAGAGAAGTGATTTCACATCAGCAGCCCCTCAAACTCTCAACATCCTCAGCGTGGTCCTCACCGTGGCCAGTGTTCCAGCAGAGAGGGGCCCGCCACAGCCAGTGGGCTGGACGTTGCAACAATCTCCAGGAGAAAGGACGTACCCCACACCCCACACAGTTGGGTCAAGAGGGGGGAGTGGGCAGGCAATTTCTTTAAGTCACAAGAAATATGTCAAGGGATGTGTGGACGGGAGCTGCACCCCAAGGACTTGGGGAGAGCCCCAAAGGTCTCGGCACGCGGGAGCACTGATATTGCCAAAGCTGATGTTGGCTGCTCCTGACGGACTGGCCTGGTCCAGCCACGCCAGCTCTCTGCTAAGCTACCAAAAGGGAGAGGGAAGGTGGACCCTGCCAGAGCCCCCCAGACTTGTTTCTCATCAACGATCCATGCCTTGTGGGGGTAGAAGCGGAGTCTGTCTTGTTCCCTGCTCACTAAATTGTGTGCCATATGGATAAATAAGCACATGGATCAATAAATAGGGACAGAAAAGCAATTTACAAACCTGAAGCATCATGCAAAGTAGAGGATAATTGAGGGGAAAATGCTTCTTCCAGGAGTTATTTCTTAGGAAGGGCAAAAAAAAAAAAAAAAAAAGTCTATTAATAGACCCGATTAATAAACATTCAGTCAAGGTAAATGTTAATAGGAAGTACCTGCACAAATGTTGGCGGCCTCTCCGGCAGGGCTCAGGGCAGGCTGACATGCAGGCAAAGAAGGCATCCTTCTGTTTGCTCAAGGCAGCCTCATTCCTCGGGCAGCAGCTCCCCAAGTCGCAGAGTGGGGGCCACAGTCCGGGTTTCCTGGAAGCTCACGCTGCTCCAGCTGCTCCTGCCCCTTAGGTGTTCCCGAAACACACCACAGTGTGTTGGTACCTCATGGTCCTCCCACTTGCCATTGTCTGTCTTCCCCTCATTTCCTGCAAATTTCTGTGCAAATGATGCCTCCTCAGAGAAGCTTTTCCTGATCCCCAACCTAAAATAGTACCTCCTGTGCCCATCACTGCTTCTCTCTTTCCCTCTTAATTCCCTAACTCTGTTTCCCTTTATTGAAGGGGCTTATTACAACCTGAAATCATATATATAATAGACACACTTTTAAAAAATAATTATTTCTATGTGTCCAACTCCCCCCTCCTGAATGAGGACCGGGACTTTTTCTGTCCCCTTTACTGGTGTATCTGCTAGAACAGCACCTGGCACTTGAGTGGGCACTCGGTAAAACCAACGATAAGTGAGGGGTGACCCGGACAGTCCCTGTCCTCAACCAGCTCCCCTCCCAGTAGGCACCCCTGGCAGCTAACCAGGCAGTTTCTCCACCACAGGCTGGGGGGGTCTGACAGGGGCACGTAGGCGGCATTGGGGACAGTGCATAAACCTGTGGGAGGGTGAGCAAAGGATTCCTGCAGGAGGCCGCATCCGCATCCGAGCAAGACCTCGGGCTGAGTGGGGATCCTCCAAGTGAGGGGAACGAGGGGGAGTGAGTTCTGGGCAGAGAGATGTACGGGTTCAAAAGCCGGAAAGCAAGAGGGAACCTGGCAAGTTGGAAGATGATAAAGAAATTTGGGGGGACTGGACCAGAGCGAGGAGGGGAGAAGAGATGCAGTAGAGGCTGGGTGGTGGGCTAGGCAGGCTCCCCTCATGAAGGATCTGGAACAGACACTAAGCCTGGAATGACATAACCAGATCGTACTTCTACAAACCAGTGTTTTCTCACCGTACCCAGCATCTCTCGCCCCAGTGATCAACACTGTTCACACAATATTTTACACGCAACCAACTCACTTTATGCATATGCATTCATTTACAAGGGAAACCCTTTGTAACACAACCCTAATTTGTGTCAAATATACAAAGTGACAGTAAAACCAAACCTAATGAAAATGGAATATTGTTACATTCCATCACCTGCCTACGGCTCTGATCCCAAAGTCTCCCTTCTCTTATTAAAAAGGGAGATTAAAGAATCAGCAAGGTGCTAAAGACACAATAGCACCAGGTGGGATTTTCTTCTTGACGTTATGGAAAGAGGAGTGAAAGGGAATATCTTCCTTGCTATGTGATTCACTGCTACTTTAAGCTGTGTCTGGATTTCTTCTAAGATTATTTTATAACAGCATAAAATAATTTCATGCACGACCCACTGGTACATTTTCCACACATTGAGAAACTCCCTGTAAATGTTTCAGGTGTCTTTGACCAACTGGGTGTATGGAAGAGAAAATGGAGTAAATGGCCAAGAAAGCTGAACAAATCGATCAATCAAATTTTATCCCCTGGGCCTTCCTACATTGGAAAACCCACCTGTCCATCCAACTGCCTGGGCATTTACCTACCTGCCTCCATGCCCACCTACCTTTTTGTGTGTCTTCTCCCCCACTCACAGATCCCATTTACTTACGCCACTTGCTCACCTGTCTTCCATCTCCCTAAATATATGCACCTGTCTCGTCTACCAAATATATGCACCCACCCCCTCTATCCAAATACTCTAATGAACATTCCCCATCCATTCCTTTGTCTACCTATCCAGCTACTATCCATCCATCCATCCATCCATCCATCCATCCATCCATCCATCCATCCGCTCAACCTTCCAACCATTCACCCATCCACCTAACCTTCCATCTATTTATATATCCTACACATTAAATCCCACACTGTGTTAACTCCTGGCTCTGTTCTTCCTAAAATAGAAACCATGGTCATGACTCAGGGTTCATTGCCTCTCACAAGCTTCAATTTTCCCTGAGCTGCCTCTTGGGTTGTCCCTAAACAGAATCTCTGAAAATCACCTTATTTTTGTTGTCCCCAACATCTTCCCCTCATACACTCTTCCCCACCAGGGGTCTTATGTATGATAACCAGACTGGGGCGGTGTCCTGGATTGTCAAAACTGAAAGGGACTGCAGAGACCACTGAACTCAAAGCTTCCAGCTTCTAGATGGGAAAGCCAGGGTCCAGAGTGGGCAGAGTCATGGGGTGAGCCAGTCAGAGTACTAGGAAACTTTTCTCTCCCAAGCTAAATCCTTTAGTTCCCACTAATATCCATGGTTTTCAAAAATGGCAGGGCTTGAGTTATCCTAAGACATCATTTCCTTGAGTGGCTTTCCACTCAAGGACGTGGGCTTCACAGAAGTGGGGTTTGTAAGTGATCTGGTGTCTTAGTCTCTACATCCCTATTCCCCAAAGGACAGAACTATGTAAGGTTTTTTTTTTTTTTTAAGCGAGGCTTGAATGCACAACCCCGAGAGCAAGGCCTGAGCTGAGATCAAGAGTCGGACACTTCCTCGACTGAGCTGCCCAGGTGCCCCGTAAGATTTTTTTTTTTTCAAACACAGGTTTCTAGTGCTAAGAAACAAAGTTTAAATCCTTCATTCTCATCCAATATCCTCATTTCATGGGCAAGGAACAGGTTCAGAGAGGGGAAATGTTCTTGCCCAAAGTCGTATAGCAGGTAAGTGGCAGAGCTGGCTTGCTAACCAGGGTTTCCTGGTCTTGTCTTTTTCCTTTGCCGAGCATCTGCTGACTTTACAGGGACTTGAGTTGTGGTGCCTAGGGAAGAAGAAACGTCATTCTTTTGCCCCAAGAATTCTCAGACCTAGCTTAGGGAGGGCACGTGATCCCTTTTGCTGCTTATGGACTGAGGACGTATTACATTTTAAAAAACCAAATGTGATCCTCTGGACTCCTCTACTCCCTTCACTGGGCCTGGCTGCCCACAGGCTCCCTTCACTGGGCTTGGTGCCCAGGCAAGCAGGGGCACCAATTATACCCTAAGCCCTTCCTTTATGATGCCTCTCTCTCCTTAACAGCTGTCTCTTTGCTCTACAAAATTCTGCCTATTAAAGTTATGAGAACTGAGCACACTTTGTTCATTGTGATTGTGGGTTTTGCTGCTGAAATTGATAATCCCTCTTGGGAGAGACATGAGATTCTTTTCTCCCTTGATACACAGTACGGATTGCTCTCTGCTCCCTAGTGAAGGGTAGCAGTGTCAGGGTTTTGTGGACTCCTCTAGCTCAGCTGTATTTGAAATTCAGCCTATTGATGTTCTCTGGGAGCTAGGGGCCAAGCTCCACAGCATGCGACCTTGCCCTGAGACCTTCTACCTGTACCGCCCATCACTCTCAGAGTTCTCTGGGCTTGTCAACATTTGCTAAAGCATCATCCCTGTTTATTTACAGGGTGGCTGGTATGCCCTGCCCCTGGCCTTTTAACACAGGTGAATTTGTCTTTGCATGACATAATGCAGCTGTTAAGAGCAGTCTCTGGAGCCAGGCTGCCTGAGTTCAAATTCCACTGCCCTGTTTGCTGGTGTGCTTGGGCAAGTCATTTAACCTCATTGGGCCTCACTTTCCTCATCCATAAGATGGAGATATAAAATAATAGGAAGATCAGAGAAGAGAGGAGGTAGAAGGTAGGAGATAGACAGGAAGAGAAGAAGAGGAGAAGAAAGAGGATTGTGGGCAGAAGAGAACAGCATGTACAAAGACTCTGTGGGAGAAAAGAAAAAAAAGGACAGCCTGGGTGGCTCGGTGGTTTAGCGCTGCCTTCAGCCCAGGGCCTGATCCTGGAGACCCAGGATCAAGTCCCACTTCGGGCTCCCTGCATGGAGCCTGCTTCTCCCTCTGCCTGTGTCTCTGCCTCTCTCTCTCTCTCTCTCATGAATAAATAAATAAAATCTTAAAAAAAAAAAAAAGACCCTGTGGCAAGGGGAAGCAGAGTGATTCTTAGGGTTTGAAAGAAGGCTCAGGATGGTATAGATACTGTAGCCCAGCTTGCTTAGCCTCTTTTGTAGTGTGCCTTCCCATACTAGAAAGACCAAGAAGCAAGACTTCTGAAGCCAATCCTCCAGATGTGATTTAGGTCCTACCACTCAGATGCACTAGGGATGTTAACACCGTAGGGCAGCCATGCCTCTCTGATTTTCAGACGAGGAGACTTAGAGGTGATGAGACATCCTGTAGGAGCCATTGCAGAGTGCCCAGTGTTTAGACCCTCGTTTGCGATCATTGAAGATCTTGGGGCACCCATTCTCTCAGAGAGGGGATCAGGGCAAAGTTTACTCCTGGAGCCAATGGCGGTGGTGCCAGCATCCTGATCCCCAGATCTTTGGTGATGGCAGAGGCTGCAGTGTCATTCTGGGGATCATTTCTGAAAGCTCAGCCGAGAACCAGCCTCTCCAGCTCTCCCTGCAGTGCTGTATGCACCTTTCCCCTGTATTAAGATCTTTTCTGCTTAAATGAACTGGAGCGGCTTCTGTGATCAGAAGCTGAGCCTGGCTGTGGTGGATCAAAGAGGGCCACCAGTTATTCCCCATCGAGAAATGGAGCTTCTTTTCCTCTCGTTCAAGAAAGCCTCATTAAATTTGAATTCCAGACAAATTAGTGCATAATCTGTTAGTATACGTATGTCCTAGATATTGCATGGAGCATACTTAGAGTAGAAATGACCTGTTAGGGGCATCTGGCTGGCTCGATCGGAGGAGTGTATGGCTCTTGATCTCAGGGTCATGAGTTTGAGACCCATGCTGGGCAGAGAGAGGATTTAAATGAGTAAACTTGAAGAAAAAAAAAAAAAACAGAAATTGTTTGCTGCTCATCAGAAATTCAAATGTAACTGGACTTCCTGCATTTTTATACGCTAAACCCTCATAAGCCCTCATCTGCTTTGTCTCTATCCTGAGGACATATGAGCCTTCCCTGCCTCGGCCAAAGGCTTTTGACTCTAGGTGAGCGGACAGGTCAAGGAATTCCCTTTCCTCTATTTTCCCTTAGCCCACTTGACATGACTACCTACAAGTATGGTTTGAGCAGGGCTCCTTTGTCCGCCTGATTGGCCGCACTGCCTACAGGTTTCCACCATTATAGATACAATCCTTTTCATCTTTGGAAACTTGTTTCTTTTCAGATGGTTACGAAAGCACATCTCCCTCTGGGAGGGTTGAAGCCATATCAGCTAGTACTTTGTGTGACATTGGATTAGGAGTAGGAGTTTCTGAGAAGAGCACTCAGGGGTGATTTCCTGGAAGGGGTGGGGGTGGTTGCTGCCAGTGGGGCGGGGATGGCCTGATGGAGTGAGAGAGACCCAAGCTGGGGATCCTGGGTGCAGCTACTGGCTGAGCAGGATACTCCCTACACTTACCTGAGCGACAGGCTGAAGAGCGAGCACCTGGAGAGAGCCTGGAGGAGCCACTGTCTGCCAGAGTGAAGAAAGGGAAGCAGAGAGAGAGCTGGGGCCGGGGACGTGGGTAGGGATAGGCTATAGTGTGTGGGTTTGGGGCAAGACCCCTCCTTTTGGGCTTCAGAGCTCTTATTTTTTTAAAAAAGATTTTATTTATTCATGAGAGACATGCAGAGAGAGACACAGAGAGAGGCAGAGACATAGGCGGAGGGAGAAGCAGGTGCCCTGCAGGAAGCCTGATGTGGGACTCGATCCCAGAACCCCGGGATCACAACCTGAGCTAAAGGCAGATGCTCAACCACTGAGCCACCCAGGTGCCCCCAGAGACCTCGTCTTAACGTGGGCAGTTGGGACAGCCCACCAGACTCCCGTTTCAGTCCCCTTTGACCTTTATCTCTGACTCACCAGAGCAAGCTGGCCTTTCTGCTGGGTCCTGCTGAGGCCCCCTCCCAGGAGGGTCCCTGCTGTGCGCTTCTGGGGCTGCCTATCCTCTGTCGCCAGGGGCACCTGGGGCCTAGCACAGAGTGGGCTGTACGTGCCCACAGGAGGGACAGCCTTTTACCCACCTGTTCTCAGGCCCTGGCTCCTGGTTTTCTGTCCAGAAGCAGTGACTGGGTACAGGGGAAGGCAAGGAAGGGCCTGTTTTTAGCTCCTCCCCACCTTGGCCTCTGTGGGTCATCACTGAGCCTTTGGGGGGCATTCTCCAGCATAAATGGGGTTACTTTCAGCTTTCCCTATTGGCAGCTTAGGGGCTTGGGGTCCTTGATTCCTCTAAGTCACAACCCATTGAACTGCTTTTCTGCCCCCCAAATTCTGGTAATGTTATCTCTTCTGTGCTAATTATCCTTGTGGTTTTATGCCTTGGAAAAAAAATCCCTTTTGCCTTCATGTTAGTGGAGAGTCAGGAGGGAGCCGAGCTGGGCGTCCGTGTGCTCCATCTGTCTTATTTAACCAGAACTCATAGTTGGCCTAATTTAATCTTCACAACAATACCAAGGGGCCAGTTATTACCCTCATTTTCCCAGGGAGGGAAGAGAGGCTCGGTGATGGTGCCTACAGAGCTAACAAGTGGCAGGACCCGGTAGCTCCCACGACCCTCTGTCGCCAACATTCTTTTCATCCTAGACAGCTCCCCTGGCAATGCCCGGAGAAGGCTGTGCCCTCCCCACCCAGCCCCCTCAGGTATTGGCCTCTTCTGTGATAGAACCCCAGTTTGCCGGAAGGAGGCTTTGGGGGTGATCGTGCCTTCCTCCATCTGCGCTGTCCTCTACCCGCACCTTCTGCAGGAGCCGAGGCAGTCTGAGAGCCATAAGCTGTTGTCAAACGCAATTAACAATTGGAAATGACCTTAATGTCCAACGATTGCAGGTTGGGTAAATAAATTACGGTATACCCATTTAAGAAACGCTCTCTGGCTGCCAGAAATGACGAGATAGAAGAATATTTAATTTCATGGGAAAATGCTCCTGACACACTGGTAAATTGAAAAAGCACATTTCCCAAGCAGTGGGTGCAGTATAGCAACAATAGCACACACATATAATAACAAATTAATAAGAAAAGCAATTAACACTTACCTGCAACCCTTGATCCTTGAGCATCAGTTCCAAGCCAATATGCAAAGTCAGAAGGAATTCTCTCCACCCCAGGATATGAGGTCAAGTTCCAATGCTTTAGTTCCCCCCCACCTTTCTCCTATGTCCACCTCCCCTCCCTCATGATCCCGAAGCCTAAGATCCACATCCCGTGGAGAAGAAAGTGCCCTGACTGCTCCCCCATCCTTACCCGGGGCTTAGCGACTCTCTACTTCTGGAATACCGCGGGTACTGAGAACATTTTAAGTAGTCTAGTTTTCTCTTTACCGTCAAGCTGGACCACTTGAAAATACCCCTGTTTTTTTTTTCCCCCCTTTTCAGGAGAGTAAGGGTGAGGGAATTAGCAAAAGGGAGGGAAGTGGCAGGGAGTTGTAATACCCCCACTGCACGCTAAATGAGGAAAAACGTACCTGAAATCTAGCCACAGCCTACTTGATGGAACACTGGATTTCCTTTCCTAAAGATCCTCTGGACTAGGATGAAGATTCATGTATTCAGGATGCCTTAGGATAGTGTGCTTCAAAATGAGGATCATTAGCCATTACAGCTGTGCTGTCCAGTCCCATAGCCACTGGGCACATGGGGCTTATGGCGCACTTGAAATGTGCTATAAATGTAAAATACACGCTAGACCATGAAGACTTGATATGTAAAAAAGAATGTAACGTATTTTATTACTGATTTTAAAATAATAATTGAAATGATAACATTTTAGGTATTTTGGATTAAGGATAATATATTATTAAAGTTAGTTTTACCTTAAAAGATTTTTAAAGTTAAAAACCCTTTTTAAAGCCCTGTGGTCTCAGTGGCTTGACACAGCACGTATTAATTTTTCATCTAAGCTTCATGCCAATGCAGATGTGCAGAGGGTTCTGCTCATCATAATCATGCAGGGACTCTGGCTGGTGGTGCAGCGGCCATCTCGAGCGCTGTAAGTCACCTTGCTAAAGGGAAAGCCATAGCTCTGGAGGATATGGCTCTGGTAGTTAAATGCCCTGGCCTAGAAGTGACACCTGTCATTTCTGCTTACAACTCATTGGCCAGGACTAGTCACATGGCTCCATTCGACTGCAAAGGGGTGGGGCATTTCTACCATGTGCCCCAAAGGCAGACATCCAGAAATATTTGGCAAACAGGGCAAATGACCAACTCAGTTGCTGTCAGGTTTTTAATTTTTTTTTAATATAAAGAATAGAATAGTAGAAGAAGTCAACTGGAACAAAATAGGAAATAGAGGGAATCGCAAAGCTTTTAAATTATGGTGAGGCTCAAGAAGTATTTGTGGAATGACGAAAATTCTTTCTGAATACAGATTGTAGCCACAACATGTCTCTTTTGCTTTCTTACTAACAAAGTGCTTGCCCTTTGGTTATCTCATATAGGGTATTATGGGTCCCGTTTATGGATGAAGAAATTGGTTCAGTGATCTGTTCAGCTCATCCAATCAACTGGCAGAGCTGGGACATGGGACAAGTAAGATAACTGGTGGGATTCTCTCTTCAAACTCCAGTCTTTCTTTTTTTTTATCAACCTTGAATCCTAAACTTGCTATTTTATATTCCTTTGAATAATATAAAAGTTTAATGTATACTGAAGTTAGTACTAACATCATTGCTATTTTGTAGCCAGGGAAATTGAGGCAGAAATAGATGAGATGACCTGCTCAAGGTTACATCGTCAATAAGAGGCAGGACTTGAATTCATACGTGGGTCTAAAAGAAGCAAGGCTATAACCATAGTTATTTTGTCAATCTGCCTTATTGACTTGGTTTTAGAAAACACTTGCATGGCATAATAGATAAGGTTTAAGGATACTTCCCAAAATTGTTTGATCCATGTGGTCTTCACCCAGCAACATACCTGCCTGATGCCTTGGGCCCTTCTTACCATCCTAACACCATAGGAGCAGACGCTTTGAGATCCTTCCTGGAATCTGGAGCTTCAATAACCAACCCATGGACACTAGAAAACAGACAGACAGGAGCACCTGGGTGGCTCAGTGGTTGACCGTCTGCTTTTGGCTCAGGTTGTGATCCCAGGATCTTGGGATCAAGTCCTGCATTGGGCTTTTTGCGGGGAGCCTGCTTCTCCCTCTGCCTATCTTTTTGCCTCTCTCTGTGTGTCTCTTATGAATAAATAAATAAAATCTTTTTAAAAAAGAAAACAAACAAAAACTCTCTAATATTAGCAAGTGGAACCAGATGACTAAATTATTCCAGGGTTACATTTTACTTTATTTATTATTATTTTTTTTCCAGGGTTACACTTCAACAATACTATTTCATTTCTAGCTTTACGGGGCTTGATGTAAGCTTTTGGAGACTCAGATATTTATTTTACATGCTCTTTAAAAAGTGCCAGTATCATAAATAATAACTAACATTCAGCTCCTGCTATATGCTTGATGCTCTGCTAAAGAATTAACGTGGATTATTTAATTTAATTTTCACAGTGTTCAAAAAGGTAAATGTAATCCTAGATTGCAGGAGAAGCCCTGACCACTGTGTACTATGCTTGTGAAAGTGGCCTCAGCTGATATTCTCAAGTACTAAGATCCAGCACTTGCTCTGCCTCTAACTACAAGTACTTACTTACATGCTTTGATCCTTAGACTCCACATCTGCCACATTCTACCATTGAACTGGATGATCTAGAAACCCCTAGAGAGGAGGGGCTTGCTGTGTAGTGTTTAGCACAATAGAACTTTCATCTGAAATGAAACCTGTCTAATTTAATCATCACTTCACACATGAGAGTTCTCATAGAGACCATGGACAGAGTGAAAATGGAGCTTCCCTCCTGGAAACTTAGCTCCTGTAGTCCTCATAACCACCATATGTGGTGGGTACTGTGATCACGTCCATTTCACAGATGACGAAACGGGGGAATCAAGAGGTGGGCAATTTGCCCAAGGTCTTCAATGCTGGTAGGAGACTGAGTTTAGACTCAAAACTGGTACTCTGACTCCAGGGGTTTGTTCTTACCACTCTGTCTTCCTTCCTCTAGCATAGTGAGGACTTGGGTTTGGGAGGGAGATCAAGAATAAATCCAGCTCAGCTTCTGCTCACTTGGAGGATGAGCCTGACATTTGCTTCAGGCTCTTTATGGTCAGCTATCCCATTTAATTCTCATATCAACTTCCTAAGGTATGTATTACTATTGCCACCGCCACCGCCCCCCCCCCCCCCCCCCCCCGCTTTGACAGATGGAAAATTCGAGGCTCTGAGAGGTCGGACAAGTAGCCTGAGATCAACTGGTCAATGCGTGGCAAAGCCAAGCCACTCTAACTTCAAAGCCTTGGCATTAAGCCAGGATTTCTCTCCCTTGACACTGTTGACATTTGTGGCTGGACAGTTCCTTATTGTGTGGGGGGTGCCCTGTACATTGTAAGATATTTAATAGCATCCTTGACCTTATCCACTAGATGCCAGTAGCACTCCTCTCCCAGTTTTTTTTTTTTTAAGATTTTATTTATTTACTCATAAGAGACATACAGAGAGAGGCAGAGACACAGGCAGAGGGAGAAGCAGGATCCAAGCAGGGAGCCCGAGGTGGGACTCGATCCCAGGACTCCAAGATCATGCCCTGGGCTGAAGGCGAGCACTAAACTGCTGAGCCACCCAGGCGTCCCACTCCTCTCCCAATTGTGACAACCAAAATTATCTCTAGACTTTGCCAAATGTTCCCTGGGGCACCATTGCTCCCAGTTGAGGATTCTTGCTCCCAATTGACTGGGTGACCTCTGATGCAGATTTGGGGACTCAGGTAAGATGAGGTGAAAGGAAATTTCATGACTTTCTTTTAAGATCCAGGAGGGCAGGTGTTCGGGACTCTTTGACTCTGAAATCAGCCTCCACTGCACATCGAGGTATTGACTAGGTCTTGTAGCCTCCTGGAGTGAGCCCAGCCGTGGGGCCTTTTATCTCGAGACTGATGGGGTGTGCTCTCACTGGGCAGGGCCCCAGTCATCAGTGTCTCTCCTGCCCAGGGTTCAATTTATCTGGAGGCCATTAAGGAACCTGCCTGATGATTATCTATTGGCTCAAGCTTGGCTTTATCTCTAGTCTTCGATTCTGAATGGGACTAATGACCGCTTGAGATTCAGATTCCACACAACTGCCCAGCACCTTCTTGAGAACAGAAGGGCAGCCTCTCACAGCCTGGGTCACTGCTCCCATCCCAACAAACTTGCCTCTGGGGCAAGTTAGAGACCTGGGAATCTGTGCAGATGTCTCCCTCTCCATCAATGTCCTATTTCAAGTATTCACCAAGTCCTATTGATTTTGGGTTCTAAATATGATTTGGATCCTGCAGTCCTGGTGACTCTTCCCTAGACCAAGGCATCATAGACTATTGCAATATCCTCTGAAAGGCACCTACTTTGTTCACTCCTGCCTTCCATTCTATTGCCCACATTGCAGCTAGAGTAGCCTTTTAAAAATGTTAATCTGAATCTACCCTCCCACCTACCTCTACACACACACTCCTACTCCTGCCCTAAATCATTCAGTGATGTTACCTGTCATTCCCCCCATCACTCTCTCTACTCTAGACTTACTGGCTTTTCTGTTCTCAAAGCACCGTGTTCCTTCCACCCCAGGGCCTTTGCACATGTTGTCCCCATCAGCCATGTATTCTTACCACCCCTCATTGCTTATGTCACTCTGTTCAGCCTGAGGGGAAGTCTTCCCTGACCACTTTTAACCCAAACTCAGTCTAGACCAGATTCATTGTTCCACATTCCTCCTGCAGCATTTCTCTCTTTGCTCACTGTCATCTCAGCCTCTGTACATATTTGTGGAGATTGCTTATTTGTTGAAACTTCTCTTCCCCCTTGAGACTGTAAGCTCCACAAATGAGAACAATGTGTCTATTTTTGCTCACCATTATATCCCTAAAGCCGGGATCCCTGGGTGGCGCAGCGGTTTGGCGCCTGCCTTTGGCCCAGGGCGCGATCCTGGAGACCCGGGATCGAATCCCACGTCGGGCTCCCGGTGCATGGAGCCTGCTTCTCCCTCTGCCTGTGTCTCTGCCTCATTCTCTCTCTCTCTCTGTGACTATCACAAATAAATAAAAATTTAAAAAAAATTATCCCTAAAGCCTTGTATATTGCCTGGAACATAGCAGGCACTTTATAGGTACTTGTTGAATGATGTAATGAGCTCATGAAATCCTCCCAACAAGCTTGTGAGAATTTCACCTGAGGCCAGGGCTCTGCTCTGATCCCCTACAGCACCTGCTATCATGGCATTATAAGATGGAGAGCAATAGACTTGAAAGACAAAGTGTTCTGGAGCTATCTGATAGGGTTCAAATCCTCCCTCTGCCACTTCTCAGATGTGGGACACTGAGAAAATTCTTTAATTTCTGTCCTTCGTTTTCCTCTTCTGTAGAATGTCAGTAATAATAGTACCTGTCTCGTGGAGTGGTTGTAAGGATCAAATAAGTGAGCTTCTATAACATGCTATTATAAGGGCTTGGTGCATAACGAGTGTCTCATTAATCTTAGTTATTATTAATATTATTAACAGAAGGAGCATAGATTCTGGGAGTAGATGGATTCTGGCTTTCTGTCATATTTGCAAATCATTTCCTGTGTGGCTTTGGAGAAGTCCTGCCACACCCCTGAGCCTCGGTTTCTCCATCTGTTAAACTCGGATTTCAAAGCCTACTTCAGAGAGAGCCATCAGGAGGGTCTGATAGAATGGGACATGAAGCAAGTAGACCAGTGACCTGTGGTCCTCCCTGACAGGCTAAATTGGTCCCTGTTGGCTTTTAGACAAGAAGTTTCCTGAAGATAGGCTTCACATCTGCCTTATTTAGGGCCGTTATCCCCAGCCCCTCTGTACTTGGTAACTGTAGATGCTCAAGAAGTAGTTCTTTTTTTTTTTTTGAAAAAAGATCTTATTTATTTGAGAGAGATACAGAGAGAGCTTGCAAGTCGAGGGAGGGGCAGAAGGAGAAGCAAACTCCCCACCGAGCAGGGAGCCTGACGTGGGACTTGATCCCAGGACCTGGGATCCTGATCTGAGCTAGAGGCAGACACTTAACCACCCAGGTTAAGTGGGTGGTTGAGCCACCCAGGCGCCCCTCAATAAATAGTTCTTTACTGAAAGAATGAATCAAGAATGGCAAGGACCATGCTTTGTTTGTCTTGTGTCCAACCTGAGACTAGTGAAATACCTAGCATCTGATTTCAACAAATGTTTGTTGACAGAATAGATTTTTTAAATGGCTATTCATTTTTGTCCCTTGGCTCATTTGAGTTTTTAAATTAAACTGAGAAAGATACTGGTTAATTTATCCTACATCTCTCTAGCCTTAGTCTTCTTATCTATAAAATGAGTCTATTAATAAAATCCACCACATAAGAGTGTTCTACAGAGTAAACGAAGCAATGTGTATTTGGCACACAGAAAATGTTAGTTCATCATTATCCCTTTCCCTGAGCTTCGATTTCCTCATCCGTGAAATGGGCATCCACTCACTCATGTATTCATTGGTTGTTCAACAGACACAGCGCCCTTGTGCAAGGCATTGTAATTAAGACCTAGGGCAGTTTGAGAGGTGAACAAGCCACGGTCCCTGCCATGAGGAAGTGTCTGCTGTAGAACAGCATATGAATAGCAAAACCCAGTGATAAAAGAGCCATGCTACATGTGAGGTCTACAGAAGCTGGGATGAAACCTGCAGGGTTTCAGTGAGCACTCTAGGGAGACTGTAAAAGGTCACCAACTCAGTGTAGCCACCGACAAGATATCAGTCTGAAATGCAGTTGTCCTCTCTGGGCTCTGGTTTTTATAGCTGGGTCTGTGGAATGCGCCAGTTTTGTTGCAGCCCCACTTTCCACCCTGGCTCACCAGCATATGGGAGTCTGATCTGGGTGTCACAATCCCACTGAGCATCCCATTCAAAGAGGCACATCCTTCTAACACTCAGCCTTGCCTTCCTCCCCTTCCCTGGATCCTACCTTCTCAGGGGACTGAACAGTGATTCCTTTACCCTTTCAACGTAGAGCAATCTGGGGTGCCTCTAACGAATGCTGGGTTCCTGGTTCTCCAAAGACAAGCCTGCCTCTTCCTGGGGTGGGATCCAGCAAGGGGATGCTTGGGCAGTGAGGACGGGAATAGGCCAGGCCAGGTACGGTATCTGGGCTCCTGCATCTCAGTGGGTCTCTGATGTTTGTAGCTGGTTCCAGGGAACTGACTCCTGCCAATCAAACTCATAAGAGATTGAAACATTTGAATTAGAATTTTATATTTAAGCTGGGTGCAACTTGTGGGAATGGGAGGGACGATTCATCTCCAGTGACCAACATATTTGCACCTGTTACCCAGAGCAGTCTTTTACTTTCAAGTGGAAGAAGTTTACATGCCAAGGGTATTTAAATATCAGGGGAGGGTCTGCCGTCTGCGGCCAGCCAGAGGTAGAAGGATGTCTGAGTCCCAGTGGCCCATCCTAGCAGGCCGCAGGGAAGAAGCAAGATTTATGAGGTGAGAGCCCGCCTGGGCGGCTTTTTCTATCCGTAAAGGCCTCCCTGCAGTATTTTCTGTCTCGTCAACGCTGCATTTCATTTTAAATTGCAGCTGAAAGCAGATATTTTCCCTCTTGCCTATTACACCTCTTAATTTGTCTCTCCCTCTGCTGTTATTTGTCTCTATAAAGTGTTTTGCATGAAAGACCCACACAGCACAATGTTGCTTTGCCCTGGGTTAGGTTTAATAGGAAAGGAAGGCACGGAGAGACTTAAGTCCGAAGAGGAAGGCGCGAGGGAGGGAGGACCTTGGGGGTAGAGACCCACACGTGTCTGGGAATATATATACTTGTGCATGTTTTGGGACCTGTTGTGGGGCAGTGGGTATGTGCGTGCACATGTCAATATTTGTACTGATGTGTACAGCAGGTGTCCGTACGCTCTGGTATAATCACTTGGTGGGCATACCTAGATTAAGCGTATGTGTGCAAGTACTCACTCACATGCAATCGCTGAGCACGGATGTATCTTTGCACAGGAGCACACTTACGAACACACACAGGCATCTAGGTACGCATGTCACATGAGGTATGTGGTCTGTACACAAGACCAGGGTTCTCTCTTCTCTGTCCTCACCTCGCATCTCCCCCCCCCGCCCCCCCGGCACCTTCGGGGCCCCTAGCCTGGTTTGCGGCTGTGGGAAAAGGAAGGCAGAGCAGTGGTCGGTGGGGCTCCAGTGGAAACACTGCCTTAGCCTGGTCCAACCGCAGCCGCAGGTCCGCGGCTTGGCTCCAGCCACCTCCCGGCCCGCAGCCTGCCCCAGCTGCACCACCACGGCCCCCTCCCGGGGAAGCTCTGCGGACCCCTGGGCCGGCGCGGAGGGGTGACAGAGGTTACCGAACAATGGCCAGAGCCCTTCAGGCTGGCCGAGCCTCCGGCCCCACCCGGGGGCGGCCAGGGGGGCGCTCTCGGTCGCTCCCAGGCCGGCGAACGCGGGCCGCTAACCAATGGGCGACTGCAGCCCAGCGGGGATCCCTCTCCGAGGCAGCCAATGACCGGGCTCCGCTCTGCACCCCGCCCCCGCCCACTCCGCGCAGCTGGACCAGTGGCGCCGGCGGGATGGGGGCGGGATGGGGGCAGTGCGCGGCGCCGGCCGCCGGGGGGGCGTGGCTTGGAGTCCCGTCGCCTCTGCCCACCCGCGCTCGGCTCCCGCGCTCCCTGCCCACGGACGCGAGGCCATTGGCTCGGCCGCGGCGCCGCGGCGGAGGAGGCCCGCGGGGCGCGCGCAGTGGGCGTGGCCCGAGGGCGTGGCCCGGGAGGCGGGGCCGCGGGCGCCGTCTCAGTGAAAGCCGGAGCTGCGGCGGCGGCGGCGGCGGCGTCCGGGCGGTGCGCGCGGGTGTGGGGCGCAGGCTCGGCGGCGGCGGCGGAGCCTGCGGCGGCGGCGGCGGCCCGTCTGGAGCGGCCGCCGCGAGGACGCGCGGGCTGCGGCGAGAGCGGTGCAGCCGGGGCTGCGCGCCCCGCGGGGCCGGCGGGGGCCGGGAACAGGTGATCGCAGCGGGGCGCCGAGCCCTCCCGAGTTGGCGGGGCGGGAGCCCGCACTCCCGGGCGCAGCTGCGGCCGCCCCGCCGCGGCTGGTCGCGGACGGCGTCCGGCTCCGGACCGCGGCTCGCGCATCCCTCGGCCCCCGGGGGCCCGGCAGGCGCAGAAGTGCCGGCTCCCGCGGCGGCCCCCGCTCCGCGGCCGCGCAAAGTTGTGGACGTGTCCCGGGGCCGGCCGGGCGCTGTCGCGACCCCCGCCGGTGTGCGCGCTCCGGCCGCGCCGACCCGCCCGCCCGCCGCCGCCCGGCGCCCCGAGCCCGCGCGCGCTGCAACCGCTCTTGAGGCCGAAACTTTGGGTCGAGGGGCTGCGGGGGGCTGGGCGCGGGGGCGAGGCCTCCTGGGCGGCGCGGACGGCATGTGACGGCGGCGGCCGCGGCGCGGGAAGGCGCGGGCCCCGCGGGCTCCGGCCGCTGCCGGGAGGGGCTGCGCGGCGCCGGGGCGGAGGCGGGGGCGCACGGCCGGCCGTTGTGGGCCCGGGCCCCGCCGACGCCGTTGCGCCCCCGCCTCGGCGCGGGGGACACTCGCCCCCAAGTCCCTGAACTTCAGGGGCATCCCCCGAAGCGGCCAAACTCTGCGGGACCCTCGCCGCGGCGGCGCCCGCCGACGACCTCCGCGCGCCCGAGCGCCTGCTGGCCGGGGCCTGCCCTCCGAGGGCCCCGGGGCTCGGCCGCAGCTGACCGGCCCCGGCCCCGGCCCCGGCCCCGCGCCAGGCCACGATGCTCGTCAGGAAAGTGCCTGTCTTCGTCCCGGCCTCCCCGTGGGGGCTGCGGCTGCCGCAGAAGTTCGTCTTCCTTCTCTTCCTCTCGGGCCTCGTCACCCTGTGCTTCGGGGCCCTCTTCCTGCTGCCCAACTCCTCCCGCCTCAAGCGCCTCTTCCTGGCCCCCCGGACCCAGCAGCCCGGCCTGGAGGTGGTGGCCGAAGTCGCCGGCCACCCGCGGGCGCGCGAGCCGGAGTCGCCTCCCAACCCGGCCCCCGCCGCGCCCGCCCCGGGCGACGCCGACGCCAGCAGCCAGGCCAGTCCCCGCCGCCGGAAAGCGTGGCCGCGGCGCACCCACCCCACCGGGGCTCGGGAGGCGGCCACGGCGGCCCGGAGCGGCGGCAGCGCGGCCCTCGGGCCCCAGGAGGGGGGCGTCCCGTTTAGCTTTGACTTCAGCGCGTTCCGGAGCCGCCTGCGCCACCCGGTCCTGGGGACGAGGGTGGACGAGAGCAAGGAGCCCCAGAGCCTGGTTCGGGCCCGGCGGGAGAAAATCAAGGAGGTAAGGACTCCCCCCTCCCCAAAAGGGAAAGACCCTCGGTGCTTCTCTCCGTTGCCCCGGGCCCCAGTCGCTTCTGGTTCCTGCACTGCTGCTCTAGGCCCTCCGGGCACGCTGCACCCTCCTCCCTCC
This sequence comes from Canis aureus, assembly GCF_053574225.1. Classification (NCBI taxonomy): domain Eukaryota; kingdom Metazoa; phylum Chordata; class Mammalia; order Carnivora; family Canidae; genus Canis; species Canis aureus. The sequence continues at coordinate 75,111,955 of NC_135615.1, read as the reverse complement.
TCTCAAACTTTCCACCTTCTCCGTGGGCTCCTTCCCGCTGTTGGGTTCAGTGCATCATTCCCCACCCCTGACAGATGGTAGCTGAACCACCGGATCCATTCTCCCGCACCGCACCCCCAGACCCTGGTCTTTTCGGTCAAGTCCCCGACCCAGGTGGGCTGCATGCTGTCCCTTTGTGGAGTTGCTAGGTAGGGTCCTTAATGGACACCCTCTCTGCTTGCACAGGGCCAAGGGCCACATTCTTTCTCGCTGTGTGTTCTTAGGTCCTCGCTTCCTCTGAACCCCTGTAGGGTCTGCTATCTGGAAATCCAGGATTTGGGGGCGTGGAGAGAGGGTGGTATTTGGTGTCCTGCAAGTATTTTGTCATCTAGAAGCTAGCAACCTACAAGCCAGGGGGTGTTGTGCATTCTTGCTAACTATTTCTGTTGAGGTCTGGAACAATTGTACGGGATCACATGTGATGCAGGAAAGAGTAATCAATAAGGCAGTGGTCATGTTACAGAAGCTCCGAGGTTATTGGTTTAATGAAGCAGGTCTTTGACTTGCTCCCTGTAGGGACTGTAAGGGAGGGGGTGTGTGTTTAGAAGGATCACTTTGAGTGTGGATCTTGGTCTTAGTTTAAGAAACCAAAAGCAAATGCAGCCTCACCATGGCTTGAAGACTGTTGCCAAGCGGCCACCGGTAACTAAATATTCTGCTCTACCACTGTTAGAGGTTTTTGCCCAGCAATGCAGAGGGGGCTGCAGTGACACCCTCGGGCCACGAGGGGGCTATGGGCAAGCAGTGGGCCAGGGTCTCCTCCCTAGAAATGAGAGGATGCTCGCCCCACTCCCCCGCGGACCCAGAAGGAAAGGGCTGTTTCTGTCTGGACTTTTTGGCTTGCTGCAAAGGAGTCGCAGGTCTGATTTCCAAGGGGAGGAGGCAGCAAGGGTCAGCAGCTGCCCTGCCCGGATCTACTCAGAGCCAGTGGAGAGCTTAGCTGTCCCTCTCCTTGTCTGGACTGTCCTCCATCCCAGGGTCTACCTCTGCCCCACTTCTTACCTCTGCTGATACTCAGTCCTTCTACCATAAACCCTGTTGGGAGATGCTATCTTCACTAGCAATCACAGGACATTTTGTGACGTCAAGATAGGAAGCCACAAAGATGCATCTTTGTTTTTTGTGTGTGTGCATGTGTGTGCTCTCAGTTTCCAAATTCTTGTTGAAATCTCAAAGGTTAATTAAAGGCTGGAACTTGCAGTAGCTAAGGAAGGGACATCATTTCTCCCTTTTTGGTTAAGAACTGTGTTTTTTACTACTTACCTGAACCACCCACAGCTCCCTTTCTCAAAGCTGGCTCTGGGCACATTAGCCTTTTCCGTCTTTTTATACCTAACCGGAGAGCAGTAAAGCCCAGTGGAGTTATATATAAACTACATGCATGCAATTTTTCATGAAGCGTCCAGAGCTGCCATCAGATCTTCAAAAGGATCCCCCAAACAATTAAGAATTAACTACTGTCCTCTTCAGAAGAGGTGCTTTCTGCATTTGTATCTAGATAAGTAACCTATTTCTGAAAGCTTGGGATTGGGAATCAGGGTAAGAAGGGTGGGCTGGCTAGTGGGGACTTGGTTCTGCCCCTCTATACATAGACAGGCTCCCTTGCTGGCTGAGGCCGCAGGCTGCAGCAGCCTGGGGGTGGTGGGAGGTGTGGAGACTTCTGCTCTGCAGGTGGGTGTAGAATAACATGATGGGTGAAGGTCTGTGTTGGTTGCTAGATGTCTGGATCATTCAGTCTGGCATCTCTGAGCACCCCTGGTAGTAGCTGGAGGCCTGCTTGCATGTACCTGCAGTTGGTGTTCAATGAACCCTCTCTTACTATCTTGGAGACCTTAAGCTCTTCAGAATGAAGGCGGCTGAACTATATACACAATTATATTTTGAAGCCTGTTGTCTCTTTAGGTTTCTTGAGTTTGGACCCCTGCCTTTCCAAACAACCTGAAAAATGTGAGGCAGAGTTTTTGGTCTAGCTGTTAACACAGAGCTACCTTCCCTGGTGTCCTGCCTGATAAGGAATGCATAGGACTATGGCTGGAGGATGTCTTTATTTCCTTCTCATTTAAATTTCTATCTGTGCCATGCCCAGGGGTAGATCATTTTAGAAAGGTGCCTGTTTTCATAAAAGGGACTGTTGCTTCCCTCTCTGGCTTGTTTATTTCCAGACATGGATTGATTAGACCCCAGGAGCAGAGGGGGAGCTAGCATCAGATAAAAAGGGCTCTGTTCTTATAAGATGAGGTTTTTAAAGTGAAAGTAAACGTCAAGAGAGACCCAGAGAGGGTGATAAATGGGAGTGAATGAAGACTGGACACCCAGTCTCTCTAGATCAATGAAGTATATTTATAAACATTCTGGTTTGAGAGATGAACATGGGCATGAGGTCTGTGCTGATAAGGTGGGTTGAAGCGGCAGGTTTTGGTGTACAAGCATCAGGAAACAGCCTATCAGTAGAACCAACTATTTTTCTTCATTCTGTAGCCTTAGAACCTTGGAGGAGGCAATGTGGTGGAAAGGGGAAAGCCAGAGACTGTGGGTTCAAGTCTCAGTTCAACGATCAACTGTCTGACTTTGAGCAAGCCACCTGCTTTCCCTCCCGGACCTTATTTTTCCTTCTGTGAAATGGAGTGAGGGAGGGGTGAATATACTGGTCACGTACATTCTTGCTTCCAGACCTGGCCCCTGAGCAGGCCAGGGACTCCTTATTGGACTTTGCCCAGCTCTGTATTCAATTTGTGAATTCCGTGAAGTCAGAGACAATGGTGTGTTGTAGTTGACAGTGGTGGTGGTATTCACTGTTGTATCCCCGGCACTTAATCAAGAGTAGATAGTCATAGAGTTGATTAAGTTAATTACGCCCATCACCTATATGGAACTTTAAAGATGGAATTGAACAATGACAGATCCTCAGGTTGGGATCATGAACAATAAAGGAGTCGGCGAGAATGTAAAACACCTTGCTAGCAGCTTTCCCTTTCAGATCTGATGGTAATATAGGAAATTATTGTCATAATTGTTAATTATAGGGGACTTCACCATTGGTGGATTTCTTACAAATTCAAGTTCAACAGACCTTTCTCACTCATGACAAGAGCTTGTCAGGGTTACATCCCAGTGAAAGCATTTAAACTTTTCTGGGTTCTGCTGATGGTGGTTGGTTGTTGATGGGGGGAACCCCAGTTGTCCTTTCCAGTGAAGGGGGCTTTTATCAAAGGGAATTGGGCAGTCTGGGATAGTGAGAATATAGTACTGGAATGAGACTCACCCTGGCCCATATACAGAACATGGATTGAATTTCATCCCTGTCCGCTCTGCCCAGACCCCTATGCAGCACTGTATGTGGCAGTCCCGCTAAGAACCCAACCTGGGTTCGAGTCCTAGCCACACCATTAACTCTGACCTCAAAGAAAAAAAATCCTATCATTGGGACTGTTTTTGTGGTAAAACAAAGGGACTAACATTTAGGGGACTCTTCTCTTTCCCTCACTCCTGCCTCTTTACTGGTTTATTTATGGATCTGCCCAGGCACCTACGATAGGGTCTGATACCTAGTTGGAGCTCAGTGGCTTGAGTGAGTGCCTACAATAAAGATCTGTAAACTAACAGTTAAGGTTGCTGGTGACAGAGGCTGGCTCTTCTTCCTCAGAGTATCTGGAATTCTCAGAGTGTCAGAGGAGGGTCCATAGCAAGGTTGGGGACTCAGCAACTCCGTGACCCGAGAGGCCTTTTAGAAGTTGCAGTATTTTTCCAATTGTGAGTCTACCTTGAAGAGAGTGGGGAGGTGGCAGTCGTGAATAAAATCTTTTCATGCCTGGATAGCAGGCATTTGGAGCATGCCCGAGTCGCTCTGGAGTGCCCGAGACTTGGCAGGGAGTGCCCCAGCTCTTGCTTTCTATGCCTGCTGCGTTAAGTCTCCAGGATATTGCTGGTTATGATATGAGGCTATGTCTGAATAAGTCATCTTGGCAAATGATCTTTGCTCGCCATTAATGGGCTGGTTCGTTAGTCATGTGTGGTTTCTCTGTATATTTGATTTATCACCACTAGTGCCATGGATAGGTAGGAAAATTAAAAGGCTTTGTGTTCTTTGTAGCATGTGAATCTGAGGCTGTGAGATGTTCAGGATAATTAATATTAGGAACACCTTAGATTTAAATAGCTTTCCTTTGAAGAGCTCTAAGTTGCCGATTCATCGAAGATCTTTTTCTCCCCTGTCCTTCAGTTTCACTCTTGTCCTGCTCTATGATACATTTAATGTGGATAGGAAGACTGGCCTGTCATAACTGAATAGGTCCCTTGGGAGACCCTTACCTCCCTTAGGGAGATCCTAAGCCCAGCCACACTTCATCCTTCCTCCTTGAACTGAGTCCTGCGTGTAAAGCTTAGAACTTGTCCCCTACAGCTTAACACCTGTAGGTTGGGTAGATCTCTTTCATTTTGAGTTGTACTATCATTTTGGGGAATTAGATGCAGACATTCCAGGAGCAATTGCTTTTTGGGCCTCACATCCTTAACTCTATTGTTAGTATTAGGTCTAGAAACAGTGACTTTTAAAAGTCAGCTGTTTATTTCACACTGTAGTTAGCAGAGGGGTAAGAATATAGATTCCCCTGAGGTTTTCAGAGTGACTGATTTACATCTGAGCTCAAGAAATGCTTTTTCTCTAGCTTTCCCCGAAGACTGATCCATTACTCTACCAAAAATAAATATTGTGATATATATCAGGCATACTTTGCTTAAAGGGACTTACATCTTTTCTCTTATTGAAAAAAATAAATCAGCCTCACAAATTGGAAAGGCCCATTCAGGGAAGCAGTTTGATTATCTCAGTGGGCACCAGGTCTTGTGGGTACTGCTTCTGGTCTTCCTGTATCCTAAGTTGAGTCTGTGTTAAGGGAGATGGTGAGAGCTTTAGGAAATTCTCTCCCTGCCTTGCTTTCCATTCCCTTAGTAAGGGAATGATGGGCAAGATTCACGAGAGTGGTTGCTTCAGGTGAATTCATGGGTATTTATTATACTACTAAGGGACCAGGAGCACCTGGGTGGCTCAGTCGGTTAAATGTCCGACTCTTTATTTCAGCTTAGGTCGTGATCTCAGGGTTGTGAGATGCAGCCCCACATCAGTCTCCGCACTGGGCATGAAGCCTGCTTGGAGTTCTCTCTCTCTCTATCTCTCCCTCTCTCTCTTTCTCTCACCCACCCTCTCTCTCTCTCCCTCCCTCCCTCCCTCTCCCCTCTCCCTTTCCCTCCCTCTCCTCCTCTCTCCCTCTCTCCTCCCCCTAACCCCCAAAAAATAAAATAAAAGAGAGACCATGCATGGAGTAGGGATGAATGCCATGAATCAAAGATTATTATTATTATTATTATTCCAGTCTGTATATCTGCAGGCCAGAAAGAGTAAGCTCATTCAAAGAGCAAACCCTGGTTCTTGACTTCCAACTACTTCCCCTCCCCCACCAGGGCCAAGAACTTACACACACAAGTGTTTGCATGATTTGGAGAAAAGAAACAACAGACTTTCTTAGCTCTGTATTCTCATAGCAGATGATGACAAGACCCCAAATTTGAGATCCCTCAAAAGAATTCTGAAAGTCAAGAGTCTAAATCCCTCTTCTTTCCCCCCATTCAGCTCTAGGGGCTAGTTAATAGCTAAGGCAGCATAGTTTTGGTTCTTTTATTCTTTTATTTTTGTTTTTTTTAAGTAGGCTCCACACCCAGTGTGGGGCTTGAACTCAGGACTCTGAGATCAAAAGTCACATGCTTCTCCGACTGACCCAGCCAGGTGCCCCAGTTTTGGTTCTTTTAAATGCAGAGTTGATGTGGCTGAGATCACTGGAAGTTAGTCCTGCTTTTTGGCACTTCCACCCCCAGAGGGAACAGAAGCTGTGGAGACCACAGCTATAGGCTGTGGGCTCAGTGTGTGTGTGGGGGCCCAGCTATAGGCGTTTTCTTCCCTGAAAAGGGTGTTTTCTTTTTTTTTTAATAATAAATTTATTTTTTATTGGTGTTCAATTTGCCAACATACAGAATAACACCCAGTGCTCATCCCGTCAAGTGCCCACCTCAGTGCCCGCCACCCAGTCACCCCCCACCCCCCGCCCTCCTCCCCTTCCACCACCCCTAGTTTGTTTCCCAGAGTTAAGAGTCTTCCATGTTCTGTCTCCCTTTCTGATATTTCCCACTTATTTTTTCTCCTTTCCCCTTTATTCGAAAAGGGTGTTTTCTAAGATTTGGGCTGAGAGCTCCCCAAACTTGGCAGGCAGGCAGGCAGGCAGGCAGAATAGCTCTTACTCACAAGGAGGTCTGAGTATGTCTCTTAACTCTGCATTTTCATTAATTAAAGGCTAAAACCAGGGCAGTTGTCCACATGTTTTAGGACAATGCTGTTAGCAGTAACTTATGAGAAGAAACTTTGGCATACTGGTTAGTGTTCTCCTTAGTCGATGAGCAATAATTGTGCTTTTATCTAGTGTGCTCTGCTCTGGGTGTCAGCTGCGCCATAGGTGAACCTTACAGGCAAGTAGTTTTCACGAAATAGCAACCATTTTCAGGGGCTGAATAGTAGGAGATTTCTCTCTCCTCCTTCCACGTCCCCTCCTTCCCCTCCTGCCACCTCCCCTCCTTTTGGTGATCACCAGAAAATCCACTGTGCAGTACAGCAGTGGTTTGGCTATTATAGATCCTTTGCATTTCTGCATACATTTAAGAGCAAGATTGTCAGTTTCTGTGAAAAATCCTGTGAGCTGTGGGAGTTGGATTGGGTTTGCTTTGAATCTGTAAGGCCTACTGAGTTGTATAGATAAGTCTATTGGCCTCTCAATGCCTCTCCCTTGTGTTCTTGTCTTTTTTTTTTTTTTTTAATTTATTTTTATTTTTTTAGCACCCCCCCCCCCCGCAGCCGTTGTCTTTTTTTTTTTTTTACAACAATCCTGCTATACAGGAACTGCCTACTTATTTAAGTATAGTTTACATATAGAAAACACAGAGATCTTAAATATACAGTTTGCCACATTTTAACAAATGCAGAAAACCATGTAAAGCACAAATAGGTATGGGACATTTCCATCACCTCAGAAAGATCCCTCTGCTCCTTCCCAGGCATTCTCCCATCATCCACCTCCCATCTACTATTTTAGTTGATCACTAGAAGTGCGTTTTGCCTATTGTTCTGGAACCTCAAAGTAGTATGAAATATGCCCTTTTGTGCAAGGCTTCTTTCACCAAGGATGTTTTTGGAGTTCATCCATTTGTATATTCTTTTTTTTTTTTTTTAATTTTTTATTTATTTATAATAGTCACAGAGAGAGAGAGAGAGGCAGAGACACAGGCAGAGGGAGAAGCAGGCTCCATGCACCGGGAGCCTGATGTGGGATTCGATCCCGGGTCTCCAGGATCGCGCCCTGGGCCAAAGGCAGGCGCCAAACCGCTGCGCCACCCAGGGATCCCCCATTTGTATATTCATACTTCATTCCTTTTTATTGTTAAGACATATTCTGTTGCATAAATATGCTACAATATGTTTATCACCTGTTGTGGACTTTTTGGTTGTTTCCAGTGTTTGGCTATTATGAGTAAAGCTGCTATAAATATTTTACAAATAAGTCTTTGTATAGACATGTTTCCATTTTACGTAAATACATGGGAGTAGAATTGCTGGTTCATAGAGTAGACATATGTTTAACTTTATAAAAAAACTGGAAACACTTTCCCCAAGTAGTTAAGGCCATTTGATACTTCCATCAGCAACGTGCAAGAATTCTGCATTTTTGTCAACACTTGCTGTTGTCCACCTTAAGTTTAGCCATTCTGTGTAACATGTAGTAATATTTCATTTTTTCAATTTTTGATTCCCTACTAACTGTTGATGTTGAACATCTTTTCATGTGTTTCTTTACTGTTTCCGTATCTTCCTTTAAGTGTCTGTTCAAATCTTATGCCCCTTTTTAATTAGTGGGGCTGTTTATATCATCTTGAATATAGAAATGCTTTATATATTCTGGATATAAGTCAGATATACATTTTATAAATATTTGCTCCCAGTCTGTGGTTTGTCCTTGCATTTTCTTGTGGTATTATTCAAAGAGCAGAAGTTTAAAATTTTGATGGTCAGTGTTTTAATATTTTCTTTTATGGTTAGTGCTTTCTGTGTCTACTTAGAAAAAAAAAAAACTTTTGCCTTCCCCATGGTCCTGAAAATACTCTCCTTTTAAATCAAGAAGCTTTATCATTTAAATTTTTACATTGAGGTCTCCCATCTACTTCAAATGAGTTTTTGTGTGTGGTGTGAGGTAGGAATAAAGAGTCATTATTTTACATTTAGTCGAGTTCCTTAGTACTTCTTGTTAAAAAGTCTTTCCTTTACCTATTGAATTGCTTTAATGCCATATTAGATTAATCAGCCAAATATATATATATATATGGTTCTGTTTATATATATTGTTATATATATTTATATATATATTCTGTGTATATATATATGGTTCTGTTTATATATATATATGGTTCTGTTTCTGGACTCTTTTATGATTTATCTTTATGCCAATTCATACTATCTTGATGGTGTACCCTTGTAATAAGTCTTAAAAGCAGATCCTCTATCTTTGTTTTTTTTTTTTTTTTTTTTTTTTAGATCCTCTATCTTTGAACTTTATTTTTCAAAACTGGCTATTATAGATCCTTTGCATTTCTGCATACATTTGAGAACAAGATTGTCAGTTTCTGTGAAAAATCCTGTGAGCTGTGGGAGTTGGATTGGGTTTGCTTTGAATATGTAAGTCAAATTGGAGAGAACTTATACCTTAATGGTATTGAGTCTTTATTCCTGAATGTGGTATCTCTTTCCATTTATTTAGATTTTCTTTAATTTCTCCAAACAGTGTTTTGTAGTTTTCAATGTAGAGGACTTGAACATCTTTTAACTGTATTTCTAAATATTTTATAATTTTTATGCTGTTGTAAATGATAATCTTAAAATTTTTAAAGTTTTTATTGCTAGTACATAGAAATACAAGAGATTTTAGCATATAGACTTTATATCATGTGACCTTATTGAATTCATTTATTAATTTTTCTTAAGATTTTATTTATTTATTCATGAGAGACACAGAGAGAGGCAGAGAGAGAGGAAGAGGGAGAAGCAGGCTCCCTACAGGGAGCCCGATGTGGGACTCAATCCTGGAGTCCAGGATCATGCCCTGAGCCAAAGGCAGATGCTCAACCACTAAGCCACCCAGGTGTCCTCATTTATTAATTTTTTTTGTAGACTCTTTAGGACCTGTTAGGTATGTAGTCATGTTGTGTATAAGTCAAGACAGTTTTACTTCTTCCTTTCCAGTGTTTATGCTTTTTATTTCTTTGTCTTCCTTCATTGCACTGCCTAAGACTTCTAGTTCAAGGTTAAATAGAAGTGGTGAGAACTGATATCTTTGTGCTTGATCTCAAGGGCGGAGCATTCGGTCTTTTACATTAAGTATGATGTTAGGTGTAGGTGTTGGTAGATGCTTTTTATCAGGTTGAAGTTACCTTCCATTCCTATTTGCTGAGAATTTTTACCAGAAATAGGATTGAATTTTGTCAGATACTTTTTCTGCACCCGTGGGGATGATGATATTATTTTTCTAATACTGTTAATATGGTGAATTGTATTTTAAAAGAATTTTAAACTTGCATTTTATTTTCTAGTATTTTGTTAATAATTTTTGCATCTGTGTTCATGAGGTATGTTGGTGTGTAGTTTTCTTATAAGGGCTTTGTCTGGTGGTTATTGGTACAGCATTATATTACTTAATAAAATGAACCGAAATGTTCTATTTTCTGAACAAGTTTGTGGAACACTACTATTATGCCTTCTTAAGTGTTTCATAGAATTCACCAAAGCCATCTAGGCTTGGAGGGTGTGTGTGTGTGTGTGTGTGTGTGTGTGTGTGAGAGAGAGAGAGAGAGAGAGAGAAGGGGGGAAGGGGGAGGGAAGTTTTAAATTATTAGTTCAATTACAGATATAGGGCTATTCAGAATTTCTGTTTCTTGTGTTGGTTTTGTCAGTTTTGCTTTCAAGAAATTTATCTATTTCATCCGAGTTGTAGAATTTATTGAAATAAAATTGTTCCTAGGATTCTGACTTTCTCTTTAACATTTGTAGGACCTGTAGTGGTGCTCCCTCTTTCATTCCTGATATCAGTAGTTGCTTTTTCTGTTTCTTTTTTTTTTTTTTTTAAAGATTTTTTATTTATTTATTCATGATAGTCACACAGAGAGAGACAGAGAGGCAGAGACACAGGCAGAGGGAGAAGCAGGCTCCATGCACCGGGAGCCCGATGTGGGATTCGATCCCGGGTCTCCAGGATCACGCCCCAGGCCAAAGGCAGGCGCCAAACCGCTGCGCCACCCAGGGATCCCGCTTTTTCTGTTTCATTCTTAAAAATAGTTTTGCTAGGGGAGGCGCCTGTGTGGCTTAGTGGATTAAGTGTCTGCCTTTGGCTCAGGTTCTGATTCTGGGATTGAGCCCTGCATCGGGCTCCCTGCTCAGTGGGGAATCTGTCTTCCCTTTCCCTCTGTCCTGCCAAACCCCGGCACTTGTGCTTTCTTCTCTCTCTTTCTTTTTTTTAAAAAATATTTTATTTATTTATTCATGAGAGACACAGAGAGAGAGAGGCAAAGACAGGCAGAGGGAGAAGCAGGCTCCATGCAGGGAGCCCGATGCGGGACTCGATCCCAGGTCTTCAGGATCACACCCTGGGCTGAAGTCGGTGCTAAACCACTGAGCCACCCAGGCTGCCCTCTTTCTCTCTTTCAAATAAATAAATAAAATCATTGAAAAAATGGTTTAGTTAATATTTTATCAATTTTACTGATCTTTTCCTGGAACTAACTTTTGGACTTTTTAAAAAATATATATTAAAATTGTTTTTTTAGGGGATCCCTGGGTGGCTCAGTGGTTTAGCCCCTGCCTTTGGCCTAGGGCGCGATCTTGGAGTCCCGGGATCAAGTCCCGCGTCGGGCTCCTGGCATGGAGCCTGCTTCTCCCTCCTCCTGTGTCTCTGCCTCTCTCTCTCTCTCTATGTCTATGATAAATAATAAATAAAAAATAAATAAATATTAAAAAAAGAATTAAAATTGTTTTTTTATATTTACAGTTGTCTTTATTTCCTTCCTTCTGTTTATTTTGCACTGAATTAACTATCTTATAATTTCTTCAGCTAGTCTGACAGTCTTATGTCCACTTACCCTCTTTCAGTCTTCATTCTGTTGTTCTGTCGTAGTTTGCTTCCACATATATCAGAAATCTCATAATACCTTAGTAATTTTTTTGCTTCAGTCAGTTTTCTTTTTCCTTTTTAAAAGATTTTATTTATTTATTCATGAGAGACACAGAGAGACAGAGACATAGAGACACAGGCAGAGGGAGAAGCAGACTCCATGCAGGGAGCCCGAAGTGGAAGTCGATCCTAGGACCCCAGGATCACGCCCTGGGCGGAAGGCAGGTGCTAAACCACTGAGCCACCCAGGGATCCCCCTTCAGTCAGTTTTCTTAAATAAATTAATAGAGTCTTTTAAATCATGCACATACTTACCATTTAGAGTGTTTTTCATTCCTTCTTGCATGTCTGAGTTTCTTCTGGTACCATTTCACCTTCAGCCTGAAAAATCATTCTTAATATTTCTTGTAGTGTAGGTTTGCTGATCACAAATTCTCACAGCTTTAGTCTCTATTTTGCCTTCATTTTAAAAGGATATTTTGGGGGCAGCCCCAGTGGCTTAGCAGTTTAGCGCTGCCTTCAGCCCAGGGCATGATCCTGGAGTCCCGAGATCGAGTCCTATGTTGGGCTCCCTGCACGGAGCCTGCTTCTCCTTCTGCCTGTGTCTCTGCCTCTCTCTCTCTCTAATAAATAAATAAAATCTTTTAAAAAAATAAAAGGATATTTTTGCTGGATATAAAATTTTAAGTGGACTTTTATTTCTCCTTAATGAAAGACCCATTGTCTTGTAGCTTTCATTGTTTCTGATGAAAGGTTAGAGTATATTCCTCTGTGTATGTCTTTCTCTTCCTTTTGCATGCTACTAAGATGTTATCTTTCTTTTTAAAAAAAGACCCCTCTTTTTTTTTTAAGATTTTGTTTATTTATTCATAGACACACACACACACACACACACACACACAGAGAGAGAGAGAGAGGCAGAGACACAGGCAGAGGGAGAAGCAGGCTCCATGCAGGAAGACCGACGCGGGACTCGATCCCAGGTCTCCAGGATCACACCCCAGGCTGCAGGGCTAAACCGCTGTGCCACCGGGGCTGCCCAGATGTTATCTTTCATTTTCAGCAATTTAACTATGATGTGCCTAGATATGGATGTCATTGTTATTTTTCTTAGGGTTTGTTAAGCTTCTTGTGTCTGTGGGTTGATATTTTTTCATCAGGTTTGGAAAATTTGGGGCTCATATTTCTTCAGTATTTTTTCTGCCCCAATCTTTTGGGGAAGTTTCTTTTAGAACTCCAGTTATATATGAGTTAGATTGCTTGCTATTTTTTTTTTACAGGTCATTGAACCTCTTCATTTTCTTTTCAGTCTTTCTCTCTGTGCTTTGATATAGTTTATATGAACATATCCTCAAGTTTGCTGAGCTTTTCTGTAGTGTCCAATCAGTTGTTAAGCCTACCTAGTAAATTTTTTGTTTTGGGTATTTTTTTTACTTCTAGAATTTCCATCTGGACCTTTTCCATTGTTTTTGTTTCTGTGATATTTCCCATCTTTTCATTTATTGTTTCCATATTTTTCTTTAAATTGTAAGGCTTATTTATAATAGTTCTTCAAAAGGTCTTTTTTGCTATTTCTAAAATCTTTGTTATCTTTGGGCCTTTATTTATTGACTGTTTTATCTCCCAGTTCACATTTTTTTTAACATCTTCATGTATCTACTCATTTTTTAAAATTCTGTACTAAACATTGTGAATCTTACTTTTTTAAGATTCTTGCTTCCTCTGCTTTTATGCAGTTTTTCTTCTCTCTGTTAAGCTGTCATTTCTTGTAGCTGTCAGGATATCTGCACTGGCTGCTTTATTTTCTGCTCTTCCTATTTTGTGATTTTCTTACCTGTACTTGACCAGGAAACCATTCAATCTGGCTTCTGTAAATTAGCATTATATGTAAGGTACAAATGAACCACTTTGAGTAGGTTTCTAAAGACTCCTGAACCAAGTGTGTGAACTCTAATATACATATTTTAGTGTAGTTTAGATATTTAAAGATTCTTATTTATTTTTTGTAATTGTCATAGGGTACATGAAACATAATTTTTGTATTGGATCTATATTCTAAGTAAAGACCACAATTCTCAAAGGGCTCCTGATTTTTGGTTGATATGATCTTCAATTATTTGTGCATTTTTTGCTCCTCTCTTTTCAGATGTTAGAAGAAATATTTGTCAGTATCTGCAGGGTTCAAGCAGCTTCCATTTGTGTCACTTTCTTCCAGGATTTTTAACCTGTTAAATATTTTCTCTGGGCTCCTTACCTTAAGTCTAATGACTAATTTTTAAACCTTATTTTATAAATGCTCACATTAAAAACAAAACTGTTCACACAGACCACATTACTGAATTGCTAATCAGAATAAAGCTAAATACACATGGTTGAAGGATTTCCGAGGTGCATTCTGTGAGATCTGACCTCTTACTCCCTCTTATTCAAGAAAGCTCAATGTGGAATAAGGATAGTACCTATGGCAAAGGCTACTTTTAACTTTATCTCCTTTGGAATGAGTGGGGCATTGAATAAAAGTCACAAATCACTTATTTAAGATCCCTCTCCTCCATTTTCACTCCTGGAGTGAGCTTTTCAGAGGTTAAGCGTAAACTTTGCCAAGTAAATGCTGATCTCCTGGGAAGACATTTCAGCACCATTTTTGTTTTTTCTGTACTTGTGTTCTTGACCTGAATCAGCAAATCTTTCTCCTTTCCAGCTCTCCCAGAAGCCATTCTCCATGTCTATCACATACCTTACAGAGCTCTGGAGTAGTCTTGGTTTTTAATTACAAGAATCAGTGGGGGAAAGAAGACTGGTTTCTTGGTTTCAGAACTGGACCTTTTAGAGAGCACTCTGTAAAATGTAACCAGCACTGATATTTTGCAGTATAAGGAGACCCTTTATAGAGAAAGCTTCATCTTTAGCACGAAAAATCTGTCTAGAGACTTCGCTAGTGGTTTCAGATACAGGTCTTCTTGGATGTATAATTATGTGTAAGGGACAGAGACTTCACATTGATGTGCTTTCAGAGGTGGTATTGTAGAATAACTGCCTTATCATCATGCTAGGAGGTCTGTCTGGTTATTGATCCTTGAGCAGCTAAGAATGGTACCAGAGTAGTATCAGCCCAGATGGGGCTGAGGGTGACAAACAATATTAGATATTTCCTGTGATGAGGCACTGAATTAAAGTGTAATAAGATTCTCTGTGCTCTGAGTAAAGTGCTCTTAAATTTGGCACCAGTGGGAGCAGAATTCCAGGTTGCCAACCCTGGTATTTGAAGTCTTTGTGCATGTTATAAAAAGGTTTTCTGACACTCTGGCCTCTGTACCACCTACTGGCATCTAAATCCCCAGGGAGAATCTCCAGGGGGTCTGTTTTGGAGGGGAGTGGGTTAGGGCTGAGATGATTCCCACCTCCTCCTGGAGAGATGAGATAAAAAACTCCTGTGTGTGGTATTTTTAGTAGAGCCCTAGCATCCCATTAAGAGTTTAGCTGATCCCCAGCACAGCCTGTGGCATGCGGGGCATGGACTGTAATCCCATTTTATAGCTGAGAGAATGGAGACACTGAAAAGGCAATCACCACCTCTAGACCCTGCCAGTTTAAACACTGATACATGGTATAAACCTCCTCTCCTGCCACTTTGGTTGACATTCATTCTATTACATCATTTAAAGGCTTGTGGGTGATAATTTAGAGGAAGATCTTTCACTTTGGGGTGGAATAAAGTAGAAATTGTCAGTCTTGGTAGGTATCAAAAGAATTGGCCTGCTGAATCTTTAGAACAGGGATTCTAACCTTTATTATAGTCTGGAATCCCATCAGGGATTTTAGTAAATACTGACATCCAAGTTCCTCCTCCAGAGAGTTTGAGTTAATTGGCCTGGGTGGGGTGTAGCCTGAGCATTGGGATTTTTAAAAACTTCCAGGTGGTTCTAACGTGCAGCCATGCTTTAGAACACACCTATGACAATTTTGTCTTCATGTAGGCTGTGTCTCCTTTCTGGCTTTATTTCCCTTTTACCCACATATGGAAGAGGTTGGAAATTTTCTATATTTATGCAGTCTTAGGCCAGGATTGGATAAGGGAAGAATGAGCTGGAGAAACGACTCAATTAAAACTGAGTTTTCCAGGGTGAGGAGCATATACTGTTCACATGACCAAGAGAAGCCATGAATTTATTAAAACTTTAAGGAAAAGCATTGAAAACACCAACTATCTATTTAGCTGCAGTTATATACTGAAGCCTATATGAGCTGAAAGAAAGGCAAAGATGAAGCTCTGGCTTGAAGGAATTTTATAGTGTAATATTGTCACATGTCTGAATCACCTCCCACCATAGATAGATGCATAGAAGGAGGGAAACATTGCCTAGCTGCATAATATTTGCCCATCCCTCCAAAATCCTTTTTGGGGAAGCAGGTAGGGCATAAACATCTGGTATGAAAATATTTGCTTGTCCAGAAGTAGATTTCCCAAAAGACTACCACCCTCCTGCAAACAGCTGCTCTGCTGCTTGCCAGTTAACAGCAACCTTTTCACATTGCTATTTGAGCCTTAAAATCAAGTATCAGATGCTCAGGAAAAAGAAGGTATCGAAGGAGTGAAAAGCTGAACCAGCCCCCAGTGTTCAGACTCCCAGCAGCCGGGTCTGCAGTTCCGGACCATTGCTGCTCTGCCAGGTGCTAGATGTGACTTAACCTGAGAATTGCTGTCCTGGGTTATCAGATCAGCTCTACTCAGGCCTCCTCTGGTGGAAGCTGCACAAGGTGAGAATAACTACAAATCAGTGTGAGCGTCCTCCCAGTGGCTTCCTGACAGTCCTCTTGAGAGCTCTGTTTCCATGCAAGAAACCTTAGAATTCTCCACCTGTGCCAGATTGCCCTCTTTCTTCAATCTGTCCCAACTATTTCTAGCAAATTCTTTGGCTGAAGCAGCATATAAAGCAAGTCCTATTTGTCCCAAACTTATTTCATTCCAGCTTCCAGGGGTGGGCATTTGAGCATAGGAGCATTAATGGAGACACAGACTTCAGAGAAGACATTTCCTTCTGTTGTTAGATCTTATATTAAACCATGCTTACTCAGAGGCCTCTGGCTGCAGGAAGTGGTGACGGGGATGGAACTTGGCAGATGGCTGTGGCTGCGGCTTCGCGGAGGCCTGTGTGGGGACATGATTGTTTGTATATTGGTTTTCATTTATGTATTGGTCTTATTTTCATCTTCCGAGGTACCCAGATGCTATGGTGATAGATTGGTTGGAAACGACTCATTTGTCAGGGTTCCGTGGGGGACGTAGGTTTCCTTCTCGTGTGCGGTGGAGTCTAAAATGTTTAATTAGATGCTGAGGCATTTTTGCACAGGTCCATCTCTGCCAGTTCTCCTGGGTGAATGCCATTCCTAGGTTGGAGAGGGACTGGGCATTTCAGGGCCCGACCTCCCCTCCTCTCTTGATGCAATTCTCAATCCTCCCTTTTTATTAGCTGCTAGGTTTTTCCCCCCATATCTTTTTTGTTCTAGAAACTGCCTTTATGTGACTGCCAGAATTTGCAGAGCTGATTCGTGTTGGAAATCTAGTTGTCAAACAGGTCCAACCCAGACTTTATGAAATAATGTAGTTGAACTGATATGCAGTGAGAGGAATATTAACTACCTGCTGCTGATCTGTTTTGTTCAGTGCAACTCTTTCAGAGAACTTACCTTGTTCTTACCACACGCCAGGCAGTGCCTAGGATGCTGAGGGTGCAGAGATGCAGCTCTACCCTCAGGAGTAGAGCATCTAGCAGGGATGCAGTGGATGTGTATACAGTTGTAGCACCATGGAGGTGCCCAAGTAAAAGGGGTGAACAAAGGACTGGGGAGTCCCATTAATTTGACATCAGCTTGGGGGAAAGGACAGCATTTCAGGCAAATGTGGAGAATACCAGGAGTAGTGGGCTTGTGGGATAGCAGGCTGCTCCACATGCTGGATCTGGGGAGGGGTCAGAGGTGTGGATGTAGGAGGTGAAATTTGGAATACCCAAAGTTTCTATCGAGGGTAGATGGGGATGTAGGAGACAGTGAGAGAACCTGGGAGGGGAGAAGAGTTGAACTTCAGGCATGATAAAATGATAGGCTTGTGAATTAAGAGGTGGACACACCCAGTAGGTGGTTGGAAATATGAGTGTGGGACTGGGGGTGATGGCACAGGAGATGCCGATGTAGAAGTCACAGTGTGGCATGACAGGGGTTGAAAGCTGGAGTGCAAAGCCATTCAAGGAAAACTTCAGGAGCACCAGTGTTGAAGAAACCGAGATTTGGGGAGAAGGTAGAGTCGGTGGCAGAGGGACCAAGAGAGCCACATCCAGCCTCCTTTTTCCAGCTGGTTCTCTGCCACACCTGCCTGCCCACCAAGCCCTGGGACCTGCTCCCAGGCTCAGGCAGGCTTGCTGCGCCGTGTCCTCTCCTGAGGGGCCTGCCCTTCGTTTCCTCTTCTCCTCACCCCTGCCCAGCCACAGAGCATTGACTTCACTGGCCACAGATGCTTCAGTTGGCCTTCCTTGGTGGCATCAAGGATTAGAGTCTGTTTGTCCCCTTTGTTTTCCTGATGGTTTATCAGGACTCACCTTCAGACCTCTGCTAGGAGCTGGGTGCTCTGCGTGGACTCTTCTGGCCTGGTGCTGAGCGACCTTAGCCTTGTAGCTTACTCCTTGTCTCAGCAGAGCATGTAGACCCATTCCTCTACCTCCTTTCTGGAAATAGGGTGTGTGCACCTGAAGATTCTCAGGCCAGCTCATCAGTATGAGGAGGCCACGTGTGGAGGGAGAAGGCATAGTTTAATCTTCATTGCTGTCCAGGAAAGGAAGATACTGGAATAGTGAAGACATATTTTGTCTTTTCCCACTGCCCACAAGCAGGCAGTGGCCAAAGAGATACCAGCACATTCTTCTCAGCCTGTGGCTAGAACCCTCCACTTCAGGGGAAGGATTCTCTTGAAACCAAGCCACTGACCATAGAATGGTGAGGATCCCTAATGGGACTGCCTTCTCTCACCCTGGACACCCTTCAGGATTTTCTTATGAAATGTGAACTGCAGAAGCTGCCCTGCTTTCTGGCCCCAGCTCAGGATTGAAAACAGGCTCCTCAGCTGGACTGTGTCTAGAAGAAATCCTGGAGGCTCTTGTGCCAGAGCAGTCCCTGCCTTGAGGCAATGAGGTAGTCTCAGCTTTTTCTATCTTGCCAGGATTGCTCTAAGTTTTCCTGTAGTGGTATGAACATCTTGAAGTAGGAATATTTGGGTCCGTTTGTTCCCCTGGGATAACAGGTGATACGTGGCCAGTGCTAGTCCATTCCAGTTTATCATTGCAGGACTGAGATGCCTGTGGTGTCTCTCCCCTGTGTCCCTGTATTTTCAACAACAGCCTGTGTTGGGTTGCTCAGTCTCCTCAGGGAGGAGACAAAAGCTTAAATGAGTTCTTGTTCTTTCATCCCTGCTCGTTCTTACAGGGTTTATTGATGTTGGCAGAGGACCTTGGAGCAGCCCCACCAGCTATGTTGAAAAGCATCCAACTTCCTGACTCTGTACATCTGTGCAGTGCCACCCCCCTATTGGGCCTGGACCTTCTGCCCCAAGCCAGCACCCCATTCCAGTCCCACAGCCAGCTCTGGAGACTACAAAGCCTTAGATTAGCAAGGCTACAGAGGTGCCTGGGTGGTACCATGGAACTGCACAGATGGTTATGAGGTGACTTTAAAAAAAATTGTGGGTAAAATACACATAACATAAAACGTGTTTTAATCACATTAAACTCTACAATTCGGTAGCATGAAGTACATTCACAATGTTACGTGATTATCACCACTGGCTAGTTCCAGAAGTTTTTCATCACTCCCAAGTGGAAACTCTAAACCCTTTGAGCAGCCCTTCCCCATTTCCTCCCCAACCTCAGTCCCTGGAAACCATTAACCTGCTTTCTGTCTGTACGGATTTTTCTATTCAGGATAGTTTATGTAAGTCTAATCATACACTGTGCAGCCTTATGATGTCAGGGTTCATCCATGTGGTGGCATGCATCCGTTTCATTTCTTTTATTCGTTTCTGAATAATCTTTCCTCGTATGAGCACACCGTATTTTGTTTATCCATTCACCTGTCGATGGACATTGAGATAATTCTGCCTTTTGGCTCTTATGCTATGAACCTCTGTGTACATGTTTTTGGGGTGAACTTAGGTCTTCAGATCTTTTGGGTACATACCTAGGAGTAGAATTCCTGGGTCACATGATAATTCTATGTTTAATGTACTGAGGAACTTCCACAAACTTACACTGTGGCTATACCGTCTTACGTTCTTGTCGGCAGTGTGAGGGGAGGGAGTGATTTTTGGAGCCCAGTGTGCCAGCCCCGCTGGCATAAACCAAAAATGTTATGTGGGGTGAGCTTCAGTGCAGAGCAGTTGGGACCAGTGGCATCAGGAGGGAGCAGGGAAGGGACGCAGGGCCTGGGGAACTTGGACATAGTTCATAGCATACCTGGGTAGTTTAGGGGCCAACCTTCAGGGGTGGTCCAGCCTCTCTAGTTTGGTGGCAGTGTGTGACAGGAAGTGCAAGGGGCAGTGACTTGGGCAGGGAAGGGCCACGTGGTCAGCTTGGGAGGGCTGATCTGGGTCGTGTTTGTGGGTGTGAGATGTTAGACACTGAGCCTGGGATGGTGGCAGAGGATGGCCTCACCCTGGAGAATCTGGTTAGTGATCTAGGCCTAGCCCATGGATCAGGGGTAGGAGTGTGTGATGGGGGATGGGGGCATTTCACTGGGTTCCAGTGTGGAGGGACCAGGTTTTACTCTAAAGCAATGCCCCTTTCCTGAGGCAGAGGCAGCTGGTTGCCCTCTGGTTGGGGTTAGTTCTGAATCAAACATGTGAGATGACAGGAGGTCAAAAGTATCCTTGAAAATCTCTCATAGCCAAGACCCTGGCCCTTGGAAGCTCACACGCCAAAATTTAGCTTCTTTTATTTGCTCTCCAGTGGTGGCTTCTCTTTCCTAGGGGCAGTGGAGGTCAAAGTCTAGTTTGCTTGAGAAAAGAGTAAAGGAAAATAAAGAGATTGGAGGTGGCAGATAGGTAGAACCAAATATTTGTGAGTTAAATGTATATATGATGCAATGCCCGGGCCTTCTGGCTGCTGTACTGATTGGCTTAGGACCGAGTAGGTGTGGTGGGACTGGGGAGGACCGGAAAAGACAATAGCAGCCTCTGGGTTGGGGCAGGTGCCACGGGGCTGTCCTTTTACCCCTTACTGTGCCAGCTTCTGGGAAGTCCAGGGGCCAGGCCACCACAAACCTACAGCAACCCAGCTCAGCACAGACAGGGTTAAGGTGGCCCCTTCACCATACCCAAGCTCTGGGAGCCCAGATTGCATGTTGCAGAGGCCTCTTTTGGCATATAAGGGCCAAGTCAGTGCCACCTTAAAAACAGTGTTATGATTTATCAGTGTTACAGTTTCCTAGCGATGCTTCTACATTCACTGCCTCCTGGAAGCATCTGGTAATCGGGAAGCTTATTCCCAGTTTACAGATTGAGGCTTAGAAAAAGAATGGCTTTCAGAGTTCCATGATTAGTAAGAGGCAGAACTAGGACACACACCTGGGACTTCTGGCTGGAGATTCAGCATTCTTTTTCTTGTGTTCCACTTCTTGAGGGGAACGATCTGATATTGGTGCTCATCTTTTCCAACGTGCTCTTTGTTAGAACAGATGATAGTCTTGGGGTCACGAGGTGCTGAGAACCTGGGAAAGAATCAGGGTCATATCTGTTTCTTATACACATAGCTTTCTTTCTCCCCAGGCTCTGGTCAGACGTGAGATAGATCTGTTTTCTCCGTCTTTGCCAAGGCCATCTTGGCCCCCGGCTGTGCCCCCATCTGCCTGAGCCCCTTTCTGGGCAGCAGCCTCCCAAAGAGACAGCCCTCAGCTCAAGTCAGCTGAGATTTTTGGGTCGAGCTTCAATTCTGATGAGGCAGAGAGTTAGCATCTCCTGCTGCAGCCCCAGCTTTCAGCAAATGGTAAACTCTTCTTGAGGGCAACATTCAATTATGAAAATCTATTTCTCTTGCCACATTCAAAAAGTCTCCTAATGTGCCTTTGTGCACATACAAATTTAGTGACACATCACTAAATGTGTATGAGGTTGCCATGGAAATGTCTCTCTTCTAACATGGCATTCCAAGAGCAAAGAGAAGGGAAGTTTTCTTTGTAAAGAGAAGCAGAGCAGAACTTGGCTAATTGTCATCACATGAATCCCCAAACTGTCATTCTTCCCTGACTACCTGTCTCCTACTTCCTGTCAACAACCTAATGCTGGAAGCCAAATCAGCACGCTGCATTTCCTCAGGAATTCCACAAGCGTTGTTCTTAACCTCTATGCCAGGCACATCCCAGGAAGGGTGCCAGGACTCCTGATTGGAGTTTTCACCTAGCTTAGAAAGTGCACCTTCCTGGACCGTCTAGCACATGCCATTCAAGAGCACTCAAGTCTCAGAGGAGCTCTTGGCACCAGTTTCTTTGTAGAACGTGCAGGCTGAGTGGGTCTACGTTTTCCACCAGAGTCCTGAGCTTCGGTTTTTGTCTTTGTGACAAATGTACCATATGACAGCATGCAGAGCGTGCTAGTACTAAGGCACCTTTTGAATGTCAGAAATCCCAAATATTTTCCTAGTACTGATGTGAATCCACAGAGTGAGGGAAAGATAGAGAAGAAGCCTAAGACCCTAAGTCTGATGGAATGTCTTCCTGTCTCTGCCTCATCTTGCCCTGTTTTCATCTCTGTCCTGTAGTCTTTCTTCATCGATCCTGTCTATGAACAAAGAAGTCATTGTATTTCTGGACTTTGCTGGCAATTTCTGAGGTTATCCTTGATCTATATTGACTGGCCCTTTGACTAGGTCATGGGGTTCACTGGCTTTCCCAGTTTTGGAGCTGGAGAGCTATTCTTATTGGTTCTGAAGTTGAAACTGATGGGTCTTTTTGCTACTGTAGTTCACCAGTGGCAAGCTCTAAGTGGAGACCTGCATACTAGGAACCTGTCATTTCTATTCTCAGTAGCTCTGGATTTCTCTGCAGGGTTCTTTGGCCTGTGAGGCTTTGCTATCATTTCACAGGTAAGATTTTCAGGGCTCTGAGGCCAGTTCACCGGTATGCATGTTTCTGTTCCTGGCATTGAACATACATGTGGCTCTTGGGCTAGAGGCTCCCAGAATGCTGGACTGAGAACCCAAGAAGTCCCCCTTGGGTTCTAAGAGCCTGCTTGTTGCCCTTCTCCAGCTGTCTTGCATCTGATAGAAACATCTGGTTCCTGTCCAGAATAGTAAGGTGAACTGCAGAGGTTGAACATATTCCAGCCTTGTTGCTTTTATTTATTTATTTTTAAAGATTTAATTTATTTAATTATGAGAGACACAGAGAGAGAGAGAGGCAGAGACACAGGCAGAGAGAGAAGCAGGCTCCATGCAAGGAGCCCAACGTGGGACTCTATCCGGGTCTCCAGAATCACGCCCTGGGCTGAAGGCAGCGCTAAACTGCTGAGCCACCCGGGCTGCCCCAGCCTTATTGCTTTTAATGTTGAAAATCCTAGGATGCCCCATCTTGCTCATGGCTGTACCAGCTCCCAAAAGACCTTTTGCTACTAGCAAGCCAAGTTGCCAAAGTGGTGGGATAGAACCAGTTTCTGACTTAGAAAGCTGAGGGTATGGATGCTACCAACCCCCAAGCACTCAAATCTGCATTCCTGATGAGAGCCTATTGTGTCACTACTTACCTTGGGTGTGAAGCAGGTTTTTCCTGCCATGAGACAGATTGTTCTTCTTGCTTTTATAAATGAGGTTCTCAGCCTTGTTTCTTACCCAGCATTTATTTCTCCTGCTGTCAAGGGTTGGATGAAGAGTCAGTTGGCTCCTTGCTGACCATGACCTTGTTAATCATATGTAAGCCTGAACCAAGAGCTGAGGGGGATCCAGCCAGAAACTCTGTAGGAGTTCAGAGCCTTTTGTTACCAAGTCAGTGCCCAGTGCTTGTGCGGGGACCTCTAAGAAACCTGTCTACCTCTGCAGGCAACCACTGCTCCAGGCTACTTCTGTAGTTGCTTCTGAGCTTGTTCTGAGCTTATTTTGGGGTCTGTTTTGGGAGCTCATGATCTCCTCCTAGAGAGACCAGGTCAGACATTGCCTGCTTAACCCTGTGGCTTAACCAAATCTCCCCTCCAGCAAGGGACAGGAACTTTTAACAGTAGAAAACTCTATTTGGGGCAATATAGAAGTTATCTCTGACATTGAATATTCCAAACTTTCCTTCTGCCATTTTAGACTCTGATAAATCTGCCATACTTGAATGTGTAAATGTCTGTTAGGAGAGCTCACTGCCCCTTTTTGCTCTTGGCATGTGCAAGTAAATATCAATTTAGTTCTTATAGAAGAAAACTAAGGAGACTTGGTTGTTTCCCTAATCCACAAACCCTGTAATTCTCACCTGGAAAATCTGGCTCTCCTATTTCAAATCAGTTCTAATGGCAAAGGCTAAAGGGAAGCTTTATTGCTCTTATCCAAGCTTATTTCTAAACTTCTTTTACAACTTGTTCTTTTAGTAAATAAGAACCCCCTCAGAAGAGAACTGGAGGTGATTAGATTAGGGGAAAGGGAGAAAGTGATGATGACCACGGGAAGCGTTGAGGAGGGAAGCTTGGTTCTGGGCACTCAGAGTGGAGTCTACCAACTAATGAGCAAACATGCTAGAAATCAGCGATGCCAAGAACCAGGGGCCTGGCCACTGCTGAGTCTTCTAGAGTGTCCCAGAGGAAAGCACAGACTAGCCCTTGCGAGACACATCCATTGGTAACTGGGCCCAGCTGGCCAGAAGGACAAACTGCCAAGGTGGAGAGGTGACAGGGTTCTTGGTTCTTCCAGGCCTAGACCTTGAGCACGCTTGACTATTCAGCTGTACTTTAAGCTTCTCTCCAAGCTCACGCCTTCCTGGGGCCAGCAGGGTTGCTCCAGGCTGCTTGTTGCCCTACAAATCGTCTGAGTTGGACAGATTCCTATGTCTGTTCTGCCTTGTCACTTGTGAGCAGCCTCCCAATGGGTGGAAAGGGCAGTGCATGCCCAGCACTGTGGACAATGCTCCCGAAGGCAGTGCCTGACCCTTCTGTGTCCGTGGGGCTGTGACCCAGGGCAAAATTCCGTATCTTCAAGTAAGATGCTCTCAGCAAGGAGAGGCTACCGTGTGTTCTCTGGCTCTCGTCCCTGAGTAGGTTGCCCAGAATTAGCACACTCACCCTTTAACCACAGGCTGATCCTTCTGGTGTGGTAGAGTGCACTCTAATTCACCCTGGCTGGGGTCTGAGGTCAGCTGTCAGTGAAAGAGAGATGTTCCTTGGGGGAAAATCTGTGTATTGGGAGCAATATCCAGTTTATTTCAGGCGTTTCCTCAGGCTACTAGATTGTGGGATTTAGAAAAGCAGTGAAGTCCTGTTTCATCTGAGACATGTTAGCACTGTGCTCCCCCATCAGTGCTGGGGTAGGTCCTGAGGGGGAGGAAGACACTGCTGCCTGCCTGCTTGTGGCCTGAGACTGGCCTGAGCAGGCATTGCTGAGTAGTTTGGGGACCTGGAGGGTGCACCCTGCTTCCCGGCAATGGCTACCCAAACCCAAGTGCTTCATCTTTCCAATTTGGCCCTTTAGCAGCTCCTGACGCCTGAGTCTGAGTGGCTGACCCCAGGGCCTCCAGGCGCTTCCCAAGGACACTGGTGGACACTCTTCCGCCCACAGAGCCAAGGAGTCTTCGCTCCACATGTCAGGGCTGAAAGGCCTGTGTGGCCCCTGGCAAGAGGTTTGGGCAGTGCCAAGGACTCCTGCCACAGGACAGCTGCTGCCTTCCTGGTGGCTGTTGGGAAACAAATGGCTTCTCTAAGTGACACTGGGACTCTTGCAAGTACTACTTGCTGCCAAAGAAGTCTGTTCAGTGTGGCGTGCTCTCCTGGGAAGTGAGACTCTGCTAATGTGTTCTCAAGTTCTGTTCCAGCTGGCGTCCGCCTTTCCTGCCCCACAGGCTGGAAGGCCCCCAGCACCCGCGCCGGCACGGGCCTGGATTGCCGGCAGCACTTGGCGGGTGGCCGTTCAGCAAAGACAGGAGCTGCTGCCTGCCTTGAGCCGTGCCATCTTTGCCCCTGCCTTGGTGGGTCTCATGAGCCAGGGCCAGAGCCTCATGAGGCGCTGCCATGAAGCAGAGCTTGGGCGTGTCCTCCCATAGATATGCAAGGGCCACAGGACACATCAAGGAAGTCATTTAACTGCTGCCTCAGTTTCTTTGTCCTCATGAGTGTTCATGCCCTTGAGGTTGGAATGTGCATAAAGTGCTTAGCTTAGCAGAGTGCCTGGCACATAGTAGGTGTTTAATCAATATTACCTTCCATTGTAACTTCTCTGCTGAGATCCCTGAAAATTTCCCAGCGCTGCTGGTTATGACCTAACTCTCTAAGAGGCCTATTTAGGAAACCTTATTCTTTGCGTGTTGATGTGACTACTGTCTTTCCTTTAAATGCCTTCTAATCAATGTCCTGTCCCCTGCCCTGGATGCAGTCTTCTGTCTTCTAAGGTGGGAGCTCTACAGATGCCCTAATTTTTCTGAACTCTCTTGCACCCAACAGCTATCAGAGTGTCCTGGGCTAGGGGCCATGTTGGAGGGGGTATTGGTGCTAAACTGCTTTCCCTAGAACTAGGCGCTCTGACTGGCCTATTTCCCTTAAGTCTGGCTCCAGTAGGAAATTTGCTGAGTGGCTCAGCTCTTGCTTGGGGGCCAAGGGATGAGGTGTATCTGGGAGGACAGTGTAGGGATTGCCCCTGAAACTCGCTATCTTATCTATTTTAGTTGTTCTCAACTGGGGTGATTGTACCACATGCTACTCCAAGCCCCAACCACAGGTGACATTTGGCAATGTCTGGAGATATTTTTGATTGTCACAACTAAGAATGGCTTTGCAGTGGGTAGAGGCCAGGGATATTGCAAAACATTGACAATGCACAGGACAGTCCCCCGTTATCCACTTTGGGCTGAATAATGAAGAATTATTAATGAAGGGCCACAGGACACACATAATGAGAATTATCCAGCCCACAGTGTCAGTAGTGCTGAGGTTGAGAAACCCTGCTCGATTCTCAGCTGGATGAGGAGACAAAAATTGTAGGGAGCAGCCTCACTCAGATCAGCCTGAATCCTTTATCCTTTCCTGTCCGCCAGCCCGAGAACCTAGGATCATTTATCTCTTATTGATGTGCTGTGCAACTGTGGACACATTAGCCCCTCTGAACCTTAGTTTTCATTCCTTGTGCTCAGGGATACTAGAGATTGCCTTTCCAGATGAGGACCTATCTAAGACTTCCAGGTCTAATGCAGAGATTGTTATTTTAAGGGATCCCAAGCTGTGTCATACTGATTCATGAGGCACCTGACTCCTTCCAGAGGGTAAAGCTTTGTAAAAAGAAAATGACTCTGACTTTTATTTTGGGGGGACCATTGAGCTGGATCTAGACTCTGCATTAAGGAAGTTCTGTCCCATGGGGTGGGTGGATACTCACTCCCAAGTTCTCCCAAGTCCCAGGACCTAACCACTGCTGCAGCAGCTTTTCTTGCCTCTAAATAATTGTCCTTTCTTTATGCGTAGCAAGCTTTTAATCTGTGTGTGGCTGCATTGGGAAGCCTGACTTTATGGCAGATGCTGTGGAACGTAATCTGCTCACGTTTAGGCTGTAAATTTTCTGTGGTTCCAAAGTGCTGCGGAGTTCACCAGAACACATGCTGTCCTCTGATAATTGAAGTGGCTTAAAACAAAACCAGGCCTTATTGGTTTGAAATAAACCGTCTTGTTGAGCTACGCTATTTTAAAAAGAAAACAAAGCTTAAAGCATATCTTTCTGATTGAGGGCTCCAACCTCCTTCATCGCCAGAGGTCATGGGTTAAGGAATTAATTCACTCTGTGATCTTGGGCAAGTTCTGTAACTTCTCTGGTCTGAGTTTCATCTATAAAATGTGGGGCCCAAACTAGATCCCCAGGTCTCCCTCCTACTGCACCCTCGCGCTCAGCTCCTGTGTTTCGTGGAACATAGGGAGGGAACCTAATGCTGCTCTTCCAGGGCAAATACCACTCCTGAAAGGTGTGGGCAAGCTGAGGAAATGACCCTATCCTCCCCTCCATAATTAAGTTCTCGGATCCTCTCAAAATACCAAATGACTAGTTTTACTCGGAGCTGACTGCTAATCATAGTTAAAATCTCTTTTCTTGACTTCAAGGGAGTGAGCTGAGTTTGACAAATACAAATGGAAAACTATGCTCTGGCTCTTTCCCCTGACCCTTGGGAACAGAAGATGATCAATGTATGGGGCAGAGCATCGCTGGTTAAAAAGTGGTCTTTTCTTCTTCTCACATCCTTTTTCAACTCCTGGGTTTGTCTCCTTGGGTCTGTTGTCGGCCTCAGATCAGGAGTACTGACTTCCAAGTCTGTCAGTTGAAATCTTTGCCTTTTTATTTTTATCTTATATTTTTTTAAGATTTTATTTATTTTGTAAGAGACACAGAGAGAGAGACATAGGCAGAGGGAGAAGCAGGCTTCTTTTGGGGAGCCCAGTGTAGGATTTGATCCCAGGACCCCGGGATCATGCCCTGAGCCAAAGGCAGACACTCAGCCACTGAGCCACCCAGGCGTCCCTAAATCTTTGCCTTTTTAAAACCCTCTGGAAAATGCCAGTTTTCTATCAGGGATTTGTGCTAGTGGTTAATAGGACAATGTAAAGACATTCACTCTTAACCTGAAATCTCAATTTCTCCTATTGCAGTTTGACTTAAAAACAAACACAACAAAACTTATCCTTGAGCCTGTGGTGTGACTACCATGTGCGTTTCCTTTAAATGCCTTCTGATCAGGTGTCCTATCCCCTACCCTGGAGCTGGAGGTAGGAGAGCAAGCCTGGGGCCTAGACTGGGGGTCCTCCTGAGTGGCTTCATCTTCCCGAGGGGACAGGGTGGTGGGGTGTGTCTCCAAAGAATCGTCTGCAAAGCTGATGTGGGTCTTAGGTAGGGATCATCATGTCCTTCTAAAAGATATCATTTCATAATATAGCCACAGGTATGTTTGGCACCTTTTCTGGGTCTAGAGACTCGCCAGTTTAAGATTGCTTCTTCAAAGTGTTAGCTGAAATACTTACCCAGTATTATAGGGTCAGCTTCGTATTTGGAATAAATAAACCTGAGTGTTGAATTTTTTCTGGGTCTCTGCTCTCTGCAGGTGATTCCATGTATATTTCTCTGCTGAATGTCAGGCTGTGCTTCTGTCTGCTTAATTGTAGTGGTTCCTTTGAAGGTGCTGCTAGAAGTGGAAAATGGAAGTAGAAGACACTTGTTTGGTCATGCCCATGCTGATGTCTTGCTCTTCAGATTCATTGATCAGGAAAGAGTCAAAGAGCAGGTAGAGAGAGGGGGATCGAGAAGCCAACTTGGGTCTTAACCAAGCAGAGGAAAAGTCTTGTGCATGGATCCAGATAGACAGTGGATCCCAGGGCCCTCACTCAGCCTTCTAAGTGAAAGCCTGGCATGGTCCTGGGTATCATGACCTAGCTGGACAGTTCTGTGTCCTGAAAGCCTGGCATGGTCCTGGGTATCATTACTTAGCTGGACAGTTCTGTGTCCTTTTCTACGAGTGAGGGACCATTCAGACGGAGAAGGCCACCCTCCACATGTACCTTTTTCCAGAGGTTGGGGAGAAGGAGGAGCAGTGGTTCTCAGGGCAGGGGTCGGGATGGGTGGGGGGCTGCTCAGAGCATAGGAACAAAGTGATGAAGCAAGGCCCCAAGGCTTGACGAGGTGGCACCTTCCGTTTTTGGTTGGAGGTGCTTACCTTCCTGTGAATCATCCATACACAAAGAAATTTATGGTCTTCATTATTCTTCAGCAAGAAATAATTTCCTACTCATCTGTCAGCTTAAGGCTAAGGGCCTTACATTCCCGGTGCTGAGAATATAGTAGCTCATTGTACATCTGTTCTATTTATGTCCCATTCGGGGACTTGGGGGCTGCCCTTTGACAAACACACAGAAAAGAAGTTGATGTAGTAAAAGCCATAGAAAAACAAGGCGGGACCAGGGAGCTTGGTAACCTTCTTATTGTTACTCATGGGGGCTTTGGCCTCAGTAAGTTATCACCGGCTACCACTGCCTTTTATACATCATCCTTACTAGAATAAAAATACCCATATAACTTGCATGAAGAACCATCCATCCTGTAGTATGATCAGGGAAATGAGCTCTAGGCTGTGGATAACCATGGAGCCTGACCCACCAACTGGACATCTGCCCGCTTTGAGGGCTCACCCTCTTAGGGAGCATTTATAGCTAGGCCCCTGCTGTGTTCCTCCCTGTTCTCTGTGCCCACTTCCCGGTCCCGCAGGCCTTGAATGGTCTAAGTGAGACCATACCCCTGCTCTCTAAGAACACCTGGTCTCCCTCTGGGTGGCCTGGTAAGTGTTAGACATCTAAAGCCACAACTCAGTGACTAGTACCAGAGTGTATGTGTGAGGGGAGGGCTACCTTTCCTTAGGTGACTCATCTTCACAATGGTTCTAGGGAATAGAGGTAATAGTTCTCCTTGTGTTACAGTTGAGGAAGCTGAGGCCCAGGGGTGTGAAGCCACATGCCCAGAGTTACACAGTCAGGAAGTGACAGAGCCAGAATGTGAATCTAGATTGGGACCCTTGGTTACCCCATCCTGCCCTTAATCATAGGATGCACAAACTATAGGCTGTAAGGGCTGCATGAGTGGGGAGGGGCCCCTGCTGGAGGTTTCATGGAACTGAAGGAGATTGGCCTAGGGGATGGAGTGAGCCCAGTAGAGACACCTGCTGCTCCTCCAGACCTGCCTCTGAAAGTTCTTCCTCTTCTGAGATCCCTCCCATCGACTCAGCCCATTACAGCTTCTGTAGCCCCTTCTCTTTCTCTCCTTTGATCTTTGAAATCATTCTCACAGTTGCCGTCTTTCCTGGATGAGGAACCCGAGGCCCACAAGAAGGGCTTGTGCAAGATGGTGTGGTAAACAGAAGAGTTAGCAGGACTTGGGGTCCTGGGTTGTGCTCTCTACTTTCTGTGCCAGCACCAGCCCTGCCCTTCCCACATGCCAGTGTCCCTAGGGAAGGATGCTGGGCTGGGCCCTCTGAGTCCCTCCCCAGACCCTTGCAGCCCCTCTTTTCCCTGGCTCACCCCCAGTCTACCCATTCCATCAGACTGAATCTCTACAGACTGTAAGAAGTGGAGAGGAGCCATACTGCTTCCAACGTCACCTACAGTCTGCATCTTCCAGGCTTGGCCAGCAGCATCACCGACCATGCTGACCCTGTCTGCCTCTCCCTTGCATGCATTGTTCCTGAGCCCACTGTCCAGGGGAGAAATGTCAGGAAGAGCAGGAGGCCATTGTAAGGCCCAGGGTGCTCACTCCCAGCACCTGACAAAGGACTTGAGCTGTGAAGTCGCTCACTTGTCTGGATGGTCCCTGGTTTCATTACAGCCGCTACCAGCTAGAGCTCAGATGTGATTCAGGAAGTTGGGGTGGGGGTGGGGGGTTCTTATTGTCTTAGCCTTCAAAGTCAGGATCATTTTGTTCCAGAGCCCTTGTCTTCTATGACCTTCCCCACTCCCCAAGCCCCAGGGAGTCAACAAAGCTTATGGTTCTACTTCTTCAGCACTCCCAGCCCTGCCCTCCCACCCCTGCCTCAGACATAGAATTACCTGTCCTCTGGCTGACCTGCCAGAGCTTCTGCTTGATCCTCAGGCCACAGTTTTCTATAATCGGCACTTCACTATCTAAAAAGCAGAGTACCAGCTACATCTTTTTTGAGCTCTCCAAGAGGCGGCACCCTTCCCTCTGAGGAAGTGAGTAGGCCTGGGGTAGGGCTGCAGCATACTTTTTAGAAACCCTAAATCCAGAGGGATTAGCAGGTCCAAAGTATAATTCAAAAGAATTTTTTTATGACAAAACTGACATGTTATATAAACATGATAGCAGAGTCTTGGGTAAGTCTATTGCAGCTAAATCTCCTATGATCCCAAAGCAGGGTTTGGTCTTTCTGTAGGATGTATTCAGTGATGTGCCAGAGATGAATCAAGGGAGCCATTGTTAAATTTTCAGAAACTTTGGGAGCTAATTGTTAAAAACATCCATTACTTAAAATTAATTATATAAATTTACAATCAAAGTATATTAACAAAAGTAGCCAATTTTCAAATTCCTCACTTCCTAATTAATTTACATTATTTATCCATCTTGAGGTTATATGGATCTACTCTATCTGTATGTGATGGTGCTTTGCTGCACATCTCTTCCTAGTATCATGTTGGTAGCTTGAAATAGGCCGTGGTAGAAATGTTCATGCCACAGAAACTAGCAAAAACTGTAAATCAGGACTTGATTTATTATTCTGATGATTGTCTAGACTTAGGAAAGTGGTGGAGAAAATTTTAATAATCCAGAGTAAACTTAATGTGTATCATTTTAAGTAGCACAAAGGATTGAAAATAACAGTTTTCCAGTTTTCAAAAACTGCCACCAAATTCAACAAAGAATCTGCTGCTGTCATTGACAAACAAATGGAATTCTGGTCTGTTTTTTGTTACTTCATTTTTGTCTTACTTTTAAAGGTAAATGAAAATACCAGCCAGAGCTCCTGTGGGAATGACACATTTGCCACATTGTACACCATTGTAAAGCTCTGCCTCATGTCCTGTGTATTTTGCCACCTGCCTGCCTTTGACGGGCATGTCCAAGTTCCCTTTCATTCACTGGTTCATTTAGCAAATAAATATTGAGTGCACACCATGCGCCAGAAGTGAACAAAACAGACAAACAAAATAAATGTCAACTCAATAGTATGCATTTTCAAACTCTTCCCTGCTTTGAGGCACAAGTTCCCCATCCTCTGTGTCCTGATCTTCCCCATGGAGGGTGAGCTCTGCCTTTTTAACCTTTCACTGATGGGGATGAGCCTCAGCTCCAGGACAGAGTGTGAGGAGAGTCATGTGTGAACAGCTTGGAACTTGAATGAGGGCCCAGGATTGGATACTGAAGTAGCTTTGTGGGAGAAAGCCAATAAGAGGGAAGCAAAATCCATTTCTTAAGTGTTTGTGAAATGGGATGTATCCTCCAAGTTGGATGCTTTTTTAGCTATTGTCTGTGCTGTGGGCTTGAAGGAGATCTCAGATTAGACCTGTGTACCTGAAAGGTCTGGAAAATATTTAATATAAAAACACAGGATAGCCTGCTGATTCACTCATCTGTTTGTTCAGCAAATACATGTACTACCCAGTGCCAGGTGCAAACTCAGTGAGCTGTCGTGCCAGATGATCCATGGTCTTTCCCCTTGAGGATTTTCAAACTTGTGGGACAGTTTATAATCCAGATTGCTGGCCAGTGAACATAGAAACCTTGCCCATCTCTCTGAAATCAGGCCCCCACAGAGAGCCATTCTCTTTCTCTGTTCCCCCCCTACTTAGCATTGATCTTAGTTTGTAATGATATATCTCTGTTTGATGTCTTTCTTACAAGAATGTCAGCCCCAGGAGGGCAGGGACCCAGCTCTGTCTTGCTCACAGGGCCTGGCATAAGTAGGTGCTTGGGAGAAACTTGATGAGTAAGTGGATGAAGGGAGGAACAAGCATAGAGGAGGGAGATTGGTGTGGGGGAGGGAGGAAGAGAGGCTTGAGCTGGAAGGATGCAGCCTTCCTTTTTTGACTCTAGGCAGGTGAAGCCAAGCCCTTGCATTTTCCAAGACCTTACCCAAACATCACCTCCGTTGCATAGCCTATCCTTACCCCTTCTCTGAGGGTGGATTTTGGTGATAGAACACAGCAGTTTTCATTGTAGCTTTTCTGTGATCCTTAACCTGTATTGAGTCACAGACCCCTATGCTTATCTGATAAAAAGCATAAACCCTCCCCCCAACAGAATAATGTGAATGGTATGTGCAGACATGCACAAAAAAAGCTTTATGTATAGTTTCAAGGGGTTCATAGATTCCAATTCCATCCATAAACCCCAACTCAAGAACCTGCTTTAAAAA
Organism: Canis aureus; assembly: GCF_053574225.1. NCBI lineage: Eukaryota > Metazoa > Chordata > Mammalia > Carnivora > Canidae > Canis > Canis aureus. Next base: position 75,078,560 of record NC_135615.1, on the reverse strand, counting down.
ATTATTTGCCGGGCAGCCCCGGTGGTGCAGCGGTTTAGTGCCACCTGCAGCCCTGGATGTGATCCTGGAGACCCTGGATCGAGTCCCACGTCAGGCTCTCTGCATGGAGCCTGCTTCTCCCTCTGCCTGTGTCTCTACCTCTCATTCTCTCTCTGTGTCTCTATGAATAAATAAATACAATCTTTAAAAAAAAAATAAAAAATTATTTGCCATAGTAGACACTTACCCTATTCCTTTGAGCCCCCATTATCTAGTATGGTTCTTAGCATAGAGACTGTACTTGATGTGGAATATTGTGTAGGTGAATGGTTATGTTAAAAAGTATCCTGATTTGCCATGGCCTGTTTAGAGTTGAACTAATAATTCCATTGAAGGCCTCAGCGGGAGAAGGGTCAGCTTGAGCAGAGAATGGTAGCACTCTCAACACCATTGCTCTGTCCTGGCCCTATGAATGTGGTTCTGTCCACACCTGGAAGCCCACCAACTCTGTAAAACCATTTTCCAAATAAAAACTTAGAACATGGTGTCTGACACATTGTCTGATAATGGGACAGAATATTTGAAATTGGGTCTGTCTCAGAGAATCAGAGATGGTGTGATTCTAAAGGAACATAACCTAATCCTGAGGCTGATTGGATTGTTCTTGGAGCTTCTTTAACCCACGGAAAGGGATGGTCAGGGACTAGGCTGCACTCCCCATAGAGTCTAAGTTAGTCTTCCAGTTCTGGGTAGAGGGGCCCCACGTGGCAGGCTATCCTCCACATTCTTCTCCTTAGTCAACTGTGTTAAGTAACTAGGTGATCCCTAGTGTTGCCTCTAAATGCTGCCCATATTCTGCTCATTATTGTCTCCCTCCACCCACCTATCCACCCACCCACCTACCCGTATACAAAAAGTGGTGTGAATCCCTGGCCTTTAAAATGTTCAGCTCTAGAGGCTTATTTATTTGTTTTTTTTGCTTCTGTTTTGATCCCTATTTTTCACATTAGGGCGTTTGACAATGTTGATTTTTAGACACCAGAATATTTCAAAACCATGGGAAAAAAAACCCTACAGTACTAACATTTGCTTGGAAAACAGTTGTCAAGGAAATGGATTTTACAAAAACACTTCCTCCCAGGAGAGCTCTCTCTTTCCATGTATCCCCACATTGAACATTATTCTCTCATGCAATAGTGGTAGGCAAAGGTACCATTGGCAGGTAATTTGTCTAGCCAACATCTAAATATGAATTAAAGCCCTTGCTGGCAAGTTCTCAGGTCGGCAGCCGATGGTGGACGAAGTTCAAGTTCAGTTTATAGAGCATCTGAAACGTTCTTGGACTTACAGGAATGACGGAAGATTTCTTGGCTCTGGCTATAGACTTGGGAATAGGATTCTGTAAACCCTATTAGCAGACAATGGAAGTACCTGATAGATGGAGCTGAAATTGCAAAACGTGGTTCGATTAAAAGAAAAGGTGAAGGCTCATGGGGCAGGGGCTGTGACTCAAGGCACTCACATAAGGAGATACTTATCTCATGATTAGAGTGCTGGCAGCCCAGGCACCAGCCAGCGGTTCTTTGAGAATCCATCACTGTTAGACATGCCAACATATGTATGTACTGCTCAGTTGTGATCAGACCCCACAAGCAAGGCTGGCGGATTTCATTATCACTTGTAAGAACTTAGTGAAGAAAGTTCTGGCCTGGTTAGAGTTATGGCCACCAACAATGGCAGGTGGTTAATTAACAGACTTCGCCCATTCCATGGATGCGTAGGGTCCACATGTAGACCAGAGGACAGTTGCTCACAAAGAGGCAGAGAGATGGCCGTGTTTCCTTATTCCCATTGTGTTAGAATCTATTGTACTTGGAGTAATCTTTAATTATAAAAGCTATTACTATGGGATTGATTATCAATGTTATTCATTTCTGTCACGTTGCCTGGTAACATCCCTTTGTGCCCAAGACACACATGTTTCTGTAGTTACAGGTTGAAGAAGTGAAACCTTCCTCTTTCTTAGCCACTTTGCCATCACCATATTATAAAAAGCTATTTTGAGAGATAGTGGAGCCCAGTATCTGGCAAGAAAAAATGGACCTGGTCTGATGACAGCCTGGATCTTCGAAAAGACTCCATTTTAACCGGAGTAGTTCTTTATGATGCAGTGTTCCTCAGTAGCAAGACAGAAAAACATTTCTAAACAGTTAACTGCATTCTGTTCTCCTCTTTCAGATAACGTTCTGTCCCATTACAGACCAATCTCTACTGCGGGACCCATTTTGCACATCCCTATGGACCGTGTGAGATGTGAGATGTTGTGAATCTTTAAGTTTTTGATTATTTCCAACCCAAGAAATGATCACTGATGGAGAAAATAGGGCATTAGATGTTGCAGGTAGTCTGTTTGCACCTCTGTGAAGTCAGGCTATCTCCATCACCCTGCTGGTTTTGAAAATGCCCCATTAGTGGGAGAAACAGTGGCAGAGTTATCACCAGAAGTACTCAAAATCCTTCTCCCTAAAGGTCACACTGGTGGGATTTTCAGATAACACTTGGCATTGCTATTTTTTTTTTTTTAAGTGGGAAAGCAGCTGTTCTGGGCTTGGGGAGAGGTCATGTGTTGGGTTTCAGATCTCCAGTTAAGGCTGTAACCCCACAAAAGTGGTTATCGCTTAAAGATAATTACATTCCACGTTGTTTCTGCTAAACTCTTGAGATGGACTGATTGGCATATTTAAATCTCATCTCCCAGGCATTTGCTAATTATCATAGCCTCGTGAAAAAAAACCTAATCAAATAGCTGTTTAGAGATGCTTTGCATTTTAAAATTTTTCTGGGTTTATCAAGAGAGAAAATGTGCCTCTGATTTCCTCTGGTTCTTTCCCTGACCTCAAGAGGGTTTAAACTTTTAATGGCTTAAATAGCCACAGCTAATCACTCAAAAAGCATTTTTGCACTGATGTTCTCTCTTTTGCATCACTTCCATCCCTGGCCCGCTTCTGTCTTCCTGTCCTCGAATGAAGCTTTCTCACTTAGCGACTTCTATCTGTGAGGGGGCCCTTGGATTCCAAATAATGAAGCTCATCCTTGTAATTCATTTTAAGCAGTACCAACCAGGCCCAGAGTCAGATCTGAGAGTGAACAGTTACATCTTTCTCAGGTGCACAAATAGAACATCAAGTCCACAGTGAAAATAAGAGGAATTTCTTCCTCTTGCCTGGAAAGAGACACAAAAAGAGCAGCTTCTCGGCCAGCAGGTTGAGTAGAAGCCACCCTCCTTAGAAAAGGCACCCAAGACTTGTTATTTTATTAATAGCAGCTGCAGAAGACCCCTCCCCCGCCCTACGCCCCCACTCCCACCCCACCCCTGCCTCTGTCTGCTGAACTGATACCGTTTTATGCAACGCTTTTTTCTTTTTTTCCCAGCCACTGGGCTCAGAATTGGGAAAACATGATAGTTTTTCCTTTTTTACAGAATACATGGCTGTCAGTGACAGAAATCTCACCAAGGCCTTTCTTTTGTAGGGAATGTCTGAAAGGGCCTGTCTTTGAGATTTATGAAAGAGCTCAGTGAGCCACCATCACCCAGAGTTGCACCTCCAAAGCAAATACAGGGAAGAGGAATTTTGTGAAGGTTTCATCAAATCACCTGTCACGGGCCATCAGTCTGCTTGTCTTCCTCCTGTGAAAGGGTCTGTTTTGCCTGCTCTGCAGGAGCTACCACCTTCGGGCAGCAGGTTTACAGGCTCCAGCAGGAAGTCCAGATCGGGAGGCAGCTTAGGCAAGAGAAAATCCTGCTCCTGTTAGAAGCCAGAGCAGCAGAGCAGGGCAGGTGCATCCAGTTATTTGGTATGTGTGGATTTAAGGGCGGAGAAAGCTACAAATCCAGCTAGCTGAAGGCCTATGGTGAGCTTTGATTCTGATCGTTCAAACAATTCAAGAATTTGTGGAACTCAAAGATCTGCGTTTTCTCTCTCAATCCTAGTCTGTCCCATTAGCTCATCAAAATTAGCATGTTTTTGGTTTTCTTAGTTAATTCTTTGGTATTCTATTTCAGGGTTTTGAAATCAAATTGCTTGAAATCAAATCACTGTATCCCGTGTGATTAGGTTATCTTTTATAATAGGACTGCAATAATCCTTTCAAGAACACAGCATTTCAGATCTGCGCTGTCAAGGAAAATGTCCTGTGTCCCATGAATTTCAGTCTTGTAGGAGTGAGAAAACACCACCAACCCCCTTATTATGCATCCAGAAGTACCACCCAACGTCATCCATCATCACAGACCTAGAGAAATGAAAAGAAAACCTATGTTGAGCTGTCTGATTAATGCACACTCAGAGAGCTTATGGGGTGGCAGCTACTTGGCTTGGTAGGATGAATGAGCTCCAAGACCTGTGTTTATAAGGTTGAGCAGGTCTGTTTACTGCTTTGGAATTCTGTCTCCTGGGCTGAGCAGGTAACCTTATCAGTAGGTTTTACAAGCCTTTCTTAGCCAAATATGTACTTTGGAATCTGCTGATGGAGACCTAGGAGGAATAAAGAGAAAAGTCAAGTGCATTTCTCAGGCTACACATGGAAAACAGGAGAAGCTTTGTTTTTCAGATAGTAATTAAGATCTCAGCTCAGTTACCATCTTGGGAGGCTTCCTCTGTCCTCCCTGCCCTTTCAGTCACCCTCTCTTCCCTCCCCTTCTTGGTTTTTTCATAGTCTTTAGTGCCATTTAGAACTACCCAGCTTGTTTGTTTCTCTCTTATTGTCTATTTCCCCACATGGGGGTATGAGCCATCATGGAAGGAACACAGGGGACATAGTAGTGGCTCTATACATATTTTCTGAGTGGTGTCAGGAGAGGGGAGGTTGAGGAAAGAACAGGAAGAGGCAAAGGTTGGAATCAGACCTGGGTTTGACCAATAACTATGGAACCTCAGTTTCCTGTCTATCAAATGGGCATAATACCTGCTTCCCAGAGTAGCCATGGAGGATTAAATGAGATAAAGCATATGATAATATCCAGTGCAGAGACTGGTACGTGGAAGTGCATAGTAAATACTGGCTCACTCTCCAGGCCTTGATTGAAACCATTTTATTGGACAGGAAACAAGGCTCTTCACTGTCTGTGTCTAGTGGTTCTCCTTCTTGAGTCTAGGATTGGGATCTCCAAGGAGAACAGTACCGATCCTCTATGGGCTCCAAGGAGAATCACCTGAGAATGTAGGCAGTTCCATGTGGTTCTACATGGATGAGTTAAGGAGAGGGCCCCAGGGATTCTATACCCAAAGCTTGTCCTCAAGCGGGGCATCAACAACTAGAAAACAAGACTCCTGTCCTCATGGAGCTTTTGTTGTCCTCAGATGTGGGCCTGCCTCTGAACCCCAAAGTTCCTGCAATAGGTCACTTGGACTCCTTGCTGTCACTGAGGTGCCACTAGCAGTCTTTACAAAGTGGTTATCAAGGCCAAACCTCCAGATTTCAGATAGTGTCACCTTCCCAGGAGACCTGGTGATGGGATTACTTCTCTGCCTGCTCCACTCAAGATCTGTGCAGTTCTCACTTCAGCATTTTCCTTAAATCTGTTTTTCTTTCTTTTTACAAAACTCTTAACATTTAGGCAAAAGAACTGGTTCTGCCTCTTTCATGTTTCCAGAGGCTCTAGCCTCTGCTGGAGCAGCTTTAAAGCAGGTCATCCATTTCTTCTAGCAGCCTGAGCCTTCAGGAACTGGGAATGTGAATGTTTCTTGTTTTCAAAGAGAAACAGACCTTAGGATGGGCTATTCAGCCCAGGCATGAGGCAGCAGGCTGGTCCTCGTTTTGATTCTCTATATGCCACATGCCGTCCAGAGGTGCTGGGTTGATGTTTTGTTCATTCACTCATTAGACAGTGGAGCAGCCTGGTGAGATGGAAGGGACACACGGTCTTTTGAATCAGCCAGGCCCCACTTCAAACACCACCTCTGCCACTCTGCATAGTCCCAGATGCTGGGAAAAGGAAACGTTGATCTCATCTGGAAGGGTTGTTGGGTGGGAAGCGGTGTGCTGTTTGGTTAACAGTGCAGGCTTCTGGGTTGTCCTGTTGCATCCATGGCCTGGCTCTGCCAGTGTTTGTTCTGTGTCCTTAGGCAAGTTAGCTAACTCCCAGGACTTATCCTGTAAAGTAGGGTTAATAATGATAGCCCACCTTGCAGGGTTGGTATCGGATGAAATGCTCGTGAAGGACCTAGCCCAGTGCTTAGCACACAGTAAACGCTCAGCACATGTCCGTTACTGGATAACAGAGGTAACGCATACAGCCATTATTATTACTGACGTGCTGTTTGACTTCCTCTGTTTGGCCAGCCTCTGTGCTGGGTGTTGAGGATGTTTTGATGAATAGGTCACAGAGCTTAAGGGCAGGGGAGACAGACTTGAAAGAAATTGTGACCCTGCTGAATTGTTAAGTATTGTCATTGAAGGGTAACAAAGGACTGAAGGAGAATAGTGAATTCCAGAATGCTGGAAGAACCTATCTATGCTCCAGAATATCAGAAGTCCTTATGCAGAAAAAGGGCTATGGTAAAGTGGAAAACGCATTTGGAGATTTGGCGGTTTGCTCATTCAGTTTTTTCAGTGGGAAATGCAAAGGCCCTGAGGTAGTGATTTAGTTTCCTATACAGTACCAAATCACACAAACTCAGGGACTTGAAACAATACAAATTTATTTGCTTATAGTTTGGAGGTCAGAAGTTCAAAATGTGTCTCATTGGGTTAAAACCAAAGTGTTGATCAGGCTACAGTCCTTTCTGGAGGCTCTGGGGGAGAATCCGCCCCCTTGCCTTTTCCAGCTTCCAGGAGGCACCTAAATTCTGTGGCTTGTGGCATCTTCTGCTGTCTTCGAAGCCAGCAAAGGCCAGTAGAGTCTTTTTCATATTTCACTGCTTGGACAGTGACTCTCCTAGCTCCCTCCTTTAATTCTGAGGACCCTTGTGAGTACGTTAACCCACCTGGATAATCCAGGCTAATCTCCCCATCTCAAGGTCAGTTGATCAGCAATTTTAGTTTCATCTGAACCCTTGATTCCATTCTATCACACATACTCAGGCTCTGGGGACTAGGACATGGTACCTCTGGAGGCCATTATCTGCCTACCCGAGGCAGGAAAGGGCTGTATGCGTCTGAATATTATCCAGAGGCCCCTGTGGCAGACACACAGAGATTGAGAAGGGGTCTGAGGAGAGGCCAGAGCAGGCCTTTCAGGCATGGAGCCTTGAGAGACTCTCCAAGGCACTTACCCAGAAGAGTGGCATTTAATGGTTTACATTTGTAAAGGATCAGCTCCAGCAGTTGGAGAAAGGTTCGGGGAAGTGGGGCAAGAGAGGAAGCAGGGAGACTGGCTGACATTCAGTGACAGTGGACTGGGAAGAGAGGTGGGGAAGGAGGTGAATTACAGGTGTGTGTCAGAGATGTCAGCGACAAACTTACCGGACGGACGTGCAGTGTAGGGAAGACGACTCTGCACTTTCAGGAGGACGGGGGTCCCGCTTCCTGATGGTAGGAAAATGATGCACGTGGAACCCACAGCAGGCAATCACAAGTGCTCATGCTTACCAGGAGTTTTCTCTGTGCCAGGCACTATGCTGAGTGCCTCGTGTCGTAATTAACTCTTGGGGCACCCATGCAAGGCAGTGATGCAATTGAGGACTCCATTCTATGAGAAGCAGTGGAGTACTGTGGCCAAGAGCACAGATGGCCTGGGTTTGAAACCTAGCTCTGCCATTGACTTGCTGTGACACTTGGTCATGTGCCTCAGTTTCCTTAGAATGGGAGCAATGATACACTAAGATTAGCATGAAGATTAAATGAATTGACATATACATGAATCACTGGTGACTCATGGAAAACATTGGATAAGCATAACAGTATCATTTTTAAACAGATGAGATCATCGAGGCACAGAGAGGTTAAGTATCTTGTCTAAGGACACACAGCTTTGGGGAGAGCTGGGATCCAAAGCCAGGCTCTTAGCTCCTGTACCTTGCTACCTCCTCGAAAGTGCCTTTCAGAGCCGTGGTGAAAACTGCACATGCTAAGATATACAAAAGCCCTCCTCATTGCCTGGCACATGGCATATGTTCCATAAATGTATGTATGCAGAAGTGCAGTTTCTTTCTTTGTAAAGTGGGGGTGATGACACCCACCCTGCCTCGCTCACAGGTGACTGTAAGGCTCAGATGAAGAAGGGAACGCACTTTGGAGATAGCAGAACCACCTGCGTATAGGAGGGTGGTTTTATGCTAAAATCCTTCAGAGGGCCTTGAAAAATTTCCCTCTGGAAGTTCACTCACAGATGAGCTGAGATCTTCCTTGTTGTCATTCATCTCTGTTCTCCATGCCCCATCTCCCTGTCCCTCCCCACCATACCCAGCTTCTGACAGAATAGGGAAGTGGGGAGGAGCCTTCATTTTTCAGGCCGAGAGCCAATCTCAGTGCAGTGGCAGAGCTCAGATTCGCTTGTGATCTTATCCATCAGCTCCTTTTGTCCGACTGCTGACTCTATACCAAGATCATAAAGGTATCTCGTAGGAAGGTGTCTTGCCCATTCTTGCTATCCCTTGTGGCCTCCCAGTTGGAGCTCTTCCCTTGTTGGGCCTTTGGTAAATCCTTGCTGGGTCAAAGCCACTGGGCAGTCAACGTTCCTGTCTCGGCATTGCCTTTTCTGCACGGTCTTTATGACATGAGCAGCCCAGGGAGCTCCCCCTGTGTTGTCATCATCCTTAGACATTTCTTCAACATGTATTTACAGAGGGCCTCTATGTGCGGGCCACTCTGCTAGGGGCTAGGGAGCTATAGTGAGCAATGGAGCCTGTGTTCTGGTGGAAAGAAATAGATGCAAATTAATCACTCATACAATTAATGTAAAAGTCTGACTTTGATGATCTTTTATAATAGGGGAATCTGACTTGGTCCAGTAGGCTAGGATACCCTAGGACTAAGATCTGAAAGATGAGTGGAATTTGCTATGCATAAAGAAGAGAGTGGCCCAAGGACAGGTGCTGTCGTGTGCAAAGACCCTGTGGCAGGAAGAGGTGTGATTCTTTGAGGAACTGAGAGGGGAAGCAGGTATGGCTAGACCAGTGATAGGGAGGATAAGCTGAGGCTGGAGGCCTGAGTGGGTGGGACTCCACAGGGCTTGATGGGCCTTATTGAGATTGATCGTTATACCTGATAGACGTGTTCTAAGTGTGTGTTGGGGGTGGGGTAGAGATAGGAGTATATTTGCATTTTGAATGATCAACCTGGCTGCAGAGTGGACAGTGGTGTAGGAGGCAAGAGAGAACTCCTATAGGCCAGTTGGGAGCCACTTCAGGAATCCCATGGAGAGATGAGGAGTAGTTTGGTTTAGAGTGGTGGTGCAGGGAAAAAAGAATGGAGGGATATTTAGTAGGTAAATTAATAGGGTAGTGATGAGCACATTTTTATTGAGCACATATTATATACTAGCTGCTGTGCTAAACACTTTACATAGGTTATCTTATTTACTCTCAGGGTTATTATAAGGATTAAATATTCCTGTCCTTATTTTATAGATGAGGAAACTGAGGCCCAGAGAGGTTAAGGTACTCACTCAAGGCCCCATAGCCATTCAGTAGCAGAGCCCTGTAGCAACTTCTCAAACTTTAATGTGCAATTGGATCACCTGGGGATCTTGTTAAAATGCTGGTTCTGATTCAGCAAGTCTGGGGCAGAGTCCAGGATGCTGCATTCCTAACATGCTCCGTGGGTATGCCCAGCTTCTGGTCCCTGGACCACACTTTGAGCAGCAAGAGTTTGTCTGCTTCCAGGGCCCACACTGTCAACCATGGTGCCTCAGAACAGCTACAGATGAGGTAGGATTTCCGAGACTGCTCAGGTTTGCATCCCCATGGGCAGGATGTGGGAGAGTTGTCTGGACCTCAGATAGGTGGGGAGTGATACCACATTTTCATTTCCTACATTTGCCTTTCAAAATCTCAAACCCAAAAGTGAAAGGGTTGGAGGCAGCAACTCCCCTTCTATTCCCCACTCCACTCCTTGATCCCTCCACCCCTTAGCACAACCAAATCCCACCTATATCCAGCTTCTGAACTAGACCAGAGGCTGTGTGTATTCGTGGATGTCTCATTAACAGTCCCCAATCAGATCATGCTGTGGGGCTCTGATAGATGGGGATAGATTGAGGAATCCAGTATGGATGGTTTTTAGGGACCAAGCTGTCAGCTGTTTGCCTGGACTGTGCTGGAAGGGAAGGAAAAAAAAAATCAACCCAGCATTCTCATCTCCTTATTTGTGTGGGTCATTAGATCCCAGGATCATTAGAGACCAAATCCTTTCCCACTCAGCCCCTGCCGATGGGGCCAGGTGTCACTGCTGGGAGTCGCCAATAAGGCTGAGAGTCATGGTGTGAGAGCACTTGTCTTTAATGACTGGGAAAATCCATTTCCCTTCTTGGCAGCCTTGAGAAGTTGTGACGACGGTTCTGGGTCACTGCCAGGCCTGATCGTTTGTGTGTGGGTTTTCTTTAAAAATGGGAATGTCACACCATTTCAGTGATTACTCCATCCTCCTCTGTTGCCCCCCGAAAGAACTTTCTAACACAAACTTTCTCTTAGTTTTATACTCTAGAGGCAGACTGCCAGTTACTCCCATTTCCTCCCGTCCTCAAATACATCCTTTCTCTCTTGGGTCCATTGTTCTGGGGCTCTTGAGCCAGGCTGGGCATCTATGGGTAATAGATTCCAGTCACTTTTCTCAGGAGAGAATTCTAGAGCTCTGAGACAGGTAGAAAGAACATCTTAAACAAAATAATAATGTCTATTCCAGACTAGTAAATATTTTTATTTTAAGATTTCATGTCATTATAATTTGTTCAGGTGGACAAGAATGTCTTTTGTCTGAGAAGGAACTGAAGGGATGTCTTAGAATTCAGCTCCCATTGCTCTGCCTGTGTCTCTCTATCATTGGAGCTTTGTTTTCTGCCTTTGCAGGACTCAGCGAAAGGAAGGCTTTGTGGTCTATTGTTAGGTGTTCTTTGAATTTATAAATCACAGGCTGCTGGAAGGGAGGGGCTTCTAGAGACCATCTAGAGCTGCCTTCTGTCTCCAGCACGGACACGCACACATGCACACGCAAACGATGACTGCCTGTTGTGTATTTCTGGAACCCAGTGGGGGCAGAGGTATAATTTCTCTTGGTATTTAGTTCTCGTGTCTCTTGATTCTTATAGTCACGTTCTTAAGGCCATCCCAAATTCCTCTTGCCATGGCTCAGGCTGTCTCTGCTCCAGTCAGCTATGTCACTGTCCTGACCCCCTTTCTTGGAGACAGGACCATCCCTGTGCTGTTAACTTCTGTGTCCTGACCATGGCAAATCACTTCCCCAGTCTGAGCCTCACGTAGTTCTTATAAAATGTGGCTTCGGGAACAGATAATGTCTTTGGCACTCAGATTCTTTCTGTTGGATGCTGAGATTCTGGCTATGTGTTTCTATTTATCTTGTTTTTCTTGCTGGTTGGCCTTCTCTCTGACTCCCAGCTGTAAAGGCCTTCTCTTTGTCAAACCTGGCTCCATCCGATCCAACCCATGGCCAATCACCCAAGCACTCCCTTTTGACTTAGGAGTAGCATCATATCATTCCTCCCTTATGTTTTTCATTCTAACAACCTTTAATTTCCACATTATAAAAATTTCTAGATACTATTATAGAAAACCCAGAAAATATAAATCTATTAGTAGAAAAAATAACAATCACTAAGCTTCTCACTATCAGAAATAACCACTGTCAGCATTTTGGTGTATTTCCTTCCCATTCTTTTTTTTTTTTTTTTTTTTATTCTTCTTCTTTAAAATACTCATAGATGGCCCAGTAAGTTTCACACTATAATTTGGCGCCCTGATTTTTCACTTAATATTATACAAGTAGGATTTTTGTATGTCACTGTGCATTTGGAAACAGTTTTTAAAATCTGTTTAATACTTTACATTTCCTACTTTATTGAGCTCTTGCATGATTATTGCTAAATGAGAATAATGGCCTATCCTGTCAAGCCCACTGAACTACCCAAATCAAATGAGATAAAGTGTGCAAAGAGCCACACAAATATAAATGACTGTTATTTAGTTTTATTTCATCCAAGTGAACTACATTACTGTATTGTCACACACAGACTTGTTATATATTTTTCACCGAGTTTTGCATATTGATGGGCAAAATGAGCTGTCTGGATTTATTCTTTAAAAGGGAACACCTACATATTAATAACTTAATTTTTTCCCAGCAATTTCTTAGAGGCTCTGGCCTAAATAACTTAGTTGAAGTGTAGAAAAAGAAGTGTGCACAGAGATGTTCATTATGGAATTATTTACAATAGCCACAAAGTAGAAATCACTGAAATGTCAGATTATATGGTAGGAAGGTTAAGTAAATGATGCTGGACTTACTTGCTAGGCTATGTATAACTGTTGAAAATATTGTTTGCAAAGCCTTTGTAATGAAATGGAAAATGTTTATGTCACCATTCCTGAAAGAAGCAGAGATGAATGGAAAAAGAATGGAAAGAAAGACATCGAAATGGGAGTGTTGGTTATAGTATTTAAATAATGGGTGGTGGCTTGCTTTCTCCATTTCTACAATGTGCATGTGTATGTTGAATACGTTAAAAGATAGATCAACTTTATTTTTAAAACTATTTTAAAGTCATGTGCAGAAGGAGGGAGATAGGGGGCACAGAACAGAGCTTGAGGGAGAGGAGTGATCTAGATGTGGGAGACTGGACAGGGGGCTGAGACCTGGACTGAGCTGGACTTCTGGGAAATGCTCAGAACCACAAAAGGGGACTTTATTTTTGGAGCAGAAAGAACAGAGTAAGGATGGGCACCTCATTTAAACATGGTAATGTAATTATAAAAGGAGAAACCAAAATTGCTAGCTCCTCATTTGCTCCATCTTTGGACAGAGCTGGCAGGACAGGCCCGGAGAGGGTGCCATGAGCACCCAGCAGGGCCTTTGTGGGAACTGTGGCCCAAGGACCTGCAGGGAGACCGGCACATTCTGATATAATTTATAAAAGTTAAAGGAAACAGAATTCTGTAATATAGACATTTGGGTGAAAGGGCATCAACTTCCAACAAAGTTTCCTTCTGGACTTTATAACTTTTTTTTAAAAGTAGGCTCTGTGCCCAATGTGGGGCTTGAACTCACAACCCTGCAAACAAGCATCTATGAACTGAGCCAGCTGGGTAACCCCTCAATGGATTTAAAGAAATAATAAATTTAGATTTGTAGAAAAGTTACAAAAATCTAACAAAGATTTCATATTTACCCCTCACTTGGAGTCCTCCAATATTAACATTTTACCTTTTGCTTTTTTTTCCTCTCGCCACACACACACAGTTTTCTGAACCATTTGAGAGGAAGTTGCAAACATAATGCCCCTAACCGTTAAATATTTCATTGTGTATTTCCAAAACCTTACTGCCATTTTCCTATATAACCACAGTAAAACCGTTAAGAGAGAAAATTCACACTGATGTAACACTACCATCTGATTCCTACACTCCATTCAAATTTTGTCAGTTGTCTTGACAGTGGTCTTCATAGAAATAATAATAATCGTTGTTATTTCTGCTCCAGGATCACACTCAAGTTTATGGATGGCATTTAGTTCACATCTCTCTAGTCTCCTTCGATCCTACTCAGTCTTTCCTTTTCTTTCACAAACATTGATGTTTTTGAAGAGTGAAGACCATTTACATTGTACATGGTCCCCTGATTTCAGTTTGTGTGATCCTTCCTCATGATTCGGTTTAGGTTTGTGTTTTTGGCAGGAATATCACCGAAATGAAGGCATGCCCTGGTGTGTCATATCCACTGGTAAATGACACCTTTTTGTCTCTACTAATAGTTTTTTTAAGTATAAATAACTTTATTGAGATACAATTCATGTATCATAAAATACACCTTTTTTGAAAGTGTTAAAATTCAGTGGTTTTTAATATATCCACAGAGTTGTGCAGTCCTCATCATCAATTATAAAACATTTTCATCAGGACACCTGAGTGGCTTAGGGATTGAGCATCTGCCTTCAGCTCAGATGGTGATTCCAGGGTCCTGGAATCGAGTTCTGCATCAGGCTCTCCACAGGGACTCTGCTTCTCCCTCTGCCTGTGTCTCTGCTTCTCTCTCTGTGTCTCTCTTGAATAAATAAATAAAATCTTTAAAAAAAAATTTTTTTTCATCATCCCAAAAAGGTTTCATTCCCCACGTTGTCTTCTCCCAAGTCCCTGGTAACTACTAACCTACTTTCTGTTGGCATGGATTTGGCTGTTCTGGGCATTTCATAGAAATAGGATCCTAAAAAAAAAGAAATAGGATCCTATACTCTGTGGCCTTTTGTGCCTGGCCTCCAAGGTTCTTCCATGCTGTAGTTGTGTCAGTACTTCATTGTTTTTTATGGCTGAGTAATATTCCATGGCATATATATGGTCTAACGTTTTGTTGATTCATTTGTCAGTCAATGAACTTTCGGGCTGTTTTTCACTTTTCTGCTATTGTAAAGAGTGTTGCTGTGTGTATTTGTGTACAAGTTTTTGTGTGGACTTACATTTTTTATTTTCTAGGAGATGTGTCAGGGGGACCCCTAGGTTCAGTGATTCACCAGGAGGGCTCAAAAGACTCAGCACTGAGTCCTACTTCTAGCTGTGATTTTTTTTTATTGTAGCAAAAGGACACAGAGAAAAATCAGCAAAGGGAAAAAGTACATGCAGGGAAGCCCAAAGGAAACCAGGCAAAGCTTCCCAGAATCCTCTCCCAGCAGGATCACACAGGGTATGCTGAATTCTTCTAGCACTGAGTTATGACAACACATGTGAGGTGTTATTTATCAGGGAAGCTCGTTAGAGACTCAGGGCCTGAGGTTTTTATTGGGGGCTGGTCACATAGGTACCATTTTAGCACATACAAAAATTCTAGACTGCCAGAAGGAAAGCCAGGTATTCAGCATCAGAGATTGTACATTCTAAGGACAGGAAACCACCCTCACCAGTTAGAGGATGGTGAGAATACTCATGAAATCCTCATTCCTAGACATCAGCTGAGGATCAGTCTGGCAAGCAGGCCTTTCTAGGAATGGAAGCCTTCGGCCAGCTGTTAGTTCTTTTCTGGACAGGTCCACACCTAGGAGTGGAGTTGCTGGGTCACATGGTAACTCTCTATTTAACTTTTTTTGCCATACTGTTTTTCCAAAGCAACTGCACCATTTTCATTCCCACCAACAATGTATGAGGGTTCTAGTTCCTCCTCATTATGGCCAACATTTATTATTGTCCATCTTTTTGATTATAGCCTCCTAAGGCCCTGATAGGGTTTTAAGTTAGTGATTTGCAAGCATTTAGAACAAAAAATTATGATTTGTAGGAACCAAAATGGGTTCTCTAAGAGCAAATCCTGCCGGTCTAACCCCTGGTTTTCCTTTTATAAAAATGCAGCAATTAATTATTTTCTGTACTAGCTATGCTGGGGGAATGTTTCTGTGTTTCAGCCCTGTCCTTCACAGGGCTGAAACAACATCTTTGTGCACAAAAATGGAGACATGGGGGTTGTATTGATTGGTAGGTTCCTCACTTGCTGACAGATGACACTCAAAGAAAGATGCAACATCCAGGAGAAAGGCCCCTGCTGTGGTTTCCCCAGTGCTGTTCTCAGCCCCCCTGCTCAATGTTTCTGTCCAAAACTCGGTGGGGGGAGACACAGATGGCAGTCCTATCAAGTTTGCAGATTACCCAAAGCAGGCAGATGCACGCATGTTGAATGATAAGATGTGGTTCCAGAAAGATCCTGACAGCACAGAATGGTAGGCAGAGTCCTACAAGATAAAATTATCGGGGACAAATGGCAAGTCCACGCCCACAGGATCTGGTCCAGATGTAACCAGGGAGAGTCTGCACTTTGGTTTCTGCTCATTAACAAAAGTATAGCAAACCATAACAAATGGGCAACAAGCCTCGGGGCACCCTGGAAAAACATTATGATTTGGACTGATTAAGGAAGAACTTTGTGAAACTATAGTCAGGGACGCCTGGGTGGCTTAGCAGTTGGGCATCTGCCTTCGGCCCAGGGCGTGATCCTGGAGACCCGGGATCGAGTCCCACGTTGGGCTCCCTGCATGGAGCCTGCTTCTCCCTCTTCCTGTGTCTCTGCCTGCCTCTCTCTCTGTGTCTCAAATAAATAAATAAATAAATAAATAAATAAATAAATAAAATCTTTAAAAAGAAAAAAAAGAAACTATAGTCAAATGAGCTCTGCCTGGTAAAGTGGTGAGCACCCCATCCCTGCAGGTGTTCAAAGAGGCATTAGTTAATCTTTTATTAAGGAACTTGTGTGGGGCAGGAGGTATTCTAGATGACCTTTGAGGTCTTAGACCTGCCTAACATGAAGCCAAGGACAGTCTATCTCTAAAGCCCAGTCCAGGGGTCAGCCAAGGCATGTATTACCAGCTCCGGAGTGAGGTAGTCTTTCTGTGGTTCATCCTCTTCTTGTGTCCCTCACAGTCCTGTGTGTTCATGAGGACGCTTGGTTATCTACTTGAGACACACACTTGCCCTCTTCTGAGTGCCTCTGGTGTTTAGAAGCCCCTCCCTTCTGACATGACCTATCTTACCCATGACATCTGTGGTCCACCAGTCTGCCAACCATGCGTTAAGCTCTACAGTGGTTTTCTTAATTCTTATTGGTCATTCAGAAAATATTTAGTGAGCCCCTATTATGTGCCAGTCCCTGGATGAGTTGCGATGAGTCTTGCAGCAACGACTAGGAGTTTTGGGGGGACTGTATAAAAGCTTGACTGCAGGCTGCTGTAGGCCATAGCATCAGGAATGTGGGGAAAGAGTAGGGGCCTGACTTAGGCATGACTGGGGAGGAGGCTTCCTCCAAAAGTGCTGTTTCAACCGGGATGTGAAGGAAGATAAACATTTGGCAGGGAAATAGAAGGTGGGGCCGGGGTAGCGTTCCCACTGTGGCTGTAGCCCAAACCATAGCTGAGCACAGGACAAGACCCTGGGTCGGTGCTTGCTTGGGGTGCTCTAGGAAGAGAAGTAAAGACTGCCTGGCTGGGCGTCTTTTCCTGTCCCCTGCTAATCCAGTGCCCAGGTTGAGCCACTTGTGACCCCAGATGGAAGACACCAGTGTATCTTTGTACATGTTGTGTGTATGAGAGGGAGAGAGAGAAAGCAGAGAGTGGGCTGAGATCCATGCTGGTTGCCTTCTGAATCTCATCCCCAGTGGCATAGGGATGATTTGTGCCTTCGCTCCTATCCACTGATGTGGGGTGACTGAGATAACGGGCCTTGTTCCAAATGTCTCCACATCCCTGCAGTGGCAGCTCCTCTGGGAACATGCAGATACCTATGTTTCTCCTAATTACTCTGGTACACCCACTCCTCTCTCTCTCTTTCTCTCTCTCTCTATTCTCTTAAGCAGGAGGGGTTTTGAGGGGAGGGTGTCATCCTCCCCATCCAGACCTCTGCTCCTGCTTTCCTGTTGTCATTTTTGTTTTACCAGCCTCCTGCTACCCTCCGCTTCCTCAGCTCACACCGACTTAACTGAGGAGGCCTCCAGATAAGAGAGACTGAGGGAGGAGGCCAGTCTCCCTTAAGCAGTCGTACCCAGCAATTAGTTTCTGTTATTGCCAATTCAGGATAAGTAGAAAATAACAGGAATGGAACCAGGACTCAAAGCGCTTGCCAAGTGCTTGGCATGCATTACCATGACATTTGCATGTGTGTCACATGGGAAGCCATATATCAGGCTGGGCACGAGGATAGGGTCAGTCAGCCTGGGAGTTGAAAGAGGTGGATTCCAGCCCTGCCGGCTGTGCCACCCTGACCACTTCCATCTCTGAGCCTCAGTATGAACATCTATGAAACGGAGAGGTGCTGTGGGATCATTCTGCTATTTCACGGGAAGTGTGGGCCATAGACTAGTCACATCTGCTCTCCTGGCCTGTGTATTTGGGCCACAGCAGCAAACACAGAAATTATGGTCCAGATGCGTCTGGAAGAGACCACTTCTAAGCCTTGGCACCTGGAATGGCAGAGCATGGAGGATGAGGGTGGAGATGTCCAGAAAGAGGAAGCTGAGGCAGGAAGGTAGGCTGGGAGATAGAAGGAGAAAAGTAGAAAAGTACAGCATCTGGAGGTGAGGTGAGAAATAGAAATAAACACATGGACCAGACTTGTGGCTCTCAGGGGTGGCCTGTGGACCAGCAGCATATGGGAACTCGTTAGAAAAGCAAATTCTTGGGCCCACCCCAGACCTGCTGAATCAGAAACTCAAGGATGGGGCCTACAGAGCTCTCTAGGTGATGCTCGCAAAGTTTGAGAATTAAGGATGGTTGGGAGGAGAGGTGGTGGCTGTGGCTTGGGGCACCAGATGGGGATTTTAGCAGCTCAGGAGGGCAGAGGACTAGTGTTTGGTGATCACGTGCCATGGCAGGTCAGAAACTGGGCATTCCCCAACTACTTTCTTTCATGAAAACCTTTCAGGATTAGAGATTAAGTCTTTCAGCAAAACAGCACCTGTTATTCCCATTTCAAAAAGAAGCCCACTGAGGCGCAGAGATGTTTGGTCACTTGCTAGAGTCAAAGCAGAGGTAAAATGAGAACCCAGACAGTCTGGCCTCAGAAGCCTGAGTTCTTTGTACCACACCAGCTGCCTCCCCACACACTGGGCTCTCATCTGTGCCTCTGCTTCCTGCCCCGGCTTCTTCCTCTGCCCTGCTGTCACCCAAGCAGCCAGCCATATAGAGGCAAAAAAGCAGCACCATAAAGACAAATAAGGGAGAGCCTGGGGGACAGAGAAGCAGAGCTGAGGATACACTGTCAGCTTGTATTCCAAGGTGCTTGAACAATGTTTCCTAGGGAATGACATGGTTACCTTAATGAGTAAGAACTCATGTCCAGACTGGGTGACAAAGTTGATATTCATTGCCCCCTACACATGCCAAGCCCTGTACTGGTTGCTGTAGGGGAAACTGAGGCATGTATAGAGGCTGGCTTCAAGGCGCTTATGGTTCCCAGCCAGGGAAACAAAAACAGTAAGTGACCAGCTCGAGTGCTAGGGAGCTCAGGATGGCAAAAGTGAGTCAAGCCAAGTGTTAGAAAAGTTCATAGAGCCTTATGGTGACTTTAGGGGGCAGAACAAAGGCTTTGGGGACGGACCTAAGGCTTCGGAACCACAAGGCATGGGTTTGGTTCCCAGCATTCTCACTGACTCTAGGTAACCTTGGACAAGTTACCTGATGTCTTTGCCTTGTAGGATGGAGTCAACAGTTGCTAGCTCAGGGGATTGCTTTATTAGATTATACCAGGCATCACTCAGTAAGTTGTTTCCTTCCTTTCAGAGAATCCCTGTAGGGCTGGAGCAAAGCAGGAAGGCTTCATGGAAGAAGTGGCTTTTCACTTTGGCACTGAAGGATGGCTAGAATATATTTAATGTTTTCTGTGTCTTCTCTAAGGAATCTGTGGGAAGACTCTGGGCTACTGGGGTCATCTGAGGAGAATGGCCTTCCAGGCAGCCGTGACTATGAATAGAACTATGTGAAAGGAAATCATCTTCTTCAGTTTGGAAGATTATTTTTTTTAAAGATTTTATTTATTTATTCATGAGAGAGACAGAGACAGAGAGAAAGAGGTAGAGACACAGGCAGAGGGAGAAGCAGGCTCCATGCAGGGAGCCCGATATGGGACTCGATCCTGGGACTCCAGGATCATACTAAACTGCTGAGCAGCCCAGGGATCCCACGAAGATTACTTTTTAAGTGTGGTTTCAAATCCTGTTGCAGAGGGCAAAGCCAGGTGGTCAGAGTACATGGTTGGGAATTGCCATGCTCAGGTTCTGTTTCCTGCTTTTTCTTGCAGATGATGCAGTTCGCCTGGCAGAGCTACAAGCTTTATGCAATGGGGAAAAATGAGCTCCGGCCACTCACAAGAGACGGCTACGAGGGCAACATGTTTGGTGAGTCCCCCTGGTGGCTGAGTGGAATTCAGTTTGGGCTGTTGTGCCCTGCAACCCCCCCACTCCCCACCCCCCCTATTTCCCCAGACCCAGTGGCTTCTGAGTCTGAGCTCCTTCTGGGCTGCTCAGGCTTTCGAGCCTTCTAGATTTGGGGGAAGCCAACACGCTTCCCTCTCACTTTACACTCTTTGTATGCACTTAGCATCTGTGTTTTAGAGCAAACACACTTGGACATGTGACTGGAGATGGTAAGGAACAGAGACCTGCTTCCAAGGAGCAGGTTTGGTGCTCTAAAGGACACAGAGGACTGGATTTAAATCCACTCCCCCAGGTGTAGCTGTAAGATGATCTTGGGTGGTCTCGTAGAGAAACAGAACATGTTTCTGATGAGGTGGGTGCATGCACTGCCTTTAGGGTCCTGCAGGTGCATCTTGCACGCTCACCTCATAGACGGACAGTACTGTCGCACGTCAGGGAGTAGCACAGGTGTGGCCTCGTGTCAGTAGCTTGCATGTGACCTTCAGCCTCACTAGCTCGTGTCTCTTCCCTCTTCAGCCACGGGTTCTCCTAATTCCGGAAAGCCTCTCTCAGCTGGAGAGTCTGCAGAGTGCCTTCTTGTGGGCACGGCCTCACATTCCAAATTTAACACCCTTCCAAGTCGCCAGCTCTCCTCTCTGCAGGCCTTTCTCCAGAAAAGATGCTGGAGGCGGCCTGGCTTGCTGCTTCCCTGAGAGACCAGAGCTATCCAGGGCTGGCGACAGAAATTCACCCACTGTGTTCCTCACTCCTGAGGTCCAGAACCAAAGAACCAAGTCAGATGAAAAGCCCTAGGAAAATCTTGAAGGCAGGTTAAAGGGATCCCATGTGTATGATCTTAAGAGAAGTGCCTACGTTATGGGAAGAGGAACACAGAGAACCTGCCTTCTTCCCTCTAACCAATCTGCATCACATTCTTTCTGGATGTGTGAGAATTCACTCCCGGGGGTGGGGGGAGCAGTGTGTGATAGAGAGAGAGAGTTTGGGAAGCTTCTTTCATTTTTCTGATTATCACAGGAATGTAGGGGAAAAGAAAAAGTATCAAAAAGTGGAAAGCAGGGACACCTGGGTGGCTCAGTGGTTGGGCGACTGCCTTCGGCTTGGGTCGTGATCCTGAGATCTGGGATCGAGTCCCGCATCGGGCTCCCTGCGAGGAGCCTGCTTCTCCCTCTGCCTGTGTCTCTGCCTCTGTGTGTGTGTGTCTCATGAATAGATAAATCTTTGTTAAAAAAATGGAAAACAGACAAAAAATAACTCATTCTGCCACATAGATGCAGCCTCTCTTAGCATCTTAGTTCATTTCTTTCCAATCTTCTCTTTGCTTTTTTCTTCTATATACAATTTTATGTCCTGTCTCTCTCTCTCTTTCTCTCCCTCCCTCCTTTTGGCTTAATGTTACATCATAAGTGTTTCCCTAACTTATCCAAATTTTGTCATAAAGAATGTTTTTAATGGTTGCAATTATTGCATGGATGTGCCATAATTCATTTAACCATTCTGCTAATGTTGGACAGAAGTCGTTTCTAATTTTTTGCTATTAAAGATAATTCACCAGTTGTCATCTTTGTGCATAAAATGTTGTCTTAGGATAGATTCCTAGGAGGACTCCTGAATCAGAAGGGAGGAAGACAGATGTTTCTTTAACCTCGGATATGAAATGTGTGGATTTCTGTTCAGGGGCCTGGCTGTCTCCCCTGCCTTGGAACTCAGACCTTCCCCCAACATCCCACATCAGCCCTGGGGAAAAGGGGCCAGTGTGGGTCTCACCACAGTTGTTGGAGCTTTGGTGACTAGTGTAAATCCAGGATGGAGCCATGGAGGCTTTCCCTCTCCTTCCCTCTAACAAATATTCAGGGAATTGGTGGGAGTGGGGGAGGCTAATTTCTGAAACTACACAGCATG
The DNA here is from genome assembly GCF_053574225.1 of Canis aureus. NCBI lineage: Eukaryota > Metazoa > Chordata > Mammalia > Carnivora > Canidae > Canis > Canis aureus. The sequence continues at coordinate 75,056,615 of NC_135615.1, read as the reverse complement.
GGCATAGCTGTTGCTCAGACCATCCACAGGGACAGAGGAAGTACCATGGGAACACTGTAGGTAGGATTGAGCTAAGCCAAGTCCCATTGTGCAAAATTCCTCAGGGCTGTCATTTGCACCTCAACTCTCAGTGCCTTTTCAATCACCAGCCCTGATGGAGAGTGGGCAGCTAGAATGGCGGAAAGTAAGTTGGTCCTTGAGTCAAAAGACCTGGGCGCAAGTCCTCACTCTGTCCTGAGGTACCTGTGTGGCCAGGTTTGAGTCACATAGTGTCTCAGGTCCCCTCTGCTCATTTGTCCTTCATACTGGACTGCTGTGAGAGCAAATATGAACATTCAAAGGGCCAAGTCTGTGTGAGTGCTTTGCCGTTTACAGAATAATACATGCAGTCAGCAGTTGCCCTGGCGAGCCCATGGGAGGTCCTGAGGTCCCTTGGGTGCCTGTCTCCCAGAGCAGCCAATCCCCTGGATGCCTGTCTCCCAGAGCAGCCACTCCCCTGGGTGCCCATCGATCCAGTGCCTGCAATAGTCCCCACAGCGAAGCAGTTGCTTTCCTCTGGAGCTAGCAAAGAGGTCGCAGTGGGTGGCTGGCCCCTGGGAAAGGAGGGTGTGCAGCGAGAGCTGGTCTTGGTTTATTCTTTCATTCAACAAATGCTTTTGTACCACTTTTTGGTTGTATGACCTTAGGCAAGTTATTTCTCTATGAGCCTGAGTTTTTCTGCACAGTGGTACTAATGAAAACATCAGACCCCAACCCAGAACCTGCCTGACACAAAGAACCTGCTTAATAGGTAGTATCTCTGACTGTAATTACCACAAATTTGTCTCAGGAGACAGAGGCTTATGGGAATGCACCCAGAGAAGGAGGTTCTAGTTTGGGGTGGATCCATGAGAGGCTTTGAAGCCAGACTATTCCCAAAAATAGAAGAAGGTGAATTGGCCTAAGTTAGAATGCTTGTCACCCTACCACTTCTTTTTCTGGACTCGTGTGGGCTGCTAGATGGCATCGTTGCTGGGCTCTGGCCACTGCCATCTTCAGTGACTTTACTGTAAACTGAGCCCTGCCAGGAAGGTCAGGTGACAGCAGTGCTCACCCTGCCCCACCTGGCTGAGCTGTTTGGACATGGGCTCTTGCAGTCCCCCTCTTGGGCCTGCAGGGCCAAGAGGGCTGTATACCAGGAAAAGTAATGAGTTCACACCAGTGCCTGTCTTTGCAGTGACATCAGATGCTGAGTCGGTCTCCTGTGCAGCATTTCACCAAATCGAGTTCCCCTCCCAGCTGCCCATACTCCCCTTCCCTGAATCTGTTCTCACTCAGAGCAAGACTGCTGAGTGAGGTGTCTCTCAAGCCAGCTTTTGTATCCTTAGCAATTCAGTGTCAAAGTGGCTTCCTTTTTACTAACATCCGGCTCAGCAGGTCATGTCAGAAAATGTTCCCAAGACCCCAGTGCTGTGAGCAAGGACACAGCCTGCTCCTTGCCTTGTGGCCCAGGCCATGGCAGATATCTGCCTATTTCCCCTTCCTCTAAGAGGTCACTCAAATGTCCCTGTTAGTGTCCAGCCAGGTGGTGGAAAGAGTGTGGCTTTGGATCTCAGCAGGCCTGAATAGAACCTCTGTGTTGCCACTTAGCTGTGTGGCCTCAGACTGCGGAGTGGGACAGAGTCCCTGGCCTCTTGGGGCCTTGGTGATAACTGGAGATGGACAGAGGCCTAGCCCTGAGTCCGGCTCAGAGCAGGCACTCGATGATAGTGTTCTGATTGCTAATAAGTCACAGAGGTAAGTCTGCCACTTGAAGAACCCATTCGGGGAGGGGAGGGAGAGGAACCAGCTGCTATGCAGCAGCCGGCAATGCCACAAAGCACAGTGGCTCAGTGTACAAAGGCCTTCCTTACCTGTAAAAAGGACTGCTGCTATGCTTTGGGAGGATATTAAATAAGCTAGCATGGGCTCGGGGCCAGAGAGGTTGCATTTGCATGCTGCTGTGCCACTTATTAGCTTTGTGACCTTGGGTAAGTTTCTTAACCTTTCTGGACCTCTGTCCCAGCTGTAAAGTTGACACAACAATACTACCCACTCACAGGATTGTTTTGAGAATGAAAGGAGTTAAGACATGAGAAGCACTCATATTCATGTCTGGCATTCTTCAGGTCAGCTGCTATGAGGATGACATAAGGCTCTTAGGACAGTGTGTGCTGCTCCCATTTTGACTGGAGCATATCCGAGACCTTAGACCCAGGGATCCATGTGAGGGCTCCAGGGCTTCCTAAACCCTGATCCCTCCTGCCCTGTTTCCCCAGCCCTTGAGTGCCCATGGCAGAGATCGTGGCTGAGCAGCCCACTGGCAGGCAGTGTCAGGTTCACTTCTTCATTTAAGCAGCTTACAGAGAAATTTTTAACAGGGAAGAGACAGGGGAAGGTTAAGGTTCAAGGCCATGGAATAAATCAGCCTCCTGCCAGGATGAGAGTTTCTGGACAGTAGTAAGTGACACCTTGCACTGGTGCCAGCTGCCAGCCTTGAGGCGCTTAACGAGCATTAATCCTCCCAAGAAGTCAGAGTGAGCCATGATAACTTCATCTTCCCTTGGCAGCTGGGAACATCAGCATGGGCACAGAGTCTTGGGAGGGTGCCACCAGAGAGGCCTCTTCGAAGGCAAGTCCCACTCCTTCATCTGAGTTGGGGGAATCCAAGCTGGTACATCTTCTCCCTTACCCTGACGGAAGCTGAGGAGGACATGTACTTTATGGCCAGGGTCTGCAGCCACCCATCTCCAGGCATCAGTAGTTAGTGGACATTGGTTGAGTATTCAGGGCTTGGAAAAAAGATGCAGATGTTCCTCTTTTCTCCCAGCATAGGAAAATGTCTTATCCTTTCCGGAGAACCTGAAAACACAGAATTGCAAAACATGCCATCGGCCGTCAGCATGATGAGCTGAGGGAACTGGGGACTTGAGAACTACACCTGCCTGAGTTTGAATCCTGGCTCTGCCACTTACTAGTCATGTAACCGTAGGCAAGTTTCTTAATCTCTGTACCTCAGTTTCTCCATCTGTACAATGAAGATAATACTTCCCCCAGCAGTGGTGGAGATTAGATGAAGTCCATGTGCAGCACGTGGCCGTGTGCCTACACGTCCCTGCCAATGCACACTCGTTAACCCTCAGCTGCTTCCATAATTTTTCTATTTGTTAAAAAGTACTTGTGAAAATCATTATATTCGGAAGAAAGAAACAGTGTCTGGCACATAACACGTAGTAGGCTCTCAGTAAATATGTTGGAATGAATGAATCGCCCACTGCTGTCTCTGCCTGCCCTGTTTTCCCTTCTCCCCTTGTCCTTGGTTTGGCTGGGAAAGGGCTGGATCCTGCTTTGCTCTCTCTTCCTCTTATTCTCTTCAGCTGCCTTGACCTCGTCCTCTGTCACAAGTGCATTTAGAATCAGCAGACTAACCCCATCAGAGCAACCGTCCTGCTTGGTCAGCAGATTTGTTTCTTGGGCCTCTTCTCCATGGAGCATGGAGGCACTCGCATGGCCAAGAGCAATGTCCACCTGCTCGTAGCCGGCTCAGGATGACCGTGAGAGCCCCAAATTGGATTCCGCCTCTGCCTTGTGAATCCCCGATAGAACTGCCAACCAAATCCCCATTTCGAGGGATGATTTATGGCTTTGGGTGAGTTAAGAGGCAAAATGAACACTGCATGATTTTCAGATCACAGGCTGGGAATGTTTGGCCTTGGCAGAGAAAAAAAATCATCTTTGCCTTGTAACAGAGCAAATATGATGTTGAAGAGGGAATAAATCCAGGTCCCAAGATGTCACTTTTACAATTGCTTTTTGGTGTGTGACTTAGTAGTACCTTCTGCAAAATGTTCACAGTCTCCCACACACACACCCCAGTCTTACTGGATCTTTTTGTGGGGGGTGAGAGTTACTCTACCAGTATGGCTGCCTAGGGAACTGCACACTTTGCCAGAGAGACAGTTTGCAAAAACCACCTGCTTCTGCAGTTTTCCACAGAACTCCATGTTTCCACGAATCTCTGAGGTTGTTTCTGGGAGGCAGCATTTTGACTTTAGAGGTAGGCCTGGATTCAAGTCCTCCGCATTTACCAACTGAATGAAATTGGGCAAGTCACAAAATTCTCTGAACCTCAGTTTACTCACCTATGGAGGTGGCGGCCGGGTTAGGTCGCCCCAGTACCCTGCCTGGCATGCACGCACACCCTCCCTGGTCCCCTATCCTCTTCCCCTGCTGTTGGGTAACAGAACACGTTGACTTCTCTGGCTGAAAAATACTATATCCGCTTTTATGAGTTCATTTTTTTTTTCTGAAAAACCAAAACACCCAGTATCCATAATTCTTGGAAAATCATTATCAGGCCGTGTTGCTCACTGATTTTTCGCAGGCTGTGGTGCACATTCCTGACCCAGGCTTTGAGTTTGTTTTGAGAAAGAGCTGTCATCTGCGTCGGAAGTGGTGATGTTGCAATTCCTTGCATAGAACAGGTCAGGCGTAAGGGCAGCAAGCAAACCTTCCGGGTAGTCACATGTTTTGGGAGCCGTGGCTGCTCCATCCGGAGGCTGGGAGCTGTCAGAGTGCAGAGGAAATGGATCAGAAGCACCGGTCACTGGCAGATGGGCTTTTAGCACAAGGAGGGTAATGGGATGAAAGTATTAACCCCACACATGAAGGGTAGGCACAACGGACAGTTGCTGGTCAGATGCCGCGGTTCTGTTGGGGGGGGGGGGGGGAGATGTCTCCCTGTGGCCTTGAATGACACATCCATGATTTCACAGCTCCCTCCTAAAGACCAGAAAGTCCCTCAGGCCACACTGGGTAATTATCGAAGCAAAGCGCTCACCTCTGAATTAGCCTGCTGGCTTTCCACTCTCCCATGCAGCTGACCATTCGGGGCAGGGTGCTCTGCACTCTCCTCCACCAAAAGATTTTTTTTTTCCTAAGCACTTTCTCATTAAGATGCATCTTGGCCGTTTTCTTTTTCTTATTGTTTAAAAGGCTTCCCACCAGCACAGAGCATAATTTATTTCTCTAAAAAATATAGTAGCAGGTTGTTGTAAAAAGAAAACTCAAGGTCAGGGAGCCTTGAGTCCCTGTCCCTGCCCTGGCGCCAGCAGCCGTGTGAGCCGGCGGGCGGCCTCCTTTGGGGCTCCTCGGGTCTTCAGTACAAAGACGCCCAGCCCCTCTCTGATTCCTGGTTGGTTACTAGGCTGATTTCTTTTTTCTTTTCTTTCTTTTTTCTTTTTCTTTTTTTTTTTTTTTTTTTTTTTTTTTTTTTTTTTTCTGCCTCTGAGAGGCTATTTGGGCTGTGCTGGTTCTCTTGAAATCTGAAATTTTAGTAGCAAGTCTTGTTCCTGTCAGGGAGAAGTGAGTCAGGGTATCTATTCCCAGAGCAAGTTGCTGGATGCCTAAGATGATTCATATTGAAAGTGACATTCCCTCCTGGAGGCGGGGTGTTCCCACCCACTTTCCAAAGACCTTGCCTTCCTTGGAAACAAGGCTGAGCCCACAGCAGACAGCCAGCCCCCTTTTCTTCACACCGCATTGATGGCAAGCACTTGCCAAATTTCCCAACAAACTCACTGACAAATAGGTATGTGAATTCGCAGAAATCTCAGACTGTCGGTGCCAGTTGGATTCTTTGAAACCATCTGGTCCGATGTCTGGAGGATGGGGAAGGAGGCATGCAGAGGGACACAGACTCTCACAGAGGCCTGACAGCCAGGACTTGAGCCCTGGTCTTTTTTACTTGAGCCTCTGCCTTTTTTTAAAATTACTTTGTAAACATTGACCCGTAACTTCTACCTTAAATGCAGTAGAAGGCACAAATGTTAAGTGCACATCCTAATGAATTTTACTTACGGGTGCAGCCTGTAACTATTCCGCAGATCAAGGTGGCGTTTCCTGTAAGCCACAAGGTCCCCTCCAGCCCCTCCCAGTCAGTAGTCCACCCGCCCCCCCCCCCCCCCCCCCGCAAGGGCCGCCACTATTCTGACTTCTATCAGATTAGTTTTGTCTGCTTTAAGATTTCACACCAGACTATATATACTCTTTTATGGTTTTGCTGCTTTTCACTCATAATTATATCATAAAGAGCAGTTCATTCCTTTTCAAGTTTATCTACCCATTCTACTGTTGTTGGACATTGTTGTTGCCGGTTTGTGGCAACTGCAAGCAAACCCCAAACCCATTGGCTGTCAGTCTCTCCAACTCTCCCTTCCCTGCCAACCCAAGGCAACCACTTATCTCCTTTTTGTCCCTACAGAGATTTGCCTATTCTGGACGTTTCATATGAAGGAGATCATATATAATACCTGTTTTTTTTGTGATTGACTTCTTTCATCAGGACTAATTTTTCAAGGTTCATCCTCACGGTGGCTTGTACTTGTACCTCATTTCCCCGGGAAGTATTGCCAAATAATATCCCATCATGTGAAAATACCACATTTATTTATCCTTTAAGCAGTTAATGGACATTTGGATTGTGTGGATTTTGTGTTTTTGTTTTTGTTTTTTTGCTGTTCCAAATAATGCTTCTATGAACATTCATGTGCAAGTTTTTGGGTGGATGTGGGTTTTCATTTCTCTTGGGTATTTGTCTAGCAGTGGACTTGCTGGGTCACATGACTCTATGTGTCAACTTCTGAAGAACTGCCAGACTGTTTTCCACAGTGGCTGCACCATTTTACATTCCCATCAGGAGTATTTGAGGGTTATAAACACTTTTTGTACATGCTTTTTGGTGGAAACAAGCAGTCACTTATGTTGGGATCGACCCAGGATTTGAATTGCTGGGTCATACGGTATTAGTATGTTGAGCTTTAGTTGGATGCTGCCAGTTTTGCAACATGGATAAACCAATTGGTCTTCTTGCAGTATGCTGAATTATTGCCTCCTATTGAATGATACTTCCCTCTTAATCCAGACGCCCCACCCCTTGTTCAAAGCCCGAGCTTCCCAGGCATGTGCTCCCTGGAGCTGAGCTGCCCTGCACTGCCTGCTTGGCTCTGGTGTGGAAAGGTCTCTCTTCTTCCTGCCTTAACCTAGAGGTGAATTGGGGCTCCTAGGCTGCCTGCCTCAAGTGTTCCTTGTAGCAGAAGGAGTAGTTAGCAGAGTATTCCTTCACCATCCCCTCCCCACACTGTCTCCCAGTGCCATTGGGTGACCTCTCCACTCCCCATACCACCCCAGCTGTAATGCATAGGTCCAAAATGGTGTGAACTAGACCGTCTTTAGTTCAGTTACTATATATCAGGAAGGGGGTCGAAATAAAGAAAGTATTGACCTGGGGTCAGAAGACTTGGATTCTCCAAATCCTGGCTCTACCAACTCACCCGGCAGGGGTCACATTTCTTTTCTGAGCCTCAGTTTTCTCTCCTGTGGAATGGGGAGATTGACATCTTCTCATAAGATTGTTACTGAGATCATATGAGACCACTTCTTTATCTATTCATTATTGTTCAGTGCCCATAGTGTGCTAGACACTCTCCTAGACATGGAGGGGAAACAGCAGGAAGCAAGACAGAGAGATACCCGTGTAGATCTCCCAGGCTTTGAGGTCCACACTCACGCCAAGGGCTCTTTAATTCATTCTTGGAGGGATGGGTTTCAAAAAGCCTTCCTGGAGGAGGTGGCCTCTACCCTGAGACTAGAAGCATGAAGGAAGAAGCATAAGAGAGGGGTCATGCACACAGAAACACAAGTACAACAGCCTAGAGGGGAGGTCACATGAGGCCCTGCCCCTGGAGGTCTAAAAGATTTTTGGTGTGGCTAGAGCAGGTGGGGGTATGGTAAGAGACCATATGCAAACAGTGTTGGCATAAAACGGGGTCCTATGAATGTAGCTTCCCCGTGTTTTCTCCCCATTCTGAGCTTCAGAACCAGGAGACCTGGCTTCTGATGGCTTCTCAGCCACCAGTCTGCTCTGTGACCTAGGCGAGACCTATTCTCTCTCAGAGCTCATTTCCCATCCTACAGTGTGGGCGTCTGGCATGTGGACTCTCCTGTTACTTCAAGGTCCTAAAATAGCAGGTGATTTGACTACTTTTGGGTGTGTTTGACCCTGGCTGATGGAAGTCTGGTGTGGCCAAGTGGGCAGTGGGCTCAGAGGTGCGGCTCTGGTCACAAGTGGGGACCCAGGACTGACCGCTTCTCTGGGCCGGAGGAGCCAAGACTTCACTTCCCCACCATCTCCCCACCCCCTTCATCCTCCTCCAACCCCCGGGGCCTCTCAGGCAGATCAGTTCCCCTCTGCACACACTGGCTGCTCTCCCCAGGCATGAGAACCGCTCAGGGATCAATAGGAATTGTTGAAAACTTCTGAAGAGAACGTGAAGGAGGACAAAGAAACCCGGAAGTGTGTTGTCAGCACAATTTAGGGCTAATGCTCAAGTTTGTTTTCCTTTTCATCAAATCTGAAAGGCAGTTTGAAATCCACTGCTCTTGTTTTGTTTTTTAATGACTGGATAAAAGCACAATTGCATTTTCTCCCCCAATAACTTTGAATTCTGGGAATAGACCATGTGGGGATAATTGCTGTTGTCTAATCCTGCCGATGGCCAAGCAAATGATTAGGACAGGGAGGAAGGGAGCCACCATGGCGGAGGCCCTCTGCCTGCTTCTTACCCAGCCAGCAGGGCTCGGCTCCCCAAATAACACTTCCTGAAATAGCAGTTGCCCAGAAATGCATCTGGATGTTGTTTTGCAACAAGTAATGGATAGTGCTGTTGGGGACATGGAGAGTTTGAGTTATTTAAGTTTTAATTCAATTCTGCAACTTTGTATTGAGTACCTACTGTGTGCCAGGCTCCCAGCTGGGTATGGAGCAGGGAAGAGGGTGCAAAATGAGCAAGATGCCATGAGCTCATTGGAGAGAAGACAAAGGCGATCTGCCTGTGCTGCCAGGCAGAGCACGTGCCTAAGTGACACTGCTGCAAGAGAGAACAACGGTACCCAAGAAGAGCTGCTGAGCAAGTTCCAGGAACTCTTCTAAAAGTTCCCATAAAGTTCCCCACATTTCATTGCTGACAATCCACAGAGATGGTGCATCCAAGAGGAGAAGTATGGGAGGGGGCAGATGCTTGGGTGCCAGGGTTGCTCAGGGGGTAGATTTTGCCAAAAATCAGTGAAATCTCTGTTACAGGTGGAGAAACAGCACGAGCCAGGCCTAGGAGGTCATGCTGGGTAGAGCGTTAGTACTTTGACAGAGGCAGGAGCAATTGGTGATGTGGGAGGAAGCACATTTGGAGGGAAGAGACCTAGTCCTGGCCTCCAGTACCCAGCCAGGTGCTCAAAATGCCCCCATACAGGGCTGACTTCTTCATTAGACATAGTGCCTACAACTCACACAAGTATTGTAATTTTCCTTTAAAATCAGAAGACAAAAATGAATATAATAATGAATCCAGCCTGGGTTATATTCATTTTTATACAAATGCAATTGTGAAAGATCATTTTTAACATATATATTTTTACAGAGGTAGGTCCCACAAAAGTGTAATGCTACCCTGCTTCTGTGTCCTTTGCTGGTGGGAGGGAGGGAGGGAGGTCTGAAAGTCTGCTACCACCTGACTTGGTGGGAAGGATTCCTTCCTTCTTGTTGCGAAAATTGGCACAGAAACAACTCAGGTTCTTTGTCTCCGTTAGTATGGGGCAAGGAGGGCGGATCTGCCCACCTGCTTGTGCAGCTACCTTCTCGTGAGTTTCATTTATTCCCCTCGGTACCTCTTTGATGAAGTAGGTGTTGTGCTGACGAGCAAACTGAGACTTCGAGAGAAGTAACTTGTCCAAGCCTGCAAAGAGCCAGAGCGGCAGTTCAAACCCAGGCTTGTCTACCTCCAGAGCCTGCACGTCTGGTTTCCTCTGCCTCTGAAACTGTGAACCCCCCACCAGCCAGGATCTCCCACATAACTTGCCTTGTGCATCCCTGGTATGGCACAGAACCCCACGGTACTTTTGCGGTATCCAGAGGTAATGGTGAATGTCAAAGAAGGGTCCATGTGTGTTCATTGGTTAGAAGGGGGCTGTGACATTCTTCCCTTGACACTGCTGAACCTTTGTCCATTCCATCCCTCTTACTTATCTTCCCCAAATCAAGGAGGGTAAAATCCCAGACACCCCAGATGAGGCTATTACCCAACACTCACCGGAGTCTAAAATGGTGTCACAGGGGCTGGACTGGGAAAAGCTGCCTCTCCTGTTATTGCCCACATCCAGCAGTGGGGTCGTTCCTGCCACTGGCAGCATGGCTCTATCTAAAGGGCCTTGAACTTCACAGACATCAACCCTGCCCAGACCAGGGTGTATGTACAAAAGCAGGTCCCTTGGCAAATGAGATATATCCTCTGGGCTCCTCCCAGCTCCAGAGGTCAGTTTGCAAAGCTGAGACCATTCCCCAGAAACATCCCAGGGCCTGCAGCTCAATCTAGGAGCTGGAGAGGAAGCAAAACCCCTGAGGCAGGATCCTGGTGACTTGAGGCAGGTTTGCCAACCAGATAGGAACACAGGGCTTTGGCTCCATTTCCTAGCTGTGTGACCTTGGGCAAGTCAATTAACATCTCTGTGCCGCAGTTTCCTCTCCTAGGAAAACAGGAATAATAGTACCTATTTCATAGAGTGGTTGTGAGAATTCAATTAATATATGTGAAGGGCTCAGAGTAGCACCAATAAATAGTAATGGCTGCCATCATTATCATCATCATCATCTTTACCATCGGTATTGTCAAAGCTGTCCAGGGAAGTAGTAATTGTCTCTGTGACCTTGGGCAATGCATTTTTCCTACCCCTCCCTGGGATATAGTCTCACTATCTGTGAAATGGGTAGCTTGGGCCAATTTATGGCTCTTAAGCCAGGGAAGACATCACAACCAGCTACCGGACATTAGCAAACATGGATTTCCAGGTTCCATCCCCAGAAATTCTGGTTCGGTAGAGTCTGTTGCTGGCTCAGGGATCTGTTTTAAAAACAGAATCTGTCGGTGGTTCTGATGCACAGCCTGAGTTAGGAACCACAGGATCCTGCTGGGCCCAAAGTCTGTCATTCCTGAAGTGATTGGTCCTTCACCCATAGCCCTGTTAGCCCAGGTGATGCCCTTGGCAAAGGTGAGCCCCCGTGGGTGCTGAGTCTGCCGTGGACTTGGGCTCCCACACTATCAGATGGGGTAAGCCACCTGTTCAACAGGACAGCTGTGGGGGCCTGGGCCACTGTGTGAGTGAGTCCAGCATGTCTAGGGGGTCTTCATTCAGCAGATGTTTGATGAACATGGCATTTGCAAATGGCGGGCAGAGCAATTGTGTAAAGAGGGTACCTTCCAGCCATGTGGCACCTGGGTACTAATCCTACCCTCAGGTAACATGGGATGGTCTTGGTGTAACTCTCCTGCATTGCCTGGGAGAGGATTTTGGATGCTTTTGATAAGAATGCCTCAAAGGAACTTTATTATCACAAATGGCCCATCTTCTTGGACGCCGGTGGGCCCTACATGTCCCCTTTCCCTGCTGGAGCTCATTGTAATGCCCAGCCCACCTGCAGCCCCCACCTGGCACGCTGACCTTGCTCCTTACCCTTCAGCATATCCCCACTCCCTTCTCTGGTGGTAGGACCCAGCCAGGAACGTAGGAAATCTCGGCCCCTCCGTCCCTCCGTCCCTCCCGCAGCTGAGCGGCACCACGGCCTCTGTATCAGCCATCCCCTTTACCTTCCTTCCTGCCTCCAGTCTCCCATGATCCCTTAGTGCGGTAAATTGGATCCCTGCTTTTCTCTTTGAAGAACACGCTCTGCAGTAGAAACCGCTGCTGAAGGCACTGACCCTTACGTCTGGTGCCTGCACCGGCCACTCACAGTACAGGCGCCGGAAGTGGGTGGGCAGATAGATCAGTCTGACTCCCGTCCTGGAGCCCCATCCCAGGGCAGCAGGGCTGTGCAGCCCCTGGTGTGGGGGGCAGAGGCCAGCTGGCCTCTGGGCACGAGCTTGCTGAAGAATCTCAGTAGTTATTATAGCTTACACATTCAACGACTTCAATTTGGCATATGTCTTGAGGTGCTGGGTAAGCATCTTGTCAACCAGCACAGCTGACGAAGTTATGACATGAAGAATGGTTAGACTTTGCAGTTTTCCCCGACCTCCAGCTGATCCTGTGAAAATGTCCCTCCTCCTTCCAGTAAGATGATTTGTGCCCCAAATTTCCTCATCTCAGCGGGAAGGGTCTCTTGGCAAGGCAGAGTAGAAATTTGTTGTCATTCTGATACCCTGATTTTGTGTTCCCTGAGAGGAAGGCACGTTTCCTGTCTGCTTTGTTGCTGACCGTCAGGGTTGCTGCCCCACAGGATGGAGTGATGGGGAGGGATGGCTGGAGACACTTTCATGTTTTAAGATTTTATTTATTTATTCATGAGAGACACAGAGGCAGAGACACAGGCAGAGGGAGAAGCAGGCTCCCTACAAGAAGCCCGATGTGGGACTTGATCCCAGGACCTCAGAATCATGACCTGAGCCTAAGTCAGAGGCTCAACCACTGAGCCACCCAGACGTCCGGAGATACTTTCATTTTTAAGCTACTGTTCTCAGACACTAAACCTTGAAACATGGAATTTTCCCTTTTCTTAAGGCTGCCGTTCTAGGTGTCTCTTCTTAGCTAGAAAGTGACGAAGTTGGAACAAATCTCTTTATCCATGTTCTCTTTATCCAATTATCTGAGTGTGAAAAATCCTTTTCTACCCTTACGGTTACTCATCTATTTTTTCCTTTTTCCTTTTTTTTTTTTTTGAAAAACGATAAATGTAATACATGCCCATTATAGAGAAATGAAGAATTACAAGTTAAGAACCCGAAAGTAAAGTTCCTGAAGTCCTGCCACCCAGACATTCTAGTTTCATGGGTCTCTTCAGATACGTTCCTGTGAAAAGGAATATATATAAATATGTATTTTTACATAAATAGTATCATATGATAAACACTGGCTTGTGATGTTTTTTCACTTAGTATTTTGTGATCACATTTTCAGGCTGTTAAACACTAAACAGACATCTATATTGCCATATTTAATGGCTAGCTACGTGCTATTCTGTTGTATGGATGGACTATATATGTGTGTATTCACACACATATGCATTTATATATGTAAATGCATACATACACACACATATACATTTTTTTTTTTCTTATTCCTCTTACCAGACATTTAGGTTATTTCTGAGTTTTTGCCATTCTAAGCACTGGTAAAATGAGTTTCCTGATTCAGCTTGCTAATCTTTACATACATGTCCTAATGTTAGGGTGAGATTTTAGAACAGGACTAGCTAATATGTTCAACCATTTACCACATGCCACTCTGCTGAGCACTTTACATGTATTATTATTTTTTTTAATGTTTTTTTTAATTTTTTTATTTATTTATGATAGTCACATAGAGAGAGAGAGAGAGAGAGGCAGAGACACAGGCAGAGGCAGAAGCAGGCTCCATGCACCGGGAGCCCGACGTGGGATTCGATCCCGGGTCTCCAGGATCACGCCCTGGGCCAAAGGCAGGCGCCAAACCGCTGCGCCACCCAGGGAGCCCCCTACATGTATTATTTATTGAAATCTAGAAATTATTCTGTACAGAAACATTCTCATTTTACAGATGAGGACACTGAGGCCAAGAGAGGTTATATCCCTTGGTCAGGATCACGCAGCAGGCAAATCACAGAGCCAAGATTAGAAGCCAAGCTCTCTGACTCCAGAAGTTTCTGATACAAAATATTAGATCTGTTCAGCCTACCACTCTGTGATGTAAAACTGCCTGTCCCCTATTTCTTTCCCCCAAGCTCTGTGACCACCTTGCCTGAGGCCTGGCCTCTCGGAGTTTCCTCACACCCACAGTCACATGATAGGAACAGGAAAAGAAGGATTGGTGGTGCCACTGTGACCTAGATGTGGTTCTCAGTCCCTGGGAAATGCCTTGTAGAGAACCATCCAGGGCCAGTTGAAGGAACTTAGAGGCCCATGTTAGGGAAGAAGGGAGTATCTCTGCACAACTCTGCAAGCATGGCCAGCCTGGGGACTTGGCTCTGCTGAGCCAGCTGTCCTGGGAGGGCCTCGGCTCTTCCTAGAGCAGGTTCCTCACAGGAGCTGGGCTCTGGCTGAGGGGAGTCCTCACAGACCACTCTGGGACAGTTAGGCACATGAAAGGAAGTCTAAGCCCTCGGCAGGAAGTATACTAGGAAAAGAAGGGTGTGAGTAAGAGGCAGATTCCAGGCTGGGGGCCTTGGAGGTTTGCTGCTAGACTGAACAAGTCCAAGGCCAGAGCCCAGAAGATGAAACCAGTTTTGGAGAACTCACCAGTGAGCACTAGGACAGCCTTATGGCCCTGAGGTGAGACCAGGGTACTCTTCTCATGACCTTCACTTTGCCTGACCCATCCCTTTGAGGATAACCAAATTCTAGCTGCCTCAGACCCTGAGGCTTGCCCTGGAGCTGGGGCATGGGGTGTAGCTGGTCCTGGCAAATGGGCAAATCAAGGCACAGCATCTCCAAGCAGCAGAGGTTGAAGGATTCCCACCTTGGCTGTCTTGCAAGGCAAGTGTGTCTTGGCCTGGCAGAAGAGCCTGACAGGGAAGGCTTGCCCTCCACCCCCTGCAGCCCAGCTAGCTCTTCTTGATTTATCCATAGATTGAGCTTGATGATCTAGACTCATATTCATTCAAATAATCACATGAGTTATTTCTGCAATTTAGGTCTTCGAATAAGTGTACTTGGTTGCTGAATATGTGATCAGCCACAGATTTCTCATTCTTTAAAACCCAAGGAGCGGAAATGCCAATATAGAAAAGCTATCATACAACGGCAGAGATTTCCAAAGCACGAAAATCAGGCTGCTCAAAGCTCTGGCCCCTGAATCTCCCATCCCGCTGCCACTGGGCCCATCAGTGTTCTTGCAGAGCTCAAATTGGGGGGCTTTATCTGTAAAACCCCTGGGGGGATGACAATCAATGGATAATCTGCTCACATTCTTTTTACTTAACCAGAGAATTGGTTTGCCTCTGAAGTAACATTATCTAGAGGAGAAAATGCGTTTGAGGTCTTCAAAAGGGTATAGGTCAACTGGGAAAAGCCACCGCAGGCTTTTGAAGTTGCAAAGGTCAGTGTATGCTCTGGCTGCCCAGGCTCTGCTATATAACCTTTAACAGGTTCACCTCTTCCTCCTCCTCCTCCTCATCAGCACAGCCGTCCCCCTCAGAGCCCCTGGAACATGGAAACAGTCACTGAACAGGACTTACCATTCATTCGTTCTTTCACTTGTTTATTCAACAAGCCATTGTTGAACTCCTGCAGAGTTCCAAATACTGGATTAGACACGGAGATTTCAGAGAGAAGGCAGACCTGGGCCCTGCTTATAATCTCATGGGGAAGACAGGTGCAAACAGTTAAAATGCAGGTGTGGGGAAACCAAGGGGGGGCGGGGAGGAGAAAGGAGGTGCCTCCAGGCCCTGCCCTAGTGCCCCCAGTGTGGGCTCTGGCCCCCGTTCCCCATCCACAAATGACTGGACAGACCGGTCAGAACTCTTGAAGTGGCTTGGAGGAGAGGCCATTCTTGTTCCTTTCTCTGTGAACCACCCAGAAGCTGCAAACTGTCATGGGCCAGAGCTCAGTTGATGGAACAGGAGTCCCCGGAAGTGGTGACAGGTACACTGTGCACCTCAGTTGGGTTCTTCCTGTTGCCCTGGGGCTGGTAACACTAACTTGCACCCCAAAGCACAGAGGGGTGAAAGTTCTCCAGCCAAAATAAGTATTTGGGGACAGAATCCAAGAGTGTGGCCTAGGATAATAAGACATACTACAGTCATGATTCCAGGGCAGCCTTGCGTCTTTCTAGAATGACAATCTCATCTTATTTGACCTCAAAACTTACATGGTTTATTAAAAAAACAACAACAACAACAACTACACAAAGCACTGGAATGACACAAGTGACTCATGGTGGCCCTTTTGACAAGCTAGTGCAAAGTCCCTGGTGCTGCCCAGCCTCAGATAGCACTAGCCCCCCATCTGAGAGCTGCTTTCAGGAGCCAGTGCCTAAATCATGCAGTATTATATCCTACTGCTTTGTTGTCACTCACCAGACTGAGACCCCAATAAACTCTTTCTAGGTCTCTACCGGCTATTGTGGGAAATCCAAAACATGGGTTTGAATTTTGCTTTGCCATTTGTTATTATCATCACATTGGGCAAGCCACTCAGCTTCCTTGGATTTGTTTCCTCACCTGTAAAATGGCCATCGTACCATTTCACCTCGTTGTGGGGAGAGGACACACAAAAGCTCGCACCACACCTTGTTTATGAGATGATACGAGATACAGTGTGGAAAGAGCACTGGATAAGTCAGGCCAGAAGCCTGTGTGAACCTACGCAAGGAATTCACCTCTCAAACCTCAGTGGACTATTTCCTAAGTCTGGCCAGCCTCAAAGGATTAGGGTTAGAAGGATTAAATAAGAGGAATCATATGACAGTATTTTTTAAATACAAAATATGGGACAACTGCATATGTGATCTTAGAACCTGAGGCCGTGGGAGTTCCATCTCAAGTCAGTAGTACCAACGGGCCACTATCTTGGAAAGTATCTGAGTAAGTCCCCGGTGAATTTCATATTCAGCTCCAGATGGGGCTAAAGTATTTGCCTTTTCCTCGGCCTGGTAGAGTGGGCATCTATCGATCTGCACAGCTGAAACAGCCAGTGACCACTGGACTGAGTGACCCCAGGGCACGAAGCAAGGGAGGACTGGCCTGGACAGATGATCATCTTGTCTTCACCAAATGGCACCTGCCTTCGTCGGTTGGGGCTGCTGTAACAAAAATACCACAGACCGGATAGCTTAAAGAGCAAACCATTTATTTCTCACAGTTCTGGAGGCTGGGAAGTCCAAGATTAAAGTACCAGCAGATTCATTGTCTACTTAATGATTGGCGTCCTGGTTCATAAAGAGCTGTCTGCTCTCTGGGTCCTCACACGGTAGAAGGGGCGAGAGCTCTAGGGGCCCCTTTCTAAGGGCACTAATCCCATTCATGAGGGGTCCACCCTCATGACCTAATCACTTTCCAAAGGCCTCACCTCCAAATAACGTCACATTGGGAGTTAAGATTTCAACATAAGAAATTTGGGAGAACACAAATACTCAGTCCATTGATATACCCTTTAATAGGGAAAGTACTCTAGGCTTCCATGTGCCAGGGTGGGAACAGGCTTTCCCACTTGAGAAACAAAAGTCCCTATAGCTTTGGTTATTCTAAGCTGGTGAGGCTTGGATGGTAAGTGACACTTCCTGCTCTTGAAGAGCAGGAACACCTAGGGACCTGATGAAGCCTTTAGAGGCTGTGACCAGAGACCAGACAAGCTGGTTGAGTTTAGAAAAGTCCAGTAGGACCATCTACTTACATTGCAGTCATTTTAGCAGCTGTGCCAGGGTCTCAATGCCAGCATATAGCAAGTCCTCAGTAAAGTCTATAGAAGCAGTGAATGAGTCCTAGAGAAAGTAACACTGCAGGATCACACTACTGCTCTAAAGGCTCACAGATATTTCTTGTCCACTCCATCTCTAAAATCCATGGGTATAAACCACAGCTCTATAAGGCCTCTTCAGTTGTGTTCATCAGTCAGACACAGTTGCTTTCCCTGCCCTCTTGGTTACAACAAATGTCCTTTCAAGTGTAAGAGCCTGAGATCTGGTGAGGGGGTAGAGGGTGGAGGAGATGGTGCATGAGAGTTCTAGTTGCTCCACATTTTTACCAATGCTTAATATTATCAGTCTTTTACATTTTAGCCCCTCTAGAAGAGGGACGGGGACACTGTCCTCTTTGGACCTCTTGAAATTTATGTATTTATTAATTCTGCACTTTTGTTCAATCTCCACTCTAGGGTAAGCACTAGAGAGAACAGAGATGAGTGATCATGGTCTATGTTCCCACAGGCTTGCATCAGACAGCTGGGGTGACTCCTTCCCCCCCACCATTCCCCAGCTTTATTAACCTAGGGCAAATCTGTCCCACTAAGTCTTGGTTTCCTCAACTATAAGATGGGGTTGGCACTTGCAATGAGGAATGTCATAGGCCTGGTCTACACAGGTACTCAACAGATGTTAACACTGCCTGTTATTTTTCATTCCTTCTGCCTGCTGGCTGACAAATGCTAGCAGGCACCAAAGGTTTAAGAACAATTTGTGAGACGAGAACTTAATAATAATAGCTAACATTTATTGAACATTTACCGTGTGTCAAATGCGGTTCTAAGTGCCTTTCAGAGATTACTTTTAATATTTAAAATCTTATTGATTCCTGTAATTTTTTGCAAATTGAGAAAAGGCCCTTGTAGTTTGGTTTTCATGGGAGAGCATGTGGTTACAATGCATGCACAGGAACCCAGTGGGTTTCTAGGAGCATGATGCTAGAACCTCAAAGGTAGCAAGCCAGGATCTAATAGCTGCTTTGCCTCTACATGGGTGCTGATGACTTTCATGTACCTGCTCCTACCCTTTGTTCAGATCCTGAAGGTTAATGACTTAGAAAGATATGGCTTCTTGAAGAAAGATCAGTGTTCAGTAGAGTTGCAAGACCCTGGGTGAGTGGTTCCCATACTTGGATTCTTGTCCCTGAGAGATGGGGTTTTAGGGAAGATCTCTCCTTTCTCTGGGCCTCCTTTCTACTGCTGTTTAATGAGCGATCCCACAACTGAGTGATTTAAAACAAAAACCATTTATTATTTCTCATGTGTCTGTAGTCATCTGGTAGGTCACCTGGGGGCCAGTTGGATGGCCTTGATTGGAAGACCTAGCTTTGTTGCATGTGGACCCAGACTTCTCATGGTACAGACAAGGGTCTGAAAGAACAGGTGGAAGCATGTATATCCTCTTAAGACCCTGGCTCAGAACTGACACACTCGTATTTTCTTCACATTCTGTTGGTCAACCAAGTTAAAAGCCCAGCCTAGATACAAGGGCTGAGGAAATAGACTCCATCTGTTGATGGGAGCAGCTGCTAAGTCACGATGCTAAAGGTATAGGTCCAGGGAAGGGTGGAGAATCAGGAGTGCTTTTGAAATGCACCATACTCAGATCCCTTCCTGCACAACACTCCTGGGTCACTGTGAGGGGAAAAAAGGTAGGATTCCCATCATCTCAGGCCCAGGCTAGATGCACCTTTCCTGGATTTGGGATAAATTGACCAGGCACCCAGTCATTGTTGGTACAGAGCTCAGATCTAAATGGACAGAATTAGAGACATGTTTTTACTCAGCTACTCTTTCTGCATTTCTTGAGCATGACCTATGTGCCAGCTGCTGAGCTAAGCCCTGAGGATGTAGACTAGCTCCTGCTTTCAAGACACCCTCAGGCCTTTAGCATAACAGACACATAAAGCATTATGATGCAGCAGACATAAGTGTTTATGGAGTCGCAGAGAAGGCACCCCTGGACTTGTTTTTAACATAGAACCAGAGAGCTCCCTACAGTTTGGACTTCCTTCAGCCTAATTCTGAGGCAGATCCCTGGGTCTCTTTTTAGACTATATCCAGAGCAGGAGCCCTTAGGGCCCAACAGTTCCATTTAAACTCCATGACTCTGGAGTTAGCACTAACCAAACCGCTCCAGCACCGGGCAGCCAGGAGATGGAAAAATAGAACAAGGTGTCCAGAGCCTGCATGTGAATTTGATTAGTCTCCTCCTGTGCTCGAGGACTGTCTCTGTCTGCTATTTGCAGCCTCAAACCAAGGCTACAGGTTACTCAGCACTTGCAAGCAATTGGGACTTCAGAGGGAGTTCTATAAACCTTTGTGTTTCCCAGAACCCCTCCTCAAATATACACCCAGTTGGCATTTTTCCTTAAATATCACTCATTTTTAAAAGGGGGGCAGGGCGGGTAATGTTGGTGGTCCTGAAATAGATCACACTTAAAAATGCAGAGTAGCAGAGAGTCCATTCAAATTATTCTCTTAATAGAATTCTTCAGAGAGAGGAAGTGATGGGGGAACATAATCACTTCTTTTGTCGTTGGAGCAAAATCTAAGGACTGCAATCCATTTGTCTGCAAATGTGTCTCTTCAGTACAAATTGCAGCAAGCAATCCATTCCCAGGGTAAATGGTCTTTAATTAAAGTCAGTCAGTCGTCTCGGGTGGTTGGGGGGGGAAAGAGGGTTGTTTGAAACCCAAACCAATATAAATCTCCTTCCCCTTAAAAATAAAAAAGAATATATTTTTAAAATTACTTCCCCCCCCCCCTCCGATTTGATAATTAGGGAAAAGTTTTGTTGATAAGTAGAACTGTTCTGGCTCTACTCATGAGTAAAAATTTTGATAGTAAGGCCTAAGAAAAGCAGTATAAGAATTTCTGTAGCAATCCTGGTTAAAACACGTCCTCAAGCATTGATTTTTTGTAGCTGAAGTGCATTATGTGTTTTGCATGAGCTTTTGAAAGCTTAGATAAATGAGGTGGCTCAGAAAGCAGATAAAAAAAATGGAAGGAAATTATACTGATCCAAAAGAAGATAAATGTCCACTAATTCCCAGATTAACATTTTAGACTCCTGTGTTTTTATAGGGGAATTTTTACAATGCTGATAACGTGAGGTTGGTTTACAGTGTCACATACCAGGTAGAATCAACAAGGCCTTGTTTGAGTTCTGAGAGTCAGCTACACTCAAAAGGAAATAGAGTTAGTTCCACAACCTGGTGGTGCCCTGGTACCCATATTAGAACACAACACTATTCCCAAGATGATGTATTTTAAGGGTGACATTGACCCTCAGAGTCAACTGTGTTAGTTTGGACTCTCTGAGTTGCAAAAAACAAAGACTCAAGCCCATTTGGTTTAAGCCTAAAGGAATTTACTAGATCACTTTATTGAAATCACTAAGATTGGGCTTCAGGCAGAGCTTGATCCAGGCATCAGATGAGGTCAATAAGACTTGGTTTCTCTTTCTCTGTCGTGTGATCTACTTTCTCTCAGTTGGCTCAACTTGGCTCTTCCTTGATGATACCAATTTGGCTACAGCTACTTTAGCTTCCATCCACCCAATTTGTGCACAGCATAAAAGTGTCATTTTCTTAATTGTTTCAGTCAAAATCCCAAGATTAGCTCTGATAAGCTCTAGTTGGGCCCAGGGCTCTGTCTGTCCCTACCTTATGCTTATTTCCAGAGAAGTGAAAGGTGTGGATTGGCTGAGGTCTGGATCATATGCTCATCCCCATTGCTCAGGGTCTGGACAGTCCCACCCCAAGAAGGACCTGGACTAGGAGTGAGGGAAGAGAGGAAGTAGCCAGAAGGAGATTTTTTTTTAAGATTATTTATTTATTTATTCATATGAGAGAGAGAGAGAGAGAGAGAGAGAGAGAGGCAGAGACACAGGCAGAGGGAGAAGCAGGCTCCATGCAGGGAGCCTGACGTGGGACTCGATCCTGGGTCTCCAGTATCAGGCCCTGGGCTGAAGGCAGCGCTAGACTGTTGAGTGACCTGGGCTGCCCCCAGAAGGAGATAAAAGAAAGAATGCGTGGATACTGACCTTTGAAACCTCAGGCTTCTGCTACATCAGCTTTTGATTCTTTCCGTCCACAAATACCTGAGATCCCACAGCACATCTTCTGGAGATAGGTACAAGGGTTCCATGGTGAACAGGAGGGCCCACGCCCTGCCCGCGGAAAACAAGCTCAATCTGTCTGATGTATGTTAGTTAACTTAGGCTGCTGTCAAAACATACCATAGACTGGTGGCTTCAACAACAGAAATTTATTTCTTGCAGTTCTGGAGTCTAGAAGTCCTAGATCAAGATGCCAGCAACATGAGCTTCACTCTGACACCTCTTCTCTTGGCTTGTAGGCTGCTGCCGTCACGCTGTGTGCTGACATCTCACATGATTTCTTTGTGTATATGTCAGGGGAGAGAGGCAGAAGGACAGCGTGCTCTCTGGCATCTCTTGTTATCAGGACGCTAATCACATTAGAGGGTCCCACCTTCATGACCTTGTAACTCTATCTCCCAAAGGCCTCATCTCCAAATGCCATCATTTAGGGGTTAGGGTTTCAACATATGAATTTTGGGGAGACACAGACGTTCAGTCTATAACATCATCCTGGAACTTGAATCATGGTCTTCTAGCCAACTTGATGTTTTCCCGAGCACCTGCTGTGTGCCAGCCCTGGAAACAGAAAGATGAGGAGCACCAGGGCCCTGCCCCCCAAGCAGTGTAGGATTGGTCTACTCATGGTGTCTGGGGGAGTCTATAGCACCAGAAGAAGAGCACTTCGCTGTTATGCCTTTGCTCATTTTATTACTTAGAATGGGATTCTATTGGAGCTAAAAGAAAACCTAAAATAGCAGTGACTTAAACAGAATTGAATTACTTCTCTCCTACAAGTCTGGATAGTCGTCTAGGACTGGTATAGTAGCTCCACTCTCTCACAGGAACTCCAGTTCATCCCTTCCTCCCCACTGGTGCCTCTTCCTTGTGATCCAGGGTAGCTGCTTGGACTCTAGTCATCATGTCCACATCCCAGTAAGCAGGAAGGAAAAACAAGGAAGAGAAGGAATGTTGCCACCCTTCATACATATTCTCCAGGAGTTGCACCCACCATTCCCACTTATATCCCTTTGTGCACGCATGCCTGCATGTCGCAAGCAGCCAGGGAGGTTGAAGACCAAGTGTTTATTCTCACAGCCCCGTGCTCAGCCAAAGCTGTGGCTTCTGTTTCTCTGGAAATCAAGGAACAATGGACATTAGGGAGCAGCTAACAGACTCAGCCACGCTTCCTTCTGCACAGGGGTCCCTGCTCTTTCTTCTGGATGTCTCTCAAATGTATTTTTAAAAAACCAAGCTTACATACCACCTCCTCTAGGAGGTCTCCTTGGTTTTAACCCCAATTAAATAGTTCTATCCTTTTATTCCCCCCCCCACTTACTAATTATAATGAGGGATAATTTCACACAATAAAATGTACCCATTGTAAGCATACAGTTGAGTGCATTTACAGATGCTTTTAATCACCGCCAACATCAAGATACAGAACATTTTTTACCTCTTAAAGTTCCCTCATGCCCCATCGCAGTTCTTATTTCCTTAACTTCTGGCTCAGGCAATCACTGATCTGCTTGCTGTCAATATAGATTAGTTTGAACCTTCTGGAGTTTCTTACAAGTAAAACCATAATATAATATTAAATATAAAATGAACATAAACTCTTGTGTCTTGCTTTTTCACTTAACATGATGTTTTTGAGGTTCATCCACATTGTTGTATCTGTCAGTAGTTTGCTCCTTTTTATTGTTCAATCATGTTCCACTGTGTAGGTGTCCCACAGTTGGTTTATCCAGTCACCAGCTGGTGGACATTTGGATTGTTTCCAGTTTGGAGCTATTACAAATACTGCTTTGTAGCTTCGTGTACTGGTGGTTGTGCAGATGTATATTTTCATTTCTCTTGTGTATAATATACTCAGGAAAAGAACTGCTGGGCATTCGATGAAGTACATGTTCAACTTTGTAAGGAACTGCCAGACTCTTTCTCAAAGTAGCTGTACTATTTTCCATCCCACCAGTTCTAGTCGTTCCACATCCTTGTCAACACTTGGTATTGTCAGCCTTTTAAAAAAAATGTTAGCTATTCTGGTGGAGATGTATTGATATCTCATTGTTGCTTTTTTTTTTTTTTTTTAAAAAGACTTTATTTACTTATTCATAGGGATGCAGAGAGAGAGAGGCAGAGACACAGGCAGAGGGAGAAGCAGGCTCCATGCAGGGATCAGGCCCTGGGCACTAAACTGCTGCACCACCAGGGCTGCCCTTATTGTTGCTTTATTTACACATACACATCTCTCTCTCTCTCTCTCTCTCTCTCTCTCTCTCTCTCTCTCTCCATTATCTATTTCTTTTATTACAGAATATTAACAAAACATTGATTGTTCAGTGTTTAACATTGTCATAGCTGATCCTGATACAGTGTGGGTTCTTTCTCTTTCCTACGTAACTGTTTTCTCTGCAGTTTGTAATTGTCCCACCTGTTTGCTGCTTAGTTTGTCACAGTTATCACCCCATGTCCACCTTCTCCCTACTATGTGGATTCCTCTCAGCATGTTCAAGTGCATTAGGTATGGCACTGATTTCTTCCTCTTGAAGAAGTCCCCCCCCGAGCCTCCAACCTGCTCCATTCTGGAGACTTGACTCTCAGTCCTGCTGTACAGCGGCTCTATCTCCTGCTTTCTGTCTCTCTCTCTTTCTCTCTCTCTCTGGGGATCTTTTGGCCTCTCCTGTTCTTATTTTTTAATAGTTAATGTTGACATATAGTCACATGCCATAAAAGTCACCCATTTTTTAGGTGACATTCAGTGAATTTCATTATATTTACAGAGCTGTATAAACAGTACCACAATCTAATTTTACATTTTCAACACCGAAAAAGAAACCTTGTGCCTATTCCCACCCTCAGCCACAGTCCCTGTCTCTGTACAGTGGCCTTTTTTGGACATTTCATAAAAATGGAACCATACAATCTTTGGTCTTTTGCATCTTCTTTCACTGAGCATAATGTTTTCAAGGTTCATCTGTGTTGGACCATGCATCACTTTCTATTTATTGCTGAATAATATTTCATGAAGGATATAGTGCATTTTAAATATGCATTAATCAGCTGATGGACATTTGGGTTGTTTCCATCTTTTGGCTGCTATGAATAATGCTGCTGTGAACCTTCATGTACAAATTTTTGTGTCAATGAATGTTTTTATTTATTTGAATGTGTGTGCCTCAGAGTGGAATTGCTGGGTCATTTGAGGCCTCTTTGTTGAACTTTTTGAGAAACTGCCAAATTGTTTTCTAAGGAACCTGCTCTATTTTACGTTGCCACCAGCAGTGTATGAGGGTTCTGATTTCTCCACTCCCTGACCAACACCTGTTATGGTCTGTCATCCTTTTTATAATAGCGATCCTAGTAGGTATGAAGTGATCTCATAGTGGTTTGGATTTGCATTCCCTTAACACCTAATATTGTTGGGCATCCTTTTGTGTGCTTATTGATCATTTGTATATCTTCTTTGGAGAGATACATATTCAAATCCTTTGCCCATATTTTAACTGAGTAATTTATCTTTTTATTGTTGAGTTGTAAGAGTTCTTTCTATATTCCAGATACCAGTCCTTTTTGGATATAGTTTGCAAATATTTCCTTCCATTTTTTAGGTTGTCTTTCACTTTCTTGGTGGTATATTTTTCTTTTCTTTTTAAGATTTTATTTATTTATTTGAGAGAGAGAGACAGTCTGAGATAGCAAGAGAGAGAGACAGCATGACTGAGGAAGAGCGGAAGAACCAGGCTCAGCAGGGAGCCCGACGAGGGCTCCATCCCAGGACCCTGGGATCATGATCTGAGCCAAAGGCAGATGTTTAACCCACTGAACCACCCAGGTGCTCCTTTGACTTTTGTTTTCAACAAAAGTTTTAAATTGATTGTAGTCCAAGTTACCTGTTTTTTCTTTGGTTACTTGGACTTTTGAGATGTCATATCTAAGAAACCATTGCTTAACCCAAGGTCACGAACTCCTGTGTTCTTCTAAAAGTGTTTCATATTAGCCCTTATTTTAGAACTGTGATCTATTTTGAGTTGCTTTATGTGTATGGTGTGAGGTAGGAGTCCAACTTCATTCTTTTATGTGTGGATATTGTCCCAGCACTACTTTTTGAAAAGACTATTCTTTCTCTATTGAGTGGTGTTAGCATCCTTGTCGAAAGGCAGTTGACCATAATGTAAGATTTTATTTCCGGATGTCAGCTCTATTCCATTGATCTCTATACCTGTCCTTATGCCATTATCACACTGTCTTGATTATTACAACTTTGTAGTTTTTAAAACAGGAAATGGGAGTCTTCCAACCTTGTTCTTGTTCAAGATTGTTTGGGCTATTGTTCAGCTTTTCCTTGTAAGAGTGCTTGTACTTCTATATGAGTTTTAACATCTGCTTGTCAACTTCTACAAAAAAAAAAAAGCAAACTGAGATTTTGATAGGAGTTACATTGAATTGATTTGGGGAGTATTGCCATTTGATATTACTAAAGTCTTCTAATTCACAAATCTGAAACATCTTTCCACTTATTTAGATTGTCTTTAATTTCTTTCAGCAGTGTTTTCCAGATTTTAGTGTATAGGTCTTGAAATTCTTTTTTTTTTTTAAGATTTTATTTATTTATTCATGAGAGACACACACACACAGAGAGGCAAAGACACAGGCAGAGGGAGAAGCAGGCTCCATGCAGGAAGCCCGACGTGGGACTCGATCCCAGGACTCCAGGACCACGCCCTGGGATGAAGGCAGGCGCCAAACCGCTGAGCCACCCAGGGATCCCCTTGAAATTCTTTTATTAAATGTATACCTGATATCTTATTCTTTTTGGTACCATTTTAAGTGGAATCATTTTCTTAATTTTCTTAATTTTCTTAATTAATCATTTCTTAATTGCTATTTTATAAAAATACATTTGATTTTTGTATATTGATATATTTTACAGCGTTGCTTACCTGGTTTATTCCTTTGCTTACTGCTTGGGAGAAATGCTCTCCATCTCTAAATCAGAAATGATCTCTCTGATAGATGTACCCCCCAGGCACAGGCTGGGACCATAGATCACAGGCAACCGATTTAATCTGCTTATTTAATTATTTAGGATTTTAAAATTGCTTAGGATTTTTTTTAAAGATTTGTTTATTTATTTGGGCGGAGCAGAGGGAGATGGAGAGACAGTCCCAAGCACTCCTTGATGAGTGCAGAGCCTAATATAGGGCTTGATCTCGCCACCCCAAGACTTCCACCTGAGCCAAAACCAAGAGTTAACTGCCTGCACCACCCAGGTGCCCCAGTTCCTTAGGATTTCTTACATGTAAGATTAGTCCTCTGCACACAGATAGTTTTACTTATTCCTTTCCAATGTGGATGCCTTTTGTTTCTCTCCCTTGCCTAACTGCCCTGTCTAGAATTTTCACTACAATGTTAAGTAGTCTTTGTTCTTGATCCTGGAGATGGGGGGCTTTCACCCTTTCACTGCTAAGTATGTTGTTATCTGTGAGTCCTTCTTGCTTTAAAACCTCAATTTAAAAAAAAAAAAAAACAATTTTCTGGATCCCTTGTCTTTATCTTTCTTGGTTTACCCCATCCAGTAGTTTCCTGGACAAGAGTGCATTGGGGAGAATTGAGAGGGTAAAATATTTGAAACTTTTTTTTTAAATTTATTTATGATAGTCACAGAGAGAGAGAGAGAGAGGCAGAGACACAGGCAGAGGGAGAAGCAGGCTGCATGCACTGGGAGCCCGACGTGGGACTCGATCCCGGGTCTCCAGGATCGCGCCCTGGGCCAAAGGCAGGCACCAAACCGCTGCGCCACCCAGGGATCCCAAAATATTTGAAACTTTTAAAATTAGAAAATGACTCCATTCTCTACTCTCGTGCTTAATTGCTAAGGGGCTAAGTAAAGAATTGCAAGATGAAAGTCATTTTCACTCAGAATTTTGAAATGGGTTCCTTGTTTCTGTCTCCTAGCACTCCTGATAAGTCTAATGTCATTCTGACACCTGATCATGTTTTGAAATTTCATGATGACATGTCTTGGTGTGAATCTCTTTTTAGCCATTATGCTGGGAAATCAGTGGATCTTCTCAGTATGCAAACCATATCCTTTGGTTCTGGGACGTTTTCTTGAACTATTTCTTTGATTATTTTCTTCTCTCCATTTTTTCCATTTCTGAAATTCCTGTAATTTCGATGTTAGGCTTCCTGAGTTGGTCCTCTAAACTTATTTTTCTTCTATTTTCTGTCTTTTTCCCCCTTTCACCACTTAAAAAACTTTTTTTAGTTTTACCCTGGGAAATTTCCTCAAGTTTATATTCCAGCTCTTCTATTGGCTTTTTAGTTCTATTGTCAAACTGTGTATTAATTCCAAGAATTCTGTTTTATTTTGTGAATGTTCTACTTTGAATATACCTTTCTTATCTCATGGATGCAACCTGTCTCTATGAGGATATTATTCTGTGTAGTTTCCTTCCTCCTGCAGAGCCTCTGTGTCCCCTAAATTTACTTTTCCTATTTGCTTATATATGTATGTACATCCAGCTCACATATTAGTTTTTCCACAAATGTTTGGGGATCCCTTGTTGTGTGCTCATGTTAAGTGTGGGGAGGAAAACAAGATGGTTGAAGCTCCAGTGTGGTGACTGGGCTTTATTGGCCAATGACTCATTGTAGGATGATCTGACAGGGGACCTCTTGATATAGGTTCTTGCTTTCTAGAGCTAGTCAGACTCTGCAGAGGGGTGTTTCTATTCATCTACCTAGAGGGTGGACTCCTAGTTCTAGCTTGTTGAGAGTCATGTGGGTAAGAGGGCTAAGGAACAGTGGGATAGTCCAGAAACCTTCACCTAACCTCATGCTCTCAGGAAGGGGCTCTGTGCCTCTTCCAGGTATCACACAGTCCACAGGACCTCTGTCCTACTCCCTCTCATGATTCAAGCTCTAGTTTTGCTGGAGTGAGAAGGGGATATGTTCTTGGCTATGGGGAGGCTAGGGGTCTTACTGCCTTTAAGCTGACTTTAAACAAATCCTCCTGTTATTTCACTTCCAGAGATGCCTGATGTCACCAATTCCAGAGCCATTGGGGTTGTTGATATAGACCTGGTGCTTGTTTGCTTTCAGCATCATGGCTTAGCTTCTGCTTTCTTGGCTTTGCTAAGTCAGTGTTATGCATCTCTCTCCTTTCCAGCTGCCAGAACTTTGTTGCGGTTGTCTTTTTCTCTCTTTGCTTTGTCCTTGTGGATTGATACCTTTAAAACATTCTCACACTGTTGTTTTAGTGGAGTTTCATAGGAGAAATAGAGGTTAATGCATTTACCTAGCCCATTGTCTTTAACCACAATCTCTTGCACTGCTAATTGTGTGGTCCGCTGAGCCTCAGCATCATCAACTGTATCAGTTATGTATTGCCACAGTGATGCTGCCTAACAAACTTGGACAGACCTCACTGGCATGCAACAAAAAGTGTTTATTTAGCATGAGGGTCCTCAGGGTTCAGCTGCTTCTGGCTGAGCCAGCTCAGTGACTGCTGATCTTAATGGGCTCACCCTCATGTCTGGGGGCAGCTGAGTGTGGTCTAGGAGAACTTTGACTGGGACAACTAGGCAACTCAGCTCTGTTCCATTTGTCTTCCGTTTTCAGCAGGCTACTCCAGGAATGGTCTCATGGCAATGGCCAAGGGGCAAGAAAGCAAGAGAAAACACGCAAATACTTCTTCAAGCCTCTACTCACATCACGTTTGCTGTCATTGGTTAAAGCTAGTTGCATAGCTGAGGCCAGAGTAAAAGGACAGGGTCAGACACTCAGAGAGGCAAAGGGTGCTAACACAACATGGAATGAGGAACTGGGGCCATTGGTGAAGCCTCTCTGCCATGGTTGTCTAGGCCTGGCTCTGGAGCAGAGTGCCCCTACTGTTGAGTTTTCTACTAAACCCAGAGTACATTGCCTAAACTGGGAACCTGGGGTCCTGCCACCCTGATCTGTATTCAGTTGACAGAGTCATTCCTTTGCTTACTACTTGGGAGATAGGCTCTCCATCTCTAAAACAATCAGAAATTATCTCTCCGATAGAGAGATGTACTCCCCAGGCATAGGCTGGGGCTGTAGATCACAGGCAACCGATTTAATCTGCTTAATTATTTGATTCAATCAGAAGTTGGCTTAATTATTTTCTTGCTTCTCACCTCTTTTTAATCCATTCTAGAAACTGATTATGTCTTTAACACCAACCCAGAGATAAGTGTTTCAATTGGGAAATGTAATTAGCCAAGGAAAATGAACATGGGCACTGCCTTTTGTCAAAGTACCATTAAAGCCTAACTCTGGTCAATACCAATGTGGTGTGAAGACAGAAAGCACAGTTTGCACCTCTTGTGACCAGAGAGGGGAGGCCCACAGGAGGTAAGGAATTAGTCATCTTGGCATCTCAGTAAAAGAGGCTCATTAATTCATTCATTCATTCATGAGGCATTTCTAGGCCAGTCCTGGGCTGCTGCTAGAGATGCACAGGTGAGCTGGTGGTGTCCCTTGCCCCAAAATAGTCTACAGGGAAGGATCTACACATAATTGTGATGTGCAAAGTGTAGAGAGCACAAAGGAGCTCCTGATTCTACCTCTGGAGCTTCATAGAGCCAGTAACATTGAACTGGGCCGAAAACATTGAGGGAGCACAAAGGAGCTCCTGATTCTACCTCTGGAGCTTCATAGAGCCAGTAACATTGAGCTGGACTTCCTGGGCAGGAAGGACTAAAACGGCATTGTAGGTGGAAGGCATAGCATATGCAAGGGTATGGCAGTGTGAGAGCTCAGGAGGACATGCAGAGGCAACTAGAGCAAGGTCACCAAGGGCCTCGTAGGCTGTGCTAAGGCATCCGAGAGCACAGATGTGTGGGGTGTCCTTGGGTCATTTCACTTTTCAGTTCCTCTCTCCCTGCTAGGAGTACTAGGATTCTCCTAAAGTGTTTGTTTTAATAGAAATTTTAAAATACATGACTTTTGAGGGAGACTGAATAATCTGAAACCTGAGGGATGGATTCAGGGCAATTGAGAACCACAGATGTGCATTACCTAGAACTTAAGATAGGAGGGCAGGGGAAGGGAAGGAATTCTCAGGCAGACGGTCCAGCCTGGGCAAAGGCTTGGTGGTATGGCACATTGAATTGTATGACTGCAGCATGAAATGGAAACGTGGGTAATGAGCAACCCAGGTAGGCAGGACCAGGTCCACCAAGGGCTATTTATTTATTTATTTTCAGAAAAACACCTAGTTTTATTTCTCTTTTTTTCTTTTTTTTAAATTTAAATTCAGTTTGCCAATATATAGTATAACACCCAGTGCTCATCACATCACGTGCCCTCCTTAATGCCTGTCATCCAGTTACCCTGTCCCCTCACCCTCCTCCCCTTTTGCAACCCTTGTTTCCCAGAGTTAGGAGTCTTTCATAGTTTGTCTTCCTCTCTAATTTTTCCCCAGTTAGAGGCCAACTGCTTGGCCTAAGCACCTACAATGGGAAGACTGCAGACATGGGAGCCTTCCTAATGCTGCTTGGGCTGTAACTGTTGCTTCAGGGCCCCTCCTAATAAGTCTTCACTTTTTCAAAAGCTCTAAGTGTTCAGATCAGTGGTCACTGGTTTCCTTGGCTCTCTGCCCGAGATCAAAGCATGTCTGAAATGTGGTAAGGTGGAGAGGTTACCTGGAGAAAGGGAGGGAGGACCCTCTGCTACCAGGGCCAAGAAGAGGCTGAGTCACCACACCTGCACCCACCTGGTTCCTCTTTACCTTAACCCTCAGCTGTCCTTAGAGAAGAAAATCCAGCTGAGGAAGACCGAGAGCTAACAGAAGTTCCCAGGCTGCATCTCACTGTAGGGGACCCACCTGCTATCTACCACCCTGTCTGCTCCGTATGCACTTGTGTGTGTAACAGAATGGGTACAATTCTCTATCCTGCTCTGTCACTTGATAGGACCTCACAGCCTCTTTCCCTGCCTTCCCCAGGTGGAACCCTTCTCCCTGGGGAAACAACTAGTGTAGGGTAAGAGTGCTGACACTGTGGTTCCAGTTGATGTGCTGTGTGACCTTGGACAAGTTGCTCAACCTCGCTAAGCCTCAGCCTTGTCATCTGGCAGTGGAGAGAACATAACCTCCTCAGCCCTGGAGCTGAATAAAATGTTCTGTTTGGCACTCAGCATGCAGGACATAACGAACAGGTGGCTGTGGCTATGGCGGGGGCTGCAAGACCCAGCTCACATTGCTGCCCAGTGGACTGAGTAGCCTTGCATGCCAGTTGTTAATCTCCATGGGCCTGTTTCCTCCTCAGGGAAATCAGGGTGATGGCACCCCGTGGGGTGGAAGGATCAAGCAGGTGCATTGCTGTGTGTGAAGAGTTTGAAAATGAATGCTTTTGTCCCTGTCATCTCTTTTCTGTCTCTCCGTGGAGCCTAATCCAGGGCATGGAGGGGTTTTACTCTGTTAGATGATTTGAGAGCTCCTCGAAGCCCCCAGCCAGAGCCAGCAAATGGGCCTTGGTGAGAACACAGGAGGTGGAGATGGTCTGGTCTGCACCCACCTACCCTAGAAACAGGCAGCAGGGCCCCTGCCCCAGGCTGTGCAAGAGGAGGCCCCCTCAGCTAAAGGACATGCAATAACCAAGGTCCTGCTAAAATCGGGGATGGCCAGATCCAGCTCATCATATCACATATTACTCAGGCCTTTCTCCTGTCGTCTGTGGGTCTCAGCATCAGTCTGGTCTGGGAGTACGGGACTGCTTAGGAGGAGCGGGATAGACAGGGAGCCTTAGCAACCGATGCGGGCTTCTATCCGGAGCCTTGGGTCCCAGCCAGACTGGCTGGCAGAACTTTCAGCCACACAAGGTTCTCAGATCTTCAAAGGCAGCAAGCATGTGTCCTGAGCACAGAGCCTGGCAGGAAGACACCAGAGCAGGAGACTGGGGGCTGTGTGGAGACATGACAGGGTTTTGATAACAGTGTCTACCTGACATGTCTGAAAAATCAGGCGTGCATCTTCTTGGCAGGGCATGCAATTTCCTGCTAATGAGTTGTGAGAGGCTGGAACAAGTCATCAGAAGGCTGGGCTGACTTCTTCCCAGGGGGGCTGCCAGGAGATGGAAGCCAGGCTCCAGCCCTCTCCCCTGGGGCGCTCGGCTATTTGGGGATCATCTCTGGTGCAGGACAGAACTAAAACCTAGTGGACCTTGACCCCTTCCCTAGAGCTTCCCCAAACCCCTGGCTACATTTCTTCTGCTTCAGCAGAGTCTGTGCAAAGTCCCCTCTCCTTCAGGCTCTTGGAGAGACAGAAGCCAATAACACCAGCAATGAGGGGCACCTCTGTAGTACTTCCCTGCTTGCAAAGCAGCACTCACATTTTTTTGTCCTATTGGACCTTCGTAATAATCTACATGGAAGAAACTGAGGCTCAGAGAAGCAAAATAACGTGTCCAAGATCATTCCATTTAGTGCGTATATTTATTTAAGGTAATGCTAGCTGCTGTAATAAATAAACACAGAGAGCTCAATGGATTGAGACAAGAGGCATTTATTTCTTGCTCATGTAAAGTCAAATTGATGGAAGGAGGAAGGGGCTCTGTTCCTCAGGATCACATAGGGACCCAAGGTGATGGAGGCTCTGTCACCTTCAGGTTGTTACTCCCAAGGTTACCTTGGCCACGGAGCATCCCACAGGTGGATGAGGCAGCCTCAGAGTGGTGTATGTAATTTTTGCCCACATTCCATTGGCCAGAACTTGGTCATACAGCCCCACCTAAATGCAGAAGGGTGGGACATACAATTTCCTACTAAGCAGCAGTTTCCCCATGGTGGCTCTGCACCAGTGAAGGGGAGTGTGATCTTTGCTGGGTCTAGGACACAGTGTTTTCCTGGAACAGAGGTTGGGAACACTGGATCAGAGTTTGATGGGAGAGTGGTCACATAGAGGTCAGCAAGTGCCCAACATGGATCAAGACTGGAAGAAGACACAGGATGTCCCTGACCCTGCAAGGAGCCTGGACTGCACTGTCCCAGCCTTTTCCACTGCCTCCCCATGGCCCTTCAGTTAGCTTCTAATCCACACAGCTGCCAAGGGCCTGCCCTGCTGACACACCTCTGTGGCTCCCCACAGCCCTCTCAAAAGAGTCCAGGCCCTTTGGTCTGGCATTCACAGGCCCCCACAGGAAGGCTCCACGTTAGCTTACAGCGTTTTCCTCTCCACACCCCCCCACCACCATGCTGTGCTCCCCCCGACCAGCCTCTTACTATGGGGCCTTTTCACATCCTCTGCCCTCTGCCTGAGTGTCTTTCCTCCAGTTTTTCACCCTGCAGATTTCTACTCATCCTTCCTGATCCAAATCAAAGGTTGTCTAGGAGGCCCCATTCAGCAGAGTGAGCTAGCTGCTTAGCCAGCTTTCACTAACGGTTTACTGTGTGCCAGGCACTGTATAAAAGGCTTTATAGGAATTAACTCGTTCACAGCCTGCCAAGCCCCTGAGACGGGCATCCCATTGTATGGACGAGGAGTCTCCGAGAGAGACAGGAACTTGTGTGAGGTCACGCAGCCAGTAAGTGGCAGGCAGATTGCAAAGCCAGGTACATGTGCTCACAGCTGACACAACCACTGGCTAAACTCCTGCCTTTTATTAGCACCTGTCACAATATACCATCATTGTTCATTTACTTAATAGTTGGCCATGAATCTGCTGTCTTTCTGAGAAAGCGGCTGCGGACATCCTGCTGGCCCTAGTCATGGCCCATCCATTCTGGAATCTCCCTCACCACCATCCCCACCACCACCATGCCGAAGTCTGGGTGGCGATTTTCTCTCAAATAAATCCCTCGCCCTCCACTGAGAAGCAGAACCAGAAATTCCTCAAGTTATTGTCTGTCATAATCCCCTCCCTGCTTGCCTGTCAGTTTTTGAAAGTTAACCTGAAACCATTTGAAAATGATCTGAGAGACATAGACCAGCCTTCTCTTTGCATGATTAACTACGATGGCTTTTTAATGATTTGAGCTGTGCCTTCTGCGGTTTGACAAAAATGGATTACCATATATTTCTGAAAACCATGCCGCTGAAATCAGATTTTTTCCATTTTCTCGGTCATTCTCACAAACCTTTGCTGAAAATGACAAATACTCCAGGCTTTAATTGTTCAGTCGCACAAGGGTGGCACCTCCCGAGTTCCGAGAACTGCTCTCTTCGAGGAAAGCCTTGAAAGGCTCCTGGGGTTCGATCTTTAGGAAATTGAACTATGTGTTTTCTCTGAAGCAGGGAGAGCTGTCTTCTGGGCTTGGCGTATTTGCTGCATTTGTGAATTGCTTTGGCCCCAAGATCCAAAACAGAGGCAGTTTTTACGCAGGGCTGTCACACCAGGCATGCAGAGTAGGTGGGTGTGGGCAGAGGTGAGGGGCCTCTCCCTACTCAGCCGTGCACAGACCTTCCCCCTCCTGCTCCCCCTTTCTGCCAGGCTCTATGCCTTATCCAAGTTGCCCACACCTTCAGACCGGGGTATTATCAGTCCCTTTTGACAGATGTAGACTCACGGCCCAGAGAGGTTAAGTGACTTGGTTATGGCCACACAGCTGGTAATATAGGAGCCAAGCCTCAAACATTTTGACCGGAAACCTGTGCTTTTTCCGTTATCACTACTGCCTCTAAAAACACCAAATTCCATCAAATGAAGGGTGACTCACAGGCACCCCCTACAGCCCATTTATATTTAAAGAAAAAAAACCTCTGCCTGTATACCCACTAATGCCCATCTCTCTAGTGATGTGTGTTATCTGACATTATCCCCATTTCACAGATGAGGATGTTGAGGCTCATGTGGGTGAAGTAGCTAACCAGAGGTCACACAGCTAGGAATAGCCAAGGTAAGATTTGACTCTATACCTGCCTAACTCCAAAATAATTTCCTCACCCATCCTTTGTAGGAAATAAAAATCTGTGCCCCTCACCTCATTAGGTGGTTAACATTAGATAAGTCTGGCAGGGGGAAGCCTGCATTACTTTTTGTGTAAAATGTGTACAGTATCTTTTCAGTTAAGGAAAGGGGGTGGTGTGGCTTCTGTTAGATTCTAGAAGGAGCCTATGGAACGAAGAAAGGGAAGGTGCCTGGTCAATAGAGTGGGGCGAGTCAGTCCCCACCTCTTCCCTGGATGCTGGGAGTGAATCAGGTGGGCCCATCAAAGGCTTGAGGGGGAGAGGGTCACCTGGTCAGGCCTCTGGTCATGCTCACTCTGGCTCCTTCTCAGTTCTCCAGGTTAACTCAGTCCATATTTACACAGAACATCCTGAGTGCCCAGCATTATACTGGACTCTTTGATGACTCCTATGGTGAATATGGTCAGGATCTCTGCCTTCTGGGGCTTCGGCCTGTCAGAGAGACAGACAAACACAGATCCTCCTGTGAGTCAGCCTGGGGTAGCTGATTAGTGGTGAGACCCATAATGGGGCAGGGAGAAAGCGTCACCCCTAGAGGGACCTGAGAAGGCTTCATGGAGAAAAGGGTGCCAGGCTGATCTGTGTCAGGGCAGGCCTCCCGCAGGGAGAGGCACCCAGCTCTTCACACATGGGCAATGCCTAGCACCTCTGGGGCATCGCTCCAGCCCACAGGCGAGGAGGGGGACTGGGAGTCTTAACACTAATGGGCACCTCCCTGGGATCCTCTCAGACCCTCTGAGTCTAGCCGGGGTGGCACAGCAATGCAGTGCAGAGTCTCCAAAGCAGACGGCCTGAGTTGAACCCTGATTCCACCATTCATCATCCTCTGGAAATTCTCATGACAACTCGAAACGTTGGTTTCCCCATCTGTGGAAGGGGGACATGAACTGTGCCTTCCTTGTAGGGTGGTTGGAGGCTTTAAAGAGGTGCTGCCTGCGGGTGCTCAGCAGCAGGGTGTCCACCTCTACACGGGCTGATAGCTGTTACTTTGTCTCTGCTGGGGCCCATGTGGGCAGCTGTGAGTCCAGCATTTTACACGCACTGTGTGATCACTCACCCTTGGGATGGTTCTGCACAGTAGAGTTATTGTTGCTGCTGTTGTACAGATGAGGAAACTGAGGCAGCCAGTAAGTGTGGCTCCAGGCTCAACCCTTCTTCTAGCCCATTCCCTGCCAGCTCAGCCATCCCAGCAAGTGGAGGATGCTGCCCTGGAGCTTAGCTCCGTACGTACCAGGCTCTCCCAGCACTGCCTCTACCACGTGTCTATTTCTTGGGGTGAATAGGGCCTCTTTGATTTCCTTTCGTTTCCCTTTTCTAAAAATCATCCTTCATCTTGTTATTGGAGCTACGCATCTGCGTCTCTTGGCTCTGGTCCCCAGGATGTGTTTGCCACAATCAATGCATAGCTCTGTGTGGCCACGATATATATCCAAGATGGCATTGTGACCCTGTGCCTCTGGGCCTGGGAGGACAGCTGGGGGCTCCCCTGATGGGGCTGACATGAGGCCACTGGCTGACATTGCCCTGCACTCAGGGTTAATTCTTCTTGTTCCTGGACTGGTGAACAGCTGCCCCCCAGCTTGGGGGCATCGCCAGCGGCCCTCCGATGGTCTCAGAGCATGAGCCCAGGTGCTCCCTGCCATTCTGCTACCCACCCACAAGTGACTAGTGGGTGCTCGCTAACCAAGAGGGATCCCCGCTGGGTCGCCCTCCCAGCCACTCTGCACACAGCAGCCAGAGGATCAGGTCCCTAAGCCATCCAGGCCTCTTCCTGAGTCTCCGGGTCTGTGTAGCCTGGCCCCACCCCCTCGCTCCCACTACTGCCCTTCTTCCTCACTGCATGTGACCTCTCCTCTGCTCCACAAACATGTCAAGACTTCCCCCACCTGCCGCTGTTCTCTTTGCTGTGCATTCTACTTCTCATGCCCCACCCCCTCTTTTGTCCTGTGCTTCCTTCAGGCCTCAGCTCAAATGCCACCCCTGTTCTGGCCTCAGATCCTGTCCTCTCTTCCTTTATCACAGACATTACTTTGTAACTGGATGTTGTCTGTGTGACACCTGGTTGGTGCAATCCTCCCCCACCAGACCTGCAGCTCTCTGAGCATGGGGATCAGGACTGTGTGCTCCCCACTGTGCTTCCCTACCAGGCACATCCTGAGCATTCAGAAATGTGGTTTGGGGTGAATAAATAAATCCTGAGCGAGCACCTTAATTCCTTGAAGCCTTGATCTTCATCTGTAAAGGAGGGACAGTAACAGAGTTGTCACGAGGTTTAAAAAAAGATGTTTATGAAACGTATAGCATGATGCCTGACATGAAGCGAGCGCTTGGCCAGTGCTAGCTGCAGTTATTTCTGTTTACCTCTGATGAGGAAAGGGTTGTGGTTGGCATCTAGGAGAACTCCACATTGCACAAGCAAACCTTAGTGGAGGGCCAGCCCTTGGCCAAGACCTCAGGGTGTCATGGGATTGGTCTCTGACCCCAGTGCCTCACACCACACAGGAGCAGCTTCTGATGAGGGCCACTGACTATCAGGAAGGCTTCCTAACCTGGGAATGAGGCCATAGGAAGATGGCATCCATTTCTTCAGCAAAATTGGAGGTGCCATGGCTCTGTGGGGCCTGGTCCAGCTTAGATTAACCAGGCTTAAATTCAGCCCCAAAGATACTCACCACCCAGGGTTGGACTTGAGAAAAGGACACAGATGACACAGATTACCATAATGAAAGTGGAAAGAAATTCTTTTAATAAAAGAGTTCAGAGGAGCACAACCCCAGGTCCAGATGGGGGGAAATCAGGGATGCCTTCATGGGGGCAACAGCATTCTCTCTAGAACTTAAAGTAGACATTGGATTCAGAAATGTGTAGAGACATCTGGGGTAAGAGGAGGCGTTCCAAGCAGAGATAACAGCTTGAGTAATGGGCTGGAAGCCTAGAAAGAAGGGACCACAGAGAATCAGTAGTCTAGCTGGAATGTGGAGAACATAAAAAGACTAGTAAGAAATCGGGCTGGAAGGGCACTGGATCACTGGCCTCTTCCAAAATAATGCTGTGGACAATGGTGGCAGATAACAATGAGCATTTTTTAAAAAAAGATTTTATTTAATTATTCATGAGAGAGAGAGAGAGAGAGAGAGGCAGGAGACACAGGCAGAGGGAGAAGCAGGCTCCATGCAGGGAGCCCGACACGGGACTCAATCCCGGGTGTCCAGGATCAGGCCCTGGGCTGAAGGCGGCACTAAACCACTGAGCCACCCAGGCTGCCCAAGCATTTATTTCTTATTCATGCAGTTGCAGATAGGCTGGAGTTCATTTTCTCTAGGCTGTGCTCAGCTGGATCCAGTCCGCTCTCCCTGTCTCTCACTGTTCTTGGACTAGCGGCTGTTTGAGATTTGTTCTTCTCACAGTGAAAGGTGGGCGCACAGGAGGGCAAGCCCAACCATGCAGGCTTATTTCAAACCCCCATTCAAGTCATGTCCGCTAATCCATTGGCAAGTTTCACAGGCAAGCCTAAAATCACGGCACAGTTTAATTCCCCACCCATCATGAAACCAAAGCAAATTACTTGGACATGACCAAGGTTGATGGTCTGGGGATGTTTGCTTCTCCCATGGAGGTAGAGGGAGGAGGGTACTGCGTAATCCTCTTACAGGTAAAAGCCAGGTAGAAGCCAATTTATGGAGGGACAAAGGAGCTGCGCAGGGCTGCAGCTGGACTTTAATATCTCTAGGGGTGAGCACCAGAAGACTCTGGCTTTTCTTTCCCTGCTCAGTGAGGTAAGAAGTGTGTTGAGAATGCCACAGCCTGCCCTGCTCCATCCTGCCTTCCTGAGGGCTCATGCCTCCTGCCTGCCTGGCACGAAAGCCATGCTATTCTTTCCTCAGGGCCAAAGAGGCCAAGGGTCTGCAAGGGATCTTAGCTTTGCCAGCCCCGGTATGGCCTCCTCTGCATTGAGCACCTAAGGGATGGTGTGCTGGGTCTATCAAATTCCCTTGTATACATTTGTCTGAATTGGCCACACCTTTCTAAAAAGAAAACCTTATCATTCCATTTTTCTGAGGTCAAGTCATTTTCCCAAGATCACACAGCTGGGAAGGGACTAAGCTAGGATTAGAACCAAGCCTACGTCGCATGGTCTGGAAGGTGGTGCCTGGTTACAGCTCTGCCCTGAGCAGCTCAGCCACTGTGTGACTTTGGAAGTATCATTGTAGCACCCTGGACTCCAATTCCTCCATTGCCTTTTCTTCTCTCAGAGACATTCTGAGTTAAAAAGCAATTCCAAATTTGATCCCCAGCACTGTCTGAGGAAGTTTTAAAATACACATTTCCCAGTCAGACAGCACTCTCAGCTCTGACTTAAAAACAAATACAACCTTAACATTTTTAAAACATGCCCTGTTTTCCAATGGGGAGTCCTGTCCAGGAGAGCATTTCAGTGAACTGTGTCTGGTCATTGGTCACATTGAGCCTCATTCAGCGGTCGGCCACAGCAAACATTCTCCAGTTAGCTCTGGCAGCAAAGCGTGGCATCTGTTTGCAAAGGCTGGAGGAAGCCATTAGTTCCACCAGGGC
The DNA here is from genome assembly GCF_053574225.1 of Canis aureus. Classification (NCBI taxonomy): domain Eukaryota; kingdom Metazoa; phylum Chordata; class Mammalia; order Carnivora; family Canidae; genus Canis; species Canis aureus. The sequence continues at coordinate 75,016,513 of NC_135615.1, read as the reverse complement.
TGTGACATTTGCCACCACCCATTTTGTCCCTGCAACAGTGTTTTCCTTGGATAGCTGGCCACTGTGGTGTAGAGTGTGTTTTTTCCAAGGCCGAAGGCCTTGTCAAGTGTTTGGGATCTCCAGGAAAGTGCTTTCAGCATTTCCACCAGCCATTCATTCATTCACACCTTCTCTGTGCCTGGGCTGCAGATGGATGCCAAGGCCTCTGGGAGAAGTCAGGTCCGGCCACCACCCCTGGGATGCAGAGGCACTTGCTATGTGGTGGGAGCAGTATTGCGACCAAGGCACCTGCAGTGGAACGGGGCAGGCTGTCATAGGAGGAAGTCAGGTCTGCTTGGTGGTTCAGAAATTCTTTTATTTTATTTTATTTTATTTTATTTTACTTATTTTTTTTTCAGAAATTCTTTTTTTTTAAAAAAAGATTTTATTCATGAGAGACAGAGAGAGAGAGAGGCAGAGACATAGGCAGAGGGAGAAGCAGGCTCCCCATGGGAAGCCCAATGTAGGGCTTGATCCTGGGACTCTGGGATCACGCCCTCAACTAAAGGCAGATGCTCAATCACTGAGCCACCCAGGCATCCTGGGGTTCAGGAATTCTTAAAGCGAAGACAGGAGGCTCAAGCCAAGGCCAGGACAAAAGCGTAGGTGTTCACCAAACCAGTTTGGAAAGGGAAGGTATACCATGCATAGGGACCCGTGTCAGCAGTCACCCTGGGGAGCTACTAGTGACCTCCTCTGGATAGAGCATCACATGCATGGGGAGCAGCAGAGAAGCTGGAGAGGCTGCCAAGGCCTGGCCCACAGGCACCCAGCACCCCGTGCCCAGTGATCTGAATGTGACTGGGGCAATAGCACGGTCAGATCTGATCATCTTTTATTGAAGCACCTCTAGTAAGAGCATTCTGTTGAGTGCCAGGAATAGTTCCTAAAAAATATCCTTAGTCTCTTAAGAGGCTCTAAGAAACCTTTGTCTGGAAACACACATCCTCTGAACACAACTTCATGTGATCAGGAAATAGCCATCATGGGAAGATTCAAGAAAAATATTACTGGAGGGAAGAAAAAAAAAAAACCTGCCCCAGACCTGAAAGAAATGCAGAGGTCCTATCCCTAAAAGGATTTCATGCGCCCAGAAGATCTCACCATACAAGATGGTGCGGTTTTAAACAATGTGCTTTGGGGTAGTGGGGGCATCACTGCAATCATCCTAGAAACCCCCATGACGGAACATTCCAGTTGCTACTCCTGCGTAACAAATTACTCCAAAACTTGGTGGCTTAAAACAATTACCTTACTATGCTCACAGATTCAGGGGGTCAGGAACTCAAACAGGGCACAACGAGGGCAGCTTATCACTTTACCACCATGTCTGTGCCCTCAGCTGGAAAGGCTCGAAGAGTAACTTGATGGCTGGAACCACCTGAAAGCTTTTTAATTCACCTGTGTGGGGCTGACGCTGGCTGTTGGCTGGGGGCTCAGAGGGGCTGGCGGTCAGAAACCTTACACGTGGCCTCTCCGCGTATTTTCTCTCTGGCTGCCTGGTGCTTCCTCACAGTTTGGTGGCTGGCTCCAGGTGCCAGCGTTCCAAGGGACAGGAACTGGAAACTGGCGGTGTCTTAAGGTCTGGGCCTAGAAACTAGCGCATCATCCCTTCTGGTTTATTCTGTTGGACAAAGGTCCAACCAGATTGAAGGAGAGGAGCCGTGGGAGGAGTCCCTCTCCTGGGGTGGGATACACTGTGTCAGCAGAGTCTGGGAAGTAAGAGCAGCCACCCTGGTTTCTTTGGAAGCTGAGAAAGAAACACTTGCGTTGTTTCTTTACAGATTAAGAAAAGTCTCTGTGGATTATGTCATCAAATTAAATGCAACCGCCTGAGTATGGCTCTGGGGATACTGTGGTAATAGGCTATGTTTTGGGTGATTTTTTTTTCCTTCTAAATGTTCTTCCTGGAGCTTATGTTGGCCAGCCTGACCCATTTCTCTTTGCTAATGTAACCTTACATAAAAACCTCATCATACGGCAGAGTCAAGAGAGGGGTTACAAACCCAGGCAGCCCCGGGGGAGGAGGTGACAGGAGCTGGGGTCCAGTCTTTTGTAGAAACTGACCCATGCATGACAAATAGCTTCACACAGGACCGTGGTGCACATGCAGTCAGCCACCGTGGCTGATCTGGCCTCAGCCTGGTGACAGGCTCTCCTCTGTCTACTGGCATGAGCCCCTGGAACAGACAGCTAACCTGCCTTGAGTGTGGTCACCACAGACACCTGCTTGGTGGGCTCAGTCTGTTGAACCCAACACATTTACCTTTAACACTTCTGGGTGCCAGACCGTAGCTAGGCCCTGGGAACTGTGAATGAGCCACAACTCGCTCCAAACCCTCCCCACCCAGGGTAAAGGACCTTTTATTCACAAATGCTGGAAAGTGTTCAAGGCAGGAAAGGACAGCAGTGAACAAAACAGGACTCTCCCCTCCAGAAGCCTATGCTCCTTTAGGAGAAAACATTAACAAGGAAATAGGTCCACATATAATGTCTTGAGATAAAGGTCCTGAGGAGGATAAAGAGGTGAGGGAGAAGCAATGGAGGGAGTGATGGAAACTGCTGAGGCCTAACACAGAGCAGACTTGGAGGGCTCTAGGAGCAGTACACGATAGGAGTGGGGGTGGGGGGGTGGAGACAAAGCTGAGTGGAAGCCAGGGCCAGATCACAGGGTCTCTGAGTCCCATGGGAGCCATGGGAGGGCTTTGAGCAGAGGGGTGGCATGTGAGGACTGGCATTTTCACAGGATCCTTCTGGCTGCCACATTGAGGACAGACAGGTGGAGATGTGGGTGGGGAGTGCAAGGGTAGAAGCCCAGGAGCCAGTTAGGAGGCTCTTGGAATAAATCCAAGAGAAGAAGGTGGCTGGACCAAGGTGGGAGCACAGAGGTGAGAAGTGGGTGGAATCTAGACCAGGATTCGCTGTAGGATGGGACATGGGGAGGTGAAATGCAGAGGCAAGGACACCACTCTTGTTAGGAGGGCTTGGCATTAACTTCTGTGGTTGAACAGATTTGGGCAAGCAGGTTAAATGTGAACCACCTGTGACCTCCCAGTGGCAATACAAGCAGGGGCTACGTGAGAGGGGAGGCTGGGAGTTGGCATCTGGGAGTCCCGGTAGTGAGTCACTGAGGGAATGGAGAGGACAGAGAAGAGGAGAGACCCAACCACAGAGCCTTTCCAGAGAGATCTGGAGAACAGGAGGAAGCTGCAGAGGAGCCTGGGAAGGCCTAGTGGCAGGGGTAGAAGGAAAGACAAGAGGAAGAGTGGCATCCTGAAGGCCAGTGTCGGCTCAGAGTGCACGCGATGCCCGGGAGAGTGAGGGTGGCCGTCAGAGACAGAACAGCCTGGTGGCTAGTCTGATGCAGACCAGAGCCCTGCTCTTACAGAGGGACGGAGATGTGTAGACTGACAGTCTACACAGTGGAGGGAAGAGTGGGGCAGCACTTGTCCTGGAGATGGGGGTGCACAGAATAGGGGCCTACGGCGTGGGCCCTAGAGGAGCTGGTGAAGTTTTCTCAGGAGAGGAGGGTCAAGGGAGGGCAGAAAGAATCTCATGTAGACCACAGTGGTGGTGATGAGAGTTGCTTCCTGAGCAAGGTGGCACCAAGCGGGTTTTAGATTGCCCCGGGAGGAGGAGGGAGGGGGACGCAGTTCCTAGCAGTCCACAGAAGAGTCACAGAAATTGGGGCATCTAAAGAGGCCACAGGGAATGTGAGTGGCCCACTTGGGCTGGGGGCTCTGGCCTTCAGGGCTGTTTGGAGATGAGGTACAGGGAGGCAGTGGGAACCTTTGACCTCAAGGAGCTCACAGTTTGTTAGAAGGTGAGCAAAAGCCCACCATGCAGGCAGAGCAGGAGTGATAGGTGCATGATTGGGAGCTCCCTCCGCAGGAGGAGGTTGGCTGGGTGCAATCAGGGAAGGCTGCCAGTGAGAGGCAGACCTTTGAGAACCTGTGGGCTTTGAGTATGCCCAGATGCACATAACAGTTTTTTTGGCAGAGGAGAGCACAGACACAAAGGTATGAATGCAGGAGCGTGCAGCACGTGTCCAGGAAGCATAGCCTGATGGGAGATGAGATTAGCCAGGTCTTTTGGCATCAGACCCAGAAGCTTCACCCCTTCCCTTGTTGCATGGGTACTTGGAAACCATTGCAGCTTCCTGAGCTGAGGAGGGACACAGTTGGATCTGGTTTTAGGAAGACAGGTTAGGCAAGAGTGTGCAGGGTAAATTTGAGGGGAAGGGCAGGCGTCCCAGAGGCAGGAAGACCCTTTGAGAGATGAGATGCACACCCGGATCAGGGGCGTTGATGGCTCAGCAGCAGACACAGGTGGGACCCAGTGACACTTCCGTTAAGTTGGGCCAAAGGTCTCATGCCACACTGCCAGTGTGGGAGGGGCCATTGATGCAAGAGCTCCCTAGGGCCTTGGTGACCCCAGAAGGCTTGCGGAGGGGCTGCCCAGGGCCAGTTGAGGGCAAGGAGGGCCACGCTTCTGTGTGTTGGGGTAAGCTAACATGTACCCAGCATCAGCACCAGCTTCTTCCTATCCACTGCCCCATGTAGCCCTCCCTGCAGCCTTATGAAGTAGGTCCTGCTGTCATCCCCATTTTGAAGATGAGGAGCATGAGACTCTGAAAGATACAGTGACTTGCCTTGGCACACAACTAATACGTGACGGAACCAGAACTTAAACCCACATCTCCCTGACCTAGGCCAGTGATTCAAAGTAGGTTACGGGACCCCAGAACTAAGAACAATGAACTGATTTAGCAGGCACTTGCTCTGTGCCAGGCACATACAGGGGTCTTTGTCAGAAAGGCCGGGCACGTCTGTGATGCGTTTATCCCAGCTCAGGGACCTGCAGTGGCTCCCCAGGACCTAACCCAGTGGTCTTACCTCACTTTACAGATGAGAACTTTGACGCTTAGAGCAAATACGTTGCTGGCTCAAGCTGGGGTTTGAACCCAGGGTTGTGTTCTGTAACACACCTCACTGCCTCCTGCCCCGCAGGAAGGGCGGGGGCGGTCCTTGTGCACAGCGAGGGTTCAAAGCTGGAGGTGAGAGAGTGAAGCCAACCTGGAAGCTGCCTCAGGGCCAAGCTGGCTGCTTGACTTTTTGTCCCCCTTTGGGTCTGTGAGTACAGATCCTGTGCCTGTTCACTGAAGAAGGGTGTGTGTGTGTGTGTGTGTGTGTGTGTGTGTGTGTCCATCCGTGTGTCCACGTGTCCCCCGCCCCAGGCTGGCTGCAGGTGCAGATAGAGTTCAGTTCAGGATCGGGCCTTCTCTCTCGGTCAGCCTGGCCCCTGGGTAACCTCTGGCCTGAAATGAAAGGCTTTCCAATAAGCCTTTTCCAATAAGCCTTGCTGGCCGGCTGCCCAGCTGCGTGGTTGCGGGGGCCGGGGTGAGGGACCAACCGAGGAGCGAGGAGCGATGGAGGAACCCGAGAGCAGGGCGGAACCCTGCCAAGAAATCCGTCAGTGCGCGGCTTCTCAGCGGTGCCTCGGAGGCATCTGGGGAGGAGAGCTGGTCGCCAGGAGCCCTGGCTGCCCTCCTGGGCCAGCCTAGGCCCTGGGGCCTCCGGGCTCAGGCTCAGCCCAGGGAAGAAGGGTGCGTGGGGTGAAAACACCAGGCAGCCGAGGGCGGGATTCGGAAATCAGATACTTGGATTCAGAAATCAGATACTCTGGGCCATGTCTCCCTTGGCCTTGGGCTTCTCTTCAAGCCTTCACTGGTCACAGCAGCCTCCTGCCCCTTGCAGGTGGGGCAGGGTTAGCAATCAGATCCGACTGTTTTGACAGGGCATTGAGAGAACTTGGGTTCTTCTCCTTTGGTCTAATCCTGGGCACGTCCCAACCCCTCTCTGGGGGTCCTCTATGAAATTTAGGGGCAAGGCAATGGGATCTTAAAAATCCCCTCGGGGACACCTGGGTGGCTCAGTGGTTGAGTGTCTGCCTTTGGCTCAGGTCGTGATCCCAGGGTCCTGGGATCAAGTCCTGCATCAGGTTCCCTGTCCCTGCAGGGAGCCTGCTTCTCCCTCTACCTATGTCTCTAGTTCTCTCTGTGTCTCTCATGAATAAATAAATAAAATCTTTAAAAAAAAAATCCCTCCAGGCCCTTAAAACATCAAGTGTGAGGCCTTGTTTATAGGCGTCAGAGCCAAGAAGACAGACACCAGGTGGGCACACGGTGGCCAGGTGCATCTCAGCATCTATGCATCTATGACACATCAGTGTTTCTGTGCCTCACTACCTGTTTACCTCACAGGAAAGCCTTCCCATTCAGCCTTTGGCCCGCACAGGGGAAGCAGCCAGCATAAACCAGGAAAGATCAACTGTGTTTGGCTTTGAGTGTTTTCCTACCAAATCCTTCAGTGAAGGAGAGGTTGACATTCTGGAAATTCACTTCAGCCTCAATACTGAAACCATCCTGGGATGCCTGACTCTGGATTGGGATGTCCCTGCTTCTGGAAGTGGATTCTAAAACCTCCAGCCTTATGGGGCACCTAGGTGGCTCTGTCAGTGAAGCATCTGCCATCAGCTCAGGTCATGATCTCAGGGTCCTGGGATCCAGCCCTGCATCAGGCTCCCTGTTCAGCCTCTGCTTCTCCCCTCCATATGTACATGCATTCTCTTTCTCTCTTTTTCAAATAAATAAATAAAAACTTGAAAAATAAAACCTCCAGCCTTATCCTTCTCCCATTTCTCCTGATTTCACTCCTATCATTTTTCCAGGCCATGCCCTTTATCAGACCTTGCCTAGCATAGAGAGGCAAGTTTGAGTTTTGGGAGTCTTTGCCTGCAAAGTCAACACAAGCAGCAGTAAGGAAAGCACTAATTAAGGAGATTAGATGCTAACTCTGAATGAAAGGGGTACCTACAAAGCCCAAGCTTATGCTTCAGACCCTAGAGGGGCTCAGCACTATTAGCAAGCTCCAGAGCTCTGCTGGGGGAAGGTGGAGGCTGTGGTTCTCACTGCTTTTTGAGCCTCTGCAAGGAGGACACTGAAGAAACAATCAGTCCTCTTAAGCTACATGCTGGTGTCTAAAGGAAATTGCTGCTACCTATAGTTTTAAGGAGTTGATGTAAGGTGGCTACCTCTTCCAGGAAGCTCTCCTGATAGCTCCCAGGCACATCTCTTTCTCCCTCCTTTCCGCCTTCACCGTATTTTGCACTCAGGCCCTGGTTGTGCCACATGGAGAGGCCTTCCTCATCACTCTCCTGCCCAGCCCACGTTGTGGAAAGCTGTGATATTTTGCATCATTATCTCAGCCCTTATTCCCAGGGCAAGAGTCTAAGGCCCTGTGGAGGGGCCGGGTCTCTTAACTCATGCTTTCTGTACTCACCATCCCAGAGCGGCCACAAAATCTTAGCTTTGTGCCTTTGTTTGGTTTCTTTGCCCAAACTTTTTTTTCTTTTTCTTTTTTTTTTTTTCAAATAGAAATACATTTCTGGTTATAAAAATAATCCATAAGCTGAAGAAATCAAAAAGCACCTATAATCCCAGCACTTGGAGATAACCATTGAATCACATCCTGCCAGACTTAGTTCTGTGCAAGCTCATCGACATTTGGCATACGATAAAGAAATTATATTGTGCTTTTTCCTCTTTTTTTGCAACCTACATTTTCTCACTTAACAGATCCCAATAAGCACAGGTCTACCTCACCTGCATGGATGACTGCATAGTGTCCTATTTTATGTTTGAGCCACATTTTATATAATTAACCCCCTACTGTTGGATTTAGAGATTTTCCCCCAACTTTTCTCCATTATACACAGTACTACAATAAATCCCTTCCTGGATAAATATTTGTGAACATCTTTTTTTTTTTTTTTTTTTTTTTGGTCTTAGAATAAAATAAAGAATGGAATTGAAAAGTCAGAGGACTGGCATATTTATTAAGATTTTGTAAACCAAATGCCAGTTCACTCTCTCCCCAGTGTCACAGAAAAGTGGTGGGTGCCTGGCTGGCAAGGATGGTTGACTTGCTGGCAGATGTGAGTGGACTAAGGCCTGGGAAGTGGTTTGGCCTGTGAACTCGGTGTCCCAGCCAGCTGCCCACTGTCTGCTGCCCTGAGGAGGAAGCAGCCCAGGGCGGGTGGAAAGAGGGATGCTTGCCCCTGGACTCCCCTTTGAAGACTGGTGGCCCTCGGGTCTCCCTGGATTGTCCCTGGGTCATCCTTGGCCTGCCAGCTTGCCCAGGCCTTTACAGGGGGCCTAGGGAATGGTGGCTTGTGTGGCTGGGGATGGAAAGGACAGAAACGAGCCTGGGTCATGCCTTCAATCTCTGTGCCTACAGGAGGCCTCAGTGGGGCAACCATCATTGACTCCCTTGACACCCTCTACCTCATGGAGCTGCAGGAGGAGTTCCAGGAGGCCAAGGCCTGGGTTGAAGAGAACTTCCACCTGAATGTGGTGAGTCAGAGACCCTTGGGTTGTTAGAGCCAAAAGGGGCCTGGAAGGTGAGTGGGCAGCTCCACCCTATCACTTCTGAGACTCTGGCCCCACGCTGCACAGCAGAGCAGTCCTGGAACTGGGGCTCTGTGCACTCTGCGTAGTCCCCTCTGCCGAGGCCAGCCTCAAGGTAGGGGATCACTCCAACCACGGGCCAGCCCATGAGTATTTATCAGCCTGTTCTCCCCTGGGAGGAAAGACAGCCAGCGATCCCTCCTCCCCCTCCCTGCGGTGCCAGGCGCCTAGGAGGTCCCTTCGAGGGCTGAATCTGTCACACAGAACAGGTACAGCAGAGGAAGTAAATGTAGAGGGGAGGAGTGGCTTATCTGCTCAGAGCTGCTCTAACCTGGAGCCCCCACCCCACCCTCGGCTGCCCTCTAGAGATAGGTAGGAGGATGGGGAGCATCGGGACGACAGTGACAAGGACAATGCCTAATTCACAGGCTAGTTGTGAGGATTAACTACCGTGGAGGGTTATAACAAGCATTATAACACTATCAGGTCTGATACGGATGTAAGGTGGTATCCTCCTCCTCATCAACACCATTGTTTTGAGGCATGTTAGGCCTGGTAGTCTGTGTGAGGAAGCTTAGAATCCTTCCGTTTCCTGCCATATTGAATGAGAGAAAGACCAAGGTGGGAGAAGGAAGGGGTGTCTTCACAGGCCCACCTTGCCTCTGTGCAGATGTAGATAGAGAATGAGCATCTGGCAGCTACTGTGGTTCCAGGAGCTGGCAGGTCCAGGGGAGCCTGGGGACATTTGAGCAGGAGCAGGCTGTGGCAGGTTAGGGAGGGTCCTTGGAAGAAAGCAAGATGGGATCACATCCCCTCTTTGGCCCTTGGCTTTCTCATCTGGAAAATGGAATGATGACCTCGCCGAGCACTGTAGGCTACAAGAATGAACAGCTTTGCGGTGCTCTGTCAGTGGAAAGGCTCTGCCACTTGAAGGGACGGTCGTTGTGGTCAGGAATAAAAGACTGTGATGTGGGGATCGCTGGGCGCAGGAGAAGTAATCGCAGACACCTTTAGGAAGCCGTACAGGGTGCCAGGGAGGGCGGGGCTGGGTGCTGGGCCAGCATCTCACCTGTACCCCTCAGCGCCTCACAGCCGCCCTGTTCAGGATGAAGAGCCTCGGGCAGACAAAAGCTAGAGATCTTGCCTGAAGTCCCAAAGCCAAGTAAGAGGCCAAGGTGGGATTTTAACCTAGATCTGGTCCTTGGAGTGATGGCTCAACACCACTGATTTGCAGTCCAGACCTAAGAAAGAAAACCCTGATTAAGGCAAGTGTGGACTTGTCCTAAGGGCTGCAGAGCTGAGGCTGAGGATTGCTGGTTACCTGCAAATGTCTGCCTGGCATCCCTCCATCTCAGCCTCAGCTTTGTCCTGTTTGCCCCAGAACCTCCTCAGAGAACCTTCCCTTTGCCCTGTCATGTCACCCCAAGGAAGGGCCCCCCCCCCCCCCCCCCCCCCCCCGCTACTGCTAAGCCAGGAAGTTCCCTCAGGAAGGGGAGGTGGCCGGCTTAGAGAGTTTGCCTCCCCTCAGGCTAAGCTTCAGCCAGCGGCTCCCCACCAAGTTCTTGAGCTCCTTGGAGAGCAGCCAGGCATAACTTTGCTCCCATGGCCTCGGGCAAGGGCTAGGGAAGGAAGCCAAACCCAGCGTTTATTTGTAATGCTGTCAACGTGCTGTAGTGGCCTGCCAAGCAGGTGCTGATCCCTCTCAACTTCTGCTCTGAAAACCAGCACCCAGCATATCCGGGCCTGCTAGGCAAGGCCCTGGAGCTCAGCACCCAGCACCAGTGTGGCCAGATCATCGGGGTAGGGGGCTGTGGCTGGAGTGACCTGTCTCAAGGGCCTAGCTGTCCCTGGGAGCCTTGCAGGCTTCTCACAAGTGTCCTCTCACCCTACCCTCACCCTCCTCTTTCCTGCCACCCTGCAGAGTGGAGAAGCATCCTTGTTTGAGGTGAACATCCGGTACATCGGAGGACTCCTCTCAGCCTTCTACCTGACTGGAGAAGAGGTAAGTTGGCCCTGTGAGGACCCTGAACCCTTCAGGTGTGAGGCGGCAACCCCACTCCCTCATTTCACCAGTGAGGAACCAGGGATTCAAGGGGATTTGCTCCAGGGCTACCCATGTCCACCCAGCCTCCACGGTGCCACCTGCAGGCTCTTCCTCATCTTCAGTCTGCTGCTTCCATTCTGCTGCCCAGGTGAGCCCCACTGGCTCCCACAGTTGGTAGTAAATTCTCTAAGGACGACCACTAGTCTCTTCCTACAGAAGAGACTTGCACAGCCACCCAGCAAGCTGTGGGCTGAGCACGGGCTTGTAGAGCTGCTGGACTGGTTTTTGCAGATGTTGCTTTTCAGAATTGATAAAGCCAAGACCATTGTTTCGTGATTTCCACCCCTGGGGGCCCTTGGCCTTGTCCTGCTCCACAGCCACCCCACTGCTGCCTGCCTGGCCCAGCCACCAGCCTTCACTGCTCCAGGTAGGAGCACTGGTCTCAAGGGGCAACAGGGAGAAGGGGCAGCCACTGCTGGTCACGTGTGCGAAGTGCAAGGGACTCCGGCCCCAGGCAAGCTGTGTTGGCTTCCAGCAGGAGGGCTGAAAAGTGTGAGGAGGGCAGAGCCCTGAGCATGGAGTCAGAAAACCTGCGTCTTACCCACACCACCCCTGCCTCGGACCTTGAGCTAGGCCTCTCCCACTCCTGGGCCTTGCTTCCTTCCCCACCATGGGGATGGGCTCACAGAGCTCTTGGGAAATGGGATGGGAGGGATGAGGTTTGATGCTGAGCTGACCAGCTCCAAAGCCCATATTCTCCATGCTGCAAGAAAATTTTGAAGACCACAGAACTCTGCAGAAATGAGAGGCTCTTCATCGCATAGTCCACCCCCATGAACGTGCAACACAGCCCAAGTATTTGGGTGTGAAGTTGACCAGGTCCCCAGGACATGGGTCCTCCCTCAGTTGTGTTCCCCATTATCCAGAGGGCCACGCTGCTCAGCACAACCGCTGCTCTAGGGCTAGACACCTTGGCTTTGGCCCTTTCCCTTCCCTGTACCTCTCCCTGCTCTGCCCACCCAGAGAAAAACCCCTGCTAACTCCCAGCGCTTGTTGTCTGAGGAGGTCATTTCTGCTCCCCTGCAGTTTAAGGCTGCAGCTGCAGGGGTTCAGAACAACAGGAGTATGCTCTCCCTCCCCAGCCGCTTCGGGCCTCTCCAGCAGCCTCCTCTCTTCAACAGAGATTACCACTTGTGGCAATTTGTCCCCAAATAATTGTAGTTGGGAGCCCTTGGCTTTGAGCCACATAATGCCTGAATTTCATTTGAAAACCCTAGGACATGGAGCAGAAAAAGGCACCCTGTTGGTTTGAGTACTTAGCCAGCCTCCCTGCCACTCCTGGCCATGGGAGGTGGACACAAGTTGTGGGGGTGGGGGAGGGAGTCGTGCAGCTGTGGGCTCACAGGAGGTCTATCTGGGGGCCAGCAACTAAGGGAGGAGCTGGCGCCCTTCAGCCCTGATGCTTGACCCCCATTTCTCCCTCCTCTGAGGCTATCTGTGATTCTGAGAACTTGTTTGAGGCCTCGGCTATCTAGTGATCTAGTCTGGCTGGGTCTGAGGACCCAAAGGAAGGGAGGGCCCCCAGGGTGGCCCTTGGCTTCATGCAGGATAGAAATCAAACGTGAGCCAAGAGGAAGTGAGAGCAGAGTTTGTTGAAGACATAGAGTGCAGGTACATACAGAGCATCTGGGAGACTCGGAAAGGAAAAGGAAAATAAGCCTCTTCTTTGCTCGGGAGCTGAGTGTTCTATTGAGGATTGTGGTCTGATGTACATGTTCTCTCAGGCATCTGGGAGCTGGTTAGAACAAGGACGAGGGTCCAGGGGCCCTGCATAAGTCACTTATTCCTTGGAGCCAGGGAGCCATGGCATTGAGATGTCTAGTGTCAGTATCTAGAATACACACAGGGTAGCCTCACCTGGTCATTCTTGCGCAGTCATTCCTTAGATGGTATCTCTTATGCTAGAAGACTCCAAAGGAATCATTGAGTCCTTGATCCTTACAAGGAGGGCTACATCATGTATACCATAAGGTGTGTAAAGCAGGGTGCAGGTGCTAGCAGGGATAGAGACAGGAAGAGGAGCCTAAAAAGCATCCTTCATGGGTCACTTCAGTTTCCCAATATCACCAGAAGGATCATCATTCTGACGCTCTAGGAAAGAGACTGGACAATGGGGCATGGACAGGAGCACCTGGGATTTAGAAATCCTTCACAAAGCCCAGGGAGCCCCACAAAGCTCCGAATCCCTGAGCAGACAAGCCCAACTCTGTCCTCCAGCCCCTGCTGATCCCTCTCTGTCGCTAGCACCTCTGCAGGGCAGAGGCCATACCCCATGGGCTCTGTCTCATTGGTCCCAAACACCCCCATATGGTGGGATCTTCACCTACTAGCAGGTGCGGGAATTGCGACTTAGAAGGAACTTGCCCAGGGCGCAGTCCCTGAAGGCTGGGTTGGGTCCCCAGGGCTCAGCCACACTGGACCAAGGCCTCCCCCTTTTCTGTCCTCCATCTCACACACTGGGTGCCTGTGGACTAGGTCTTAGGATTCTTCAGATTTCCTACAAATGTTTGTGGAATGGTGCCTGAGACCCCAAGCCCCTTCCTGGGCCAGGCGTTTCTTTGCTGCAGAGGGAACCTATGGGAGGAGACTCCCCCGCTGGGTAGGCCATTCCTACAAATCGCCCATGAGAATGGCAGGCGTGATGACAGACACCAGGTGACCTTTGCATAGCTCTTCACAGTTTATGTAGCACATTCACTCATACATCCTCTTACCTGATTTCTAGAAGAACCCTGTGAAGCATCCAGGGCACATGCACAGTTCCATTGTGTAGATGAAGGTCAGAGACCGTATGTAGCTCACATGAGGTTACACAGCTGCAAAGTGGGAAGATTTGAACCTGGGCCCTCACTCCCAGCCCAGAGGACTTAACACTCTACAAAATATAATTCTTGCTAAGTTTCTCTCACCTTGGTTCTGGAACCTCTGGGCCCCGGACTGTTGCTTACCATGGCTGTAGCCACATCTCTGTTGGAAAGGCAGTTTGGTATCACTTAATAGCCCCACAACCTTGGGCAGATTGCTTCTCTGGGACTCAGTTGTATCCTCCTCAAAGTGGTCAACACCTTGCCCACACACACTGTTGCAGGGATTGAAGGTCCTATAGATAAGACACCTGGCACAGTGATACGCTGTGATTTATAATAAGTAATATATATTTGGTCTTCATCCCATTTCTGGCAGACCTCCTAAAACCCTGGGAATTTCCTAAGCGCTGAGAGCAATAAATGTGTCTTTTGTTATGGTAATTGGGTGACTTGGACCCCACCTGAGGATACAGGCTGGTTGCCAGGAGAACCAACCACAAGGTGAGAGGGTAGTTATTTTCAGTTCCACCACCCTGACTTCCAGGGATGGGAGAGGGACTCAGTGTTGAATCAGGAGTCAATTGGCTGTGGTTTAATTAGTCATACCCATGTAATGAAGCCTCCATAAAACCCCAAAAGGAACTGGGCCACAGAGCTTCCAGGGTGGCAGAGCACCAGAAGATGTGGGGAAAGCGCCATACCTGGAGAAAGCATGGAAGCTCCTCCGTGCCCCTTGCCACATACCTCGCTTTAGGCATCTCTTCCGTCTGGCTGTTGCTGAGCTATATCCTTTTAATTTTTTTTTTTTTTGCTATATCCTTTTATAATAAACCTGTAATCCAGTAAGTAATATGTTCCTGAGTTCTGTGAACCACTCTAGCAAATTAAACCCACAGAGGGGTTTGCGAGAACCTCTGATTTATAGACCATTGATCAGAAGCCCAGGTAACCAGCCAGACTCAGGACTGGTGTTTGAAGTGGGAGAGGGGAGGGACTGTGGCCGTCTTGTAGGACTGAATCCTCAAAACTGTGGAATCTGATGCTATCTCCAGGAAGATAGCGTCAGAACTGAGTTGAATTATAGGGCACCCAGCTGGTGTCTGGCGAATTGCTCGGTGGCATAGGGAAACTCTCCCACACACACACACATAGTGGAATTGGGTTCAGAATCTGTTCCACACCTACTCATTTCCAAGAGAATAAGTAGGACTTATATTCTTCTGTTCCTGGTGATACCACTCTTGTCCACACATACTCATTCAGCATCCTTCCTGGTGTGGTTGAAACCCTGCAGGGCCCGCCAGCAGGAGGGCTTTCCAAGGGTAGAGACATGGACATTCCTAAGAGCCTTGAAGAAGATTTAGCTAGGAGTCCTCAGGGCAGAGGGCAGCAGGTCAGCTGCCTGGATCCTCAGCACTGGGTTCAGGTGCCAGGGGTTTCCTCTGCGCCTCTGCACTCAGCCTCCTCTGAGTCAAGTGACAGTATCAGGAGCTTCAAATAAGGGCCCTTTGTTGTTGCTAAGCCAGTGGCTCTGGGGCAAGGCTTTGGAATCTGGCTTCTAGACAAGCTCCTGCAGGGCCTCAGATGCAGGTGGCCCCCGGGCCCACTTCTGGGACAGTGGACACTGTCCTCTTCTCTCCTCCATCCCTGCCAGGCCCCAGGTGTGGTTCTTCCCATCTCACTCCCTCCCCTCTTGGGCAAGAACCACAGCTGCCCTCAGAGGCCTCGCAGCCCCATCCCAGGTGGTACAGGGAAGCCCTCCCTGCTGCAGTCCCTCCACGGCTGCCTTGGCAGTTCACTGCACATCTCGGGGCCAGGGGACTCAAGAAGACTTTGTTTGGCAGCACTCGGGAGGTCAGCAAACTGGCTCCCCCCGTGAGCTCGGAAGTGAAAGGAAATGTGTGTTGTTTGACCTGGAGCAGTTGCTAAGGAACTTATATCTCATGTTTTAAACAATAAATAATATTTACTCTGAGGGGGCAGCCCTGATGGCTTAGTGGTTTAGTGCCGCCTTCGGCCCAGGGCATGATCCTGGAGGCCCTGGGATCGAGTCCCATGTCAGGCTCTCTGCATGGAGCCTGCTTCTCCCTCTGCCTGTGTCTTGGCCTCTCTCTATTTCTAATAAATAAATAAAATCTTAAAATATATATATATATATATATATATATATATATATATATATATATATTTACTGTGGGTTTGCTTTTATTATAAAAATAGCACAGAGAGACAAGCCAAATGCAGAAAACAAAATTCCTCCATAAGCCTACTCCACACCCCTAGGAGAGCATTGTTAATATTTTGCTGTATTTACTTCCCAACCTTTCCTCACACATCCAGTGTGCATATAATTTTTACTAAAGTTGATTGCACTATATCAAAATATATTTTTCTTTTAACAAACTACAAACCCTTTCTTTGCTATTAGTCTTCTACATCATTCCAGTGGCTGCATGGTATTGTGTTGCATGAATAATCCTAATTTAATCACTTCCCTATTGTTTGATATTTAGAATATCTCTGTTTTTCCACTGTTACAAACAACACTGGAATAAATAGCCATAAAGTTAAATTTTTACATCCTTGATGACTTATTTCCTTAGAATAGATTCCTAAGAGGGAAACCACAGCGTCAGAAGGTCACAGGTGCTTTTGTTTTTTAGTTTTGGTTTTTTTTAATAATAAATTTATTTTTTATTGGTGTTCAATTTGCCAACATACAGAATAACACCCAGTGCTCATCCCGTCAAGTGCCCACCTCAGTGCCCGCCACCCAGTCACCCCCACCCCCCGCCCTCCTCCCCTTCCACCACCCCTAGTTCGTTTCCCAGAGTTAGGAATCTTCCATGTTCTGTCTCCCTTTCTGATATTTCCTACCCATTTCTTCTCCCTTCCCTTATATTCCCTTTCACTATTATTTATATTCCCAAATGAATGAGACCATATAATGTTTGTCCTTCTCCAATTGACTTACTTCACTCAACATAATACCCTCCAGTTCCATCCACATTGAAGCAAATGGTGGGTATTTGTCATTTCTAATGGCTGAGGAATATTCCATTGTATACATAAACCACATCTTCTTTATCCATTCATCTTTCGATGGACACCGAGGCTCCTTCCACAGTTTGGCTATTGTGGACATTGCTGCTAGAAACATCGGGGTGCAGGTGTCCCGGCGTTTCACTGCATCTGTATCTTTGGGGTAAATCCCCAGCAGTGCAATTGCTGGGTCGTAGGGCAGGTCTATTTTTAACTCTTTGAGGAACCTCCACACAGCCGTTCAAAATCTTTGGGATACAGCAAAAGCAGTCCTGAGGGGGAAATACATCGCAATACAAGCATCCATCCAAAAACTGGAAAGAAATCAAACACAGGTGCTTTTGAATTAGAACAGGGCCCCTGGGTGGCTCAGTGGTTGAGCGTCTGCCTTTGACTTAGATTCTGGGATCGAGTTCCGTATTAAGCTCCCCACAGGGAGCCTGCTTCTCCCTCTACCTGTGTCTCTGCCTCTTCTCTGTGTCTCTCATGAATAAATAAATAAAATCTTAAAAAAAAAAAAAAGAGAGAGAGAGAGAGAGAGAATTAGAACAGTGTGGGGGAGTCAGAGCTTTCCACAGGGCCCTGAGGCCTGGGGCCTCCTTATGGCTCCTTGGCCATCAAGTTAGGAGTTTAACCATTCACCTTCTCTGCTCACTCCCATCTGTAAAATGGGTTGGTGGGTAGATTAAGAATGTCAAGGGAGAAAGGCCCTTCCTCTGGTTTTGCACATGGGGTAGCAGTGCTTTGCTGAGAAGCACACAGAAGCAGCCAAGCCGAGAGAGAAGGACTAGAACCGGGGGCCAGGCAGGGCTCCCAGTCCAGTGATCTTCCCACTCTGTCAAGTGTGCTTCCACATGCCCCGCCTGTGGCATCCTGGTCCTGTGGTGTGGGTAGGCACCAGCCGTTGGTGATCACTGCCCTGGCTGCTTCATCCTACCGGTGGCCATCCCAAAGCACAACTAGAATCATGGAGCCTTCGTCATAGTCCTGACACTGTCATTTGGGCTCTACAGCTATTACCTAATTGTCATCCCTCCTCCCAGCAGCCTCTGAAGGAGGCAGTATTGGTCTTATTTTTTGAGTGAGAAGGGCATGACGCTCAGAGGAGGTGCCTCGGCTAAGGCCACGTCTCCAGGAATGTCTAGAGTCCAGAACCTGACGCAGCACCCCTTCCCTCTTTAGGCCCACAGCTCCTGGGTTACCCCTAGCAGGAGCAGCTTGGAGCAGGGATGGTGCCCACCCGGGCTGGTTCATGATGCCCTGTGCTGCTTCCTTTACAGGTGTTCCGAGTAAAGGCCATCAAGCTGGGAGAGAAACTCCTACCAGCCTTCAACACCCCCACGGGAATCCCAAAAGGTGTTGTAAACTTCAAAAGGTAGGACATCTTCTGCTTTCCCACTTGTGGCTTTGGCTGCATCTGTGGAAATTGAGGCACAGGGAGAGGACAGGACCTGCCTTGGGAATCAAAGCAAGCCAGTGGCACAGTGGAGACTAGCCTTAGCCTCGGGCTCTCGAGGGCTGATGTTTGTCACCAAACAAACATCAGCTTGGGATTCATAAGGCCTGATCTTTCCTAGGTGAGAAGTGATCGTCCCCCAATGCTGCCTTGACTCACAGCCCTACAGGTGTGCCCAGCTAGGGTCAGGAGCCAGTAGGTACATCACAACCTCCCACCATGACAAGGTACCCCAAGCTGCTAGGAGGTCTCAAGACCCTGAACAGAGGGACCACTGGGCTGGGTCTCCAGAACCCAGTATCAGAACCCAGAGGAGCTTCTGGGGGCATCTAGCCCACGGAGGCTTGGACTCCAAGGAGAAAAGGCCTTGGCCAAGGTCACGTAAGCCAGTAACTGACCATTCCAGGACACAAATCCAGAACTTGCAACTGTTTTTAATAATACTTATTGGAATATTCCCCTCTTTAAAAATAGTAAATTCTTACTGCAGAAAATGTGGATTATATCAAAAGTGTTAGATAAGATCAGAGAACTCCCATGTGGTTCCACAAATCAAAGAAACCATGGACTGGCAATGCTTCTTTCTACTGGCTTGGTTTTAAAACATTGATTCTTATTGGCTCCTTCCATGGTTTTGCTTCCTCATCTACAGCTTAATTCAGTGTATGAACTGGAGACTTTCTGGGTAGTCACTAAGTCACAGAATGTCAGAGTGGAAGGGACCCTGGGAGATGCAATGAGAGAAGCATGGATCTGGGGCTGCCACTGAATCCAGCTCCAAAGCCTGTGGGGGCTTCCCTGCCCCCGGCGTGGCTGCACTTCCCTGTTGTGGGAATAGGAGTGTGTTTGTATCCACTCATTTTCCAGATGCGGCGATTGAGACCCAGAGAGGGGAAGGGATGGGGTCAAGTCAAGAGAACTAATGGCCAGCCAGCTTTTCGATCTCTGAATCTTTATAAAGCATGAGTCTTGCTCCTGGGGACCCTCAATGCCCCATTGTCTTGCCTTTCCTCACTCTGTTCTTCCTCTGGTCGCCTTCCTCAGACGGCTTCCCTGGTCGGCAAAGGCCAGCTCACCTGCCACCTGTGCCGTCAAGCCAGAAGCGTTTTAGCCTCTCCCGGCCTGCAGGTACTTCATCTGCTTCCTTATGGCCTCGTCATGTGCCTCTTCATGGTCCCTGCTGGCCTGGGAGCTTCTGGATGACAGGATCCATGTCCAGTTCTTTGCTCATTCCTTCAATAAATAACCGTGCTAGGTACTGTGTGCAGGATAAAGGATTAACAATGACTCTGTGCCTACCCCTTACTGAGCAATTCTATGGCCCTGGCATTGTGCTAAGGGTTTCCATACATTGCCTCACCAAGTATTCCTCACAGCAGACCCTTTGAGGGTAGATATTTATATTATCCCCTTTATTCAAACAGAGTCTTGGAGAGATGAAGTAACTTGCCCAAAGCCTTATAGCTAATAGGTAACCAGGGCTAAGATTTAAACCAGTTTTGTTACAGATTGAAAGCTCTGCTCTTAATGCCTGCCTGGTCCTCCCTCAGACAGGAACCCTGCTGCCCCAGTGCCCATGAGGCTCTCCGACACCCCCAAGTCTGGGAGCAAGGCTGCAATATTTCCCTCTTACCAGACTTCTCTGTTCATCTCCTAAAGTGATGTCTTATGTCAGGATTCTCGATCCAACAGTAGCTCCTGCAAGCTGCCTGGCAGGGAGGCAGGGGCCCCGGGCTCTGGTCCAGTGCCTCAGTTTCTCTCTGTCCTGGGGTGGGTCGGCCTGCCCTGCTGGGGGCCTCGCAGGGGAGAGGGGATTTGCCGAGTCAGCCACTTCCCTTACAGTCTCTGTGCTCGGAGAGCATTCCTAGGGTGTGGCCTCACACAAATCTCACCAGAGGCCACAGACAGGCCCCCAGGGCCAATCAAATCCATTCTCGGTGCCAGGGTTGACTTCTCAGAGCCGGACATTTGGACCTCTGCTCAGATTCCTCTCCCACAAACACTGATCCTGGAGAAACACAGCCAGCCATCACAGAGCCGAGACACACACGCACATCTTTGTGGCTCTCTCACCCAGGGCTGGTTTCTCGGGCCTCACTGCCTGGAGTCTAGGATAGGACCTTGGCTCATCCTTCCCCACTCTGTGCAGGGCACTGCCCACCCTCAAGGCCTGCAAGCACAGCCCTGGCTGCCTGCCCTGTCCCTGTCCCTCAGAGCCTAGACTGGATGCGACACAGATCCTGACATTTCTGATTAAGAAAATGCATTTATTTTTAGGCTATTTGCATACTGCCAGTGCTGTATACATATGTATGTATATGCATATTTCCTGGCAACACCTCCCTTTCATTTTCTGGGTAAGAGAGTCTGTTGCTAAAAAACACCACCCTGTTCCACCCAGGGGAATATCAGGGATGTTTGTGGCCCCAGTGGCTCTGCATTTGCTCTTTGGAGAGGGCCTGCTGCTCGGAGCTGGGCCACACACCTCTGCTGCCCCTGCTCCCGGCAGGGCTCCCTGTGGGCAGCTCTAAGAGGAAGGGCCAGACTGGGTCCCAGCGGGAGGGCTAGATAACTAGGCCCTGCCCCAAAGTGAGTGTGACTGCTCCTCCTGTCTGGGAGGCAGAGGCAGGGACAGCTGTGACCTGTGACCTGGGGGGACCACTGAATCTGAGAGAGTGGCAGTGGCCAATCCAAGGATTAATCTCTCACACACGCAGCCTCACACATGCCTACACACCTGATTACCACCCACTCAAATCAGGCTGAGATACACATGTTGGCCTGAGTCACACACTTGCAGCCACACACACACAAGTGACAACAGGCCGCAGATCCAATCGCAGGCCTAAAAGACTGGGAGGGGGGCAGAGGGCAGAGCTTCCATGAGCCCACTGCCTCACAGGGCTGATCAAAAGACCTCCTGGTCTCTGGATGCTGCCCAGAACAGATGCGTTTGGGACACAAAGTACCTAAGATTTGGATTCAGATTCAGTTCTACCAGTTCCATCACTTGCTGTGTGACCTCGGAGAAGTGTCTCCCCTCTCTGAGTCTGAGCATCTTCACCTGTGAAATTAGAATCATGGTATCTACCTCCGGAGTTGGACGTGAAGATAAAATAAGATACTACAGCTGTCTGGCACCCATCAGGAGCTCAATAACTCAAACGATAATTTTAATACACTATAAATACATGATTTAGATTGCATAATTGCATAATGTTAAAAATGACAGTTATTACATGCCTAATTTATACCTCACGATAGCCCTGGGAGGTGTGGGTACAGTTATTTAACAGGTGAGGAAACAGGGCTAGAGAGATCAGCTGACCTGCTCGAAGTTGCCCAGCCGGGCTGCTGCGGGAGCCAGCATCTGAAGATGGGCAGGAGAGGGAAGGTGCCCGCCCACTGCCAGCGTCTGCCCAGCGCTGGTCTGCCTGTCTGCCAGGCTGGCTCCACTGCAGGAAGCCCACTCGGGAGGGAGGGAAGAGGAAGGAGAGGCTCATGTGGGGGAAAACGAGAGCAAAAGACTCTCTGAGCAAGACTCAGGTGGGTGAATGGTGGCTGTTTTGACCTTGAATTGCTATGAGGGCAGGAAGCATCCATTATTCAGGAAACCCTCCACGGGTACCCACGGCTCCCACTGAGATAGCCGGAGAGAGAAGTCTCTCTTGGCTTGGGGGTTGCGGTGGGGGGGGGGGGGAAGAGGGACAGAGAAGGGGACACCTTCACTTTCCCTCTGGGGGGATGTGGGGCGATCTGGGTGGAAGACCGTTAGGGGATGTGCAGAGCCCAGTCTGAATCCGGCCTCCACCACCTCCTGGCTCCGACCTTCCAATAACTTCCCTCCCTGAGCCTCAGTTTCCTCTTTGTATATTGGAATGAATGATGCTTTACCTGTGGGCTTTAAATGAAGTCAAGATGCAAACAGCTTGACCCAATGCCTGGTATCTGAGTGGCTCAAAAAACAGAAGCCGTTTTATTTATTATCTAGGAGCCAAGTCTCCTCTCTGCCCATCTCTCCCCACCTGCCCATGCCCCTCAAGTCAGGGAAATACCCAAAAAGGTGGAGAAAGGAAGAAGGGCCCAGTGGTTATCTCTGTTTATTGAGGCCACTTGCTCCATAAGATCTAAAACTTGATTCCTCCCATCTATTTCTAGAAGTTGAGACTGATGAGTTTGACGTTAGAAACTTTATTCAGGCCAGATAATGGAGCTGAGAGAGGAGAGGGGTAGCCTCAGGAGAGCCCCAACCCGCCCCAAGGAAAGAGGTGCCCCTCAGATGGCAAACCGTGACCTCCCTGACCTGCCTTCGCCCACGCCTGCCTCCCTTGGTCCTGTCCCCAGCAGATGGACAGACAGAAGCCAGTTCCTAGGGAGGCAGAGCTATCCCAGCAGGGAAGGGGAGGGGCTTCCCAGTTGCCAGGGCAGAGCCAGCCCCCTCAGCCTGCTCCTTAAAGCCCTTACAGATAGAGGGGGCCACTCCACCCTGCTCTGCCCCTACCTTGTCCCCCTGGTTGTCCTAAATGTCCCACAGGAAAGATCATCATGATACACATGAGGAGACTGAGGCACGGGGAGAGGAAGCATCTAGCCCAAGGCTACCTCTGTTCTGCACTTTTCTCTTCCCTCTTCATCCCACAAAAGCCCTAGGAACAGAGACCAAGACCATTCACTCTTGCCCAGTTTAATGATGCATGAACTTAGGTGCAGAAGGTGGGGATGGTGTGCCCCGGGCCTCTCAAACTTGATCCTGGCCCCCTGGCTACAGAGATTGAAGTAAAAACACCTGAAAAGGCAGCATCCTTGCTTATTATTATGTAATTAAAAGAGAGGCAGACCACGCAGTGGTTAGCACAAGCCCTGGCATGAGGCCAGCCTTGAGTCCCAGCTGCTCCACGTGCTGTGTGATGGCGAGTGGGTGGCGTCACCACCCCAGGCCTTGTTTTCCTCATCTGTGAGAGGGGCAGATAGGAGGACAACCTGCGACCCCACCTCTGTGCTCTTCCTCCTTGGAAGCACCCAGTACCTGGAAGCAGGACTGAGCCTCTCCAGTGAGGATCGGTCTGAGATGTTCATGAGACATTCATGATTGACAGCTGAGAAGCCCTTTTCTCCGAGAGGCCCTGTATCTTTTATTCCTAAACCTTGAGCTTCCCAGGGGTCCAGCAGCTCCAGACCTATGGTCATACCAGAGCCACCTGCCTGTCAGGTGTGGGTTCCACAGAATTCCAGGAGGGGCCACTGTGGGTCTTTGGGCAGCACTGACAGTGTGGGGAGAGGGAAAGGCCAGGTGGGGTCCCCACCTTTCATCTGCCTCCATTCGGACCCCCCACAGCAGTTTACCCTCCACACGCAGCACCATTGACTGTGAAGCAGAAAGTGTTCTGTGGGGTCTTTGAGGTCCCTGTGCGTTGGTGATATTCCCTGTAAATTTAGCCTAACTTGAGTGCTGGGTCTTGGTCACCAAGGCAGCTCTGCCGTCATCCTTGAGTCCACACATCTCACAGGGGCTGCTTGGTGATAGAAACAAAGAATAGTGTGGGTGGACAGGCCTGGGTTTAAGTCACCCTCAGCAAGTCACTTCACTGCCCTCAGTGTCCTCATCAGCAAAATGGGGCTATTAGCAGTGCTGCCTCCCTATTAACAGGGAGGAGTAAGGGAGATCAGAAGCCACAGCTCCCAGGACAGGGCCTGGCACGTTATAGTGTGTGCTCCCCCCACTAAGCAGCCCCCCCAGCAGGCAGGTGATGGGGTGCTTTTGTCTTTCCACAGTGGCTCCAACAGGAGCTGGGGCTGGGCCATGGCAGGGAGCAGCAGCATCCTGGCTGAGTTTGGATCCCTGCACTTGGAGTTCTTACACCTCACCGAGCTCTCTGGCAACCAGGTCTTCGCAGAAAAGGCAAGTGCTCTCCCTGAATCCCCCACCCCCAAACAGCTCCTCCCTCTTCTGCCCACTGAGAGCGCCAGGGGGGGAAGTGGGGTCCCCCATCAGCAGAGGGGGGCCTCCAGCCACCACTGATACAGCCAGTAGCTGCTTGTGGAAGCCCTGAGAGTGCCTGAAGCCAGGTGGCAAGGAAGGTGAGCACAGGGAATAATCGGGGTCCTACCAGGGCAGGGAGGAGATGAGACTGCCAGCGAGAGGTTTTCGGAGGTTTTCACCGGCGGGTGTCAGCTCAGTGGCAACCACGCATATGTGAAATCTGGAGAGAGTGCAAGAACCGAAATCCAGGCACCAGCTAGCTCGTATTGGCAGGAATTGGCCACCAGGTGCAAAAGTCCCCTTTCCAGAGACAGTTAACTTTTTCATGTGAGATCGGCTGCCTTTTCCTTCCAGATGCCCGCCTAGCTCATGTTGTCAGCAGGCTGGCAAAGCGATTTCACTCTACAGCAGAGGCACACGTCTGTCCTTCCTCATTGTTACGGAGCTGGCTAAGGCCGCGAGGGGTGCCGAGAGCTAGCATCCAGGCTGTCCGCCAGCCTGAACGCTGCCCGCTCTGCACCTCTGTGAAGCCCTTCAGAAGAAGCAGCTCCTCCACATTACAGCCCTTGGCAGTCCCACTGTCTGGAGCTGTCTCCCAGGGTCTAACCCGAAACCCAAGGAAGGGAAGGGTACACACACCCCTCTCAGATGGCGCCCAGGCTCCATCAGCAAGTGTTCCTTCCTGAGTCCTGCCTAGGGAGATGAAATCCTCCCTCTTAGAAGAACCCTTTGTAGGCCTCCCGTTCCCAAAGCCCAAACGTTTTCTGAACGTTAGACTCGTGGGGTGCCCAGGGAGCCGGAAGATTCACACCTCCACCCAGCAGCTCCCAGTCTTGTGTCCACCAGCCAACCTCAAAGTGTGCCTTTAGGAAACTTACCTCTGGGCTGTGCCCAGGCCCGGGAATCTGCATTTATAACAAGCACCCATATGCTTTTTGATGCCAGATTTAAGAGCACTGCTTTTTTTTTTAATTAATTAATTTATTTATTTATTCACAAGAGACGCAGAGAGAGAGAGGCAGAGACACAGGCAGAGGGAGAAGCATGCAGGGACCCTGGTGTGGGACTTGATCCCAGGACCCCAGGATCACGCCCTGGGCTCAAGGCAGGTGCCAAACCTCTGAGCCACCAAGGTATCCCAAGAGCACTGCTTATTCAGTGTGGGAATCCCCCTGAGCATTCTTGGGAAGCTCAAGAAGAGCTCTTCAGTCCCTTGATCACTTCTCTGTGTTGGGGTTCTCTACCCCCCTTAAATAGGCTGTCATGTCAGACCTGCCTTCAGAAGCTTTCCCTTGTACGGGGAGGACTCTGGCATCCTGTGACACCCCACCTTGAAAGTTTGTGGAATAAGTTCAGTCCCTTTTCCTGATAGGTCTTATTTCCTCCAAGCCCTCCCGCCCCCATGCTCTTGAGTCAAACTCCTCTGGGAAGGTTGTGACTGGCTGACATGGAGTGGGACAGGGAGCTCCTCTAGTCCCTGGCTAGTCTGGACAAAGTAGCTACCCCTGCCTGAGCACCTGCTATGCATTGTATCTCTAACCATCCCTCCAAACCCTGAGGTGGGTCTTCCTCTTATCCACATTTTACAGAGGAGGAAACTGAGACTCTGTCCTGGGTCATCCAGCTGGTAAGTGATAAAGTGAGGATTCAAGCCCAGGACTCTCTGACTCTGAAGCCCACGTTCTTCAAGACGAGATTAGTATAGCAGGCTTCAGGCTTTTCCCCTCAAGTCCATCTGCCTGTCTTTCTCTCAGTGTGTCTCTGCATTTACATTCTCCGGCTATTTTCATCCCCCAGTCATGCCTCCCACAGAGGTGATTATTGGCAGTCAACAAATTGGCCCAAATTCTAGAAGCACCCGTACCCTCCAGGGGAGCTAATTTAGCCTGCTTCACTGCTCACCACCAGGATAGTCGAGAATAACTCAGGTACAAGCACATTCCTGTCCCCTATAATGGACTCTGTTAACATAAATGGATATGAAATCTCATGTGGTAAAGCAAAGTGCTGTCCCCTGGAAAGAAAGGTCTGACAGCTAAAAAGGCTGCTCTCCCTGCCTCTAGCCTTGTAGATAAATCTACAAGCATGATATAGTACCATCCCCGAGGGCCTCTCTGTTCTGGTGGATTCTGTGCTGGAAGGATTTCATGTACTGCCAGAGAGCAGACCCCAAGGGATAAAATGCCTTCCCGCTTCTCGTCCTTTGTAGCCTCAAAGGTTGCAAATCTAGCATCTTCTTGCTCCAGCCGGGGCAGCCTCTGCTATGTGTTACTGTGAGGTCCCTGCCCTGTCTGACCTGTGTTGGACACAAGGGCTACTCTGTGTAGTCAGCCAAGACCTATCTCATGTCTTGGCTCTGGTGCTTATGAGCTGCATGACCAGGGGCAAGCCGCTGAAACTCTGAGATTCGGGTTTGTCACCTGTTACACAGAGATAATACCACATGGGTTGTTCTAAGGGTCGGAGGTGATGTATGTAATGGGTCTGGCTTGGGAGGTCCGAGAAAAGTTAACAACTGTTACTGTTGTTGTTAACACCCTGAGGTGCGTATGAGGGCAGGGGGTGTCGAGGAGCCCAGGCCTTTCCTCTGGAATGGTTCCAAAGGTGTCCAATACAATAAAATATTCCAAGGCTGAACCCTATGAAATTGCCAGTATTGACCATTTCTGACCTGTTGTTTTTTTTTTTAAAGATTTTATTTATTTATGCATGAGAGACACAGAGACAGGGAGAGAGGGGCAGAGAGGCAGAGGGAGAAGCAGGCTCCATGCAGGAAACCGGATGTGGGACTCGATCCTGGGACTGCAGGATCATGCCTTGAGCCAAAGGCAGATGCTCAACCACTGAGCCACCCAGGTGTCCCCTGGCAGTTTGACCAAGCAATTACAAATGAGCTACTGTTGCTTATAGGAACCAACACCCTCAGAAAAGGTCCATCCCCCAAAGCAATGCACAGTGAGGAAGGGCTGAAGCAAGAGGGACATGGGGGCCTAGCAGGTCCCCAGACAGAGTGGTCAGTGCAGAGGTGGTGGCCAGCAACCCTGCCCCATTCCCACGGAAGGCCGTGTCCAGCCATGTCCCATGCCTCTCATGCCACCTCCAGGCCAGGGCCTGCTGTTGGTAATGCAGCTCTCCCTCCTGCCTCGTCTAAGTGGTTTCCTCTTGGATCCAAACACACTACCTCCATTGGCGGTGGCTGAGAGTCGCTGGCTTCTTCCAGAAAGTGAAGGTGCATCTGGTGTCCATTTCTTGGCAGGTCAGGAACATCCGAAAGGTCCTCAGGAAGATCAACAAGCCCTTCGGCCTCTACCCCAACTTCCTCAGCCCAGTGAGCGGGAACTGGATGCAACGTGAGTATAGAGATGCTACCCCCCAGCCAGCCTGATTGCCACCAGCCTCCCGTGCCAGGCACCTGGCCGAGTGAGGAGGGACACGTTTATCAGAGCCGCAGGCCAGTGAGGCATCTGCCCCATGCCCCAGGGCACCACCCATCCTGCCAGGCATTGTGGGGAGCGAGCCTTCACTGTCATTGTGTTGTGTGTGCTATTGTGTGACATGTGTGGTGGCAGCCACCCGCCCTCTGCATCCCCTGCACACTCCGCATCTCCAGGCTTCCATCTCTTAGGGCACCACTGAAGTCTCTCTGGTCACCCCCAAACTTGTGGAGGCGTTGCACATAGAACCATCTGCCTACTCCAGAAGTGGCCCCAAGAAAGACTGTGCATCCTCTCCCAGCCCCCAACCTGGTGCTCCACCTCCAATTTTAATCCTTTTTTTTTTTTTTAATAAGCACAGCCTGACTATATAGCAGTACAAAAATCATGAATTTACTGCTGTATCTTACACCTACCAGGACTGGTCCTGGGATTCCTGCTGTACTCTGTTCAGAAGCTTGTGCCTCAACCAGATGGGTGAGGGTCAGCCATGGAGCCTCATTTACAGCCCCCAGCTCTACCCACCGAAACAGAATGGGGTTTGGGGGGATGTGCAGCCTGGAGGGTGTTGAAAAGCCTCCCACGACCCTGGGATTGCTCCTCCCACGACCCTGGGATTGCTCCTCCACCAAGATTGCTCCTGATCATGCGGTCACAGCACAAATTGGTGGTGACAAGTTCCTTGGGCCCTGCCTTTAGAGGCTTCCCAGAGAGCCCCCATCCCCACCCCCCACCCCCACTACTTTTGCTGAAACAAGGACCCCACTCCCTTTCCACTGCCTCCAGCCCTAGTTGTTACAACATCAGCAAGGGCTCAGGAGCAAAGTACTTGAAACTAATTACTGCATGGCTGCGGGAAATTCACTTTCTCTGAGCCTTGGTTTCATCTCCTGCAAATGGGAGAAGAGCTTGTGATATCTGTTTTGTGCACCATGGAGGAATGTGGGAAAATAGAAGCTGCAGGAAACGGACTTTAGTTCCATCTTCCAGAGATGATATGTGTTGTGCCAAAAGGTAACGGGTGGCCATCAGTAAAAGTATGCAGGCAGGGCCCGGAGGTCTGGCCAGCCTGCGGGGACACAGGGGAGAAACTGCAGAGGCCTCATTCTTGCAACCCTGGGCCTCTGTGATTGCAGGTCCAGAAGGCCCAGAAAATGTGACCCAGGAATCTTCCCCAATGATGACCTCACCCCCCAAGTGGCCTCCTGCAAAAACCACTTAGAGAAATACAAAATATTTTTAACCAAAACACATTGCCAAATCCAAAAGTGCAGGGAGGAAATGAAGGTTTGAATTACAGATTATGACCACAGGAAGACAGTTCAATAACCGTTACTGGTTCTATTTGCAAGGCCTGACTGGGTAAAGAGCTAAACTACCCACTGCTGGCCTGAGCTGCTCCAGGACAGCTCAGCAGAAGCCCACCGAGAGGGAGAAGGCATGGTTCCCCAGTCTGAACAGCTACCTGGGGAAATTCCAGGGATTCCCCTGCCGAGAAGCATAACTTGCAGGCGGCGCCAGGAGTTGCCGGGCTGGGCAAAGTTGGTCACATACAGAAAATTGTTTCATGTTAGTAAAATATGAATCTGAGGCCTGCTGAAGAACAGAGGGAAGGCTAGAGGGCCCAGCTTATCCGGGCGCCCGCCTGCCTTCCCCCCTGGCTCTGGCAGCCCTACTCATCTCACGCTCTCTGTGATTTCACCCAGGTTTTTTGGTAATTGTGTATTTTTCCAACAGACGATTACATTTCCAACTTGCGTAAGCTAAGTGTGCTCGCCTTCGTTTCTCTCCTTGAATCCTCTGGGTAGCCCATGGATAACCACAGAAACTGCAGCTTGGGGAGGAGGAGTTGGAGCTGTGTCCTAGTTCCAGGCCCTGCTCTGGCTTCTCCCCACTCCTGCTGGAAGCTGAGCTGCAGGATAACCCTGGGGGGGTGGGGGGTGGGCAGGCTGGCGGCAGGGCACTAGGACTTCACAGCCAGGACGAGTCTAGCAGACTCCTGTTGGCACCAAGTGCAGACAAGATCCGTCCTCGCAGAGCCAGTTAGAGCTCAGAGAGCTGCCTGCCCTTCAGCTTGGGCCCGGAGTGGCCTGTCTGCCTGGTCAGCTGTCTGAATCCCACACTTTGCTCAGCAGGAGGGCACAGCAAGTCCAGGGTCTCCCCAGTGGGGACAGCAGTGTGAGCTGCCTGTCAGCCCCAGCGTGGCAACCTCCATCTGGTTCGTGCTCCTTTCCTACCGGCCAGCTCCCCAGCTTGTATGGTGACCACCTCTTGCTGCCAAGTGTGACGACAGTATTGACGTGCTCAGGAAGCAGCAAGGCCCATCTCTGCTCAGGCTCGTGGACACCAATTCACGTTCTTCTTTTGCATTTTATCCACCAAAAGATGGAGGCCCAGAGGTGAAAATGGCTTCTCCTAATCTCATGGCAGATCTGGGTCTTCCGAGTCCCACTCTGGGCTCTCCATGTACCATGCAGCGCTGGAGTAGGACACCAGGGACATACACTAGCTAGAAAGCAGTGGGACCTCCAAATGAGACTTGTTCACTTTGATCGAGGCCCCTGGGACACTTTGCATATATCCCAAAGGAGATACCATGTCTCAAACCCCTATGGAACCCCTGGGGGCCTGACTCCCCAATGCTGCACATACCTGCCCCTTGGTGCCCTCAGCCACACTACAATTACATGATGAAGTCCAAACTCTGTGGCTTGGCATTCGAGGTCCTTCCCAGCACAGCTCAAACCGACCTTCCTTTCTTTCATTCAGGACTTACTGGATGTCCATCCTATGCCATATAGTCACCAGGCGTAAAATGTGAATCTTATGTGGCCCCTCCTCATAAAGAGCCCACAGCCTGGTGGGGGAGGTGGACTCAGAAGTAGAGACTTATCACACAATTTGGGGAGCTGCCAGGGGCAAAGCACACTACCCAGCAATGGAAGGATGGGCTACCACGGAGCACTCCCCACATGAGGCACCACAGGGCCTTATCTCACTCCTTGGGGTCACCCTGTAGGGAAGGACTGTGAGCAGGTTTCTGAGAACACAGAAAAGCCTTTCTGGAAAGATGCCTGAGCTGGGGTAGCAGTGAGGAAGTGGTAGCCATGCAAGGAGGGGAAGGGGTATTCCTGGTGGAGGGGTCACCACAGGGGAGAGATAATGTGGGGAGCCAGGGGGCTAGGAGTGTCGAGTGGTGGGGGGAGCAGTGACAGGAGGCAGGCCTGGAAGAGTATGGAGAGGACAGTGCCTCTGGCTGTGTGCCTTTGTGCCTCTTCTGTGGGCTGGGAGCTGTGGAAAGGCCCTACACAGAGGCTGACCTGGTTTGACTTCCAGCTTCCCCCAACCCCTGCTCGGCACAGACCTTCTGTTCCGTCAACATGCTGGGCCAAGCCTGCCCCTGAGCCTCCCTTGGTGGTGTGTCCCAAGCTGTAGCCTCCATGTAGCCAAGGGTGGTCAGGGATGTGCTGTGCTAGTGAGTCCCTCTTCACGCAGTAAGGTCCAGCCCACACTGACCCCCCTCCCATTCCTCCCCAAGGCTCAGGATTTCCCTGATCTGTTCCAGTTTTTGCAAATCCTGACCCTTGCGGGGACATGATTTGTTTATGGGGCTGGAGGGAGCCAGGAAGGCTGGTGTACTCTGGGTATTCCTCTCAGCCCTCTTTCCTGGTCCCCACCTGTCTTTACCCTCTGAGTTTTGGTCCCTTTCTCTTCACACTCATCCTCTCTATCTCTGGGCATAGAAGAAGCGTGTTTCCATGCTCTGGTTGCCTGTAAAGCTGCAGAAAGCGAGGGCTCCGCCACCTTGGTGGCCTTGGAGGAACTATGTAGGCTCCCCCAGGGTTTTCCCACCCAGGAAAGGGGTTGGCAGTGCTTACCTGGCAGGGTTCTTGGGAGATTATTATAGGTAGTACAGTAAAGCTCCTGGTCCACAGTAGACTCTGGAGAAATGATAGCTTTTGATGGATTCTTTTCCTTTCTCTCTTCCCTCCACCCCCCATCCACCTTCCCTCCTCCTCTTTTCCTCTCCCCACTTTCTCCAGAGGAGCTGGAAATACCCTCCCCATCACCCCCACCCCACCTGAATCTGCCTCCCCATTTTCCTTCCTGTCTCCTGCTGAAGCATATCTTAACGGGGAACTGAAGTTTGTTCTTGGTTTTATCTATTAAATGCCTTTACATTTCGCTGTTGTTAATTTTTAAAGCATGTGAGTGGAGCATTTTCTGTGTCTTGCTTCACTGGTTCAGTGTTCCTGGTTGACCCATCTTTCTCCCAGGATAGCCCTGGGTGGAGTCAGCCAGTCCTGCTCAGAGGGCAACTTGAGGTAGATGCCACCGGGGCAAAGAGGGGCTCCTCAGACCCAAGTCTTCCCTCCCCCCACCCCTGGGAAACTCCATTTATCCCAATCTGCTCAACTGAAGCTCAGTGTTTCCAAGTGGCTTTGTATTCTGACTAAATTAAGACTCTCGTTCCTCCTTTCCGTGGCCTTTTATGAACCTGCCTGGCATTAATTACCATGTTTGTCACCGGGTAATAAAAATCTCTGAACTCCCTGCCACCAGATTATCTTTTTAAAGAAATGCAACTCATTTACAGTTAATAACCAGAGGCCCTGCCGTCCTTGGCCTGCAAAAGCGACGTGATTTATACACCCGAGTGAGCCCATGCGCCTGTGTGCCAGATGATCGTGCTCAGGATGGCCCTGGGTTCCCCAAGTCTCAGGCTGGGTCTTCCTTTCTACCCCTGTTCCTTCAGGGCTCAAAGGCTGCTGGTCAGAGGCTTGCTCCCCACCCACACATGGCCCTGGGGGACCATTGAGGCCAGTGGACAAGACTCGCCACCCGGGTGTCCCCTTGGTGAGGCCCTCATAGCAGCCTCAGCAGTTGGAAATAATGCTCCTGTCCTCTCTCCTCACAGACCACGTCTCAGTTGGAGGACTTGGGGACAGTTTTTATGAATATTTGATCAAATCCTGGTTGATGTCAGCCAAGACAGATGTGGAAGCTAAAGAGATGTACTACGAAGCCTTGGAGGTAAGACAGGCATCTCATTCTTCACGGGCGGTTGGTCATTCACCATCGGGCACAGATCCCTGAGTGCCAAGGGCTTCCCACCCCTCCCCTGTGGTGAGCTGGCCAGAAAAACAAGGTGGTCTCCTCCCCAGCCAGGTGCTTTGCACACCCAGCTTGTGACTCTTCTCAAATGCCTTGAAATTAGGGCCGTGTTAGCATCCTCGTTTTACAGATGCAAAACCCACACTCAAGGAGGTAAAGCCATTTGTCCAAGGTCTCACAGGAAGCAGTCTGATTCAGAAATCGTGGTGTCTGGGCTTCCGTGAGTGTGTCAGAGCCCAGAACACAGCCAGACACTGGCCTGGGAGCCCACAGATGAGGCTGCCAAAGCAAGACCCTCAGCCATCTTCCTGCAGAACCAGAGGTGATGTAATTGGCATGTCCAGGTGGGGAGGGGCCTCCCTCAGCGGAGCATCCAGTTCTGCTCCTTCTCTTTATGTGGATGGAAACCAAGGCCCAGAGAGGGGAAGGCACTTGCTCAAAGCCACACAGCACAGAGTTGGAGCCAGATCCAGATCTTCTAACCCTGTCCCCGTGTCCCCTCACTGTCCCTCACCACTGCTGGTCTGTATCCAGGGTGTGAACTGAACAAAGGATGGTAGGCTGAGATGAGTCTCTCCAAAGAAAGGGGGACTTTAGGATGGAAGAAGAAGTTGGTTGGCCCAAGCTATGGAAAAGGGGGCTATGGGATCCCAGCAGCCCTTCAGTAGATACTTCTGAGCCCAACTAAGGAAAGGGCACTGGGTAGGCTCTTAGCCTCAGTTTCCCCATAAAGTAAGTCAAACAGTTTGTATCTGCTCTGCTACCACCATGGTCTGAGGTCATGTGCCCCCTAAACCTGACTTCTTGCTCCCATCGCCTTTTACATTGGTTCTCCCTCCACACAGCAGTCAGAAGAACTGGAAATTCATGTTCCTACCTCACGGCTCCCCATCATACTTAGAATAAGCTAGACTCCTCACCTTTGCCCACCTGATGGAGACCTACCAATCACCTTGAACTCTTTCCCCTTTACTTTCAGCTCTGGTCCCCAGTCTTCCTCAGACATACCAGATTCATTCCCACCTCAGGGCTTTTGTACTTGCTGTCCTCTCTACTTAGAATAACATTCAAATGGTGGGTCCCATTTGTTGGTCAAGCCAAATGCCACGGAAACTGGCCTTTCACAGTCTCTCTCTGTCACATACTATAGACTTACTCTTCTTCGCCTTCATATGCACTTGTTTACTTGTTCATTGTCTGCCTTCCCCAAAAAGAATGTGAGTTATTGAGAAGCAAGGAGCTTGTCTAGTCATTCACCCTGTCTGCCTCACTCCTAAAACTGTGCTTACTACATAGGAAGTATACAATATTTTGTGAACAAATGAACATACAATTGCTGAAGGGATAGGTGGGTGGATGGATAGATGAATGGATGGGTAGGTGAGTGGATGGATAGATGGATGAGTGGATGGGTGGATCAGTGGGTGGATGGATGGGTGGTTGCATAGAGAGATGGGTGGGTGGATGTGTGGGTAGAAGGATGGATGGGTAGGTAGGTGGAGGATAGATGGGCGGATAGGTAGATAGGCAGGTGAAAGGATGGATAGGTGAAAGGATAGATGGATAAGTGGATGGGTGGATGTTATAGAGGGATGCGTAGGTGGATGTGTGAGTGGAAGGATGGATAGGTAGGTAGGTAGAGGATGGATGAGTAGATAGAAGGATGGACAGGTGGGTGGATATGGTAGATGGATAGATGGGTGGATGTGGGTGGAAGGATGGATGGGGAGGTAGGTAGAGGGATAGATGAGTAGATAGGTAGATAGGTAGGTGGAAGGATGGACAGGATGGATGGGTATGGGTATGGATAGATGAATGAATGAACTCTACCCTCTGACTGCATGAATCTGGCCGGGAATGGTCATGCCCAAGGGAAGCACATTGAAACAGGCCTCCACAGCCATGGACCTTTTAAACTGTGGACGTGGGGATGAGTTTTCCCCACCTAGCTCCCCAGCACCAGGACCTTGGTCATGAAACAGCTGCTGGGACTCTAGTCCTATCTCAGTCTGAGTCTTAGCCCCGGCTTCGGCTTTGGCTGAGCTTAGACCACAGCCAGTGTCTGCTGTCAGAGGATCAGTGTTCTGCCTGCATGGGGTATGCTGCCTGGAAAGGCCTTTCTGCACTTTCTGCCATTCCTTGCAGGGTAAACATGAAGTTAGCAGGCAGCCTGGTTCCTTGCCCTCAGGGCACACAGTGGTTGAGGCTTCAAGGGAAGAAATGGCCATGAATTATTTAAGCAAACTGGAAGCTTTATGGAAACTACTTGATTGAACAGGAGAGAACTTGGCTTTGCTCCCCTCATTTGATATCCCCAGCGAATAGCCTGGAGTGTCTCTGA
Source organism: Canis aureus (assembly GCF_053574225.1). Classification (NCBI taxonomy): domain Eukaryota; kingdom Metazoa; phylum Chordata; class Mammalia; order Carnivora; family Canidae; genus Canis; species Canis aureus. The sequence continues at coordinate 74,981,728 of NC_135615.1, read as the reverse complement.
CCCTGGGTAAAGACTGGGCCTCTGGCAAGTTTAGAGCTTTGAAGAATATTCTGGTAATTCTCAACCTTGTCCACACATTAAAAATCACTGGGAGGAGCTGTAAAATCCCATTGCTCAGGCTGCACCCTAACAAGGATACATCAGAACCTCTGGGCAGGGGCCCAAGAAACAGCCTTGAAAGCTGCCCCAGGGGGTTAGTTGCTGTCCAGCAGAGAGTGGGTGAGGATGATTCAGACAAGCTGACCAGGCACAGCCCTGAGGGCTACGGGAAAGCATCTGTCACTGTGGCCTCCTCCAGGCCAAGTGCACAGACTGCCTTGTCTTACTTAGCCCCATCTTAAAGGTGAGAACCTGAGGTCACATGGCAGCCAGGGTGCAAACACAGATCTGACTAACTCCAGATCCAGTGCTCCTGCCACCTGCAAAGGAACCTGGCTTGCCTGAAATCCCTCTGGGGAGTGGACAGATGGGATCCTCTCCAGGAAGCAAAGGATGCCAGAGTCTTTGAATAAAACCTCACGGCTATCCCAGGAGTTATTCCCATTTTACAGATGAGGAGAGGGAGTCTTCAGAAAAGTGAAATAATTTGCCCAGAATCACCCAACTCTCACATTGCAGAGCTGGGATTCAAGCCCAGTTCTCTGTATTCTCCCTCAGTTCTGCTTGCCTCCTGTACCATTTAAACCTAACCAGTCAGTGGCCAGCCTGTGCCATCTTGTGTGTTGCTTAGAGTTTTAGAAAGCCTTGTTTTTTTAAATCTTTGTACCTATCTGCTTATCTCAGTTTATCCTCACAGAGAGATGGTCATTTCCTCTTTACCATGATTACTTTGCTTGGGGTTAACTCAAAATGGAAATAACCTATGGGTGCCAGTCTTGAAGGGGCAGTTTCTGTGCTACCACATGAGGCTTCATGGACTCTCCCCCAGGTGTCGACAAAGGGTGACTGAACCAGATCTCTGCACCCTAGACTAGCCTGCCACCCCTCCTCCACACCCTCATGGACCGAGCTCTGCCTAGGAGCCTGGGCCCTGCGCAGAGCAGAGCCAACCCAGTAGTGGGCAGCTGCCCAGACCCCCCAGAGCTCCTCCCGCCATGGTGCAGGTGCCCTGGCATGTCACATCATCAGAGCTTCCCCATCTGCTGCTCAGAGACTGTCCTGCAGCCAGCCCACCAGCCGGGACCTTTCAGGAGGGGGAAAGGAACAAACAGATCCAAGAGCCAGTATTGTTTGAGCACCATCTGTATGCCTGCCCCTGGCTGGAGATTGGTGGTGGTGGCCTCTGCTGTCACAAGGCACTCAGAGTCCTGGAAGAGAGACAGAGTTGCCCCAGAACACACACACATATGGATGCACAAAGTGGGGACAGCACCGTGTAGAAAGATAAGAGGGGAGGCGAGTACAGGGGCAGCAGTGGCTCGGTCTGGGGCAGCACATTGTGGAGGATGGAGTAGCAGAGTTGAGGTGGAACATGTTTCTTTCAAAATACTAACCCCAAATCATAATTCCCACATGTATTTGATTTTGTTGGGAATCTCTACAAACAGGTGAGCTCCCCAAGGCAGGACCCAGGCTGTGTGTCTTCAGGGGCTTCATCCCCTGCACCGAACCACCGACGGGGGCACAGAGGAGGCACTCCTAGCATACTCGAATACTCACAGGGAGGAGGAAGGTGTGAGTGAAAAAGAGGCCTGGGGCAGGGGACAGACTGGAGAGGAACTGGAATATATTGCCAACACACACTGAGGACTCTCTCCCCCAGCAAGTGTGCTGAGCTCTACACACACATCCCCTTGAGCCTCACAATCCTGTGAGGTGGTTTATGCTCACATCCCCATTTCATACATTTATTTGGCAATTGAGGCACAGAGAGCATATAGAACTTGCCCAAAGTCACACAGCTTGGAACTGACAGAGGTGGGATTTGAACTCAAGGAATCTGCTCCTGGGCACCCTGCCTGTGGTATCAGGTTAAACTTTAGGCCCATTATTTACAGAGAACAGAGACCCCTAGAGAATAGGTGGGAGGGGCAAGAATGCAGGAAGATACCGGCCAGGGCCCCAGAGGCCCAGCCCTGGACCAGCATCCACAGGCACTGCCGTTACCTCTGTCTCCAGGGCTCCCAGGGACTAACGGCAGGGAGTGGGGGGCACCATGGCCTGACACCTGCATCCCCCAGCCTCCTTGGAGTCTTTACCAGCAGTATCATCTCCCACGGAAGTTGAGGATAGGGGTTCTCAAAGCCCCTTGGCACCAGGAGGAGCAGCTGTCAGGTACTAGAAGAGCAGCCTGGGTATCTGGGGATCCTCGTCTTAATCCCAGCGTGGCTGGGTAACCTGGGACGAGCCCCTCGACCCCTTTGTCTGTAGAGGACATTAGAGCCATGTGCTTGGCTTGTTGTGGTCATTAAACTAGGTGTATGATAAGGGCTTGCAGAGAGCAGCCCTTAACTTTCTGTAGGTCCTTTTTGAGAATCAGATAAAATATATGGACCCTCTTCCCATGAAAATGCACATACACAAAAATGTCACATACAATTTGAGTGGCCTCAGGACCCCCTGGAACCCATCCACAGGCCAACTGGGCTTCAGGTTAAGATTCCCTAACAGAGGATATAGTGGAGGATGGTAAGAATTTTTAAAGATTTTTTAAAATCTTTGTACATAGGAGATTTAAAAGTTTAAGAGGAGCGCCTGGCTGGCTCAGTTGGTAGAGCATGTAACTCTTGATCTCAGGGTTGTGAGTTTGAGCCCCACACCGGGTGTAGAAATGACTTTAAAATAATTTTTGTAAAAGTCTAAATGAGAGACTCATTCTGGGGAGTTGTCTTGTGTCCAGGCCCCCAGCAGGCACCAGGCTTCAGCCAGGTGAGTGGCTAAACCTCCTAAAGGCCCCATCAGGGGCCACCACCAACTGCCGGCCGAGGTCAAGGACCTCCTTCGCCTGGGATGGAGGGCTCAGCAGAGCTGCGTTCACTGCCGTCTGCAAAATGTTCATTTTTCCGTCCTCTCCCCCTCCCTTCTCTGTCCCCCTTCCTACGCCCCTTCTCCCTGCCCAACTCCCACCTTGCTCCCAGGCAATAGAGACCTACTTGCTGAATGTCTCTCCTGGGGGGCTGACCTACATTGCTGAGTGGCGAGGGGGGATTCTGGACCACAAGATGGGGCACCTGGCCTGTTTCTCTGGGGGCATGATCGCCCTCGGCGCTGAGGATGCCAAGGAAGAAAAGAGGGCCCACTACCGAGAGCTCGCAGCCCAGATCACCAAGACGTGCCACGAGTCGTACGCCCGCTCAGGTAACCCTGCAGGGGGAAGGGGCAGCAAGAGACACTGAGGCTAGACACCAGGAAGAACCAGAAAAACCAGCGGAGCGGCAGTGAGTGAAGGGAACACACAATCTTAGGGCGGTCTCACCTTGGGAGTTATGTAGAATTTGTATGAGGGACGTCCTGTCTATGCACTGAGACTGTACCCTAAGTTAAAAGGAAAACAGGGGTGATGTATTAAGCATCTGTGCCAAGTGTTGTTCAGCACTGGATGTGCATCATCACCGAACCACACAACACAGATAAACTGAGGCCCAGAGAGGACTTGCCAAGGTCCTATGTGAGGGGCACAGAGCAGAGGGTCCTCCAGGCTTCCTGAGCCTAGCAGATTCCTTCGCCCTGAGCCCTTACCCCTGAATGTACCTCTGCCTTTCCTCCCCAGCACCCCTCCATTTAGGGGGTCTTACCACCTCTGGCCCCACCCTGTTTATCCCCCTCTTTGACCACCAGACCACCAGAAAGTTCAAGAGCTTCTTGACCATCCCCACCTAACAGCCATCACAGACTTGTTAAATGCTAGATTCAGAAGTCATGTTGTAGAACAAGAGCCCAGCTCCTGGTCTTACATATGGGGAAACTGAGTCAGTCCAGAACAGGAAAGTGACTTCGCCAAAGTCACATTGTGCATGATGAGTCGCTAAGCCAGGGCTAGAACCCAGGTCTTCTGATGCCCAGCTCCTCCTTGTGCATTGCCTCTCTAAACAATGCCCGTCAAAAAAATCCATCCCCCAGGGCCCTGAGAGGTGTCCACTGCTCTAATTTAATCCCAGTCTTGGTTGGAGGAGAGGACCTAAAATTTGCCATAAATATTCCTGGCTCAAGTGCCACTCTACCACTCACCAGCAGGATGGCCTGCGTTTTCTCATCAGTTCAACGGGATAAATAACACAGGTCTCCCAGATGAGATACTGGGTCCCCTAGAAAGCACATTGCTGGCCGCCTTCAGCCCCAGCATAGAAGGCATGTGTTAGCTCGAAATGTGTCTGTGGACCCCGCCCCCCCCAGGCAAGTCCAGATCTCCCAGAGCTGTTTTCATGAAGCCAGAGATTCTCAATGGGTCCTTACAATGGGTCTGCAATTCCCTTCAAAGAGCCGGGGCCATAAACAAATAGGAAATCTCAGGAATAATCAAAAGCTCACTATTTGTCTGGAACAATCAACCCAGACCATAAAAGACATCCACTTAATAGAGCATACTGTTCCAGCCACCCTGTCCGTCCAGGGACAGCCACAGCGGGCGCCCGTGCCTCCACCCTGTCAGCCGCTTGGCAAAATGACTCTTAGCTAGCAGCCAGGAGCAGCTGCAAGCATCTGAGAAATCGAAGGGGTCAGGGTCTGGCTAATTGGGTTTCTATGTAGAGCTCTCCATGGAAGAGTGGGATGTCCTGCAAAGCTCCAGTCCTCTTGAGAAAAAACAACCCAGGGCCTCCCAGGGTCCTGACCTGATGGGAAGAGGAAGGCACACCTAGGACCAGAGCCGGGCACTCTGCTGACCCAGACAGGGGGTGCAGGCACTAAGATGGAGGAGGATCTGACCCATCTAGCCTCATCTTGGGATCTTAGAGTCTTGGACCCAGAGAGGGAAAGAGCAAGAGCACAGTCTAGGGAGAGGGCATCATATGGATCCAGGGTCACATCCCAGCTCAGTCATAGCTCGCTGTGTTACCTTGGACAAATTACTTAGCCTCTCTGACCCTCAGTTTCCATATGCCTGAGAGGGACAATAACATCTACCTTTAGCAAAACAAACAAACCACATTTTTTAAGGATCAAAATAATGTATCTAAAGCACACAGCACAGTCCTTGAAATCAGAGGTGGTGGCCATTGCAGCAGTTATAATTATGATCCTCCAGAAAATAGGAATGGCTACCAAACTGTCCAAAAACAAACAAACCAAACAGTGACAGAAACAAAACGCAGACCTCATCAAGCCCTCTTTATCTAGCTGCTTCTGCCTGAATATGTGCCTTCTGGGCATTTCTTCCTTGTTTCCACCTCAGCAGCGTCCCAGCCTGTCAGCTCTGGAAGGTTCTTAGTTCTCAGAAAGGGGTCTGTTTGCATATCAGCACGTCAAAGGATCTGATGAGACTATTTCACTTTATTTGACCTACTGTTCCCCAAAAGTACTTAAATCTGAAATCCTTTCTTGGCTGGTTAACATCTTACAGAGCTAATGTCTTCAAAGCACAGTTGGGGAACATCACCCAAAACTTTTTCTCTCCAGATTGCTGGATAGCTCATTTGGACTCTCGGATTCTAAAACTGCAAAATGTTTGAGGCCTCAGGGGTCTTGCTTTGGCCTGCCTAGGCCAAGCGGGGAACTGTGCATTTGCCAGGCTCAGCCCTATCATGCAGTGTAGGCAGGGCCCAGCCTGTACCAGTCACCCTGCCAGTGGTTGCAGGCCACTGAGATCACTCCTGAGGCAGCTGGATCCTGAAAAGCAGGAGGTGGGAGGTCTGACCCAGGCCCTCTGGTTGGTCCTCCCCACAGATACCAAACTGGGGCCCGAGGCCTTCTGGTTTAACTCCGGCAGAGAGGCAGTGGCCACACAGCTGAGCGAGAGCTACTATATCCTGCGGCCCGAGGTGGTGGAGAGCTACATGTACCTGTGGCGACAGACCCACAACCCCATCTACAGGGAGTGGGGCTGGGAAGTGGTGATGGTGAGTGGGCCGGTTGGGGCGGGAGGGGGGTGGTTGACTGGGTGACCAGTGCCCCGAGAATTCAGTCAGGATCCAGCACCCCCTAGCTCGAGCACGGAGAAGAAGGTCAAACCAGGTCCGCATCTGGCTAAGGTCCTGAGTGCGAAGGGTCAAGGTGCGGTTGCAGAGCCAAGAGTCCCCGGCTGGGCAAAAGCAGGCCAGGAACTTGTGAAGGGGGTTCCGTGCGCCCACAGCCTTTGGGGCCCAGGCTCCAGGGCCAGCACGCTTAGATGGCTAGGGGCAGGGCAGCAGCCAGAGGGGCCCAGCGCACACGTGGTCACTGCTGTCTGACCCTGAGGCCTGAGAAGATGGCTTTAGATTCCTCCCCTCAGACAAGAATGGGCTGCCAGGCCAGCAGATCACCTCCTTCCTCTGCCCAAAGCCAGCCCCGCCCTGGGCAGCTCCCCCTCTTTCTCTGGGCTCTGCTCCCCAACACCCATGTCTCTTCCACTAGCCCGCTTGTCCCCAACCACCCAGCAGAAGACCTCCTGGCCCTCTTTGGGGTAGGTGTCAAAGGCAGGTATGGAGAGCCCAGAAGGATGTCTCTTGATGGAGGCTAAGCCTTCTCTGTGCCCCCCTCTTCCCAGCTTCCCTGAGGGCCCACTGCTCTCAGAGGCACAGACTGTCCTAGGGAGAACCACGCCCAGAGCGTCATAGGCAGGGAGGGCACAGGGCGCCGCTCGGGTTCACCTACCTGGTTCATTGGCCAGAATCGGCCTGCTTTCCTGAAGGCCCTGGCTCTTGACCAGTGAAAGCCAAGTGTTTTGTGCTCCTGGGCCCAGCCCACAGGCCCTCAGTGGGTTCAAACTGCTTTATATACAAAAGGCAGACAGCCTGTGGCCTCCCGCGACCAGGGACCGTATCTCCACAGGGAATCCCCGGGGTGTGCTAAGCCCAGTCCCCGAGTCCTGGCCCTCCGCTGCCTTCCTCTGTCCACCTCTGTGGGTGAGTCCGTTAGAGCAGCCTCGTTACCCGAAGGGCAGAAACAACACCCCCCAAGTTCAGAGACCAGGAGAAGAGCTGGAGCAGGCAGCCAGTGGGCTTAGGTCGTCAGCCCTGGGAGCAGGGTGGCTGAGCCCTGAAAAATAATTTGGCTTTCCACTGCCACAAATGCCTGGGGTCCCCGCAGAGCGGTCCGGGGCCTGCCCATCCAGGACCTGGGCACACACGAGTCTTGGGGCAGGACCTCTCCTCTCCCTGCACCAAAGCTGCTCCCTTTTCTTCAGGCCTTGGAGAAATACTGTCGAACGGAAGCTGGTTTCTCTGGAATCCAAGACGTGTACAGTAGCATCCCCAACCACGACAACAAGCAGCAGACTTTCTTTCTCGCGGAGACACTAAAGTGAGTTGGAGCTTGGCTAGTGTTCTTTCCAGAGGGAAACTGGGACTTTCTTAGGGAGGGAGGGAGGAGGAGGGTGAGGCGTGGGGTCAGCAGTCCCTCCCTTTACCAACAAATTCTGCCCTCACAGAGGGTGCCCACGAGGGGTGGGGGGCGCCTGGGATCCCGGGTTACTCCCCCAAGGTGCACCGCCTCAGGGGGCTGTCTGGACAGCACTCTGCCTGCAAGGACTAGCGGCGTGCTAAGTCCACTTCTGTAGCCGGTCTCCTCGGGTCCCTTGGTTCTCTGCTGTAAAATGGGGAGAACAACAGTGATGGGGGTCACTGGGGTAGGCCTTCCCTCTACCGGCTTGCTGTGGCACTGTTCCCTCACTTTTTGGGGGTGGAAGTCAGCCGCCCCATTTCCTTGCCGTTCCCCAAAGCAGCCCCCTTGGTGGTTAACCCTTTACTGTGGATTGGAACGGTCTGTTCCTGCGGCTTGGGAAGTTGGAGCTCTGGAGTCCCAGCTCCCTGGTCATTTTAGCGCATGAACATCTACGTGACTGTAGAGTCTCCTGGGGGGCACATCAGGGAGCAGTCCAAGAGTTTGGACTGGTGTAGTACTCAGGCCACTGTGAAAAGAAGGTAGAATCTAGGCCCTAAGGGGGGGCCTGCAGGCCTCTCGCACTGGTGGGGAGGGTACCTGAGTGAAGCCAGATGGGTATGCGGTAACCGAGTGAGGGCAGGGGCAGAGCCAGTGCTAAACCGGGTCTGAAAAAAATAAAATAAACCGGGTCCATTGGCCCCAAATCTCAGTGCTCTCCCCAGCATCCACAGCTCCTTCCCTGGGACCAGCCCTGCAAGTACACTTGGGATCTCAAACCTCCCTGCAGCCTTCAGCACAGCCCATGGCAGAGGCCTCTGAGGTTTGTCGTTGACCAGAGTTCCCCAGAGCACTGACAGCTCTGTCTTGCTTCCCTCCCTGCCCCGGGGGCACAGGTATCTCTATCTTCTGTTCTCTGAAGATGACATGCTCTCCCTGGAAGACTGGGTGTTCAACACAGAGGCCCACCCCCTCCCCGTGAACCACTCGGACAGCTCCAGCAGGGCTGGGGGCTGACCCTGACCCGTCTCCCTGCCGCACCGGGGCCCCGAGGGCTGCCTTGCCTTTTCAGGATGCGGGACTATTCTCAAAGGGATTGGGAACATAGGCCCCATTCCAGGCAGACCCAGGGCAGATGTGTCGGACGAGCAACTTCTTTTCCTCTGTGAGGAGACAGGACTTGGAGACGCAGCGATGTCACCCCAGGCCCAGACTTTCCTTTCTATGGAGAATTTCTATGAAACCCACTCCCTTGCCATTCCAGGGCCCAGTGAATGAAGGTTTGCATATTGTCCCCATGCCTTTGATTCACTTCCTCTCATTCAGGGAGTGTTTGTTTTGCTTGATTTTGCCTTTTCTCTGCAGTTGTGTTTTATCACAAATTATAAATATAGTTTCAAAATCGTGTGCTTTTGAAAGCAGCAGCATCTTGATAAACTAAACCTTAAGGTGTTTGCACACTCAAACCTTGACCCCATTTTCTATATTTTAAATACCTTTTACCCAACATTTACTATACGTTCAACTCTGTGGCATTACCTTATAATTTGAGGAGGCATTCCCTTTTGATTTGGGCCTAAGTGTTAACAAATCACTAGTGCTATTTTCATTATTGTAATGGAAAAATCTGTAAACTTACAATAAAAGAGTTTATTGAATAAGAAATACGATTGGGCTCATTGCACATCAGTGACTCCTGGGAAAAGCATGGTCATGTTATCATCAGAAAAAAGAATCAACCAGCAGTTGATTTAACATACAATTTAGTAAAGACTCCCACTTCTATTGCCTTCCCTTAAATTGGTCTTAAAAATTCAGAAAGGGTGAAGCCAATCCTTAAATGGAATTGGATGTTTATACTTAGGTCAAGGCTTGGAAGAGGCCCAGGGAGGGCCAGCAACTTGCCTGTGGTCACGCAGCCAGCAGACACAGAGGTGAGCCCAGCCCCCACAGTTTGCTCACTCCCCCAGTCGTGTGTCCATCTGTTCACATTCAGCAGATAGTGGTGAGTGCCCATAGGAGACCAGACACTGGGTGAGATGCCAGGGACGCAGCTGTGAGTGAAACAGTCATAAGCCCTGCCCTCAGGGAGCATAGAGTCAAGTGGGGGAAAGACCATAAAGTAAACCGACAGATAAGTTACATGACTGCCAGTTGTACGAAATGCTACCAAGAAGATGTGAGGCCGAGACACTGTTGGCCAGGACCCACCTTAGGGCATTGAAGAGAGCCTCTCTGAGCAGCTGACTTTCAAGCTGAGGCCTAGAAGATAAGAAGGAGCAGCGGGAGGTGTATCCCACAAACCTTCTCTCCCCAGTGACATCATCTGCTCCCCCCACCCACCCTGAGGCCCAAAACCTTGAAGCCATTATGCAGAGCAGGGTGTCCAGGCAAGAGCGAAGGGAGAGCGTTTGTTTCTTGCCCTTTGCAACTCGTCCATACAGCTGACCACACAGGATCATTCTGAGCCCTCCCCCGTGCTCAGCTGCCTCACTTTGGCTGTTAGAAACTTGAGTAGCCCCTGGGGTATTGGAGCCCTAGGCCAAGTGACCTGGCTTTCAGGCCCCTCAGTGGGACCCTGGATAGGTCACCTCACCTCTCAGGTCACTCTTCCATCACAGAGGCAGGAACCTCCACCTCTCAGGGTTGCTGTAAAAATAAGTAGGATCCACTCATGCCCTGGCAGTGTGGGAAGTACTTCTTCCTCGTTCTGGAGAGGCAGAAGCTTCTAGCATCTTCTTAAGCAGTAGTCAGGGCTATGGATGAGCTGTCCCCAAGGCAGGAACCCTGGTGTTTGGTGAATAAGTCCCGGTCTGAACCCAGGAAATCACTTTTGTCTGGCATCAGGAAAGTGTAGTTCTGGAGACCCGCCTGTGCCCCTTTTTTAAAAAATCAAAACGGAAAAACCCACTGTACGAGCATTGTGGAGAGGTTAGAGATCTTCATGCTAAGCAGAAAGAAAAACCATCCACCATCCTACCCTCCAGAATGAATACGGTTATATTTTCTTCTAGATCTTTTTCTATGAATGTACAGAATATATTTTGCAAACATGGTATCATTCTATGCATACTGTTTTACTATAATCTGCTTTTGCTCTTAACCATACATTGTGAAGATCTTTCCATGTCAACAAATACAAGTTTATCACTGTACCTGGCTGTGGAGTATTCCATCGTGTGCTGTATCATGCTTTTGGGATCTAAGCCCCTATTTCTGGGCATTTGGGTTTGTGAGAGTTTGGGCTCTCGGGCACAAATAGTAGAAGCCAACTCTGTGTACCTTAAGCGAAAAAGAAAAATTACAGAAAAAGGAAAGAGAAAAGAAAAAAAATCTTGAAATGCCTTGCGGTGACTCATGGGATCTCAGGAGAGTGAACAGTCAGATCGCAAGAAGGACTAGGAAGAGGATGTGGCCAGGAATCCAAGCTGCAAGACCCAAGGGGCTAGTGTCCCCAGGACTTCATCAGGACAGGTGAATTCCAACGTTCCCAGATCCTACTGTCCCCTTCAAAGAAGTGGGCTTCCTATTGGCCTAGCTGGGTCATGTGCTCCCACGGGTGGGCAGGGTGTCTTGCCTGACACACCAGCCAGGACCCCCCTCCCCATCCGCCCCCCCCCCACCGCGATGCCCGGTGGGCTGTTCCCCAGAGAAGAAAATGAGGTTTGCTACCCAAATCATGAAGCCACGCGCTGGTGAAGGCAAATCAGCAGGACTGTTCGCAGCTTCTGCTTTGATTTTTTTTTTCCCCAGTATTATAAAGAGTTATGAAAGCATATTTGACCGGTCCTCTTTCCTGTCTCACTGGCTCCTCAGTCAACCCTGGAACCTGTCTCCATGGCAGAGCCGCTTGGCAGCTCCCCCAGGCCCCAGGCTCCCCCACCGGCCGTGTTGCTGTCCCCGCCCCCCTCCGGCCACCAGCGTTCTGTCTTCTGCATTATCGCTGGGGGCAAGTTGTAAAAATGAATATTTTAAAACTCATCCTCCAGGAGGGCCGTTGCAGGTGGAGAAATCTCATCCTTTTGGCAACCTAACTCCATTCCGGGGATAAAAATAAGACCCAGGGTAGGCTGAGAGGAGAGAGACATTAAGGGATGAGTCAGCCACGGGGAAGGGGGAGCCACAGACCCGGTTCTGGAAACAGACCTGGCAGCAGACCCCCCCCTCCCCAGCTGGGGGTCAGCCTGCTGCCCGGCTCTTTGGAAGCCCCGTCGTCGATGGAACCACCTTTTGCACCTGTTTTCTTCAGGGCTCACCGCTGGTTCCTGCCCAGAAAGCTTCATTAGCACCTGGCTCCGGGCGGGTGCGGAGTCCTGCAGAGCACCACAGCCCTGAGAAGCAGGACCTACAGCCCTTCTCCAGTTGCTTCCTTTTAAACGACTATGTTTGTTTAGACGCTTTGTACATCATTGTGTCCCTGGCAATTTGCAAAGTTCAAAAACCAGATGCACCGGGGCGCCTGGGTGGCTCAGTCGCTGAAGAGTCTGCCTTTAGCTCAGGCCGTGATCCCAGGGACCTGGGATCGAGCCCCCGGGTCGGGCTCCCTGCTCATCAGGAGTCTGCTTCTCCCTCTCCCTCTGTGTACACACTCACTCTCTCTCTCTCTCTCTCTCTCTCTCTCCTTCAAATAAATAAAATCTTTTAAAAAAATGCACTGGAAAAAAAAGCAAAAACAGAAAATCTGATTTGAAGGCAGCATCCTTGAGACCCAGGCTAGGAATCTCAGCTCTGCCTCCTTTGCTTTGGGGAGGGGACCTCTTCGAGGTTTGGGTAGGTGGGTAGACGGGGAAGGGCCAGCTCCTCCCAGCTACCCCACTGGGGCTCTGTCCTTGGAAATATGCTCATTGATTAAGGGGCACGGAGACCTCAGCCCTCTGTGACTAAAGCTTAATCATATGCTAGTGGCGGGGTGGGGGTGGGGCTGCTGATGCTCTTTTTTTTGTATCTAAAAATATCTGTTTGGTTCCCTATATTTGGAACAATATTTTGATCCTGCTCCTCCTGCCTCTTAAGACAGAGCTTTTCAAACTTGAATGTGCACCTGAATCACCTGGGGATCTCGTTAAAATGCAGATTCATATTCAGCAGGTCAGGCGCAAGCCCAAGATACTGCGCTTCTAACAAGCTCCCAAGAGATGCCGGTGCTGCCGGGCCTCAGACCACACTGAGTAGCAAGGCTTCAGCTAACGGCCACTCCTTTGGTGTCTGCCCTCTATTTGCATCCACGGAGGGGCGCCTCAGCAGTATGGTCGTTAAGCACCTGACCCTTGGTTTCAGCTCAGGTCACGATCTCAGGGTTGTGAGATGGAGCACCCGGCAGGCTCTGTGCTCAGCGTGGAGTCTGCTTGAGATTCTCTCCCTCTCCCGCTGCCCCTCCTCTGCTCTCTCTGTCAAATAAGTCTTTTTTTTTTTTTTTTTTTTATGTATTTGCATCCATGGAGTTGTAACCTCCCCGGAGTGGAGGGACTCAGGTGTTGGCCTGGCATCTAGTGGTACCCTGACGGCAGAGGAAGCTCTGTCGCCCGCATCACCGGCCCCCCTGCCCCTCCAGCACAGTCTGGACAAGACAGGAGCAGGCTTGCTGCGGGCTGAGAACAACGCTGTCCGGTAGAACTTTCCATGGTGATGGAAATAGTCTTCCTCCGTGCTGTCCAATAGGGTGGCCACAGGTGGATATTGAGCACTTCAAATGTGGCGAGTGCAACTGAGGAACTAAATCTAAAATTTTATTTTCATCTTAATTACATTTAAACGGCCATGTGTGGTTACTGGGCGCCAGGTTTGGACAGTTCAGTCCTAGGACCTAGAAAGCCAGTCCTCTGCTCACTGACTCCCTGCCCCACTGGCCCCTCCACCACCCCCCTGCAGCATTACAAATATCATCTTAGAACAAAAGATATTGTGTGGGGAGGCGAGGGTTCCCTTGAACATTCCCGGTTATTTTTATACTCATTCCAGCCTCTGCTTTCCACAACAGTCTCTGGTTTTGTTTTGTTCTCAGCCACTGTGTATCTGTGGATCTGCAGGCATTGGGTCAAGTGGAAGATAAGAAAGACAGGACACCAGAGGGCAAACCGTGGACCTGCCCTTTCCCTGGGCTGTGTGACCTTGGGCAAGCCCCTTAATGTCTCTGAGCCTCCGCCTGTCTCTGTGGAAAGGGAGGGTGATTTGGGGGTTAATTGAGCTCCCCAGTGTAGTAACTCAATACATACAGTAATGGTTGTGACTGCTATTATGTGAACGTTCTCTGTAAACTGGAAAAAGCTGCTGTCAAAAATTCTTCTTTTTAAACAAAACGCTCTGAAACTCAGAGGAAACTACATCAACCAGGCCCAGGAGACAACCCAAGATCTCAAAGCAATAAATCTGCTGCTTTTCACATTGAGCAAGCATTTTGCCCTTAGCCCTGAATCTATGAAACTGGGAAACTGGAGTGAGGATCCAGGGGCTTCCTGGGGCTGGCCTGGTTGGTGGTGGTGGCGGGGATGGGATGGGGTTGCTGCTCAGGCAGGGGCAGAGGGCTGAAGGAACATGCTGGGAGTTTGTCCAGATCTTAGCAGAGGCCCCCTGCTTGCCAGGGCAGGAGGTGAGGGGTGGCGATGGGGGAGACCCCGTTGGTCTTTCCTCTTGAGGACATCCCTGGGGAAAGGTTCCTTCAACTTCGGAAGAGAGGCATGGCAGGTGACCCTCCTGCCCTGACCCTAAGGAGCCCCTTGCCACCACGCACTGGTCCCTTGGGAGCTCCCCTGAGACCCCGGGCGGGTGGTTCTGCTTTGGCCCACAGAATGATCCAGGACGGGGCAACCATTAGATCCGTGGTTCTCAGAGGATGGAAGCCAGGTCCGAGGCACCAGCAGCACCTGGGAGCTTGGTAGAAATGCAAGTTCTCAGAGCCCCCCTCCGCAGACCCTCACAGGTTATGGGGCTCCTTGCTGCCTAGGCCACCATTCCAGAACTCTCTAGGCTTTGTAATTCCACATGTGGCCATTAACCATCTCTGCCGGGCAATGGGCAAGGTGCTGTAACCGTAAGCTTAGACAAGACAGAGACAAGGTCTCTGCCCCCGGGGAGGAGGGGGCTTCCAGGCCAGTGGCGGGGGTGGGGGGTGGGCGGTAGCACAGAAGTAATATGGGTGCAGACGGAGGTAAGTGATGGGGGGCCACAGGCAGGGAACATATGAGAGTGATGGGGGGTGGCCCCCGGGGAGCGGACCTGTGGGACAGACCATTCCAGGCAGTGGGAACAGCAGGTGCAAAGGCTCAGAGGCAGGAGGACGCACTGGCGGCCCTGAGAGCCATGGGTCGGAGCAAGTCGGATGGACCGGCCTCCATCCTGCAGGGCCTAGAGGGCCGGGGGCAGAGTCTGATTTTAATCTGAGCAGCAAGAAGCTAGGAAGAGGCTAAAGCAGGGCCACGAGATGACCTACTTTGCATTTTTGGAAGTTTTCTCTGCCTTCTGAGGGGCGAGGCCTCAGATTCATCTTCCCCTCACATGGGTCCCAGCGGAGACCATTCTCAGGTTCCTAAGCAGAAGCTTCTGAAACTGTCCCCCCGGAGTGCCAGAGAGGCAAGGGCCTCCTGCCATGTGTTTCCATGGCGCTCTGGACTCTTCCATGGGGAGGACATGGGAGACTTCAAGGCCCCGGAGCCTCTCCCTTGACCCTTGTTCCGGCAGCTTCCACTCCCCCGTGTTTCCTCACTCTCGCCAAGCACGTCCAGCTGTGCTTTTGAAAATTGAAGCTGCTTCCTCAGATGGCCCTTCTCCTTCGCTAGCGTGTGTGGAACCAAGGCTGTTTTCTGGCTCCGGGGCCTTCTCTTTTCTCCTTGGAATCTTCTGGATCTGTGGCAGGCAGGATGCCAGTGAGTGCTGGATGAGCAGTTCCAGCCAGGAGATGGCCTTCCGTGGAGTGTCCTGCACAGGCCTGGCTCTCCCTGTGGCCCCTGGTTGCACCCCCTCCCCTCTGCCGTGTCACCTTTCCGGCACTGGCCGTAGAGCAAGTGACTTCACACGTTCTCCCAGCATGAGGCACCCCCACCTACAGTCACCATGTGGCCTTGGCCCCTTCCCTGTCCAAAGCTCCCCTGATCCCCCAGGGGGCCACCCTGAGTGCCACCACCCTCTGTGGCTTTGAGGATCCCGTCTACACTCCCCAGGGAAGACCTCTGACCTGTTCCCTGACGTACCAGCTTCCCTCAGTGAAATCTCTCTAGGACCCTTCCTGCTGAAGAACAAACAAGTCCAACCTTCTAATCTCACCATCTTCCAGAGGTCAGGAGCTGTCTGTCTGCCTCCTCTCTTTCATCTTTGTCTCCACATCCTTGATCTTTCTTTTAAGGAAACCTTTCCTTCTTCCAGCTCAATCGCTGTGTCTTCCTTCATTTGACTATTTTTTCCCCATGGCTCCAATGTTTTAAATTAGTCCCATTTTTCCTTGAGCCTCTCTAAATGAACCCCCTTTTTTTTTTTGAAGATTTTATTTATTCATTTGAGAAAGAAAGAGAGCGTGCACCCAAGCACAAGTGGTGGGGGGTGGCTACAGGGGGACCGAGAGGGACAAGCAGACTGCTTGCCCTCCTTGCCGACGGGAGCCCCACATGGGGCTCAATCCCACAACCCTGAGATCATGACCTGAGCTGAAATCGAGTGGTCACTCAGCAGACTAAGACCCAGGTGGCCCCAAATGAACCCTTTTGTTTTTTAAAGATCTTCGCTGTGGGGCACCTGGTGGCTTAGTTGGTTGAGCCTCCAACTCTTGGTTTCAGAACCCAAATCGGGTTCCTCACTTTGCTCAGGGTCTGCTTGGGACTCTCTCTCCCCGCTGCACTCGCGCTCTCGCTCTCTCTCTCTCTCTCTGTCAAATAAATAAATCTAAAAAAATAAAGACATAAAAATAAAAAACTTTTTTTTTAAGTAGGCTCCACACCCCACATGGAGCCCAAAGCAGGGCTTGAATTCAACGGCCCTGAGATCAAGACCTGAGCCGAGATCAAGAGTCTGACGCTTACCCCAGGTGCCCCTTAAGAAAACTTTTTGACTGAAGTATGGTGTAGACACAGTCACATGTGTAAAGGTCACTAATGTGTCATGTGTACAGCTTCTGGAATGTTCACCTATGTACACATTCGTGCAGCCTCCCCGCCATCAAGATAGAGGCCAGTCCTAGTACCCAGAGAGCTCCCTCCTGCTGTCTACCAATACCTGCCGCCCGTGCTGGCCTCTTCCACCACCCACTGGTTTCAGGCATGTGGCCTTTGAATTCCCTTAGTCTTCAGATTATAGACCTTCCACTGAATTTTCTACCTCAAATCCATGAGACAACTTATAACAACTTGTGTCCTATATACTAAGGGCTCCTATGTTTCTCTGTCTGGTCATTATAAAGCCCTCTTCTACCCCTTTGTGGGTGAAGTGTGCAAGTAAGCACCTAGAGGCACCCTGAGACGTGCCCTTCCCATGGCAGGTGACCAGCTCCCCCACAGCTCCCCCAAAACTCTGCTGCTTTTCAAACAGGGCAGCCCCCAGCCTCGGGGCCCCTCAGTTCCAGCAGACCAGGAGCTTGATCGCCCCGACCCCTGTTCTGTCCGTGGCCCTGGCCACAGTGCAGAGCGGACAAGAGGAGCAGAGTTCGGGGCGGTTGACTCAGCACCATCTTCTGTGCCCAACACTAACCATTTGAAGGCCCCCAAATGTCCAACACATTTTTTTGTGGCTTGCATGAAACACAGCTGTCTTTGCATTTGAGAGCCTCAGCCTCCAGTCCTGAATGAGCAACAGGACTGGAGGAAGGGTGTTCTTAGAATACGGAAAAACTCTTCTGGATTTGGCATTCAGTGCCCAGCACTCCAAAACTCCCACCCACCCAGAGAGACTCAGCCAGTACTCGTACCAGCCTGGTGATTCTCGACCCGGGCTGTGCATCAGAACCGCTGGGCTGCCAAGGACTCCAGTGGCAGCCGGGCCAGACCACCCAGAGCCCCTGTGTCCACGCGCTGCGAACACAGCCACCCGTGTGGACAGAGCCCTGGGGGCCTTTCGTGACCCCAGGGAATAAATCTCCCTGCCTGGACAGGATGAGAGCCTAGCCAACAACTGTCGTGACCCCCACAATTAATCTCTTTTCATCAGCCCTGTGCCTGTGAATCCAGCCAAAGCCCCTCAGCACTCGGAGGCATGGCCACATCTGTGGCCACATACCAGCCGCCGAGGCCACGCAAACCAAAGGCCTCTTTTCTCTCCCTCAATGATCTCATTGAATCCTGTGGCTTTAGTGTCATTTATAGGCTGGTGACTCGCGAGTTTATGGTCCCTATAGCTCACAGCTGCAGACTCCTGCACACACCGCCTCCCCGACACTGCGCTCCACGTGGCGGCTCGGGGTCATGTCCACACGGCAGCCTGGGCCTCCCAGGCTTTCCCACCTCGGGAACCGCACCACCGTCGCCCCAACCCGGCCCGGGGCCCCCCAACGTCTTTGGGCTGCAAGACTGAAGCAGCCTCCTCACTCCCTCCGTCTGCTCCTGCTCCCCTCAGCCTGGTCTTGACCCAGACACCAGAAAGCTCTTAAAAAAAAAAAAAGTCTCAACTTCATGGGGACATAATTTATATCCTATAAAGTTCAACCATTTAGAGTGTACAGTTCATGTTTTCATATTATATGCACAGGTTTGTACTAATCATCATTTAATTTTAGAACATTTATACCCCAAAAAGAAGCCTTGTGCCCATTAGCAGACACTCCCGACCCCCACTGCAGTCCCAGGCAACCACTAATCTACTTTCTGTCTGCAGATCGGCCTTCCCGGACCTTCCATATAAGCGGAATCCCACAATGTATGTGCGGTCTTGGTGTCCGGCTTCTTCCTAGCAGCGCTTCGTTCCTTCTAATTGTCAAAAAACATCCATTGTGCAGATCTGCCACATTTTGTTTATCCATTCATCAGAGGAAATTTGGGTTGTCTCTCCTTTTTGGCTATTAGAAAGGTCTTGCTAAAGACAAATCCGGGGGCGCCTGGGTGGCTGTTGGGTGTCTGCCTTCTGCTCAGGTCATGATCCCGGGGTCCTGGGATCGAGCCCCACGTGGAGCCCACATCAGGCTCCCTGCTCATCGGGGAGTCTGCTTCTCCCTCTGCCTATGTCTCTGCCTCCCACTCATGCTTGCTCACTCTCTCAAATGAATGAAATCTTTAAAAATAAAATAAAGACAAATCAGGTAACTACACTGGGATTAAAAGGCTTAATTAAAAAATGATAAAAGTGGGGATCCCTGGGTGGCTCAGCGGTTTGGTGCCTGCCTTTGGCCCAGGGCGTGATCCTGGAGTCCCGGGATGGAGTCCCACGTCGGGCTCCTGGCATGGAGCCTGCTTCTCCCTCTGCCTGTGTCCCTGCCTCTCTCTCTCTCTCTCTATGTCTATCATGAATAAATAAATAAAACCTTTAAAAAATGATAAAAGTAAAAACAAGTGACATGTCACTCCCCTGCTTAAAACCCATACGATGGGTGCCCATCACATCTAACCGCAGCTTGTTGCCACGGCCCACAAGGGCCCTGGAGACGGGGCCCGGCTGTCAGCAGCCCTCTCTGCATCACTGCACACAGCCCGCCCTGCCCTCATCGGGTGTCCCCAACATACCCAGTCTGCTTCCACCCCAGGATCTCTGCACTTGCACCTCTGCCTGGAACGTGCTCCCTTCTGCTCCTCAGGAGCTGGCCTCTTCTCTCCATTCGGGCTGCAAGGGAGAAACCATTACCTCCTTGGGCTGCCTGCCCCCAGCCTGCACCACTCTGTGCCACCTCGTCTCACCCCTTCACAGTTACCACATCCAAAATTATCTCCTCTGTGTATTATCACCTCTCTCTTCCTGCTGGAATATTTAGCTCCAAAAGAGGAAGTGCCTCGCCTGACTCCACTCCTCTGTTCCAGGAGCCTAGGCAAGTTCCCGGCACACAGTAGGTCCTCAGCTTGTTAAGGGGCCCACGTGGCCCAGGCAGGCAAAGCTACTCCTATAGCAGCACCAGAAGCATCCTTTTGCTCCCAAACAGAATGCTGGTCCTGTCATTGGCCACCAACACGTTAGGGGTTGGGTTTAGAGCAAATACCCCCCCGCCCCCCGGCCTGCCCAGGTTCCTAGAGATAGAGGAGAAACACAAAACCCCGCACCAGATGGCTTTCCTTCTCCTGGAACCCCAGCTCATCATCCTCCTGGAGCTGGAGGAGGAAACCCTAATCTGATCTCCCTGGAGAACAGCACAGGCCCCTCTGCAGGGAGACAGCAGGCTGAAGCAGAGAAGGTGCTACTGGAGGGCAGGCAGGGGTGTTGGGGGGGGGGGGGAAGATGGGAGAGAAGGAGAGAGGGAGAGAGAGAACAGGCCAGGTGGGAGGCAGTGACCCAGGCCCCGAAGGAGCGCCTGGGGTGTCGGCACCAATCCCCACGGTGCAGGGGGGCAAGTGTGGAAGCCAAAGCTCCTCTGCCTCAGGGACAGAGCAGGGAGGGGAAGGACTCTCCCTCAGCAGTCAAGTCTGATGGGCGCCTCCGTGGCTGAACGTCCCCCTCCAGGCACGCCAGGTCACTCTGTCGTCTTGAGGACAGAGTCCAAGCTTCTCACCAGTTGCTCAGAGTGCCAGCCTGTCCTTCCTGCTTCCTCTCCCTTCACACTACCTTGGGGTCCCCCCGCCACTAAAATCCTCATAATGCCATAGACTTGCATTGATTTTCATGCTATCAGGCCTCTGCCTTTGGTCTTCTTGCCCCTGGAATGATCTTCCCCTGGTGCTCTGACTGGTGACCTCCTGAACTCAGGCCTGGCTAGACTTTCACTCTGTGAAGTCTCTTCTGGCCCCTCTCGATAGTCACAGGGACCCTCCTCTGCATACATCCCTCTGTCTCAGGTCACTTACATCCGGGGACGGGTGTCACAGTATCCACTGACTTATCTAGAAGAGCAGAGATGCTGTTTTTCTTCTCTGGTGGATCCCCTATGCCCAGAACCAAGCACAGAAGACCCACCATAAATATTTGTTGAGTGAGCATAGGAATGATTTCCCTGCTAACCTGGGAGCTCCTCAAGGACATGGCCAACATGCCACTTATTTTGATGCACTTACCATTTGCTGCTACCCCCAAATACTACCCTTGCTCAGAGTCAGGGCCCAGAGATAAGGTACTAAAAACCCCTTGCAGGGCCACCACTGAGCAGAGCTATCCTGCTGGCTCAGTTTCTCAAGGGCTTGCCTTGCCCAAGTCCTTGGTTTGGAGACAAAGTTCCACCAGTGGGACACCTAGTCCTGCTCCATGGCCAAAGCCCAGAGCTGTCTTCCCAGACCTGGGTCCCAAGACTGATCCTTTTCCCAGAGGCTCACTGGCCTAAGTCAAGTGTTAGAAACCCACTCCTCCTCTAGCGCCCTCCCAACCCCAGCAGCCCATGTCCCCAGCCCTGGGCCACAGAGACCAGTGGGGGTATCTGTGTCTTTAACAAAAACCAAGTGTAATAAATAAAATCATTCTGGCAAAGAAAACTTCCCTCATTTATTTTCCAGGGGCCTTGACTCATCAATCTTCCCCTCCTAACCTGCTTTGTGCTCTGTTAACTTTGCTTCCTGATAGAGCAGAATTTGGTTTTCTAATAGCATCTGTCATACGCAGGGTGTCCCCAAACATTAGCGGTAATGAGTTGGAAGTAGCACAGTTGGAAGCCTTCAGAAGCCAACAGCAGATGTCAGGTCCTCAGTGGGTCCCCCAAGGCTCTGGGGCCAGAGAACTGGACAAAAGCTAGGTCCAGAGCCCGCCAGTCTCGATCCCTGGGAGTCGCTCATCTGGAAGATGCTGGAGTGCCTACCATGTGTCAGGTCCTCTGTGGGCTCCGGGAAGTTGGGGCCCTGCCCACAGGGTGCTGTCATGGCTGGTTATCCATGAAGCGCAGAAGTGGGGATGGAAGGAAGTCCTCACCCCCAAGCAGCCAGCTGGGCCAGTCCCTGGGAGGCAGCAGGGCATGAGATGTGGACTCAGACAGACCTGGGTGCGTAAGCTCCGGCCCCTTAATTTAAAAACGAGGCAAACGATGCTCACCTCACGGGATTGCTCGAGAACAAATAAGAGCATAAAGCACCCAACACGGGGTCCAGGCCATGGTGGTGCCCGACACCTGCTGAGCCCCTCCAACACCTCGGACCGCAGGTGCACACGGGCCAGGGTTGGCGGTGACCTCCCCGGAGGGGCGGCTGCTCCCTGGGGGCCGGGGCTGCGCTCTAGTGCCCCCTCCTGGCAGAGGCAGGGCCGCCCCCAGCTCCCGGGGACCTTCAGACGATGGAGGCGGCCCCGGGGGAACCAAGGCCTCCGGACGCAGGAACCAAAGGTAGTGACAGACCCCAAGTATTTATTTCTCCAAACTCCACGCGCTCCGATCGCCGCGGTCGTCCTCCAGGCACGCCACGAGCTGTTCCCTGCAAGACTCGCTCCTGGGCCGAGCCGGTGCCGGGGTGGGTCCCGCACCGCGTCCCCCGCCGGGGCCTCGCCGCCGCCTCACCCGAGGCCGAGCAATTCCGCCGGCAGCTCAGGCTCCGGGGTCGCTGGCCCGGGCGGCCGGGGGGGGGGGGGGGGGGGGGGGGGGAAGGGGAGGAGGGAGGGGAGGGGGGCAGGTCCCGCCCGGCAGGCGGCGGAGCAGCGAGGCCTCGGGTTCGGCGCCTGCAGACGCGGAGGCGGCGCGGGGACGGGCCTCGCTCTCGTCGGCCGCCCGAGGGCACCGGGAGGCCCCCGAAGGCGCACGCGGGGCGGACGCGCGGCAGGGCCGGGGGGCGGGCGGCCCGGAGTCCCCCGCCCCCCCCCGCCTCGCTGGGCGCCCGCGGACGCCGCCGAGCCCGCCCCGCCCCGCCCCGCCCCGCCCCGCCGCCGCCGCCATGGGCCGGGCCCTGCACAGCGAGCGCCCGCCGCCCGGCCCCGGCCCCGGCCCCGACCCCCGCCCCCGCCCCGGCCCCGCCGCGCCGCCGCCCGCACCCCGCCGCGCCCGCGCCCTGGCGCTGCTCGGGGCCCTGCTGGCCGCCGCCGCCGCCGCCGCCGCCGCCCGGGCCTACGCGCAGCACAGCCAGGCCCAGGCCGCCGCACGCCAGGTCCGGCCCGCGGGGAAGGGCGGGCGCGGGGACGGCCGGGGGCCTGGGCTCTGGGGGTCGGGGCGGCGGGGGGGCTCGGAGGGGCTCGGAGGTGGGGGGCTGGGGGGGCTCGGAGGGGGCGGGGGCTGGGGGGGCTCGGAGGTGGGGGCTGGGGGGGCTCGGAGGGGGCGGGGGCTGGGGGGGCTCGGAGGGGCGGGGGAGAGGGCGGGGGGCGGGGCAGGGGAGGGGCTGGGAGGAAGGAGGAAGGGGAGGGGGAGGCACAGGTTGCGGGTAGAGGCGGGATGGATGGTCTGGACAAGTGGGCCGGGGAGGGTGACAGGAAAGGGAGGGAAAGGGGCGGGGGGTGGCAGGTCCGCTGCAGGGAGTGCGAGGCAGGGCCTGGGGCAGACGGAGGGGCGGTCCAGACGGTCCAGACGGGTGACTTGGACCCTGGGACTGAAGCTGGGACGGGGGGAGGGCCTGGTGGTGGCCCCCGGGAGCGTGCCGGGACAGTGCTGAGGGGACAGGAGAGGACACAGGGGAAAGAATGTGAAATGGGGATGGGACCAGATAGTCCCACGTCGGACAGCCTTGGGGTAGTGGACAGTGGACAAAGGAGCAGAGTGAAGCAGGGACCAGCAGGGACAGGCCTGGGGCTCTGGGATGATGCAGAGGTGACATTTGGATGGGTGGACCAAGTGTTGTGAGAACTCAGGAAGAAGGTGGTGGGAGCTGCCCCCTCCACCTGTTTGGGACCCCAGCTGGCATCCAAATGGTGCTCCATGGAGTCCTTTCCTCCCAAGCAGGAGTCAGCGCTGAAGGCCCTGGGGACAGAAGGCCTCTTTCTCTTTTCCTCCTTGGACACAGACCGGGATATGTACATCAGCCCCGAGGAGTTCAAGCCCATTGCTGAGAAGCTGACAGGTACCAGGAGAGGCTGGGGTCTGGAGAGGGGGGCACCCCAGGCATGGTCCCTAGCTTCTCAGCCACTGTGTCTGCCCTGAGCAGGAGGGCCACCTGGAGAGGGAGATGGGGGTTCCTGGCAGCCCTGGGGCTTTGACCCTTTCTAGCTGGCAGTTTGGGTGAGCTGCTCTGGCACCACCACCTGCACATGTTCTCAAGTTCTCAAGTGCAAATACTAGGTGACATTCCCTGACCGCCCCTAGACATGATTTTAAGCACTTCATGTGAGTCATCTCTTTAATCTTCACGGTGTCCTGTGAAATAGCCGCAGTCATAATTCTCCTGTTTATAGTTTGGGAAACTGAGGCACAGGGAGGAGCAGAACTAGGATTAGAACTCGGGCCATCTGGCTCCAGATCCTGCACCAGTTCACAGGTTTGAGGATTGGAGAGTATCTGCAGAGTGACCAGTATACAGTAGCTGATCAGTAGACAGGAGCTCTTACTAGTATTACTAATTAGTAAATTCTGCGTAGGTGTTATCAGATTCCTAGCCCATCCTGGTGATCCATTTTTACCTAGTTGTAATCAGTGATTTTTTTCTTATAAAGATGAGATGCTGAGCTATTCTAATGAATTATTAAATGCTTCTCTCACTGTCTCACCACCACCCCAGTCTCTGTCGATTTCTCTCCAACTTTTTTTTTTCTCTCTCTCCAACTTCTTGTGACATTTCTTGAACTTGGGATCTTGTTATCAAAATTGCCAGGTGTAAGTAGGTCAATAGATGGGAAAGGCAAAGAAGAGATGCCACCTGCTCTCAGGTGAGTGAGCACCAGAGCACAGTGATGGGCTTTCCGTGTCTCAGGCTGGGTCGGGTAGGTCGACCACTTGCTGGCCCATGACCACAGTCCCTGCCAGAGGAGGAGGGTCAGATGAAAAATGTGAATTTGCTGGAGCAGATGTGGGTCAGTGCCTCTCAGTGGCAGTCAGTTCTGCCGTGAAAGCAGATGGATAGGTAAACAGGTTGGCCTCGTGTGGATTTGCTTTGACCTCTTATTCCGCAGACACTTCTCTGAGCATCCACACGGCCGCCTCCTTGTCCTCTTTTATGGACAGAGAGAGTGAGTTCCCTCATAATGACTTGTTGGACAAGCTTGCTGGGCTTGAGGGCACTTTTAATTTTTTCACATAAATTTTTTTCTCCATCAGGGGAAGATATCCCCCCCACCCCCCCTTACCACTTAGGCCACTAGGAGTGCAAAACTGTTTTGGGAAAACAAAACATAAAATAAAATAGAGCCCAAAACATCAAATCTATGCAGGAAACAGGAACAGTATGTCTAGTTGGTACAGTTATGAGTGTTTAATTTTCTTTATACCATAAAAGATTTACGAATTGTCTGTCATGAGTTACTTATAAGTCAGGAAATAAAACTTTTTTATGAAAAAAACTAAAAGGCCATAACAGGCTGGACACTGTTATTAATAGTTATCTGTGATAAGAGCAAAATAATCGAAAAAGCAAGGCAGACTCATAAGCTTGCGCATTCCAATTGTTCCCTTCCTCTGAGGTTTGCAGATTGCTCTTTGGAAAGTTTTGCTGCATTGGCTTACAAATGCAGAAATAACTGTGATCCTTCAGAACAGGGCTTTAATCAGGGGCGTCCCGATTAAAAGGGCAGCTTCCTGACTCTGGCCCCTTAGGATTCTGACTCAGTGGGTATGTGTAGTTTAAAAAGGCATCCCAGGAATCCTTGGGTGGCTCAGCGGTTTAGGGCCCACCTTCCCCCCCAGGGCGTGATCCTGGAGTCCCGGGATCAAGAGTTGGGCTCCCTGCATGGAGCCTGCTTCTCCCTCTGCCTGTGTCTCTGCCTCTCTCTCTCTCTCTCTCTCTCTGTGTGTGTGTCTCTCACAAATAAATAAATAAATAAATAAATAAATAAATAAATAAATAAATAAATAAAAAGGCATCCCAAATGAATCTGACCGATTCCCATTGAAGAATTGCTCCAAATGCTTCCAGTTGGCCTGTCAGTTCGCCAGCAGATGCCACACGTCATCTCTGTCCCACGAACCTGCCCAGGGACAGCAGGCATGACGAGCCCTGCCACTGCCTCACTCCTTGGAGGGCCCCTCCCTTCCGTCAGTCGCCCCTCTTGAAATAGGCTTCATTTCTCCCTACAAATTCGTCGTGACTCCCTCCACACTGAAAGGTCTCAGTCCTGGCCTACCTCCGGCAGGAAAAGACCTGAGAAATCAAGTTTGGCCACTGGCACTCCAGCCCCTCCTTGCACAGCTGGGGAAACAGGGCTACCCCAAAAATCAGGGACAAGCGAGTCTCCTCTCTTCCAAACTGGCGTTCTTGAGGGCATTGCAATCTATCTCAGAGCTTATGACCCCGAAGGTGTCGAAAATGGTTCTGTTTCTCGCTTTCATTCCTTGTTCTGAGTGACTCTCTGACAAGCATTCATTTCTTCACGACGCCCCCCTGACAGGGACACGCAGGGCAGCACGGTCTCGATTTCCCACATAGGAAAACCAGAGGGGCTGAGTGATTTGCCCCAGATCATCTAGGAAAGGGGACTGACCTCAGCCTGGAGCTGGGCTGACCAGGCCCAGCCAGTGCATTCCTTCTCCGAGCCCCAGACAGCAGCTTCTCTCTGGTGCTGGGACCCCGGCCACTGGGAGAGGCGGCTGCGTGCCCAGATGCTGCCTTTGGCGGGCCCTGCACCAAGTTCATCTCCGACTGAGCTCACAGAACCAAGGGAAGTGGGACAACCAGCCAGCCTGGCCTGGTGGGAAGAGCACAGGGTGGAGTCAGAAGAATTTAGTCTGAGCCCTAGCTCTGTGGCTCCCTGATCCTGAATCATCCAGTACTAGTCACACAGCTGAAGTTATCACAGGTTCACTCCACCAGACCTGGTGCTAACACTACGTGGATTCTCTCATCCAATCCTCATAACAAGCCACTGGCCAAACATCACACAGCTGGTGAGGAGTGGGATTTGAATCCAGGTCATTGGGGTCCTGAGCCTTTAAGGGAACGGAATCCCTGAAATCACAGTGCCCTCGGAAGAGGGTCATGGTTGATCGTGGGTTTAGAGTAAAACAAGCCTGGGTTTGAATCCTGATTCCCTCACTACCTAGCTGTGTGACCTTCGGGCAGTGACTGCACCTCTCTGAGCCTCCACTTTCTTATGCGTAAAATGGAACTGGTAAAAATGTTACTACCTGCCTCTCAGGACTACTGTGAAACTAAAATGTGATACTTATTGGTTGCTACTTAGGTAATTGTTTTTTTGTTTTGTTTTGTTTTGTTTTACTTAGGTAATTGTTAACTGTTACTCCAGCTGTAGCCTGGCTCCCTTAAATCACCTTCCAGTAGGGGGGAAGGGGGGAAGATGGGGGGTGGACTTTCTCAGAGAAGAGAGGCCCTGCAGCCTGAGGGCAGGCCCCCTCTCCAGCAACTGTGTCTCCTAGGGTCAACTCCTGCGGCCAGCTATGAAGAGGAGGAGCTGCCCCTTGACCCCAGTGAGGAGACGCTCACCATAGAAGCCCGATTCCAGCCTCTGATCCCAGAGTCTATGACCAAGAGCAAAGATGGGTTCCTGGGGGTGAGTCTGAATGGGGGGCAGTGGTGGCTGCCCACGGGTGGGACCACAGATACATGACTGTCTGTGCTTACTCGCCTCCTGAGAATAGGTCTGTGCTCTGTTTACCTTTCCTTTTTTCCTTCCTTCCTTCATCAGCTGCCCTCTGTGCCCCCAGGGTGCCAGGCCCTGAGGGGTCCAGAAGCGAGTGTGATGCTGACCCTGTTGCCGAGGACACAGTCTGGTGCAGGAGGGATAAGCATGAGCCCCTAACCCAGATGGGATCTGGGCTGGCTTCCTGGAGGCAGTGCCATCTGATAGAGACAGGAGGAGGAGGGGGCTCAGCCAGGGGAGGCAGGGCTAGAAGGACCTGGTCAGAGGAGGCAATACGTGCCCGGGAGCCAGTGGTGAGGCAGGTGCCTCACGTAGGCTCATTACCCTCTGCAAGTCAGTTTTATTCCCCAGGCTGTGAGTTTCTCGAGGGCAAGGCCTGTGACTCATACCTCTGTGCTTCCTCAGGCCCCTGGCACCTGACAGGTGCTCTGCTGAACTCTGATCAACCAGATCTGAGGGGCAGGGGGTCATTGGTGGGGGGAAGGCACCTGACAAATGCTATCCTGAGCCGCCTCACCCTGGCCTGAGGCCCCGTGGCCCAAGTCTCCAGCCTGTCCTGGCACCGAGGCATTGCACAGCCTGTCTGCCCTTCCCGCCCTCCTTCCTCAGCTCACGCTGTTCCAGCTCCTCCAGATGTCCAGGCTTTCTTCCAGCCGTGAGCCTTCTCATACGCTGTTCCCTCTGCCAGAAGCAACTTTTCCTCTTGGCCCGGCCCGTACCTACTTGGCCTTTCCATCTCCCCTAAGTGCCACCTCAGCATGAACAAAGGTCTGGAGGCTGGAAGTGCCAGGCCAGTCGTGAGGCCAGAGCGCTGGTGCAGCTGGACCCAGAGCACGTGGGACACAGGCAGGGGCGTCCCAGTCAAAGGGGCTGGAAGGGAAGTCGCCAGACTACAGAGGGCCTCGGTCTCCTGACTTTGGCCTTCCTGCTGCAGCGGCAAATTACCAGAGCGGATTCTAAATGGGAGGGTTCCCTCGTCAGATGCTTGGGGGCTGGGGAGAAACGGGAGACAAGAAGACCAGTTCTCGGGAGGGACGAGGACGTAGGCCAGGGAGGCGGTGTGATGGAGAGGAAGGACGGCCTAGAGGATGCCGGGAAAGGAAGGAAGACAGGCCATGGCTACTAGTGGAAGGAGTGGGGAGGGACTCAGGCTTCTGGATGGTGACCAAGTGTGGGGTGGGCCACTCGCCCCATGGGGCCCAGAGTGGGGAATGGGTCTGCTGAGGAGCAAATGAGGTCAGTCTGGACACACTGAGATCGCGGCGCCAGAGGATGTCCCGAGAGACAGTCCAGGAAGCGAGTTGGAAACAGGTTTGGCCTTCCACACACGACCTGGATAGGGAAGGTGGGCAGTGACAGCAGGTGGTTGCAGTTGTCTGAATAGACGAGTCCCCCACTAAAGCAGTGAGAACCCCGCGGGACTGGCGGGGTGCTAGGGCCCAGCTGCACTTATAGGGAGGACAGGTCAGGACAGCGCCCCACAGAGCGCAGGCTCCCCTTCGAGGGGGGCTCCCTGCAGGGGCTGCCAGCCTGTGGGCAGGACCTGGCAGGCAGGTGGCTCAGGCTGGCCCAGCACAGCCGGCCCTGCACCGTCAGCCCTGTTGGGGGGTAGCTCTGAGAACCTCCCTCCTCCCAGTGCGCCTGGTCCCCCCACCACTGGGGAGGGTAGGTAGAGAGGGAACCTGATGCTATTCAAGAGCACCCCCGAAGGTGCCAGGCCCTTGCTCTCCTGGTGGCTGGGCCCCCTGCCTGTGGTGCAGGGGGGCAGGGAGCGGCTGCTGAAGGTGAAGCTTTTTACCAGAGGCCGTGCCCCGGGTCCTGGCTCCGTGCTCCACATGTGCAGACAGACAGGCCTACACAGTCTCACCCTCATCCGTATCAGCTCACCAGACAGAGAGGGTGCCCTACAGACCAGGAAACAGCTGAGGGACGCCAGGCAAGCCAGGTCCCCACCAGCAAGGTCCAGGCTACCCTAGAAGTGGGTGCTCTCTAGGGATGACCTTCCTTCTCCTCTGAGGTCACATCCTGCTCTTTACCCCAGAAATTTCCCCCAAGAGGTGGTTACCACTTTTCTCCTCAGATTTTTCCCCAAACCCTCAGTTCCCTCAGTAGGACATTAGCCCCAGGAGGAGACTTGGAGAGAAGTCTAAGGAGAAGGAAGGCTGGTGGAGGGGGTGGCAGGTGGTGGCACTCAGGGCTGCTGGATGGCGTGAAGGAGGGAGGCAGGACCAGGCGCCCATGAGGCCTGGAACCGTGCGAGTGGGCTTGACCAGGGAGGGAAGCGGCAGGCAGAGCCCTGCTCAGAGCCCCCCACACCGTGTCAGCCTGGGCTGGGCCTGAGTGGGCCAAGGGGGCGCTGCTTCTTGGGCTGGGGGCTGGGGCGGTGACGTGCGCCTTGGCTCTAGTGACATAGTGCCAGGCCTGTGGCCATCACCGGACAGAAGCACCCCTGGATCTTTCTTCTCCCTTAGCTTGTGGGCTGGCTCGGGGCTCAAGGGAGACCTGCATCCACCCACGGAATGGGGCCCCCCACGTGGTTCTCAGCACCCTAGAGTTTCGGCCTTCCCCTGCCCAGGTCTCCCGCCTGGCCCTGTCCGGCCTCCGCAACTGGACCACCGCAGCCGTGCCAAGCGCAGTGTTTGCTGCCCGCCACTTCCGGCCCTTCCTCCCGCCGCGGGGCCAAGTGGCGCTGGGAGAGCCCTGGTGGATCATCCCCAGCGAACTGAGCGTCTTCACCGGCTATTTGTCCAACAACCGCTTCTACCCGCCACCGCCCAAGGGCAAAGAGGTGAGGGCTGCCCCTGGTGAGCCCTGGGGCCCCAGCACGGCCCCCCGGCGTCTGCTCTGCACCCGGACCCCCAGGGCCAGGCACCCACCTGCTCTCCTGCCTGCCTCTGCCCACCCCCTCTCCGGCCCCGGGCCTGCAGGCCCAGAACAGCTCTCCCAGGGGGCCGGGACCCAACAGGCCAGCTCGGGTCTTCACTGACCTCCCCCGCCCCAGGTCATCATCCACCGGCTCCTGAGCATGTTCCACCCTCGGCCCTTCGTGAAGACCCGCTTTGCCCCTCAGGGGGCCGTTGCCTGCCTGACGGCCATCAGCGACTTCTACTACACTGTGATGTTCCGGTACGTACTCCTCAGAGCCCCCCCCCCCCCCGGGCCTCTCAGCGCCGGGAACCCCAGGGAAGCATGGAAGGGCACAGCACCGTGAGGCCAGGGCCTTCCTGGAAGCCCCCAGTGCTACCACGTACCACCCCCTGGTCTTGGGCAAGCAACGTTGGCTATCTGGGCCTCAGTTTCCTCATCTGTGGGTGGGGTGGTGGTGACTTCCTCCTGGGAGCAAGGGGAGCATGGAACATGCTTAGCGTGAGGATGGTGGCTGTGACTGTTACCCACCCGGAGGGGGGCGTGTGAGAGCTGTGAACCAGGTCACACACACCCTGTGGAGGCTGTGAGGGCTCAGAGGAAGGTTGGCCAGGCAAAGCCTCTGGAGAAAGCCATGTGTGAACCAGGCCCTGGGGACAGGCAGCGCTCTGAGGGCCTCGCAGCTTCTCCTTGCCCCATGTTCTCCTTCCTCCCCTTGCCCAGCCCGTCGTCCTCAGCACGAGAGTCTGGCCAAGGTTTCCCCAGCTTTGGCATGAAAGCAGCAGGGTGGGCCATGGCTCAGCAGGGGGCTGCTCCCAGCCTGGCTGCCTTCCCCCCAGGATCCATGCCGAGTTCCAGCTGAGCGAGCCGCCTGACTTCCCCTTCTGGTTCTCACCTGGCCAGTTCACCGGCCACATCATCCTCTCCAAAGACGCCACTCACATCCGAGACTTCCGGCTCTTCGTGCCCAACCACAGGTGGGAGCCTTGGCCCCAGCCCGGCCCCTGCACCCCAGTCCACCCTCTAGCTCCAGAAGCTCAGGCGCAGGAGCCCAAAGGCCCCTTCTCTCTGCCCTGCCTTTAATCCCCAGAGCCACTTCTCTTGGGAGGGACCTGGAGCTGACCCAGGAGGAGGCCGCCTGAGGTCAGCACAGGTGGGTCTGTTCATCATCTGGCAACCGTGTCCCAGCTGGCCTGGACCGCCAGCTCTGTGCCAGGGACCCGGTGCAGCAGCCATCAGACCCTCCCCAGAGCTGGAGCCTTACACCCTCGTACTGCTGACAGACCACCCACAGACCCATAGCCACAGCCTGCACCTGTCACCCAAGGGGAGGGCTGGTAGGTGGGGAGGCACCTGGCTGGTCTGGGTCCAAGAAGCCTTCCCAGAAGAAGAGACATATATGCAGACACCTGAGGGGTTAGGAGGGTTAGCCAGGCAAAGGGAGCAGCACATGGAAAGTCCAGCAGACCCTTCCCTGCCACCATAGGCCCTGAGCGGCAGAGGGAAGGGGCCTTTCGGGAGGGCTCCATGCCAGCCGCCTGGCTGCGTGCCCAACCTGCTCAGCGTCAGCCTCTTGTCAGGGGAACAGGGGACCTAGAAGGCCTGGCTTCACGTCTTTCCAGATTCCTCCCTCATAGCAAGTGGTTGCATAGTGGGTCTGAGTGACCCAGGACAGGGACAGGGACAGACCTTGGCTGGGAGCTGGGAGTCCCATAGTTAAGTCTCCACCGTGGCACCTCTGAGCTGCGTGGCTGTGGACAAGGCCTTGGCCGTCTCTGAGCCTCAGTTTCCTCATCAGCTGGTTGGGAGGATGACTCTTGAGCACCAGGGAAGGGATGGTTGGGTTAGCCTGGGGAGAGAAAGTTGCTCCCAGGAGCAGGAGTGGTTTCCTCTCCCTCTCCCTAGCAAGCAGGTGCCGCCCACGCCCCTCACCCCTGCACAGGCTCAGCCCATGACACATCTGCCTCCACCCCAGGGATGGAGGAGGGGTTCCTGGATGGCAAACAGGGCAGGGGCAAACGACCAACCCCAGGACCAGCTGCTCCTGAGCCTGTGTCTCAGGACCTGGCCACCCTCCTCACCCCGCCCAAGGTGCTTAGTTGCCGGTCCTGGGGCGCCCTCGTGTGGCCGATCTGCAGATGGCACCTGGTGGGGCCCCACTCCCTGCCTGAGAGGGAGCAGGGGCCAGGCTTTCTTTCACTCCTGCCCCTCTCTGTGTCTTGGGGGAGGCACTGATGATCTTTCTGCCTCAAAGAACCGTGGGAAGCACATAAGACACGGATGTAAAGCCCTGTATGAACCGTAAAGGGCTGGGTCAGTGGAGCGTGATGTGGTTGCAGTGACTTCCGAAGAGGCAGCCCAGGGACAGAAAAGGGCCCAGGCTCTGCAGTCAGAATCCCCGTGGCCCCAGGACCTTGGGTTCACCTTGCCACGCCTCGGTGTTCTCATATGTAAAATGGGGAGGTTGTGCGCCCTCAGAGAGAAAGTTTGACCTGGGCCTGGGTGATGGGGGTGTTTTGCCCTGATCACCGCCTCCCTGTCCCCAGGTCTCTGAATGTGGACATGGAGTGGCTGTACGGGGCCAGCGAGAGCAGCAACATGGAGGTGGACATTGGCTACATCCCCCAGGTGAGCACACGAGTGGTCCTTACCCAGGTCTGGAAGCAGGATTTGGCTGTGGGGCAAAGAGCCTCAGGCAGGCCAGGGTGAAGGACAGAGCTCCTGGTGAGCTGGGGCCAACTGTCCCCGAAGCCAGATTCTGGAAAAACACCTGATCCTGCACAGAAAACCCAACAGCTGCCATTGGCCCTCAGAGTGCTTCCTGTGGTAGAAGGAGCCCTGGTTGGACACTGGCTCTGTCCCAGACTCACTGCAGCCTTGACCAGGCCCTGCCCTTTCTTGGGCCTCAGTTTCTCTACCTTTGCAATGGGTGGGGTACCTTTGAGGGTCTCTTAAGGGTTCTTGCCCATCTCTGAGACACCCTCACTGATATCCCCCACTGACCCCTGGCCCAGATGGAGCTGGAGGCCACAGGCCCGTCGGTGCCCTCCATGATCCTGGATGAGGACGGCAACATGATCGACAGCCGCCCACCCTCGGGGGAGCCCCTCCAGTTTGTGTTTGAGGAGATCAAGTGGCAGCAGGAGCTGAGCTGGGAGGAGGCTGCCCGGCGCCTGGAGGTGGCCATGTACCCCTTCAAGAAGGTGGGGCCGGGGGAACAGTGGGTGGGCGCTAGACTCCAGGCTGGGTACAGGGCTTGCTGCTGAGGCCACCTCCCTGCAGGCCTGGCCCGCAACAGTGGGGCCTCTCTTGTGCCATTCAGAACTTGGCAGGAGGCATGCTCTGGCCCAGCAATACCCTTTCTTGTACGTGCACACACACACACAGCACAAACACACACAGCACAAACACACACATCACACACAGCCCCTGAATAGGACCCTAGCCGCACCCAGTAGCTTCTCTCTGTCTCCCCTTCACCCCAGGTCACCTATCTGCCATTCACCGAGGCCTTCGACCAAGCCAAGGCCAAGAACAAGCTGGTGCACTCAATTCTGCTGTGGGGGGCCCTGGATGACCAGTCCTGCTGAGGTGAGGGAGACCCCGCCAGGCTGAGAGGATAGGGGGAGACATCACACCTCGTAGGGTGCAAGAGGCCCTGAGGCCAACAGGACTGTCCTGTTGGAGCACAGGGGGCTTAGGAGAGTTCTGTGCTGAACTCAGAAGAAGCTGCTGTTCACAGCAGGAAGAGTCCAGCTCAGTCATTTTCAGTGTGGAGACCTCGGCTAAGTGACTTCCCTCCCTGAGCCTTGGTGTTCTCGACAGTGGAGGAGGGGTAACATACTTCCCTCCCAGATCTGTGAAAATGGTGGTAAAAGTGCCTGTGCTTGTGAAGTGTTGCACACAGCTCAGAGAGAAAACAGTGCCAGGGGCCAGCCACACATTCGCTTATTCAGAAGATTCCCCCAAAGATTTTGGGTGTCTGACAACAGATACAAAGATGAGTACAACAGTGCGCCTGCCCTCATCCAGTCAATCAGCAAACATCGCGCCGTAGGCCAGGTGCTGGGGTCTTCTAAGTCAGAAGTCAGTCCCAAGGATGGGATGTGGTCCCATCCTTGGGGAGCACAGCGTGTGTAGAAGGACAAATGTGGTGAGTGTCACACAGGGCAAGGTCCAGGGTGGCACAGACTCTGTAACTGGGGGCTCAGGGAAGGCTTCTCAGAGATAGTGACTGGAGGCTGAGACTTTGAAGGAGGAGTAGAAGCTCATCAGGTGACAGGAGGAGAGGTGTTTTAGGTAGAAAAATCTGTGCAAAGGCCCTGGGCTCCAGAATTTAGTGGCTTTAAGGGGCTGTCATTGTCCCTGGCCGAGGGTCCCTGGGCCGAGGCCGTCGTTTGTCTGTCTCCCCACCCGACCCCAGCCCGGCCCCATCTCAGCCTAGGACCCCAGTACATCACAATTGTAATTACAGCCCCCCTCCATTCAGCACCTACTCTGTGGCAGGCTCCTTGAATCTTATCCTACTGGCGCGCACAGACCGTGCGGCCGCCCAGGAGGCTTATTGCCGATAGAAGACCCAGTAAGACATGTGGGGGTGCCTCTCACCCTTCCGGCCTTGCTGTTCCCTGAACAGGTTCAGGGCGGACTCTCCGGGAGACCGTCCTGGAAAGTTCGCCCATCCTCGCCCTCCTCAACGAGAGCTTCATCAGCACTTGGTCCCTGGTGAGGGAGCTAGAAGACCTGCAGGTGAGTGGCAGGTGGGAGGGAAGAGCCCCATGGGAGCCCAGGGGACGGGGGAGCCGGAGGCTGAGGCAGCGGGTGTGCCACCTGTCCCCACAGAACAGCCAGGAGAACCCAGCCCACAAGAAGCTAGCTGGCCTGCACCTGGAGAAGTACAGCTTCCCCGTGGAGATGATGATTTGTCTGCCCAACGGCACTGTGGTAGGCAGCCCCCAGCCCCTGCACCCACCTGGGCCCAGCAGGCAGCGTGGGGCACCGCGTAGAGACCTCATCGAGCTTCAGGGCTGGCTCCACGACTTCCTGCCACTCTCCCAGCCAGTCTGAGCCTCAGCTGTCCCCATCTCTAAAATAGCAACTGTCATACCCACCCTGCTGGCCTCACACGGGCTGGCACTCTCTCCCACTAGAAGGGGGACCCCAACAGCATTTTGGGGACTGGGCAGCAGTGAGCACAAGCTAGTAGCAGAACGGACAGGAACGTGGCCTGGAAGGGAATGCTCTCCCTGGACCGCTGTGGCCAGCTCAGGGATGGAAGGAGGAAGGAGGGGCCAGGCCTTGTGGCAAAGTAGAGGGGACCAGGGGCACCCGGCCGAGCCAGGGTGCAGGACCCTACCTCTCCCCAGGGGGGGCCCCTATGAGCACTCACACACGTTCTCTCAGGGCCTTGCACAGTTTTGGGAGATGGACAAATCACAAGGGCTGATTTTACAAACAAGGAAACCGAGGCTCAAAACAGGCCAGAGACTTGGGGAAAGTAGCACCATTAAGAAGTGCAACTGGTTTTGAAGCCGGGCCCACCGGTGAGCCCGTCTCATGCCCCTGACCCTTCCTGTCCCCAGGGACAGTTCATATGGGACTGAAGGCCAGGAAGGGTAGTCGGCTTCCCCAGGCTCTTGAGTGGGGGGGGGGGGGCACGGAAGGGGGGTGCAGAGCTGAGGGGGGCCAGGGAGAGGGCCACCGGTGCCCTGGCGCTCAGCACAGTGGAGCCGGCCCTGGCGGGGCCCTGGCATAGGGAGCGGGGCGGACAGAACTTGGCCTAGGAACTGCGCTGTCCCACTCGGCCATTTGTTTCTTGGCCCGTGTCCTGGGCACCTGCCCTTAAGGAGCTGAGCGGCCTGCGGGGGGAGGCTGGCATGGGGTAGGTGGGCGTCACGGCGGAGGGGAGTGTGGAGTTCAAGGGTCACGGGAACAGAGAAGAGGGGCTGGGGGAGTGGGGCGAGGGGGGAGGCGTTGGGTTCTCGCCAGTGGGTGAGGCGCAGAGGAGCTCTGCAGGCAGAGGGCCCTGGGTGCCCAGAGGCGGGAGACGGGAAGGGCCGGGCCCTGGGCCGGGTTCTGTCCCGCCTGTCTGCCATCTGCCTCGAGCGAGGACAGTCTGAGGCCCAAGTTGGCCCCTTGCCCCAAGAGAGCAGGAGCAGACAGGCCGCGCAGGGGCCCACCGCTCTCCTCACCCAGCCCCTCTCCCAGGTCCACCACATCAACGCCAACTACTTCTTGGATATCACCTCCATGAAGCCCGAGGATGTTGAGAACAACGTCTTCAGCTTCTCGTCCACCTTCGAAGACCCGTCCACGGCCACCTACATGCAGTTCCTGAAGGAGGGCCTTCGGCGTGGCCTGCCCCTCCTCCAGGACTAGTGTCCCGTCCCTGAGAGGCCAGGCTCGAGGTGGGGGGCTGGAGGAAGGGCCCCCAGTGCCGAGCACCGACCCCTCACGCGCAGAGCCAGCAGTTCTCATACCCCTGCCACTCCCAGGCTGCCTGTGCGATCTGAGGGCAATGAAGGGTAGCCCCCTACTTTGCCTTGGTGATGGGAGGACTACCCACATGGTTCTGGAAGCTGCTCAGGACACCAGAAACGGGGCCTCAGGTCATCTCCCTGGACCTCACTCACTCAGGCACATAGTTCAGGTACCTGTGGGGTGAAGGTCAGTGGGGAGTGGTGCTAGGAAGACAGGGCCACCTCTCTCTCCTTACATTTATCCCCTCCCAAAAGAAACATCAAGAAACCCTGGACTAGGGGCTAAGGAGGAGTTGCCAGGGAAGCACTCTTGTTCAGAGCCTTCTTCCTGGCTGCCCTCTTCTGCCTGTTGTCCCCAGTGGGGTCAGCTTCAGCTGGAGACCGCCTTCTGGAGGCTCAGGGCAAAACCCTCCTTCAGGAGAGTTCCCTGTACCTAGGACCTCGGCTCCCCAGACCACTCAATCCAGCCGAACAGTAGGACCCAGCACCTGTTTCGGGACTTGCTGGAGGCCAGCTGCCTGGAGAGGTTCACTGTGAAGTAGGCTTCTGCTCTTAGCAAGAGAGTTCACCGAGGGGTTCCTGAGGCCCAGGGCCAAGGCACCCCCACCACCTACCCCACCAAGGGTCACAGGACTAGTAGAGCCAGCCTCCTGCCCCTCAGACCCACAGAAGTGTAGCTCAGCCAAAGAACACAGCCTCCCCCAGAGCCAGGGCTGGCCCAGCTGTCAGGGCAGCCCAGACCAGCTTGCCCACCCCCCGAGTGGCTATTGGCCCTCCTTGGCCTCCCTGAAGGCCTTGATCTACATCCTCAGCCCTGACCACAGCCACAGCCAGTCTTTTTTTTATACATGCAGAACAGTGTTTTTATGTGAAGTTTCTCACAGTTTGTAGGTATTTTTGATAACCCTGACACTGAGGAGAAAGAAGGAGCAGTGTCTTCCCGCAGCAGCAGCCCCATGATGGCTGGATCTGAAATCCTAGATGGGTCCAGCTTGATGTCTTTGCAGCTGCACCTACGGGAAGAAATATTCCTCTCTTTTCTTCCAGCTTTTTAAAAAAGGTCAGTGTACCCCCAACCCTATCCTTGTCTTCCACTCAGGCCCATGAGAGATCCTTGGGCCTTCATGAAAGCCTTGGAGCCAAGCCTGCTCCCCAAGGCCTGCCCCACAGGGGCTCTCTCTTAAACCTGGGAGGGGAAGGCAGACCTTTCCTCAGACACACTCCCAGGCCTCCCACCCTGAGTTCTCCTGCCTGCCACTGAAGTATCCATACTGAGCCTTTTCTGTCTGGGGCACTCTGTTAACATTACTTGTATTTTCTCATTTAAACCTCACAACAAACCTGTGAGGCAGATAATTGTTCCCATTTTGCGGATGAAGAAACTGAGTCTCAGGGAAGTGAAGGGACGTGCCCAAGGTCACTAAGTGGCAGAGTTGATTTTGGAGTGTTTTGGTTTGCACTGCACCCCCAGCACCCTCCCCTGCCCATTTTAACTGAGATGAAAAAAGAAAGCCTTTCAGACCAAAATGCCTCACTCCCCTCTGATCTCCAGACCAAATGAGGCTCCAGCCAGCAAGCTCAGCCAAGTTCATGTCCTTCTGGGAGGCTGTGCTTCCACTCCCCTTACTGGAGGGAGGGCACGTAGGTCTGTCTCTGCGCTTCCAGGCATGGGTGGCCACAGCCAATCCCATGAGCCACACGGAGGCAGCAGACACTCTGCTTCGATGCCCAGCAGGCTCTTCCCCTCGTGCAGGTCCAGGAGGGCCCACCCCACAGTGAGCAGTCCTTGTCCCTTGTAAGGCACTGATTGCTTTGGCTTTCTCATCTTCATCTCCTACCTTTTCCTGTCCCCCACTGTGCCCTGAAGCTCATGGTGGGGGAGGGCCTCCAGGCCCCTCCTGCTACCCATCTGTACTCCCCTCCCCTCCCCACACGTCCTATAATAAAATTGGAGAGACTAGGATGGTTCTCAGTGCCTTTCCTTTGAGCGGGTTATGGGTCAGTTCTATCCTTGGTCTGACTCCTCTGTGGAATTGGCTCGGCACATGGGCAAGGGAGCATGGCTGGAAAGTCTTGGGGACTATCTTTTCTGTCACTAGAGGGCTTGAGTGACATTCTTTTTCTTTTTTTTTTTTTTTTTTAGGATTTTATTTATTTATTCATGAGAGACACAGGCAGAGGGAGAAGCAGGCTCCATGCAGGGAGCCTGGTGTGGGACTTGACCTCAGATCCCAGGATCACCTGCTGAGCCACCCAGGTGTCCCTTAAGTGGCATTCTTAAAGAACTTTGTGATAGACCTAGTAGTAGAACTTACTACTGTTTTTAGAATGGTGAGAAAGATTCTGAAGTTCATTACCCAATGTCTTAGAGGCAGAGCCTAAGACAGGCATTAGGGATTTTTTTTTTTTTTTTTTTTTTTTTGGAGGGACTACACTTCAGGGAAAACCTGTATAAGGAGGAGTGAAGAAGGGATGCCTAGCTGGCACAGGTGGAGGAGCATGTGGCTTGATCGCAGGGTTGTGAGTTCAAGCCCCATGTTGGGTGTAAAGATTTAAAAAAAAAAAAAAGATTATTTTTTTAAGTAGCCTTTAAAATTAAAAAAAAAAAAAAAGATGACGAAGAATGGGGAAAGGAAAGATGCTAAGCAGGGATAGGATCTGGGTGGACAACTCTGAGGTCTCTGGCCAGGACAGCTATGTAACTTGCAGGATCCATCCAGTGCAAAATGAAAACTGTAGTGCCCCTTGTTTTATATTTATACATATATATACATATATGTAGAATAAGAATATAAATAATATAGTTTCAAGAGGGCAACAGTAGAGCATGCAAGCAAGAGGCCCTGTGTGACTGCCCACAACTGTCCCCCGTGAAGCCAGCCTGTCCCTGGCCGCTAGGACTTGCAGGCTCTGAGACAGAAGAACCGCAGCCTGGGAGCAGGCACAGCTGTTTGCTGAGGTCAGAGGAGGGCACGTGACCCAGGCCTGGATGCCAAGGAGACCAGGACGAGGACCCGGCCGTGAGGGTTTAAGCAAGAAGAGGGAGCGGGTGAGGGGCGTCCGGAAGGAGAGCGGGTCCCTTTCCCAATGCCCCTGGGCTCTTGCCTGCCAGCCTATCTCACCGAATCTGCCCTGTGCGTGTGGGATACGCACAAGACAGCTACAAAGGTAGGAGTCCGAGGAGAAAGATGGCCAGGAGGCTGTGGAGGGCCTTGGCTGGGAAGCACGAAGTGTGAGAAGCGGAGCGGGGCGAGATGAGGCAAGGCCAGGGGTCGGTCCGGGGGCCTGCAACGCCAGGGCGGCCGTTCTCCAGTGGACAGCAGGCGCCACACCACTTGGGGCGCGGGCGACGTGGCCAAACG
Organism: Canis aureus; assembly: GCF_053574225.1. NCBI lineage: Eukaryota > Metazoa > Chordata > Mammalia > Carnivora > Canidae > Canis > Canis aureus. Next base: position 74,941,881 of record NC_135615.1, on the reverse strand, counting down.
TCGGCCGCTAGAGGTGGGATCAGGACTACCCAGGGACAGCGGCAACGAGGCGCAGACCCGCGGCGATGCGGCCCAGACGGCCGCGGGATCTCCAGGCGCCGTCGACTTTTCCCAGAGGCCGGGCCAGCGCGGGCGTGGCCGCGGGTGGGCGTGGCCTCGGTGGGCGTGGCCCCTCCTCGGGTCCGCCCGTGAGGCCGCCCCGCCCCGACCGAGGCCGCCTCCCGAGGGCGCGCGGGGCCACTGCCCTGTGCGCAGCCGCCAAGGATCGCTTCCGGGGGCGGGTCAGCGGAAGTGAGGGCGGTTGAGGCTGGGCTGCCCGCTGCGGTAGGAGGGGCCGTGAGGTGAGTCCCGGAGCCCAGTCTGAGGTGAGACTAGGTCCGAGTGCCGCTTCGGAGGCGGGAGTGCGGTCTGCCCGCCCGACTGTCGACGCGGCCTAGCGCAAGGCGCTGTGCGGAGCTCGCGGCTCCTCTTCCCGCGCCAGTTCTCGCGGGAGCCGGTGTTGTCCGCCTCGCCCGGCTGAGGGTGGGAGGACTCGGTGCCCGGGGGTAGCTGCTCGCCGGAGTTCCCGGCCTCGGTGGCCGCGCGACAGCGGAGGCTTCTCGTTGCCGCTGCACTCCGCGGCCCGCCGGGCCACTGCGGCCGCCTCGCTCCTTCTGGGACCAGCGCCCGGGCCTGCGGGTCCAAGGGCCGCCGGTGCCGGCGGCGAGGACTTGGCCGACCTTGGCCCCGTGGGGTCGGGCCGTTCCGGGGGAGGGGAGGCGTGTCCCGGGCAAGGTCCCCGCAGCGGCTCCCCCAGTGCGGCCCACGCAGGCTGTCGCTCGCCAAGTTCCACCGAGCGCCGCGGCCTCGACGGGGCGCCTGGCCCGGAGGGATGAGCGCAGGCCCTGCTCTGGAGGAGCCCCGAGTCTCCTGCGGGAGAGCGTGTGTGCACAGGCCATGACGGCGGTCTGGAAAGGGGCGTCGTGGGCGCGCAGGGCTGATGAGAACCAGCCTGCATTGCCAGCGGACTGGGGGAAGTCTAGCCCAGGACCCTTGGGGCGGGGAGGGGGGTGAAGGCCCAACCGGAGTTCTCGGTTCGTGCTCCGGTGCTGCGCCTTGGGAAGCCTTTGCCCTGCGACAGGCAGCAGATACGGGGCTCTGATTACCATTGTGAGGGCTCAGAAGGAAACGTGGGGCGCTGGGGGAGAGGGGCGGTAAGGACCTGACTGTGGGAACGCAGAGGTGATGAGCTTGTGAAGAAGGTGCTGGTGTTTGAGGCAGAGAGGATAGTGTGGATGGGGGCGGAGAGGCGGTCCGCTCGGCTGAAGGGCTGAGGGGCACGGGGAGCCGGGAGGTGCGCTGTCCAGCGGTGCGGGGGGCCTTGGAGTTTGGTCTAGTGAGGTGGGGCTGATTGTGGAGAGCCCTGCAGGCCATTCCGGGTCTAGATGGTACTCTGTGGGCTGCAGCGAGCCGTGGGGGTGTTAAACACAGGAGCAGTGTGTCCTAGAAAGACGGCTCTGGCTGTTGTTAGGCCTAAATGAGTCTTTGGGGGGAAGTCTGGAGAGGAAGTGGCTGTAGTGTCCAGAGTGAGAAACAGAAGTTCTGTGGAGCTTGTGGCGGCACCGACATTCAGCCCAGAGCCTGGCACACAGAGGGACTTCGATAAAAGCCTTGAACTGCAGGGAGTTGAGCCCACGCAGACGGCAGCACAATTTAAACCAGACTTAAAGTGCTTTCTACTAGCATGACCACTAGTGACCTTAGACACTTCCTCTCTCCAGCTTCTTTTCCTTTGTATAGGGAAGTGAGTGATAACTCCTCTCCCTCAGGTGAGAGAGAAATCCTGCAGGAGTTTTCAGTCCGTCCCGTTCAGAACCTGCCCTTGGCTCCCCAGTGACTTCTCCCCTGAGCATTCCCAGCCCTTATGACTTGAACCTCAGTTTACCTTTCTCTCTTCCTCTTTACACCCCTCTCACTTCCCGTCTGGGACCTGTACGATTGTTGTTTTCCATCCTTTCCTACCCCTTTAAACTCGCCGTGAGGCCTTGGGGTCAGGGGCCTGTACCCACCTGGCCACCTGCTTAGATGTACCTTTCTTAAGCAATGATATTCAGTCTTTACTAGAATTCTGTATTCAAGTCCTATTTCTCTTCCATATTGTGAGTTCCTTGAGAGCATCCTTCCATAGCCCCTGCAGTACCCAGCTCAGGGCCTGGCACAGAGTAGGTATTGTTACATTTGATGAACAAGAGAATGAGTTCATTGATTGCATCTGCTCACCAGACGAGAGCAGCTGTGAAGAATCCAATCAGGAGTTCATTAAGCACTTTAAAATCCCCTAGTTCACTGAATGATCCTTAAGGTAATCTAGGAAGGGAGCTCTTATCCTCTTTTTACATATGGAAAAACCAACATTCAGAAAAGTTATGGGACTTGCCTAAGGCTATAAGAGCAGTAGACGGCTAAGCAGGATAAAATTTTTTGGCTCTTTTCCCTGTAGCCCAGTAGAGTGAGACTGACAAGAACTGGCTGTTTATTCTCCTATTGTCTACTTTACATTTCCCCTTTGCCAGGACCCAGTAGTGCTAGGCTGGGTGGCATATGCTGGGCTTTCACACCCTATCTTCAACAATGAATGCTAGATTTGAATGGTACCAACAATTTGGCTTTTAGACTACCAAGAGAGTTCTATTTACATCTCTACAAGTAATGCCTCAGGAAACCTAAGGAATCAGGAAGCTCCCATAGTTTGCCAAGCTCATGCCACAGGTCTGAAACAGAACCTTCAAGGGTCTGAATTTGGAGCCGTTGCTGGGTGAGGACAGCCTCTTGGGCTGTTTTTCTCCTCTGTGAAACATCAAAGAAACCTTGGTATTAGTCATGGCTCTGCAGGACCTGGTTTTTGTGGCGCTTGAGTGGTGGCCATTGAGTCTCCACTGTGGGTGTTTCACAGGAAAAGAAATCTGGTGTTCCTTAAGATGGCCTGATATGAAGGAGTCACGCCTCCAGCCTCCTCAAGCCCCCGGAGCTGCCCTGTGGCTGCCTTGTCCTTCAAGTGCAGGAGCCGGTTGAAATGTCAGGAATGGAAGCCAATGTGGTAAGGGCACAGGCTGTGGTGGGGGAAGGGTTGAGTACTGGGCCTACTGAAGTTCTGTAGGACATTCTGAGACTCTCCAGTTAATTATTCCTTTCCCCTGGGATGACCCTTCCACATAATCCCCACCACTCGCTCCCCAACAGGCAAAACCAACTATAGTCTTGGGGGCAGTTAAGCAGTCATTGTGTTTCTGCTTTTCTGTGCAGAGGGAAGGATGGGAAACTTGTATGATTCCTATACTTAACTAATTCCTCATGCCTTTACTGGATCCTCCCAACATTTACCATGCGTTGGCAGCAGCAGATGTCCCCATAAGTGGTTGGCAACTGGGGAACCTGGGAACTCACACTGAGACTGGACCTCCACACCATACCCTGTCCCTGGGATTGGGGACTTCAGTTTCCCTGCTAAAGGGATCGAGGGGAGCATGGAATAGTAGTTGGGACTCCTTGTTTCTCTCCTTTTAGACCATCCCAATCTGGCAAAACAAGCCACATGGGGCTGCTCGCAGTGTAGTGAGAAGAATTGGGACTAACCTGCCCCTGAAGCCATGTCCCCGGGCATCCTTTGAGGTAAGTATACTGGAACGGTAGGGTGTAGAGGCTCAGAGGCTATGTGAATATGGTGCTGCATCTGTGCCCAGACTACCTGGTGTTGCTGAGGCTGATTGCTTTCCTGATCACTTTTTCATTTTGTCAGGAAACATATATTACGTGCATATTGTGGATACTGGTCATTGTGCCTTCCTGATTGAACACAAAACTATGACCACAACAGTCAGACTTCAATCTGTTCATAAATGAATAAGGTTGCATCTTTGATGCCACTTCTAAGTGACTAAGATTTCATCGGACTCCTGCAAGTCAGTTTATCAGAGTAGGCCAAAGGCTCTTGCTGAGCCAGATTCCCAGAGTAGCTGTGTCTGTGCCCTGAGGTCTTTGCCTGCAACCCTGGCAGGTCTCCATGTGGGACATTGAGTCCTGTGTGACTCTGAGTTGAACTCTACTTTTCTTACCACCCCTAAGACTGGATCACTTGGCAGCCTATTTTTATGTTTCCCTGAGGCCATTACTTCGATCCTTTTCTTTCTGGCCAAGTCTAGCCACTCCTTTACTAGACTTCTTAAGGCTTACCTCTGTGTCTAGGGGCCTTTAGCACCCACTCTGCTGCAGATTCTTGCCTGGCGAATGTCTATCAGAATCCGGCCCCATTCTTCTGCAGTAGAAAGCTAAGTAGCATTTATTAGCCCCAGCTACCTCCCTCTGAGAACTAATGGTTAAGAACCAGCTCTAGGCTAGATGTTTAAGGTATGTATGTTTGGGAACTGGGACACAAGTACTTCAGCTTTCTGCCTACACAGTGGAAACAAATATATGCCTGAAAAGACATGGACCCATGTAGAAACAGAAATGAAGTATCAAATGCTTAGTTGTGAAGTTGTAGGAATTCATTCTGGAGTCAAAAGTGGTATCAGAATTGGTATTAGAGTCAGGGATGGAGTTGGAAGTGTTGTAGTGTGGGGTGGCTGTCCTGTGACCTAGATTGCCAGTTATCCATAATTGCCTAAAGGGCATGGGCAAGATGTGGTCCTAGCCATCTCAAACATCAAAAAAAGAGGGAAGCACAGCTAGGGAGTGTGAGAGACTCAATGGATGTTGTCCCCACACTTGGCCTCTTCAGTCCTTTGACCAGATGCTGCTGGGCAGGAACTGATCAAGAGCACAGAGCAGGAGTATGCAGGAGTACTATTAGTAATACTAGCTAACTTTACTGAGCACATGCTGTGTGTCAGGCACTGTGCTAAATACTTTATATGTGTTCATTTATTTAATTGTCCATAGTGGAGCAGCACTCTGGAAAGGAAAACAAATGGAAGCTTCCCCAAAATGGCCATTTTAGCAATAACTTCTGGGTCAGTAGAAGCCCTTTCTTACGTAACCTTGGACCGTCACATTGCTCCTGTGAGACCCAGGTTCTCTATCTGAAAGCGAGAGCTCTCAACTCCTGGTCAATTTAACTCATGTATAGATGGGTTTTTGAGAATTTGTCCCTGGATTTCTGTTGTAAATTAATTCCCTTAATAAAGAGAATCTTAAAAAAAATAAAATAAAAAAAAAATAAAGAGAATCTTGATGACTTAAATTTACCCATACAAAAATATTTAAAAATAAGTTATGAAAAGTGAAAAAGAAAGGAAAATGCATATAATCAGAGTCCTGACACAAAATAATGTTTTGGTTTAGTTTTTTGTTTTTTTACTTTCTTATAATCATAGCATGATTGAATCCTCCTAATCTTTCATTTAACATAAAGTCAGTCAGCCTTGTCTGTTCCCTGGTTATTGTTCATCTGGGTTGAGGAGCTATTTTAAGGAATCCTCTTATTTTGATATCATTTCTTTTTATTTAAATTCAAATATTCGTATTACCAAGTTCACTTAAAACTGTTGCTATAGCAGTGTAGATCCCAATTAGCTATGGAGGTGTTGTAAAGAACTGGCCAAGAGAAACTTCTTATTAATGTCCTTATACCTGTATTCTCATAGCTGGAGAGAGCAAGATGCGCTTAGTGGCTATCTCTGTTGAAAGGTAACTCTCCCCAATCCCACTGAAGACTCCTTTGCTCCAGCCAGGAGTTAGTAAATGTTAGTAAGAAGCCCAATAGTAAATATTTTAGTGTGGGGGTCATAACTATTCTTTTAATTACTCACTTCTGCAGTTGCAGCTAAAAAATACCACAGATGATACATAAATGATTGGTGTGACTATCTGATAAAACTTTACATATAAAAATAGGTCCCAACCCTGCTCTAGGCCACCATGTTTTGCATGAAAGATATTAACAGCCTTACAACTGGTCTCTTCACTCTCTCATGCATGTTCCACACAGCAGCCAGAGTAATCTTTCAAAATCTGAGTCTTACTTAAAATCTTCTAGTGGCTCATTATTGGTCTTAGAATCAAAGTTTTTAACAAATCACCCTTGACACCCAGCTCCGTCCAGATGTGAACTATTTGTAATCCCACAAACTCTTTCCTTTTTCCATCCAAGAACTGTCTTCTCCCCTCTCTAGGAAGCCTTTCTGATTGATACCCAGGGCTGGATTAGGTGCCCCTCCCATGATGTCAAGAATGTTTTTTGATGAATTTTGCTTCCCTGTAGACCCTGCCCAACATCTCTGATCTGTGTCTGAGGGATGTACCCCCAGTCCCTACTCTGGCTGACATCGCCTGGATTGCTGCAGATGAAGAGGAGACATATGCCCGGGTCAGGTAGCTAAGGCAGTAGCTGGTCTGCTGGGGAATGGGGGGAGCTTCTTCCAGATGAGGTGGCAGGCAACAGGGAGAGTGCTTATGAGGGGCTGCGAGGGCAACAGGAACAAAAGCTGTGGACTCTTCAGTGGGAACAGAACCTGGCTATGTTACTCCTGTACAAATGGGTGAAGGAATTTTAGAAGGGATGCAGTGGCTGGCTCTGACATGCTTGTCTTTTTTCTGGTCCAGGAGTGACACCCGGCCCCTGAGGCATACCTGGAAGCCCAGCCCTCTGATTGTCATGCAGCGTAATGCCTCAGTGCCCAACCTGCGAGGGTCCGAGGAGAGGCTTCTGGCCTTAAAGAAGCCAGCCCTACCAGCCCTAAGCCGTACCACGGAGCTGCAAGATGAGCTGAGCCACTTACGTAGCCAGATTGCTAAAATAGTGGCAGCTGATGCAGGTAGGAGCCCCCAAATCAGGGCCAGAATTCAGCATACTCTTCCTTTCCCCCTGGCTTTTGGTACAGGATAAGGGTAGGGAAATCAAGGACCGTGGTTCAGGGGGGACACAGGCCCAGGGCTCAGGCTATTCTGAGGACTGGCTAACCTGTAATACTCCTTGGATGGTTTCCATCAGCCATTCTGGGTTGACTGGATTGATTAGGAACAAAATCTTCGCTTAACCTGTGACACCCCACCCCCCAACCCCGCAAATTACCTCCTTTGGCCACAAAAACCAATACCCTCTTCAATTGGTCTTTAAGATCACATCTTCCATGAGCCCTCAAGCAACTTCCCTTTTCAGTGAGAAATAAGCATTCCCCACCATTAAGAGAGATACCTCTTTAAGCTTTCTTCTTATCTCTCTATCTTCCCTTTCCTTGTTCTCCCAGAGACCACCTGTCTGTCTGGAGTTAAGGCAGAACTACTGGAAATGGATGGGAGTTTGCCTTGACCTAGTGAGTGCATGAAACACCAACAGGTGGATCTCTCCCAAGCTGCCCAGGGTTTATCATCCTACTCCTTCCATCCATCCTCACTTTTTTGAGGTGACTCCTTGTCACCTTAAAGTCCTAGCTCCCAAACCTTACTTGTTGGTAGAACACATGAAAATTACATAGTGTTCTTTGTCATCTTCATATATTTAATTCCCTCAAATGGCAGCTTTATAGAGGAATTATATTTGAATTTTTCATTTATATATTGGCTACATTTTTGTCATCCAAGAGACAAGCATGAAACTTGAAAATCTTTTGTTTTGGAAATTCTTAAGATTTGAGAAACTAGGAGGACCATTCTGTTAGATAGGAGCAGTCAAAAGCACTAGCCCAATTAGAGAAAAGGACACATTGGATCTGTCACTGTTGCTTTAGTAGAAATAGGACTGTCACTCCACAGCCCACTGCAGAATGGGAGCTTTTAGAAGCTTAAGCCTTTATGGGGTGGATTTTTCTGCCCTCTCAGAACACTGGAAGAGCTCAGTGCTGCCCTTACATCTTTAGATTCTGAGAGGGGAGGGTAGTGGAGGAACCCTCCACTGGCTCACAGATAGCATCCTGGGCTTTCCCAGAATGTCATGGCATCAAGCCTAGGAAATGAATGTTTGATAGACACTGCTTGTGGGAAGAAGATATTACTGCTGTATTCTAGCCCCAATGTCCACCCATGCCTATTGTTTTCTCTTTCAGCTTCGGCTTCATTAACGCCAGATTTCTTATCTCCAGGAAGTTCAAATGTCTCTTCTCCCTTACCTTGTTTTGGATCCTCATTCCACTCTACAACTTCCTTTGTCATTAGTGACATCACCGAGGAGACTGAGGTAGAGGTCCCTGAGCTTCCATCAGTCCCCCTGCTTTGTTCTGCCAGCCCTGAATGTTGCAAACCAGAACACAAGGCTACCTGCAGCTCATCTGAAGAGGATGACTGTGTCTCTCTGTCCAAGGCCAGCAGCTTTGCAGATATGATGGGGATCTTGAAGGACTTTCACCGGATGAAACAGAGCCAAGATCTGTAAGTATGTGATAAGGAGCTCTGGTGTCTTGTTTTACTATTTAAGTCACCTGCGGCCAATGGTCTAGTAGAAAGAATTTACAAAGTAAAGTCCTCCGTAGTAGTTGTGTATTACTCCATTCACAGAGCTTACTTGATTAATAACACCTGGGATTCCCGTTTGAGGAAAGCAACATTTTATATTTGGTTGAGGTTGTCTAACTTTTTACATGAAGGCTCATCTGATCCAAACTTCTGTTACCACTTATACTACTGGTGGTAGTCCTTATACTACTGGTGACAAGTATCCCCATGCCCATGCCACCCTGCAAAATGAGGTTACATAATAATTATTTTAGTATCTCAAACTGGTAGACTTTTTTCTTTTATGGAAAATTTTATAGTTTCTGCTTTAAGGTACAGTGGTCCCTTATGCAAAACACTGCAAATTCAGGCATTTGAGACTGTAACCCTGGCTGTCCATCCGAATTGCTAAACTTTGTTATAAATACACTTTAAGCTTACTAAAGCAGAATCCCCAATGTGTGGACCTTTGTGTCTGGGGATTTTTTCTCCTTTCTTAATGAAAAAAATGAGAAAGTAGCCCCATCAGCAAAGATTCAGAAATGTGACAGATTGTTCTTGTGTCTACCAGTAAGAATGTATGTAAGTTCACTAGAATTTAAGGCACCTATTTTCCAGCTATGTAGGACATCTTTTATGATGTGTTAGGGAACTCAAACCCACCCCAATCTAGAGTTGGTTTTATTCCCATGGCTCCCCTGTGATGTGAACATTTTACTATGAATTCTAGATCTCTTATAAAAACCTTAGGGAAAAAATCTTAACAGAGATAAGTAATCTGCCCAATAAAGAGTTCAAAGTAATGGTCATAAAAATGCTCACCAAACTGGGGAGAACAGATGCACAAAAAATTCAACAAAAAGATGGAAAATACACTGAAGAAGTCACAGAGCTGATGAACACAGTAACTGAACTGAAAAATACACTAGAGGGGTTCAGGGCAAACTAGATGAAACAGAAGGGATAAGTGAACTCAAAGACAAGGCAGTAGAATTCCCCCAATCTGAGCACCAAGGAGAAAAAAGAATGAGGAAAAAACCCCATAAAGATAGCTTAAGGAACTTCTAGGACAAGATCAAACGGACTATAATGTTCTCATTATAGGGTTCCCAGAAGAGAAAGAAAGGTACAGAAATCTAATTTGAAAATAGAATGGCTGAGGGGCAACCTGGGTGATTCAACCAGTTAAGTGTCTGCCTATGGCTCAGGTCACAATAGGACTGGGCCCTGTGTCAGGCTCTCTGCTGTGCAGGGAGCCTGCTTCTCCCTCTGCCCTTCCCCCCACCGTGTGCACGCTCTGTCTCCCAATAAATAAAATATTTTAAGAGAAAAAGAAAATAGAATGGCTGAAAACGTCCCTAGTGTGGGGAAGGAATCCAGATCCCTTCCAACCAAAGTTATTCAGAATTAAAGAGTTTTCAAGACAAGCAAAAGCCAGGAGTTTATCACCACTAAATTAGTCTTACAAGAAATGTTAAAATGACCTCTTTAAGCTGAAAAGAGTGTTAGCCAGTAATAGGAACACCTATCAAAGAGTAAATCTCACTGGAAAGGTAAATATAATAAAAATAGTGGATTCATCACTTACTGTTATGGTTAAAAAGGCAAAACTAGTAAAAATAACTGATTACAATAATTACGGGATACACAAGATAAAAAGATGTAAAATGTGACATCAAAAACATGGTTGGGGTAAAAATAATGAGCTTTACAATGTGATGAAACAAGTTGGCAACAATTTTATCAACTTAAGCCTAAACTTAACTACAAAACAAAACCCTTTAATAAATACACAAAAGAGTAAAAGGAATATAAGCATACCATTAGAGAATATTATCAAACCACAAAGGAAGAGAGCAAGGTAAGAAAGGAACAGAGAACTACAGAAATAGCCAGAAAACAATTAACAAAATGGCAATAAGTATATACTTATCCATAATTCTAATTTTTTTTTAAAAGATTTATTTATTTATTCATTCAGAGAGAGCGAGAGAGAGGCAGAGACACAGACAGAGGGAGAAACAGGCTCCATGCAGGCCCGATGTGGGACTCGATCCTGGGTCTCCAGGATCACACCCCAGGCTGCAGGCGGCACTAAACCGCTGCGCCACCAGGGCTGCCCCATAATTCTACTTTAAATGTAAATGGACTAAATACTCCAAAAGAGTGGCTAAGTGGCTAAATGAATTAAAAAACAAAACCTATATGCTGCCTACAAGAGACTCCCTTAGATGGAAGAACACAAACAATGCAAAGGGATAGAAAGAATATTCCATATAAATAGAAACGAAAAGAAAGTTGGGGTAGCTATACTTATATCAGAAAAAAGTTAACTTCAATCAACAATGATTATAACAAAAAAAAAAATAAAAAAAAAAACAATGATTATAACAAGACAAAGAGCATTATATAATGATAAACGGGTCAATCCAACAAGAGCATGTAACATTTGTAAACACCTAGGAATATATAAAGCAAATATTAACAGATATAAAGGGAGAAAAGCCATATAAGAGGTGACTTTAATACAGCACTTGTATCAATGGATCATCCAGATAGAAAAGGAAACACTGGCTTTAAATGACATGTTAAATTGGGTAGATTTAACAGATATATACAGACCATTTCTTCCAAAACCAAGAGAATATACATTCTCAAGTGCACATGGAACTTTAACAGGATAGATCATATGGTAATCCACAAAATAAGTGTGAATAAATTTAAGAAGACTGAAAGCTATCAGGCATCTTTTCCAACTACAATGATATGAAACTACAAATCAGTTACACAAAACCAGAAAATTCACAAATATGTGGAGATTAAACAACATCTACTGAACAACCTGGGGAGGGCGATCAAAGCAGAAACCAAAGAAAGATAAATACCTTGACACAATCAAAATGGAAATACACCAAAATTTTTGAGATGCAAGAAAAGCAGTTCTAATAGGGAAGTTCATAGCAGTAAGTGCTGGTTTCAAGAAGCAAAATTCCCAAGTAACACAACTTTACACCTTAAGGAACTAGAAAAAGAGTAACTGAAACCCAAAGTTAGAAGGAAGGAAATAAAGATTCAAGCAGAAATAAATGAAATAAAGACCGAAAAGCAATAAAAAGGATGAAAGAGATGAAAAGATAAAATTGACAAACCTCTAGCTAGAATCACCAAAAAAAAGAGGACTCAAAAATGAAATAGATGACAATTAGTACCACAAATCAAAGAGTAAGATACTACTATAAAAATTTTGTTAAAAAATTATACACCAACAAATGGGACAACCTAAAAGAAATGGATAAATTCCTAGAAACAATCTACCAAGATTGAATCATAAGGAAATAGAAAATCTGAACAGACCAATTACTAGTAAGATTAAATCAGTAATCAAAAGTCTCCCAATAAACAAAAATCCAGGACCAGATATATGGCTTCATTGGGTGAATTCTACCCAACATTTGTTGAAAGAATGCCAGTGCTTCTCAAACACTTCCAAAAGAATACCACTATTCCTCACACTCTTTGAAAAAAAAACAAAAAGAGGGGACTCTTTCAAAACTCATTTTACAAGACCAGTATTATCCTTACACCAAAATACAAAGACACCAGAAGAAAATAAAATTATAGGCCAATATCCCTGATGTACATGCAAAAATCCTCAACAAAATATTAGCAAACTGAATCCCACAGTACTTAAAAGGATCATACACCATGATCAAGTGGGGTTTATTCAAGGAATGTGAGGATAGTCCAACATCTGCAAATCCATGTGATGCTACATTAATAAAACAAAGTATAAAAGTCCTATGTTCTTCTCAATAGAGAAGATAGTTCAATAGATACAGAAAAAGCATTCAACAAAATTCAACATCCATTTGTGATAAAAACTTTCAACAAAGCAGGTAAAGGAGGAGCAGAGCATACCTCAACAAAGTAAAGGCCAGATATGACAAGCCCACAGCTAATATCACACTCAGTGGTAAAAGCTGAAAACTTTTCCTCTAAGATCAGGAACAAGAAAAAAATGCCCACTTGCCACTTAGTTAATATAATATTGGAAGTCCTAACCCCAGCAATTAGCCAAAAAAACAAAAAACAAAAAAAAGAAAGAAAAAGAAAAGGCATCCCAATAGGAAAGGAAAAAGTAAAACTGTCACATTTGCAGATTACATGTTATTATACAGAAAACTCAAGACTCAAAAAAAATTTAGAATGAATTCAGTAATGCTGCAGGATGCAAAATTTTTTTAAGTAAAAATCTGTTGTGTTTCTATATACTAATGACAATCAGAGAAATCAACAATCCCATTTAAATTGCATCAAAAGAATAGAATACCTAGGATTAAATTCAATCAAGGAAGTGAAAGTATACTAAAAACTATAAGACATCAAGGAAAGAAACAAATATTCCATGTTCATGGATTATAAGAATAATTAAAATACCCATACTATCCAAAGGAATCCACAGATTCAATGCCATTGTATCAAAAGTCCAGTGGCATTCTTTACAGAACTAAAAGAACCTTAAAATTTGTATGGTATCCCAAAGACCACAAATAGCCAAAGCAATCCTGAGAAAGAAGAACAAAACTGAAGACATCACACTCGCTGGTTTCAAACTCTGTTACAAAACTATAATAATTAAAACTATGGTATTGGCATAAAAACAAATCAATGGAGCAAAACAGAGCCCAGAAATAAACCCACACATATATAGTTAGTTTATAATAAAGAACCCAGGAACATACTGTAGGGAAAAGACAGCCTCTTCCACAAATGATGCTGGGAAAACTGGACAGTCACATACAAATGAATGAAACTCAACCACTACCTTACACCATCAAAAATTAATTCAAAATGCATTGAATAGGGGTACCTCCTGGGTGACTCAGTTGGTTAAGCGTCTGACTCTTGATTTCAGCTCAAGTCATGAACTCAGGGTTTTGAGATTAGGTATGGAACCTGCTTAAGATCTGAAAACAGGGATCCCTGGGTGGCGCAGCAGTTTAGCGCCTGCCTTTGGCCCAGGGCGCCATCCTGGAGACCCGGGATCGAATCCCACGTCGGACTCCCGGTGCACGGAGCCTGCTTCTCCCTCTGCCTGTGTCTCTGCCTCTCTCTCTCTCTCTCTCTGTGTGTGACTATCATAAATAAGTAAAAAATAAATAAAATGACTCCTCTTTAAAAAAAAAAAAAAAGATCTGAAAACAAAAACATTAACTTGAGAGGATATACATACCCCATATTCAACTGCAGCATTATTTGTAAAGCTAAGATATGGAAAGAACTAAGTGTCCAGTGAATGAATGGATAAAGAAACTGTGGTATATATACAGAATGGAACATTATTCAGCCATGAAGACTGAAATCTTGCCACTTGCCTCTCCCCCCACCTCTAAAAACAGGCAGAGTGGGGGGGGTGGCACCTGGGTGCCTCAGTGGATGAAGCATCCCAACACTTGATTTTGGCCCAGGTCATAATCTCAGGGTTATGAGATGAGCCCTGTGCTGAGCATGAAGCCTGCCTAAAGAATCTCTTTCCCTCTGTCCCTCCTCCATCTCTTAAAAAAAAAAAAAAAATCTTGCTATTTGAACAATATAATGTCTCAAGGGCATTATGCTAAGTGAAATAAACCAGAGAACGAAAACTGTAAGAAGACTTATATGTGAATCTAAATTTAAAACAAAAAAACAAGTGTGTAGATACAAGGAACAGATTGGTGCTTGCCAGAGGCTGGGGGTGGGGATGGGAGAAATAGATGAAGGGTGTCAAAAGATTAAAAAAAAAAATTCCTTTTATTAAAAAAAAAAAAAAAGATTGTACCTATCGTTGACAATAATTATACACTTAGAAATTTGTTAAGAGGGTAAAACGTTGTGTTTTTTCTAATTGAAAACATCGCAGAATTCCCCTGAGCAAACAAACAGGGTTGTAGGAAATCCTCAACATGCCTTTTCTCCAGTAATAATAAAGGTCAGAATAGCCATGTCCGCAGTTACTTCCCCTGGTGACCTGGGGAAATGCTCAGAAAAGACAGCACACCAAAATATGGGAGCAGAAGCTTAGCCACCAGAGGTCAGCTCTAACAGGTTGATAGTCTTTTCCTTTGCCCACATTTTACTGCCATTTCAGGAAATAGTAAAGCATTCTAATTAAGAAACTAGCTAACTTGTTTTGGACTCTGGATTTGCTACTTAACTGGCTGAGTACCCTAGTGACTTTGGCAAATTATAGAACCCTTCTGTTTCAGTTTCCTCATCTGAAAAAGGTGGTAATAGCACTGACTTTATAATTGTGAGAATTAAATGAGATAGTGTATTCAAAGACACAAAACACTACCAAAGACAGAGCAGGTATTTAATATTTTATTTTGTCTCTAGGAACAGGAGTTTATTGAAAGAGGAAGACCCTGCTGTCCTGATCTCTGAGGTCCTAAGGAGGAAGTTTGCTCTGAAGGAAGAAGATATTAGTAGAAAAGGAAACTGACAGAACTCAGCTCTGCAAATTCAGTCTCATGCTCCTGGAATTCCTTCAATAGCTGCCTTCCTCACCAGAGACCTGGCTGCCTCTCAGTTAGAAATCTTTTGCAACAGTCTTACTGAAAGCTGGAGCTTGGACTGAAAGAGAAGAGTTGGATCACGCTTCCTTTGCTTCAAACCTTAGCAAAAGCTAAGGCCTGTTTTGCACCAAGACTCTTGTTACAGGTAAATGTATAGTTAGTTGGAATGTCTCAGTCTAAATGGTGAGACAGAAGTTTGGTTTTTCCTTGCCTCTATGTGAAAATAGGTCCTAAATGAATGGCTTACTTCACTGCATTAGACCCCATAACTGGTCTCACGGACACTCTGTGCCCAGCTGTCACTCTCAGCAGCTTCCTTGCAGCAGAGCAGGGCTGAGGGGTAAGGGGCTATAAATGTATGTGTTGACAGGGCAGGGAGAATCTTATGCTGCTCCATCATAAACTGACACCAGTGCCCAACAATCACCCTCTCCCCCTTCCCTCTCCCTAGATGTAGAGGTCGGACCTCTGGACCAGCTGACACTTGGGCTGCTGCTGGGAGGCCTGGGCTGTTTTTTTCTTAAATATATTTTGTAATACTGTACAACCAAATCTACTCTCCCAGGCCCTGGGGCCTCATGGGTTCCACTGATAGAACACACCTTCTCTTCCATGGACTTGACTTTAAGCCCAGTAGGAAAGAGAAATGGGAAGGAGAAACAGCACCATCCTTCTTCCAGGCCCTTGACCGCCCCTTTTGCATTGGGCCAAGGTTTGTACCTACCACACCATGCATGACTCAGACGCCCTCAGGTCCCTTTCTTTACGGTATGTATCCTGTGTGTGTTTGGGTTGAAGCACTACCTGATATTAAATGGAAGGATATGGAGAGATGCTGCATGTGCTGTTTGTCTCTGAGTTGTGACTACCTGGTATCTCTCATGAGTATAGGATTCTGTTAATTTTAAGGTATGTGAACTTTCATAAACAGGTTCCTGGCTTCCCCTCTTTCCTTATAAACTCCTGCCTAATAATATAAAACTTCCATAGGGAGCCTCTTGTCCTCTTCTGTAGGGATTTTACCCTAAACTCTTAAGGAATTCCATCTTATAACCTACATACTTGCCCCATAGAGGCTGTTTAAGCCTCATAAGGTAGCACACCTGCAACATGGGAACCTGCCACTTGGTAGATAACGTCTTGAATAGAACACAGGTGTTGAGATGGGACCTATGGCAATGACAACATATAACTATTAAAAAGTTGCTTTTTCAGAAATAAAATGGTAATATTTTAATTACCATCAGAGTCAGCTTTGTAAATAGCCATTTATTTGGGTTCATAGTTTTACAAAGGAGTTCTCTTATACTTTATAGAAGAGTGGTATTATCACATCTAGATTGTTAGGCAGCACAGGCTTTTTTTTTTTAGGGAGATGTTTAAACATAGAGTATAAGACTTTAAAATGTAAAGTCCTCACAAAAATAAAATAACAGTTTTTAAAAACCTACCATTGTAGCACCCTGGGTGGCTCAGTCAGTTAGACATCCAACTTGATCTCATGTCACGAGTTCAAGCCCTACATTGGGCTCCACACTGGGCATGGAGCCTACTTCAAAAACAAAAACCCCTACCATCATTCTACTTTCTACTTATTTCTTTATCCTACCTGCCCCCATACACCTGGCCCCAGGAGATTTTGCCTTATCACTCAAAAAGGTGTCCAGAATAACAGTTCCAAGGTTGAGTAGGTAACAGCCAGAGATTAAAACACACATCCATAAGAAGCAACATTCCAGACAGGCATCTGAAAGGGCAAAGAGTGGCTTAACCAACATAATTTCCCTCCAACTGTCTCTTTAGTGAAGGGATAAGTACCTCCCCTAGCTCCTCAGTGCTCATTACAACAGCCTTGTCCAAGTTTACCAGCAACCTCTTCCTCAGGGAGAGATACAATGCCAACCCATACTTTCTCAACAAGTGGCACCACCTGCTTTATTTACACAAAGAAAATGCTTAGTAATAACCTCATCCCTTGTCTCTCCCACCCCCCAAAATTTCCCTATGGCTCTCTCATTTCTTTTAGAACCAAACCATTTTAAAGACATTTAGATTTGGTGCCTGATAACTTGATTACCTTCAGAGTCCTGGGTAAAGAGCAAATCAGGCTGGAGATTTAACTGAGTGGGCTTCTCCTGGCACTGAGCCCAAGAGCTGTTAGGAAACTGCCCTAAGCCCCGATCCTGGTTGTTAGTTATATCTCGGAAAGGAGCTCTAGACTTGTGGGCAATGACCCGCTGGCCCTGAGAATCCTCAGTGAAAAGCTGACTCCAGGAGTCCTTGTCATTCTTTTCACTGTCCCAGGAAAACACAGAGACGGGATAAGGGCTTTGTTTCCCAGAATCTGTGTCTTCTCCATTCCAGGAATCCCTGTAGTTTTGAAAGAGGATGGGGGTTTGGGTGGTTTCTTTGGCAGACACCTTTTCTAATTTGGTCTTGTCCAATAGCTGAAGGCCCTTGCCCCCAGGTGGTTGAACATGTCTCTGCACATCCTGATAGTTCTTTTTATTAGATCCATGAAGCCATTCCCTTTTCCAGGAAGGGTCTTTCTCTCCTTCCTTTTGGTCCAGCAAGTGAGAATGTTCCAAGTTCTGAGCGAGGGAACAAGAGAATGAGGCTTTATTCTTCCCAGCACAGACTAAGGTATCAGGCTGGGGCAAAGACAGCGCAGTCAAAAATGCAGTTCCCATTCTGTGGTGGCCAGAAGCCTGGAGGGACCGAGAAGAAAGTTCAGCTTCCTGGGTATCTGCAGGGGTTGAAGTGGCTAATGGGGGTGCCATGCAATCATCCTCCAAGCCCTGGATCAGATGATCTAGATGGGTTGCATCTTTCTTAGATTCTTTGTTGGTCTGACTCTCTGTATGAGATGAAACTCTCCTCTGGTCACCACCATTTGTCTTTCCTAGTAAGACAGATGTGAATAATTATTCTGCAGGAAATCTCTACCTTAAGCAGGATTTAGCTGGCTTTTTCTGAAATTAGTATCAGCTACTGTCACTACCTAGCACAGGGGCCTTAGACTTGTCACACACCTTTGTAGCTGATCTTACTTTTTTTTTTTTTTTTTTTTTTTTATTTTATTTGAGAGAGAAAAGAGAGAGCATGGTGGGGGGGCGGGGTGGAGAACCAGACTCCCCCACTGGGCAGGGAGCCCCATGTGGGGCTCAATCCCAGGACCCAGAGATCATGACCTGAGCTGAAGGCAAACCAGATGCTTAACTGACTGAGCCACTCAGACATCCCATGATCTTCCTGCTTTCACTTTCTACTTTCTCCAGAATGATCCTTCTAAAACACAGACCTTGTACTGCGCTACTCAAATATACGGATGCTTCTAATGACCTAATAAAGTCAAACATGGTAGGTATACTCAAACCACAGCCTACTTTTCTCAGCTGTGTTTTCATTTATGGGGTCTGATTAACAGGGCACATCAGTTTTGTGTTTTGTTTTTTATTTAATATGGTTTCTGTTAAATAGTGGTCCTGGCCCAATATAGATTCCTGGATATTATCCTTTTTGAGAAGTAAGCACAATACAATTTTTGTAAGGTTACTAAGATCACACTAACCAGCCAACTCTAAAAAACCCTCTATTGACAGTCCAAAGAACATTAGATCCTCCACTCTGCAAACATTGCCTGGGGAAGGGAATAAAGACAATTAGATGCTAAGTCAACTAGCTAGAAAGACAATATTAAGAAACAACTACTAGTGTCCAACCTGTCCACTTTATCAGACATGGAATGGATCCTCTTCTACCTTAAGGATGAATAATAATGTGAATTTCCCAGTTCCCCCTCAAATCTAATTACAAGATCTAATTACAAAGCTGAATGATTTCCTTTTTCCCTCTCCAACAAGAATTATCCTACAAAAAGTGTTTTGTGAAAGATTTCTCAACTTTGCCTAAGAATTCAATACATTATAGAATATACTAGAATTCTGAAATTACAAGGGGTGCTTGAGTGGCTTGGTTGGTTACACATCCAACTCTTGATCTCAGGTCTTGATCTTGAGTTGAGAATTCAAGCCCCATATTGGGCTCCATGGTGGACATGGAGCCTATTAAAAAAAACAACAATAACAATCAAAAGTGTCCCTGCAAAAAATCTGCCCTTGTTACTTAAAGCAAAAGGGTGCTTACTTTAAGTTTCTATTTGGGGCAGTGGGAGTAAATTTTGAAGATTTATGCAAAGCAATCCTGGGAATTGCATCAAGAGGTAGAGCTCTTCACTCAAAACCCTCCAACTGGCAGACACCCTAGTCTGTAAGCCCCAGCCTGCTCTGAGGCAGCTCATCCCCTGAAAAGGGACATGTAAAAGAACTGCCAAAGGATGACGAGACACAAGCCAACTTTATGCGAACCTTTCTAAGAAAAAAAAAATCTTTGAACTCTAATTTGAGAAGCATTATACAGAAATACGTTATCAAGTAATCCTATATAGACTGCTCATTATGGCCAATCCAAGACATTTATCTAACTACTAATGGCAGGTCAGCTCCCCTGTACCCCCTAACTCCCCAAGCATACTTTCTCCTCACTGCTCTGTCAGGGAATACAAATATTTAATATTAGACTGAGCACACAGAATTAGAAAATGTTGGTAAAAGCATGTATATATTGTTTTGGAGAAGAGGACGTTCTGTTGTTTGATATCCTCTTCTAATAAGTTAGCTAAGTTTAACTGGTGTCGCACTTCTCATAAATTTTCCAGCATGGAAAAATGCACACACTCCCTTTTGCTCCCTGGATATTCCCAGGCGGGTCATCATACCTGGCTGCAAGGTGAAGAAGGAAGCAATGCTGGTCTGCCGAATGCCTGTAGGTGGAATTCTTTGAGTTAAAGAAATCTTAGCCTTTTTCTCTCCAGAAAAGAGTTTTAGCATTTGGGTGCTTGGCTTCATTAAATGTGTCTGAGAAGGGGGAGAAAAAGAATAATAGAACCTGTTAATATCAAAACAACTGCCAAACAGAAGAGATTCAATATACCTGCGACCCTCATGGAACCGCACTAGACCCTTTGGATTCCACTCCTATACTACTCTCTGGGTAGTTTTTGCTGTACATCATCATCTACCATTTCCTGCCACAATGATGATGTTTGTTTTTCTCAGGAAATCACATATTCCAACTATAGCACAATCTTTCTGCTTCCCCACAGAAATAAGTCACGCTGACTAAAGAAACAAGATTTGTTGGAGTGATTCCAGGGATGATACTCTCTTACATTTAAAGAGAACTAATGATTCTACATCTGCATTTGACACATTTTTAGTGGTTTTCAAATAGTCACATATGGTTAAAAGCATGGCTCACACAGCTTGGGTTCCAATCAATCCCAATTCTGCCACTGCTACTTATTGTGTGACCCTCACAAGTTGCTTAATCTAGGTCTCATTCTCAGGTGTGAAACGGGGACAGTAAAGTATCTATCACATAGGGCTTTATGAGGATTTGGTGAGTTAATTCACATAAAAGGTTTATACAGTTCCTGAGATTCAATACTAATTGGTTATTAGGAAGAAGTTATTATTGCTCTTAGGAAGAAGAGCAGAGAAACAACAGTCTTATATACTCATAGCCCATTTATACTTCGTAGTATGAATTCGTACCAGAAAAGGTTTGGGAAGTAAGTTTTGTCGACTATAAATATAACCTAATCTTTATTTAGTGTGATTTGTTTTTATTTCCACTTACTTGTTATGGAATGCCTGAGAAGTAACCCTGAGAACAGGGTAATTTATATTCAATTCAGTTTATGTGAGAGCCAAAGAAGAAATGAGATTTGCCAGTATTCATGCTGCAAGTTGGAGATAGGTCTGAAACTTGAACTCAGATTATTAATTCTAGCCCAAAGTTGATATCATTTTTACATTGGAAATTAAAATGTACCTTAAGTGGATAAAAAAAGAAAAATCCTTGGTATAAAACTCATTCTTTGATTTGCAGTACTTGTGTGGAACTTTTCCCTCAATCATGCAAAACTAGAAAACTGGGTAAAATACATGGAACAACTGGTATTAGACGGTGGACAACAGGAAATGCATTAGATTGTGAGCTCTGAAAGAAGGAAAACAAATGAGGTGAGCCCTATGATGACTCTAGCTTTCTGCCTGGAATCACTTGACAGACCAAAATATACGGACAAAGTACTCAGGCACTGTACTCTGGATTAAATGAATACATTGAGATTGGAATTTGGAGAAACTGAGGTTGCCACTTCTCTCAAGTTGTGAAGTCCATATTCCCTCACCTTGAACTTGGGAAGAATTTTGTGACTGTCCAACCCATAAAGTGTGATTAGAAGTAACATTACACGGTTTCCAAAACTAGGTCATAAAAATGCCATGTACTCTTGTCTTGCTTTCTTGAGATGCTCATTCTTAGAACCTGGCCACCATGCCATGAGGAAGCCCAAGCAGGCACATGAATCTCTAAATTTTATAAGAGACACATCCTAGATATGTGAAACTACAAGGGTATACGAGTAGCTGTGCTCCCCTGCTAGAACCTCCAAACAAGCTCTCAAGGCCAGCAAATATTTTAGCACCTATATGCTAGGTGCTTGGAATATACTAATGAACAAAACAGATTGTTTTTGCCCTGGTAAAGCTTACAGCTTAAGGGAAAAGACAGACTAATAATAGTTATTTAAATGACTACAAGAATACTAGTCCTACAACACAAATACAAAGGATTCTAAGAGAATATTATGAAAAATTATATGCCAATAATCAGGACAACCTCGAAAGAAATGAATAAATTCCTAAAAACAGATAACCTCCCAAAACTGAATCCGAAGAAATAGAAAATTTGAACAAACTAAGAGCAGTAAAACTGAATTGGTAATCAAAAGTTCCCAACAAACAGAAGTCCAGGACGAGACAGCTTCCCAGGTGAATTCTACCAAACACTTAAAAAAAAGAGCTCGTATCTACTCTTCTCAAACTATTACCAAAAACAGAAGAAGGAAATTTCCAAATTCATTCTATGAAGCCAGCATTACCCTGATATCAAAGCCAGATCAAGATATTACAAAAATAGAGAACTACGGGCCAGTATCTCTGATGAAGGCAAAAATCCTCAACAAAATATTAGCAAACCCAATCAACAATACATTTAAAAAAACAATACATTAAAAAAAAAAATCACCACAATCAAGTGGGATTTATCCCTGGGATGCAAGGGTGGTTCAATATTCACAAATCAATCAACATATCTATCACATCAATAAGAGGATAAAAACTAAATGATCATTTCAGTAAATGCGAAAAAAGCATTTGACAAAATATATTATCTATTCAAAAACCCTCAACAAAGTAGGTTTAGAGAGAACATACTTCAACAGAATAAATCACAACTGACATCATACTCAATGGTGAAAAAAAATGAGAGCTTTTCCCCTATGGTCAGGAATAAGAGAAAGATGTCCACTCTCACCACTTCTATTCAACATAGTATTGGAAGTCCTAGCCACAGCAATCAGACAAGAAAAATGAATACAAAACATCCAAATTGGCAAGGAAGAAGTAAAACTTTCACTATTTGCAGATGACAAGATACTATATATAGAAAACCCTAAAGACTCCACCAAAAAACTAAAACTGATAAATTAATTCAATAAAGTTAAAGGATACAAAAATCAGTGTACAGAAACCCACTGCATTTCTATATACTAATAATGAAACAGCAGAAAGAGAACTTAAGAAAACAATCCCATTTATAATTGCACCAAAATAAAATATCTAGGAATAAACTTAGCCAAGGAGATGAAAGACATGTACTCTGAAAACTATAAAACTCTAATGAAAGAAATCGAAGACAACACAAGCAAATGAAAAGATATTCTGTGCTCATGGACTGAAAGAACAAATATTGTCAAAATGTCCCTACTACCCAAAGCAATCTATAAATTAAATGCAATCTCTATCAAAATACAAAACAGTATTTTTCCATAGAACTAGAATAAACAATCCTAAAATTTGTACAGAACCACAAAGGAGGGATCCCTGGGTGGCGCAGCGGTTTGGCGCCTGCCTTTGGCTCGGGGCGCGATCCTGGAGGCCTGGGATCGAATCCCACGTCGGGCTCCCTGCGTGGAGCCTGCTTCTCCCTCTGCCTGTGTCTCTGCCTCTCTGTCTCTCTCTGTGTAACTATCATGAATAAATAAATTTAAAAAATCTTAAAAAAAAAAAAAAGAACCACAAAGGATTCTGAATAGCCAAAGCAATCTTGAAAAAGAAAAACAGAGCTGAAGTATCAAAATTCCAGATTTCAAATACTACAAAGTTGTAGTAATCAAAACAGTATGAAAAAAAAAAAAACAGTATGGTACTGGTATAAAAACAGATACACAGGTCAACTGAACAAAATAGAAAACTCAGAAATAAATATGCCAATTAATCAATAAAAGAGGCAAGACTATGCAATGGGAAGAAGTGTCTTCAATAAATGGTGTTGGGAAAACTAGACAGCTACATTCAGAAGAATGAAACCAGACCACTTAATTATACCATACACACACACAAAAAAACCCTCAAAATTGATTAAGGACAAGGCACCTTGGTGGGTCAGTCAGTTAAGTGTCTGCCTTCAGCTCAAGTCATGATCCCAGGGTCCAGAAATCAAGACGAGTTGTTGGACTCCCTGCTCTACAGGGAGTCTGCTTCTCCCTCTGCTCCACGCCTCCCCCCACCCAGCTTGTACTCTCTCTTAGGCTTCTGAGGTTCCATACTCATCTCTTCCCACTTCTCCAAATAGCCCATCCTCCTCAGTCTCTCAAAGAAAACCTTTTCCAGTCAGTCACTATCATGCCTTATCAAGTCACACTAAAAGGATATTACCTAATAAGGATGCCCTAAGGAAGACTGTTTAAGAAGTCTGACCAAGAAAAACTGTCAGGATTCCCATCATCTCCAACAACATAAATCAGCTTTGCTGAATGAATAGAAATAAAGCATTCATCCAAAACTTGCCTCAAACTCTCCAAACCTGCGAAACAAATGACACACTAACCTAGTTCAGAACTTCATAAACTCTTGCCCAGTCCTAGACTAATACAGTAGTCTCTTAACTGGTCAGGCCCCCACTCAATACCTTTCAATCAGTCCCACACCCACACTAATATCTAGATTAACCTCCCTCTAGCACAACTGAGAGCACACCATCTTGCTCAAAATGTCAGTAGTTTCTCTACTACCTTATAAAGTACTGACTCTCAGACTACACACAACAGTACAATTCCAGTTTACCCTTTTCTCCATTACCAAAACCTCTTCATGTATACTATAGCATAATATCCACATTCCAGTCCCTATTATGGCCTCTACCTTCCTCATTTCTGTGCCTCACACAGAAGGGCCTTTTTCACACACAAGTCTGAAATGCTACATTTACTTCAGCTAAGCCCCAACCATTCCTGATTCGCACAGAGTGATCTCTTCCTTTTCTAAATTTGACATTTATCACTTGGTATTTCAAGACTTATTAACAAAATCCTGGTATCAACATTTGATTCACATACTTTTTATCCTGTCCTCCACAGAACTAGCTTAATACACATAATACTCAACTCAATAAATATTTTAGGAAGAAGGTAGATACACAGGAAGGACACAGTCTGGTTAAAAAACATATGTGTGTGTGTGTGTGTGTGTATATATATATACTCATATTTTCAACATTAACAAAGCTCTCAGGAAACATTAACGCTTTTCCAGTACTCTGATCAAAGTGAAGATGAGCTCCTGTCACTGTAATTGATGTCACACATAAGGTCCAGAGCACAGATGAGATGAGTGGTATACCCACTGAAAATTGAAGGCTTTCTTCCCACAGTACTCTAACAATACTAAATTTATTGCAAGAATATTCTCTAGAACCGCTTGGCACTGATTTTTCATCCAAACCTAATGAAAACTCAAGAGGAATAGGAGAAAAAAGCAATTCCTTTTAACTATCAGAACTTTTTTTTTTTTTAAGATTGTATTTATTCATGAAAGACATGGAGGGAGAGAGAGAGGCAGAGACATAGGCAGAGAGAGAAGCAGGCTCTATGCAGGGAGCCCGATGTGGGACTTGATCCCGGAACTCCGGGATCACGCCCTGAACCAAAGGCAAATAGATGCTCAACCGCTAAGCCACCCAGGTGTCCCAAATATCACAACTCCTAATCTGGAGACCAGATAGGTCTACATCCATTACCATTTCATTAGTAAGTCTTATAAAAGGGTATTTCTTGCTAATTTTTCTTAAAGGATGTCACACATGTCAAAGATCACGTACAGTGTTTTCAGACATTTGCCATCAGTTTTGCCCTAACAAGATTATGTATTAAAGATCTGTTTAAACCTCCCAATTTTAACTACTCCAATACAGCAATAGCTAAATGTGACCCTCTCAATAGAAAGGTAATGGTCCCATGCAAGAAAGAAGAGCTCACTTACACTGGAAAGTAGAAGCCTCAAATAAAATGCAATGGAATAGAAACCTCTACTCTGGAGCAAATCCCCAAGTACCCCTGGAGGGTGTCAACTTTATGAAAAGTAGTACTGTCTGTGTGTGCACATACACACAATATATAGTTGACCCTTGAACAATGTTAGGGTCACCACCTCCACGCATAGTTGAAAATCCGCATATAACTTCTGACTCCCCAAAACCTTAACTATTAATAGCCTACTGTTGACCAAAAGCCTTGTTGATAACACATATTTCGATAAACACATACTTTGTACATTATATGTATTCTTACAATAAAGCTAGAGAAAATATTAAGAAAATCATAAGGAAGAGAAAATATGTTTACAGTACTTAACTGTATTTACCAGAAAAAATCCACATAAGTGGACCCACGCATTTCAAACTCGTTTTGTTCAAGGCTCAACTATACACACAATTGGCCTATATTATATCTATTCTCTCAATTTCAAAACAAGAACTATTTTTTACTCTTTCTCTACTAATCGTCTACTTACTCCGGTCCCAATTTCTGGCTCCGAAATGTAAATGGAACTAAAGGAAAAATGCAAAGGTCCTTTTAAAAAGGAGATACTAAGGGATGCAAATAACTGGACTAAAGTCACAGTTTAAAAATGTATTTAAGGGGGGATCCCTGGGTGGCGCAGCAGTTTGGCGCCTGCCTTTGGCCCAGGCGCGATCCTGGAGACCTGGGATCGAATCCCACATCGGGCTCCCGGTGCATGGAGCCTGCTTCTCCCTCTGCCTGTGTCTCAGCCTCTCTCTCTCTCTCTCTCTCTCTGTGTGACTATCATAAAAAAAATAAATAAAAAACAAATTTAAAAAATGAATAAATAAATAAATAAATGAATGAATGAATGAATAAAAATGTATTTAAGGGGCACCCGTCTGGCTCAGTCACTGGAGCTTACAACTCTTGCTCTCAGGATTGTGAGTTTAAGTGCTGGGTGTAGAGATCACTTAAAAATAAAATCTTAGGGCAGCCCGGGTGGCTCCGCGGTTTACCGCTGCCTTCAGCCCAGGGATTTATCCTGGAGACCCAGGATCAGGTCCCAGGTCGGGCTCCTTGCATGGAGCCTGCTTCTCCCTCTGCCTGTGTCTCTACCTCTCTGTCTCTCATGAATGAATGAATGAATGAATATCTTTAAAAAAAAAAAAAAAAAAGAGGGGATCCCTGGGTGGCTCAGTGGTTTGGCGCCTGCCTTTGGCCCGGAGCATGATCCTTGGAGTCCCGGGATCGAGTCCCACATCGGGCTCCCTGTATGGAGCCTGCTTCTCCCTCTGCTTGTGTCTCTGCCTCTCTCTGTCTCTCATGAATAAATAAATATTTAAAAAAATAAAATAAAATAAAAATTAAAAAAAAGAAACTATTTAATATTGACTATCTTTCCATGTGTGTATCTGAATAGACCTATAACAAGTAAAGAGATTAACAATTTGGAAACTTCCTACAAAGTAAAGTCGACTGTGTACCACCTGAAGAGGCTAAGAATTTTCAAAACCAGCAAGCCTAGGCTCCTTTTTTGTTTACCAGTTTTCATTTAGCTTCTCTCTCTCCTCTGGCACTTTGCTATAACCAGCAAGAAGAAACCAGGTAGCACCTTCAACACTGCCTAGAAATCTCCCTAGCTACATCACATCACCCAGTTCCTTAGGTACATTTTCTACCTTCCACCTTACTACAGCCAACAATAGTTATAGTAATCTTCTGTCACTACATAACAAGGATCCCCTTTCCTCTAGTTTCCAGTAAGATTATCTCACTTTCCTTTAAACTCTCATCCACTGCCTCCTCAAAGACCATCCTAGCTCTAGAAATAGTTTCCTAAAAGATCTTCAAGTGGGGCACCTGGGTGGCTCAGTTGGTTAAGGGGCTGGGCTGCCTTTGGAGCAGGCCATGATCTCAGGGTCCTGGGATCGAGCCCCATATCAGGCTCCCTGCTCAGTGGGGAATCTGCTTTTCCTCCTTCCTCTGCTGCTCCCCTGCTTGTGCTCTCTCACTCGCACTCGCTTTCAAATAAATATATAAAATCTTAGGGCGGAGGGGCTCTTCACACTTTCACTAGCACTTTCTTTAGAGTCCTTCCAGCTGCCATTGCCCCATTCTAAAGCCACTTCCCCATTTTAGGTTTATGTTAGGTAGCACTCCATAGCCAAAACCAAAATCTGTATTAGCTCAACTGCTGCATTAATAAATTGCCACAAAATTTAGCAACTTAAAACAACATTTATTATCTCACAACTTCTATGCATCAGGAACTTTAGAGCAGCCTATCTGCGTGGTTCTGGCAGTCTCATTAGGTTGCATTTAAGGCATCAACCAAGGTGCAATATATACTTTCAAGGTGGCACACTCATTCAATGGTTAGCAAACACAGTAAGGTTCCTCACCACGTGAATGTCTCCATAGAGCTGCTTGCATGTCTGCACAACAGGACAGCTGACTTCCCCTAAAGAGAGAATGAGGCTAAAGCTGCAATGCTGTTTATGACCTAACCTTGGAATTCTAAGATTAACACTTCATCACATTCTATTCATTAGAGTCACTAAATGCTAAGAACGGCTCACACTCCTGGGGATGGGGAGACTTAGCATCCATCTTTTAAAGAGAGGTGTAGCAACAAATTTGTGGACATATTTTAAAACCACCACCCCTCCACCCATAATAAAATGTTCCTCTAAACACACAGAACTTCCTTATGCCTCTAAAGGCACTTATAGTCTAAGAGTTATTTGGGTACCTATCATATCCCATGCTGCCAGAGTTAGAACTATCTTATTCATTATTCACCTTTTTATCATTTGAAGACACCTTACACATTATGAAAAAAACCACACTGGACCAAGCTACACTTACTCTGATGTGATCTGAAGCAAATCTACGAACTTCAATTTCTCCATCTGCAAAATTGAGCTAATCTCACCTCCCTCACAAAGCTACTGAGAAAGTTAAGTGAATAATAAATGTAAAAAGTTTTATAAACCATAAGCCACTAAAGATCATACTGATGAACATTTGTTAAGTTACATTTACAGACCCTTATATCAGTCTTACAGTACTGATCGTAACAGGATCCTAAACTAAATTGCATTACAAACTGAAAAAGAAATAGAAATTATTTTTGAGTTATAATGATATTTTAAATATAATTTTGTTGCTAAGTACACACTTTTTTTTTCAAGATTTATTTATTTGAGGGAGGGGGCAGAGGGAGAGAGAAAGAATCTCAAGCAGACTGCTGAGCAAGGAGTCCAATGTGGGGCTTGATCTCACAACCCTGAGATCATGACCTGAGCCGAAACCAAGAGGCCCAACCAACTGAACCACCCAAGTACCCATGTTAAGTACATGCTTTAACTGCCATTTTACTAGAGGTCTTTTCCAGTCCATCTTTGCTCTAAAAAGCTCTAAGTCCTCCCACTTATCTTCTCATCAGAGTGAGAAAGACAGAATAAGCAACTATGACCACATTTAAAAGGTTTTCTGAAAGCAAAGCTCAGTTGGACTAATTCATTCACTCATTCAATAAATTTGTACTGAGTACCTACCATGTGCCACTGTTTGAAGGCCTGCCTAATGGAACTTTCATTCCAGTAGGGGAACACCATAAATGAACAAGTAAATATACAGTCTGTAGTACACCTGATAGTAAAAGGGCTATGGAGAAAAATAAAGCAAGACTAAGGTGTTAGGGACTATAGGGGGTAGGGGATAAAAGAAAGGCTATTTTATGGTGGTTAAGAAATGGACTCAGTGATAAGTTCACATCTGAACAAATGAAAGAGCAGAGCCATGTGGCAATTTTAATCCCTATGTATTAGAAGGTGTACAAAGGTCCCTGCAGAAGTGTACTTGGCTTAAAGACTAGCAAGAAGGCCAGTATGACAAGAGCAGAGTGAGGGAGAGAGAAGAGTAGTAGAGGAGGTCTAAAATGTATGACAGGGCCAACATACATGGGCAAATTGTGCCTTGCAGGCCTCAGAGATTCTGTTTTTTTACCAGAAGATAGGAAACCACTAGACAGTTTTAAAGTTAACAGTGAGCAAAGGGTCACTCTCATTCTGGGTCAGGCAACAGTGGCAGAAGAAGTAGGAAATTATGAGATTCTGAACACATGTGAAGGCATAGTCCAAAATGCTGATGGACTGAATGTTGGTGAAGGTGCAGAATGTCACGGTGGCATTCATTATTCTGCCAAGGCTATCAGAAACCATTCATGACTCAGCCAAGATTTCTGTTATCTTCTTATTTCTGTCCCCTTCTTAGTTAGTCCCACTTCTCTGCTACATATATTTCAAGGGTTAGAAACTAAATTGCATTACAAGTGAAAACAAAATAGAAATTATTTTTGAGTTATAATGATATTTTAGGGCAGCCTGGGTGGTTCAGTGGCTTAGCACCACCTTCAGTCCCGGGTGTGGTCCTGGAGACCCAGGATCAAGTCCCACGTCAGGCTCTCTGCATGGAATGGAGCCTGCTTCTTCCTCTGCCTGTGTCTGTGCCTCTGTGTGTGTGTGTGTGTGTGTGTGCCTCTCATGAATAAATAAATAAAATTAAATAAATAAATATAATACAATACAATACACCTAGGAGACAGCAAACATACAAAACACATACTAAACCTTTTTACCTCTTTATTGTGTAGAAAAACATCTCAGAAATATTTCTCAATGTTTTAAAAGAGGTAGCAAAGTTAAAATACAAAATTTGAAAATCATTTAAACTAAAATGGCCTTTTTAAAAACTCATACTAAAACTCATGTCTCACATGGGAAGTTCTCCATCATATATTTAGTGAAAGGTGAATAATACAATATGCTCGAGATAATCTCATCTATGGGGGAAATAAATATATTTATACACATAGAAAATGTCTCAACGCATACCAAATTGTTAAAAGTAGCTACTACCAGTGAAGCCTTCTGTTTTTTTACTTAGTATAATTCTATACTGATTTTTTTTTTAAACAAACATATATTTCTCTCCTACTAAAAAAGCTGAAATGAAAATAAATAGAGTATCCTCCATACCAAGGCCTAGGTAATGAGGCCAAGCTTGCCATGCCTCTGTGGTACCAAGAGAGAAGCAAACTCACTCAAACACAAGCATCTATTTTCCAGCTAGACTACGAACCACCTCATTACTCACCTCAAAATAGCACAGTTCTATTTAGGATCAAGTGGGAAGGGGCATATTTTCTAAATCACTGGCCACTAGCAACTGCCTATTAATGACTAACATTAAAACTCAAAACATATGTGTGCCTACTTGATACCTACTTTAGGAAAAGGCAGGTTTCTACATTCTGTGAAAGAGAGTCTTCAGTATTCTGATCTGGGCTGAATGCCTTAAAAAGTTAACCAATTTTTAACAAAGTTAAAAAAAAATTTTTAAGATTTATTTATTCATTTTAGAGAAAGCATGAGTGGGAAGAGCAGAGGGAGAGGGAGATAGACTCTCAAGCAGATACCACTGGGAGCGAGGGGCACCTGGGTGGCTCAGTCAGTTAATCATCTTTGACTCAGGTTATGATCCTGGGGTCTTAAGATGGAGCCCTGAAATAGTCTCCTTGCTGGGGGAGGGGGGGTGCTGTTTCTCCCTCTGCCCCTCTCCCCAACTTGTGTTCTCTCTCCCTCTTCAATTAATAAAATCTTAAAAAAAAAAAAAAAAAGCAAGAAAAAGAGTTCTTTGTGGATGCATATGAAATGATACATAAGAACCAATAAGTGAGAAAAAGCAAGTTGCAGAACAATGTAGAAAATGCTACTATTTATAAGAATAGATACTGTTTGCTTGTACATAACTATCCTTGGAAGAATGCCCAAGAAAGTTGTGGCCTCTGAGATGGGCCAAGGAAGGTTAAAAGCATCAGGGAGGGCAGCCCGGGTAGTTCAGCGGTTTGGTGCCACCTTCAGTCCAGGGCCTGATCCTGGAGACTGGGGATCGTGTCCCGCATCAGGGTCCCTGGGTGAAGCCTGCTTCTCCCTCTGCCTGTGTCTCTGCCTCTCTCTCTTTCTCTCTGTCTCTCATGAATAAATAAAATCTTTAAAATAAATAAAAGCATTAGGGAGATATTTTGCTGCCTATCACTGACATACATTTTAAATTATGTACCAGATGAATGTATCTACCCCAAAACATTTTTAAGTAAAAAAAAATAAAAAATAAAAAATAAAAAAAAAATTGGGGGACACCCGCATAGCTCAGTCGGTTAATGGCTGGCTGCCTTTGGCTCAGGTCATGATCCCAATGTCCTGGGATAGAGCCCCACAATGGGCTCCTTGCTGTGGGCAGTGATGGGCCTGCTTTCCCCCTCTCTCTGCCCTCTCCTTGCTTATGTTTGCTCTGTCAAATAAAAACATAATTTTTTTTTAAAGGAACAGGTGGTTCATTTGCTTTTTCCCAAAAAATGACTTTAGTTGTAAGATGCTTTTTAATAGCCCTCAATTACTTTGTGCAGGAGGTTGTAGCCACTGTAGGAGAGCAAAATTTTCCACCCCAAAATGTGTCTGTTTGGCATATGTATTATTTTAGGCTGATCATTTTTTTTAAATATTTTATTTATTTATTAGAAACAGAGAGCACGGCAGAGACACAGGCAGAGGGAGAAGCAAACTCCATGCAGGGAGCCTGACGTGGGACTCGATTCCAGTCCTCCAGGATCACGCCTTGGGCTGAAGGCGGCACTAAACCGCTAAGCCATTGGGGTTGCCCTAGGCTGATCATTTTTAAGGAACACACGGCTCAAGAACAACTGGTGACTTTCCCCCAACTACCTAAAAAAATTTAGAGGATCTGTTTCAGGAAGGGAGCTACCACCACCGACAGCTATGCAACTAGGGTTGCATTTCTCTACATTAATAATGAGCTATCAAAAAGAAAAATTAACGGGAACCCTGGGTGGCGCAGCGGTTTAGTGCCTGCCTTTGGCCCAGGGCGCGATCTTGGAGCCCCGGGATCGAATCCCACGTCGGGCTCCCGGTGCATGGAGCCTGCTTCTCCCTCTGCCTGTGTCTCTGCCTCTCTCTCTCTCTCTGTGTGACTATCATAAATAAATTAAAAAAATAAATAAATCTCTTTACATAAAACAGTATTTAAAAAAAAAAAGAAAAATTAAGAAAATAATCCCATTTACAGCTGCATCAAAAAGAATAAAATACCTAGTAATAAACTTAATGAAAGAGGTGAAAGACCTTTCCTATAAAGACTGTAGGAAATGGATGAAAGAAATTGAAGATGATACAAATAAATGGGAAGATACTTTGTGCTCATGGACTGGAAGAATTAATATAGTTAAAACATCCATACTAGCCAAAGCAATCTACAAATTCAGTACAGTCCATCAAAATACCATTTTTTGCAAAACTAGAACAAAATTATCCTAAAATTTGTATGGAACCCCATATAGGCAAAGCAATGTTGAGAAAGATCAAAGCTTTACGTAAGTATCATGCTCCCTGATTTGTAACTATACTTATACAAAGCAATAATAATCAAAACAGTATGGTACTAACACAAAGACAGACTCATACATAAATAGAACAGAACTGAGGGCCCATAAATGAACCCACACATATATGGTCAATTAATCTACTACAAAGGAGGCAAGAATATACAATGGGGAAGACAGTCTTGTCTCTTCAATAAATGATTCTGGGAAAACTGGACAAACTACATGCAAAAGAATGAAACTATCTTATACCATATATAAAAATAAATTCAAAATGGATTAAAGACTTGAATGTTAAAACCTGAAGCCATAAAACTCTTAGAAGATAGAAGATGGGCAGTAAGCTCTTTGACATCAGTCTTAGCAGTATTTCTTTGAATCAATCTCCTCAGGCAAGGGCAACAAAAGTTAAAATAACAAATAGGATTACATTAAACATTTGGGGAATATAAATAATAGTGAAAGGGAATATAAGGGAAGGGAGAAGAAATGTGTGGGAAATATCAGAAAGGGAGACAGAACGTAAAGACTGCTAACTCTGGGAAACGAACTAGGGGTGGTAGAAGGGGAGGAGGGCGGGGGGTGGGAGTGAATCGGTGACGGGCACTGGGGGTTATTCTGTATGTTAGTAAATTGAACACCAATAAAAAATAAATTTAAAAAAAAAAGGATTAAACTAAAAACTTTTTGCAGAGCAAAGGAAACCATCAACAAAACAGAAAGACAACCTATTGAATGGGAGAAGATATTTGAAAATCACACATCTGATAAAGGGTTAACATCCAAAATATATAAATATAAAAAAAAAAATTTTAAATGGGCAGAGGGGGATCCCTGCGTGGCGCAGCGGTTTGGCGCCTGCCTTTGGCCCAGGGCGTGATCCTGGAGACCCGGGATCGAATCCCACATCAGGCTCCCGGTGCATGGAGCCTGCTTCTCCCTCTGCCTGTGTCTCTGCCTCTCTCTCTCTCTCTCTCTGTGACTATCATAAATAAATAAAAATTAAAAAAAAAAAATGGGTAGAGGACTTGAAAAGACTTATTTCCAGAGACAACACCCAGATGGCCAACTCAGACATGAAAAGGTGCTCAACATCACTATCCATCAGGAAAATGAAAATCAAAGCCACAATGAGATATTACCCCACACCTTTTAGAATGGCTATCAACAAAAAGACAAAAATAACAAGTGTTGGAGAGGATGTGGAGAAAAGGGAACCCTCATGAACTAGCTGGGAAATGTAAATTGGTGCAACTATGGAAAACAATATGGAAGATCCTCAAAAAATTAAAAATACCATATGATCCAGTAATTCCACTTCCGGGTATTTATCTGAAGAGAATGAAAACACCAAATGGAAGAGATATATATGCTCCTATTTACAAGAGGCAAGATATGGACACGACCCAAGTGTCCAACAATAGAGGGACGGGTAAAGAAGATGTGGTAAATATATCCAGTGAAATATTACACAGCCATAAAGCACGAAGTCTTGCCATTCTTGACGGCATGGATGCACCTAGTAGGTATTAGGCTAAGTGAGATAAGTCATTCGGAAAAAGACAATGTATGACATCACCTGTATGTGGAAAATCTAAATAACAAATCGAAACAGAAACAGACTCTCAGGTATAGGAAACAAACTGTTGGGGGCGGGGGGAGGGGCTGGGGAGGAGAAGATACAGGTGAAGAGGATTAAGAGGCACAAACTTCCAGTTAGAAAATAAATCATGGGTAAAGACTCCTAACTCTGGGAAACGAACTAGGGGTGGTGGGAGGGGAGGAGGGCGGGGGGTGGGGGTGAGTGGGTGACGGGCACTGAGGGGGACACTTGACGGGATGAGCACTGGGTGTTATTCTGTATGTTGGTAAATTGAACACCAATAAAAAATTAATTTATTAAAAAAAAAAAGAAAAGAAGTCATGGGGAGGCTAAGTACCGCCTAGGGAATATAGTCAATAATATTACCGTAACTTTGTATGGTGACCATGGCAACCACAGTGGATCATTTCTTAATGTTTAAAAATATCAAATCACTATGACGTAAGACTGAAATTAACAAGATACCGAATGTCCAGTATTGTCCGTTAAAAAACAAACAAAAACAACATGTCCTCAGGGCAAATTCTTTCTCCGTCCTCTCCCCACACCCGGGAGCCTAGTGTCCCGTCTCATCCTCACCCGGCCACAGCGCGCCGGCCCTCCGCCCCCGGGCCTCTCCGCTCTTCCCAAACCCCATTTCTCACCCCTCTGCAAGCTCCAGCCCCCCTCGCCTCAGAATTCCCCACGCCGCTCCTTTCTCCCCCGCGACCGGACCTCCAGCACCGGCCTTCTCACGCCTCCAGGCCCCAACCCCTCCGGCGACACCCTCTCACGCCCGCGGCCCACCTGCACTCTCCGCCTCTTCAGGGCCGCCGCGTCCAGCCACACGCCACAGGCCTCCTCCTCGGGGCCCCTCCGCCTCATGGCCGCTGCCGCGTCCCGGCCGACAGCTCCCCGGCTCCCGCTCCCGCCGCCTCACAGAAGGGCTGTAACGGCCTCCGCCGACGTTCGGATCTCGCGCCAACGCCGGGGGCGGGGCTACGCGGCGGCCCGCGACGCAGGCCCCGCCCCCGGCCCCGCCCCGCCCCGCCCCGTCTCCGCGCCCCGCCCCCCCCGCTCGGCTCCTCCGGGGAGCACCTTTCGTGTCCCCAGGTCTTCACGTTCCCAGAGGTTCCGGAGTTACTTACCGCGCCGAGGCTGTGTGAACGTGCTCGCGGCGATGCACAAGGAACATGCATTTCTTTTCGCTAAGTTAGTTGCACTTTCTTGTAAACAGAACTACCCCGGGCTCAGGGTTTTCCAGTCTCGCGGCTGCATCCTTACAGCCATCCCAAAAGGGCGGAGCCAGGGTCACCAGCACTAACCGTGCACTGGAGTTCGTGAATTACTTTTGAAATTCAAAAACAAAAAAAACAAAAACAAAAAAACCTAAGCATACCTATAAAACATACAAAGGAGAGGATTTAGAAACCATTACAAAAGGGGCACCTGGGTGGCTCAGCCAGTTAAGTGCCTGCCTTCTGTGAGGGGGTGGTGTCTGTCAGGATCTCAAGGTCCTGGGATCAAGCCCCACATTCTCCTCTCTCTGCTCAGTGGGGAGTCTGCTTCTCCCTCTCCCGCTCCCCCTGCTTGTGCTCTCTCACTCTGTTAAATAAAATCTTCTTTAAAAAATAAAAAATAAGAGATGCCTGGGTGGCTCAGCGCCTTCGGCTCAGGACATGATCCCGGAGTGCCACCTGGAGTCCCACATCCATCTCCCTGCACGGAGCCCGCTTCTCCCTCTGCCTATGTCTCTCTCTCTCTCTGTATGTCTCTCGTGAATAAATTTTAAAGATCTTTAAAATAAATAATAATAGGTTAAAATGAAAACTAAAAATCTGGAGTCCCAGGCCTGTCAGCTTCCAGAACTATCTCCCAGTCCTGCTTTCACACCTTAAGAGTGACCTTGGATTTTAAAGATCAAGTGAGGTAACTTTGTGAAAGCACTTTGCAGACTGTGAAAGCTCCTCAGAAATGCAGAAGTGCTGGCATCCCACTCATCCTTCCATCCCTAGCCACAGTCCCCATTGATGTTCTTTACATATGTATATAAACTATATATGCAAACAGAATATTTTTTAAAGATTTTTTTTATTTTAGAGAAGGGGGGCGGTGTTGGAGAGTCTCAAGCAGATGCCCCTCTGAGTGCGGAGCCCCACATCGTGCTGGAGCTCACAACCCTGAGATCATGACCTGAGCTGAAATCAAGAGTCCAACGCACTCAACCAACTGAGCCACCCAGGCGCCTCTATAAACAGGATATTTTAGCAGTAGAGTGATATTTCTTATTCACTTGAGGTTTTTGTCTTATCAGTACTTCCTAATTTTGCTTCACAGTACATATATTACTTATGTACGATGGAAAAGCAGTATTATACAAGTTAACATATAACAATAGTATAAAAGTTTACATATAAAACCCTTCTTGATTGAAGGAAAGACCAAAAAAATGAAATCTTTGTCAAATTATAAAGTGGATTTCTGTAAAATTTCACAAATTCCTTTAACTTCTAAAACTTATTGAGTATAAAACTGCCTCCCTTCCCTGCAAAAAAGAGAAAGTTCACATATACAGTATATAAAGCCCGCAACCACCCCCCAGGCAAAGATCAAACAGGAATTGCCTTCATCCTCCCTGCTCCCACCCCTGGGGACCCCAGCTTCCCGTGGAAAACCTCCTCAACACGATGAGCAGGTCCATGGAGGTCCCAGGGCCCCATTTCTGGGACAGGAGGCAAAAAGCAAAGAGGCTGTTGTATCAGTCACTTTATTGCATCCAGGACATATCAGAGTCCAGACCACCCCTATGTCCAACCCCAATGACCTCCTCCCTTCAGTACCTCTTTGGCCTTTGTATAGGCTTTTCCCTTTGGCTGGAATGCCCCTCTTCATCTGCAAACTCCTATTCACACTTTCCAACCCAAGCTCGTGAGGTGGCAAGCAGCACTGATTATTCCCTCCTCAGTACTTCCCCTGATGGGGTCATTCCAATTTTAAAGCTCTCATCATCCTGCATTAACCCACAGGACTCAGCTGGTAGCCTGCCTCTGAGCAGAGGCCCAGGAAACACTGAAAGAATAACTGAATCAAGAACAAGGAAACCAGGAGAGAGGCTAGGAACAGGATGTGTGGGACATAGAGGCCAGAGCTAGAAAGGTGGGGGTTCCCCACGTGAGACAGTAACTGAGGTGTGAGCACTAGGGGGGATCCATTTCTACCTAGCACAATCTTCTACCTTTGGAGACTCTCCAGAACTCCAAAACTCCAGGCTGGAGCTCAAGGACTGTTAAGATCCTCCATTCATTCCCTATCCACCAATGAAATCTGGGTAGAGGGGGAGCTGCTGAGCCCTCTTCTGCCTCTCAGCTCAAACCTGGTTCTGGCCTAAATTCTACCCTCACTCTGTCTTCTCAGTTAATCTGGAAGCTGCAAACCAGGGTCCTGCCCCCAGCTGGTCCCTGATCCTCACCCCTGGTGAGAGGCACTGGGGGGAGAGGCAAACCAGGCGGGCCTGCATCTTTATCTTTTCTCCTCCCAGGGCTGAGGCCTGGGGCAGGCCCAGGAGTGGAGCCCAGCAAGCCCCTAGTCAATCCCCAAATCCAAGGGCTGGCCAGTACCATCATCGGCAGCTGAGGCGTTCACAGAAAGTCACCGCAGGCCGGACACAAACAACTTTACCAGGCCCTTATTCCCACCTGGAGCCAAGCCCGGACCCCTGGACTCCCTCGACACCTCCCTCCCTACCGGCCGCCACCCCCCTCACTGGGTCTTCCGGTCGAGTTTGCGCCGCACCAGCTGGCTCAGCAGGAACGCGGTCAGGACACTGCTGCCCACCGTGAGCAGGAAGAGGCCAGAGAAGTTGTGAGGCCAGCGGGCGTGCAGAGGCTCATAGATGGGCCGCCGGGCCTCGTAGTCCAGGGCCACGGCCTCCAGCTGAGCCAGGGTGCACAGCACCAGGAATACGTGGAAGAGCTGGTGGCCCTGGCCAAAGACGTGGCAGCTGCCAGGAAACCAGCGCTCAGGCACGAAGGCTGAGAAGAAAGCAGCAGCCAGCAGGAAGAAGACCACCTGGCACTTGTGGTAGAGAAGAGCTGGGTCATCTGCCGTGGGGTCGGGGGACACCAGGATGCGGTGCACCACGGGGCTGATGTCCAGCGCGTAGGCCAGCGCGGAGGGCACCTCCTGGCAAGTGCGGCCCAGCAGGCCAGGTTTCTGGCTATACTTGCTGTAGCAGGAGCCGGTGCAAGAAAGCCAGGCGAGAAAGGCGGCCGTGGGCAGGAAGATGGTCTGCACCTGGGCGTGCCAGGCGGGCTCGATGGCGTAGTAGAAGTGCGCCAGGGCGCTGCCGAACTGGTACACGGCCACGCCCACGTAGTCCAGGAAGAAGAAGCTGTAATGCCAGAACTCGGACTTGGCCTGCAGGAGGTGAGCCAAGGCACTGAGGGAGAGGTAGGTGAAGGACGCGAGGACAATGATGAAGAGGGGCAGGGCGTGTGGGTCTCCCCAGAAGTCCACGGTCCCCGCAAAGACGACCAGCCGCAGCAGCAGCACCAGGGCGGCCAGCAGGTGGGTCCAGACGTTCACCGCCTCGTTGTGCTGCTGGAAGAGCGTGCGGAAGTAGAAGCGCCAGGTCTGATGCAGCGGCCGGTAGCCCACGTAGATGTACGGCTTCCAGAAGAGGGGTGGCACCTCGGCTCGGTCCACCGTGAAGACAGGCTCCGGCTGCCCGGACGGCTGCGGCTCCTGGTGGGCCTGCCGCAAGGTGGGCAGGAGATGGCTGAGCTTCTGGGCCACCATCGTGGCCATGGCTGTGGGCCAGGCAGGGAGCTGGGGGAGAGGCCAGAGCAGACTCAGGGCACTGGTTCCTTGCCCCTTGCCCACCATGAGCAACAGCTGGGAGGCTCTGGAGCCCACTTCTTACTCCCTCCTACCCGCCCCCTTTGTCCCTACACTGAGTTTCGGAAGAGAGGAGTCATCCTAAGGAAGATCACAGCTCTGCCCCTATGACTGTTCTGCTCCCTGATGCGTCCCAAGTGCCTAGAACAGTGCCTGGCATGCTGTAGGTGCTCAATCCATGCCTGAGGGATGAATTAAGGAGACTCACTACCTCAGCCACTTCCACTTCAGTCTAGGTTTACACAAGCTTAGGTTTACACAAGCTTAGGTTTATACAAGCTGGTACTTCTGCCTGAGACATTTTCCTCATCTTGCCTACTCGGTAAACTCCTAATCCTCCTTCAAAACCCACTTCTTCTGTGATCCTTTCCCTGGCCCCCTGAACCTCTGACAATGACCTTGCTACTTGAGTGCCTACCATAAGATACCCATCCTTTGGCCATTATAACATTTTTCGCAGGCATTAAAATTGTTCATGTGAGCCCAACAATGGTAGGCAGTTAGTCTCATTATTTTCTGAACCCCAGGGGCTTAGCAGGTAGCTGGCACTCAGTGTTTGTTGAATCAAAGAACACAATAACATCTCGGTAACACTTCACACCCGTAAAGCCCCCAACTCAAAAAGCCACTTTTCTTCCTGAAGTCCCCAGTTAACAACTGATTCTATAAAAACAGCCCTTTCCCTCAGCCACACCTCCACTCTAAAGAGCCCTCCTCCAGCCTTTCCACTCCCACTCACGGTTGCTAATTTCAAAGAAATCAAATCTAATCCCTCACCCAGGCATTCAAGATGCTGCTCCTACCCTCATTTCCCACCTAACCCAAATATCACACCCTCTGCCAACTTCCTTTCCTGCCACTGAAATCCTTTAGGGCCAGTTCAAACTGCTACCTCCGGGGGATCCCCTTACTGACCCCATGCACTCTTCCTGTATAGGTTATACAGTATATATATAAACCATATTCATTCATTCATTCATTCATTCATTCATTCGCTGATTTAGCAAACACCTACTGAGCCCTTCCTCTGCCTCAGGTCCTGTGCTGGGTCCAGGGAAGGGCAGAGAGGAAAAAGATTGGATCCCTGTCCCCAGGATGCCTGAGTGGCTCAGCAGTTGAGCATCTGCCTTCACCTCAGGACATAATCCTGGAGTCCCAGGAACGAATCCTGCATCGGGCTCCCTGCATGGATCCTGCTTCTACCTCTGCCTGTGTCTCTGCTTCTCTATCTCTCTGTGTCTCTCATGAATAAATAAATAAATAAAACCTTTTAAAAAAATGATCCCTGCCCCCAAGAACTTCATGGTATGGTGGAGATTATCGATGGAAAACAAATCATAGCAAATGCTTATACAGTACTTGCTACGTGCCAAACACCATTTTGTTTTTGTTTTTCACAAGAGACACAGAGAGAGAGGCAGAGACATAGGCAAAGGGAGAGGCGGCTCCCTGCGGGGAGCCCAATGCAGGACTCAATCCAGGACCCGGGGATCATGACCTGAGCCAAAGACAGACACTCAACTACTGAGCCACCCAGGCAACCCTGTGCCAGACACCGTTTTAAGCACTTGATATATAACTGACTCACTTTTGCTTCAGAACACCCTGTACATAGGTACTATCATTAGTCCCATTTTGCAGATAAGAAACTGAGGCAGGGAGACATTAAGGACCCTGCCCATCATGTAGCTAGGAAGTGGCAGAGGCACAATCTGAACTCAGTTTGCAATCTTAACTAAACTTTATGGGATCCCTGGGTGGCTCAGCGGTTTAGCACCTGCCTTTGGCCCAGGGCGCGATCCTGGAGTCCCGGGATCGAGTTCTGGTCGGTCTCCCGGCATGGAGCCTGCTTCTCCCTCTGCCTGTGTCTCTGCCTCTCTCTCTCTCTCTCTATGTCTATCATAAATAAATAAATAAATAAATAAATAAATAAATAAATAAATCTTAAGTAAATAAATAAATCTTAAATAAATAAATGAACTGCCCTTTGCAAGACAAGGTGGCGAGTTCTATTAACCATTTCATAGTTACTCTCTAGATACTTTTGTCTGAAACCAGTTGCTTAATTCAGGCTTATCATCATTCATTGTGTCATTCATTAAATCAAATATCTATTGGGTGGCTGGATGGCTCAGCTGGTTAAGCCTCTGCCTGTGTTTCAGGTCATGATCCCAGGGTTCTGGGTTAGAGCCCCACATCAGGCTCTCTGCTTCTCCCTCTCCCCACCTCCCCTTCTGTGTTCTCTCATGTTCTCTCTCTCAAATAAATAAATCTTAAAAAAAAAAA
Source organism: Canis aureus (assembly GCF_053574225.1). Classification (NCBI taxonomy): domain Eukaryota; kingdom Metazoa; phylum Chordata; class Mammalia; order Carnivora; family Canidae; genus Canis; species Canis aureus. Next base: position 74,900,227 of record NC_135615.1, on the reverse strand, counting down.
AAGCAAATATCTATTGAAACACTAGCACCTGCCCAGACAACTCCCACCCCTCCAATAAATTCCCTCCAACAAGCTGTTTGGCTCGGCATCCTGGTTTTCTGTCCATCTTTCATCAGATATTTATCGCAACTACCTTGGTACCAGTCACTGTAAGAGGCAAGGGGATCCAGGCAGGACAGAGCACTCATGTCTCTGCCACCAGCAACACCATAATCACCCCCAAGGCCCCCGCAATAATTTATACACAGTCCAAGTAAATGCAGGGAGCTTGCCATGCCAAGGCACTATCAAGTCAAGCCCCCAGCCCACCCTCCTCCTCACCCTAGCCTGACCTGCATCCCTAAGCCCCCCTGCGTTACACTTCCCAAGTCAGCTCTGGTCCCTGGCCTCTCCTAGTCCAATGAGGAGGCAGTAGTTAAACAAGTCACCACAATATCGCACAGGGGATGCTTCTGACAGGGCAGTGCAGGGCCCTTCCATTTCTCATTCCCCAGACAGCCTGGCAGAGGTCAGGGCTAGAAAGCAGACCTTGCTGGCCACTTCCACCCATGACAGCCTCCTAGCCTGCCTTGCTAATGGAGGAGCCAGCTCTGGAGGCCCTCTCCTCCCCAAGAGACTGGGGAGCCTCTACCCTTGTCTACAACTCTGGCCTTCCAACTCAGAACCTCGGGAAGCCAGAAAAGGCCTCTGAAAGTGTCTCATGCAGCACCTTTGTTTTACATTGAGGAAACAAGAGTCCAGAGACAGGAAGGCCTCCTACGGAGTTGCCCAATCCAGCAAGGTTCCCATTCCACGACAAGGGAAAAGGACCCTGGAATGATAATGTGTGATGGTGGCCTAGTTCCTGGGTCCCTGTGATCCATCGAATCTAGTCCAAGGCTCCATACCCCACTCAGAACTTCCCAAGTCATAACAGCCTATTAAAGGCTCTGAGAAGTCCTGCAGCAAAGAAAGCCACTTCACTTTGTTGAACCCACATTTGTCAAGCCTACCTGACCAAGGATTCTTTTCCTGGTGATAATTATATTATAAAGCCAGCTGCAATGTAAGTGTTTACTATATGCTCACTCTTTATAACCTTGTTGTAATTAATTCTCATAACTAGCCTGTTGAGGTAGGCATTATGCCCATTTTATTTTGGAGGATACTGAAATTCAGAGAGGTTAGAGGCGCTCCTTCCCCAAGATGCACATGCACACACGCATGCATGTGTGTACACACACACACACACACACACACACACACACTACCCTGCCTCCTGTCATGCCAATCTGTATTCCATGGAACTACTTTAGAAAATAATAGTCTAGGGGATCCCTGGGTGGCTCAGTGGTTTAGCCCCTGCCTTCAGCCCAGGTCATGATCCTGGAGACCTGGGATCAAGTCCCATGTCAGGCTCCTTGCATGGAGCCTGCTTCTCCCTCTGCCTATGTCTCTGCCTCTCTCTGTTTCTCGTGAATAAATAAAAAATCTTAAAAGAAAGAAGGAAGGAAAGAAAAAAAGAAAGAAAGAAAGAAAGAAAGAAAGAAAGAAAGAAAGAAAGAAAGAAAGAAAGAAAGAAAATAATAGTCTAAAGCAGGTAGCCAAGGCCCTTTCCACAAATTTTTTTTATAAATTTATTTTTTATTGGTGTTCACCTTTCCACAAATTATCTCCTTAGTCTTCTAGCAACTGGCATGCATCATGCATCCAGGGACCTCAGTCTCCCCACGTTACCAGCCATCCACTGGCTCTCTACCAATGAAGCCCTAGCTTATAGCTACTCCTCAGGTGCTGATAGCTTACTCGGGGCCCTCCTCCTCCACCAGACACATTTGGGGCCTAAGCACAGAACCCAGAGGCTACATACTGGGATAGAGATCCTGCTCCCTACTTCCTTTAGATCTCACCCCAAGGCCCCATCCCATCTGGATAGGTCTATTTTCAGAACTGGTTCCCATCTCCTGACTCCATGGAAAGGGGCTCTGAGTCCAGGGGAAAGCAACAGATGTGGGGTCCAGCATGAGCTGGAAGGAGGAGGTAAGTATCCACCGGCCACCCTCAGAGAATCCTCTGAGCCATCTGCCCCTCCAGGCTGCCAGGACCTGCCTATTTCAGGCCACCCTCCATGGCCCCCTCCAAACCTAGGTTACCTAGGGGTTTTTTTCGAGCCTGGGGACTGATGACTTCCGCTGTGGGACTGGGCAAATTCACCAGATGCCAAGCACTGGGTGGCACTTCCACAGGTGAGGGTCCCTAGGGGCGGGGCTTCCAAGGACTGGAGGTGTCTTATGTGATGTCACCAGAGGGTGGGGCTGAAGAAAACCTCCACCTGTCCCTCCCCCACAACACCATTCCCACACTGGTCAAATCCCCAGCTAAACACTGTCCTCCTACCTCGGCCTCAGCTGCAGAAGGAAGCTCAGCATTCACCACATGAAGCATCTGGGAAAACCCAAGGCTGGCTAAAATGTTGTGACTTACCCAAGGTTCACACAGCAAGGAGGGCAAAGCTGGGCTGAGACCAGGTGACCAGGGCCTGGTTGATGGAGGCCAGGCAAACTGGATTGGCTTCTGTTCCCTATTCACCAAGAATCATAATGGAAAGAAGTTAGAAATAAAGGAGAAAACAGACACCGTAAAGGCTCACGAAGGAGACGGGACTTCAGATTCAGAAAAACCAGGTTTGAAGCCTGTCTCCATAACATGCTAGCTGTGACATGCTAAGACAAGTGACTCACCTTCTCTGATCTTTAGCTCCCTCATGGGAATTATAATATCTACAGCACAGATTGTTGTAAAGATTGAACTCATTAGAATAAAGTTTTAGCACAGTTTAGGGACTGGATAAATATGCTACTATTGTTAGTTATTAATAGTAGTAGTAACTAACTATTATTAATGGTAGTAGTATTCGAATTACCCCCAGCCCAAGAGATTTGGTTGACATCCTCAAAAAAAACTGTCTTCTTTTTAGCCTTCATAGCTGGTTCCACTGGATTTGGGGTCTTGAGTTAACTGTGTCTCTTGTGACGTTTTCCTTTCTCTGAGGATGCATGCAAGGACCAGGAAATCTGGCTAGAGTTTGAACTTCTGGGGACACTGATCTTATTTAATAATTGAATTCTCCTCAGCATAGCCCATTCAGAGTAACCCCTCTAGATTCACAGAGCCCTAAAGATTCGTACTTGTGCTGCACAGACCCAAGACAAGCGCTGGGAAGAGAAGCCACCAGGGAAAGAGTCTTGATTTCAGCTGCTCCATCCCCCAGGAGGAGGGTAAAGGGGGTGGACCACACTAGCAGGTGATCCAAAAGGCATGTGGCCTGGCCAGGGCAGGTCTTGCAGGTTCGAGGCTTCCAGGTTGGCTGAGCCTCAGAACTGAGATCTCCAGGGCCCAAGTGGGAGTTCCTGTCAGAGAAGCTCTGTCTTCCTCTGCCTTCCCCCTTCACATTCCTCTTTCCCTAAACACAAGGTCAACCTCCTCATCTAGCTCCTCAACCAAGGCTTGCCCCAGTTCCTCCTGGTCTCCACCTGACATACAGTCAAAGAGTCCTCTAAACTCCTGGGGGCAAAACAGGGTTATGGGATGGGGCCGTAAACAGATGTCCAAGTGGGAGAGCCCTGGGTTATATCCGTCCCATAGACTTTAGTGCACGTGGCAGGCAAAACGCTACAGGGCTGGTGGAGGAAGCAGACTCCCTGCCCCGACTGGGCTCAGCCACACAAATGAAATGCCTTATGGGCCAGGGAAAACCCAGCCCCAGAGAAGCCACCCAGGTGCTGACTGTGCAGAAGTGTAGACAGCTGACATCCCAAGAGAGGGTGTCACTCACCTCCGGCAGACTATCTCAAGAGAAGCCAGGTCCCCATTTTTATGTGAGGATGGGATTTCAGGTCTGAAACTTATCAGCTGTGTGACTTTGCTTTCTAGTCCCTTAGCCTCTCTGAGCCTAGTTCCTCATTCATAATCGAAGGAGAGTAATAGCTACCCCTTGGGCTCTTGTGAAAGCAAAACAAAGTTCTAAATGGAAGGTGTTGGCTCCGGCACAGCGCGACCCTGCTATTTTTGTTGGGTTCTGGTCCTGGCTCAGCCATTCACTCCCTGTGTGACCTCGGACAAGTCACAGGACAAGTCACAATTCGATACCCCTCTTGGCCCTGTTTCTCCGAATATCAAAGGAGAGAATAAATTTATCAGCAACATCAAAGGGCCCATCAGACCCGGAGACATTCTAATTGTTTTAGGCCTACTGTGTGCCAGGTGTTGGAACTTCAGCAGTGAACAAAGCAGTTAAAACACATCCCTCAGGGGGCAGCCCCAGTAGCTCAACCAACCAAAGGTGGTTTAGCGCCACCTTTGGCCCAGGCCTGATCCTGGAGGCGGGGATCAAGTCCCGCTTCGGGCTCCCTGCATGGAGCCTGCTTGTGTCTCTGCCTCTCTTTCTCCCTCCCTCTCCCACTCCCTCTCCCTCTCTCTCTCTCTCTCTCTCTCTGCCTCTCATAAATAAAATAAAATCTTAAAAAAAAAAAAAAACACATCCCTCATGGAACCAATAGCCCAGACAATTAACATCTAAGAGTAAGAACTAAGGATATTAATACCCTGCCCACTTGGAGCATAATAGCTTAAGGAAAAAATTCCTAACTATTAGGAGTATTAACTGATTATAATTCCACTTTCTCTCTTGCCTCCATCTGGGCACACAAAATATCCATTTTTGCTTCTCTGGGCCCTGATTTTTCAGCACACTCCCTTAAAGACAACTTTATCTTGCCAGAAAAGACAAAGTCTAACCTCAGATAAAAATAATAGTTAAGGCAGCAGGGAAGCCTGGCTGGCTCAGTAGGTATAGCCTGTGACTCTTGATCTCAGGGTTGTGAGTTCAAGCCGCAGGTTGGCATGGCACCTACTTAAAAATAATAATAACAGCAACAATAATAGCAAAACTAGACCTGTGTTAATACAGGAGTTGTTAGAGATAAATGTTCGTGCGGGGTCCTGCAAGGACAATGTCATGTAAGAGCCCAAAATATTATTAATAAGATTAGGCACTGACATTAGTAATTTACAGTGGCTTGCTGTTTACGAAGAACTTTCGCACACATTTCATGTCTTCCTCAAATCACCTTTGAACCTCCACCTAAGCTGGTGTCACAGCCCAAGAAGCAGAATGGCGAGGCACATCATCTGACTCTCAAACCTGTGCTCTTGCCCTTCATCCCCTGCAGTCAACTCCCAGGCATCCAGTGGGTGGCCACAGATTACACAAAGTTTTCATCCCTGGCTGGCCTCCCGATCTCCCAGCAACTGGGTCACCTCCCTCAATGCAAACCAATTCCCCAACTCGGCAGAATGTGTTAAAAAAAAAAAAAAAAGTCCTTCCACTTCTTCCAAAACTGAACGGAAATCATTTTTGTTTTTTTGTCACTGCGCTCTGGGCCTCCGTTTGTGATCAGAGTAGAGTCAGTAACTCAAAGGAGCCCTTCTGTGGAACTGAGACTCACTAATGCTGAGGACAAGGAGGAACCAGTGAGAGGAAAGCAGGCTCAGAGAGGTTGGGCGAGCTGCCTGGAGTCACCCAGCACACGGGATGGGAAAGGGGGTCAGCTTCCACCACCGGCCAGCGAGAGCCCCTCCGCTCAGGTAAACTGAGGCTGGAGTGCGGCGGCCTCTCGCCAACAGGCTCAGAGGTGGCACAAGCCCCTTGCCGTCTGGGGCTGGAACCCTGTCCCGCAGGAGCTAAAACCTAAGGTCCTGCCTGGACCATCCGACCAGGTGCAGCCAGGCTCTGGGGATCCTCCAACTCTCCGCCTCCCCCGCCGTGGCCTGCCCAGGCCCCTCATCAGGCCAGGCCTGCACGGGCGGCCCCCGGGACCTCTGGGGGTCCCCAACGCCTGCAGGCTCGGGGCAAGCGCTAGGGGCGATGTGGGGCCCCCCTCCCCCTCCCGGGTCGGGGAACCTCCCTGCTCCCCGACCCCGAGCCAGGCTTCCGCATCCCAGCCCGCCTAGGCGTCCCCCAAGCGGGGCGCCTCCCTCACACCATGCAGCTCCAGGCACTTGCGCCCCTCGCGCCCCGGAGCCTCCCGAGACGCGCCCGCAGGGGCAGCAGCGAGCCCCCGGCCTCTCCCGCTCGCGGCCACCGCGGCCCGCCCAGGCCGCCGTCCGCCCTGCGCACCCCGCCCCCGGTGCTCGGCTCCAGCGGGCCCCCCCGGCCTCCCGCTCTCACCGGGGGCGCCGCCCCCCGCCCCCCGCGAGCGCCCGGGTACCTGCGGCGGGGCGGCCGGCTCCGATCCCGGCCCTGAGCGCCCCGGGACCTGAGGCGGATAAAGGGGCTGCGGTGGTCCCGCCCCGGGCCGCGCAGGGGGCGGGGCGGGGCGGCGGGCGGGGCCTGGAGGGCTCCCCACACGGGGGCGCCGCGCCGCGGGGGTGCGGGGGGCCCACGTGCCGGAGGAAAGCAGAAGCTCTCGCCCGAGCCCCCCGCTGGGCGGGCCCCGCTCCCGCCGCCGCGGAGCCCCAGCTCCGGAGTCGGGGTGGCGGCGCGGGCGGGTGTGGCCGGAGCGCCCGGTGCGCCCGCGGGGTCCCCCCCCAAGCCGCCGGGTCCCCGCGCCTCCGCTCGCGAGGCTTCCTGTGCTTGCGATGGGCCTGGCGCCCCCATCTTCATCTCTTGGCCTGGGGAGCCCCACCCCGCCTCTGCACCCCCGTCTTCATGTTCCCACCCCAGCCCGCCCCGTGGGCCGCTTCCCCGGGTTGGCCAGCGCAAGGCCTGATGTTTGAACCTCTATTAAAACCCCCCACTTTCTACTCCCCAGTGTAACATCTCCCCCCCAGGATGGGAGCACCCAAAGGGTGAAGGATCCCTCAGCAAACCCCAGCAGGGATTGTTCACTCCTCTGGACCTGTGACCCCATCTGGGCCACACGCAGCCTGATGGGTGCAGAGCCGAGAGGGGAGGGTCTAAGAGGGGACACTGCTCTGCCTCAGGGAGCTTTAAGTCCATTCAGAGAAACTGTGTAGGGCGTGGGCATGATGAGGAGATCCAAGTCCTGGGGCCACCCCCAGCTCACCATGTGACCTTGGGCAAGTCTCTTTTTCTCTGCCTCAAGTTTATCACGTCTGGAATGCAAATAATAATACCTGACAGGTTGTTAGGACAATTAAAACAGTGGGTATCGGGGTCCCGGGGTGGCTCGGCGGTTTAGCGCCTGCCTTTGGCCCAGGGCGCGATCCTGGAGACCCGGGATCGGGTCCCGCGTCGGGCTCCCGGTGCATGGAGCCTGCTTCTCTCTCTGCCTGTGTCTCTGCCTCTCTCTCTCTCTGTGTGTGTGTCTATCATAAATAAATAAATAAATAAATAAATAAATAAATAAATAAATAAATAAATAAAACAGTGGGTATGAAGGTTCTTTGTCAACTGCAATGAATACTAGAGGAATGTATATTTTTCCTTGTTATAGCATAACAAAATATGTATAATCATAATCACCCTAAGAATTAGTTAAATCTCTAATATCCATGTAGATAGAAAAAGTGGCATAAAGGATCCAATCATTTAGAACAGGGAGGGCATAGGAAATGACAAGTAAGGATATCATGGAAATTATATTCTATATGATGGAATATATTCTATCATAGTGAATACAAATTTAAAACTTGGATTGTGACTTAATCTCCACTTCCAGTTTTGGAACACCTGCTCTGTACTGGACACGTTTTTAAAGCAATGGTTTTAAAAAAACAAAGTTTTAAAGCTACAGTTTATTAAATTCTTGCCATGTGCACTAAATAGTTGCCAAACCATCTCCGCTGAGCCAGAAAACCCTACTGACCCATCATACAAATTGGGAGCCTGGGGATCAAAAAGGGAACATAGGACGGTTATATTATCTCATTTAGCCTCATCCATTCCTACAAATTGAGTGTGATGACCTCCATTTTATGGACAGAAAAACTGAGGCCCAGAGGGAGAAATGATATATTCCAGGTCACATAGCTCCCAGTGCAGTTAGGCTCTGAGAAATGGATCTGGAGGTGTGCTGGGAGGGCAGGGGGGGCGGGGGGGCAGGAATCACTTCACCCTGAAACTTGGCTAGGGATATTTGAGAGCTGAATGATTAAAATTTAAAAAGTGCCTGGCCCAAGGCAAAGCCCTTTCCACACGCTATAAGCCCATGAGGGTGTTCTTTCATAATCTCATTTCGTGGATGAGGAAACTCCTTCAGGAAGATGCTGCTTGCCCAAGGCCACCCAGTTGGCTAGTGGCAGGCCTGGATCCAGCCTAGCTCTTATCTGCTGCACAGTACTGGTGACAAGGAGTGAAGATGTGGGACCAGGACGACTCCTTCCCTCCCCTGCTGTGCCCCAACTCCTCCAGCCCAAGCAGGGTGAGAACAGCCCCAGGGCAGCTCCCTTTCCTGCCCTCCCCCAGCTCAGCCACCTGAGGGAGGCCCAATGACTCCACTCGTCCAAGAGCCCAGAGCCCTGTAATCCTTTGAGTCTGGACCTAGAAGAGGAAGGTGGGGAACCTAGCCAGCAGGCTGAGCATCATCCAGCTGTCAGAAGATCGGGGTCTCCAGGGAGACCAGATTCCTGGGTAGGCCTAGAGAGTCAAAAGGCCTCAGAAATCAGGCTCTGGGCTAGGAGGCCATCGGGAAGGGCTTCAGTGCACCCAAAGTAAGAGGAAGGGTGTGGGCCCCGAATGATTCTGAACTGATTCTTATCTTTTTTTTTTTTTTAAGATTTCATTTATTTATTCATAAGAGAGAAACAGAGAGAGAGGCAGAGACACAGGCAGAGGGAGAAGCAGGCTCCAGCAGGGAGCCTGATGTGGGACTTGATCTCGGGACCTCAGGATCACATCCTGGGCTGAAGGCAGGTGCTAAACAGCTGAGCCACCCAGGGATCCCTCATTCTTATCTTTTCCCCAAAACAAGAGCATCCATTCATTGGGGGCAGCAAGTGGTGAAGCACCTGAGTGTGTTTTAGCTCTGCCACTTATCCCAGGCAAGTTCTGTAGCCTCTCTGGATATCTAGTTCATGTACCTTAAAACAGGTCAGTACCCTCCATATAGGGTTGGTGTGAGGAGTAAGTTAAATCCTATGTGTCAAGTACTCGCGGCACCTGGCATATCGTGCCTGCTCAACAAATGAGCTCAACCAATTTCTCTGGTTCAGGTCTTCACTCCCCCCCCCCCCCCGCCAATAAAGGAGAAAAATCAAGGCTTGTTGTAAGCCCCGAGTATTGAGGTGATTTGTTACACAGCATTATTGCAGCCATTCCTGACTCATACGCATAGCAAAGCCAGGATTCAAACAAGGGGGTTGGACCCAAGACCACAATCTCAGCCTGTGCGTGGTGTGGTGGGGGCACAGTGCAGGGGACATGGATTGCCTACAGAAACTCTTTGCCTAGAGTCCACTTGGAGTGAGCCTTACAAGGATGAGGAAGGGTTCTCTGAGCCATGAGGAGGGGAAGAAATTTCCAGGCAGTAGGAACAGCATGTGCAAAAGTACAGAGATGTGAACGGTGGGTAAGTGTAGGGAATGAACCATCATGTTCTAGGGCTGGAGCATAGGAGTCTCAGGGCAGCAGATGGCATTTGAAAGGTAGGTAGAGGCTTGCCTAAGTAGGAGGGCTTTATCCTGGAGTCAGAGATTAGAGGGGTGGGATAGGGTGAGGGGGCTTCAAGGAGAGCAGCCCAAGAGGTGAGGGGTTTCCCCTGGGACTCCATGGCCAGGTATGAGACTTTTGCCCAAGAATCCCAAGGGGGAAAGGCTGGCGGTAGAAGCAGAGCAGAGGGCAGTGGTGGGAGGGAGCTAATGCATTTCCAGGAAAGCAGGCCTCAGCAGGTGTGTGCTGCTCCAGGCCAGAACTATGCCACCAGAGAAGGTCTCCTGCAGGGGCAAGGAGGCCTCAGCACAGAGACCGAAGGTGTCCTGGGGTGTCCTGGGACCAGGGGAGCCGTTGTAAACAGCTGGCCCTCCTCAAGGGATCCCCAGATGAGGCCCCACAGTGACTGTCCCCAGCAAGGTAAACACAAGATAGCTCGTCAGATTTCAGCTTCAGCAGGGGTGGACGGTTCCATGCATGGTGACTTGAGCCTGTTTGTTTTAATGTCACCTTATCTGATGGGGTGCCTCGATTGCTCAGTCAGTAAAGCATGTGACTCTTGATCTCGGGGTTTGTAAGTCTGAGCCCCACTTTGAGTGTAGTGATTACTTAAAAAATAAAAACTTAAAAAAAATAAGTAAATGTCACCTTATCTGAGGAGCTTTCCCTGACCATCTCCATAAATTGGCACCCAACCCTACCTCCAACCCATCCTCCTAGACTTTAGGAACCCTTCTCAGCCATATTTTCCTTCAGAGCATTCAGCACCCCATGACATATGATTCAGAGCATTCAGCACCCCATGACATACGATCTGAAATAGGATGAGAACAGTTCCTTACACACAGCAGGTTCTCAACAGAGAATAATGGAAGAGGGAGAAAGAAAGAGGGAGGGAAAGAAAGAGGGAAGAAGTTGTCTTCCCCCCTGGGACAGGCCTAGGCTAGGGGGAGAGGAAATCTGAAGAGTCTGAAGCTGTGATTCTTACTCTTTCATGACTTACAGAGATTGGAAACTTTTCTTTTATCTGAGTGTCCAGTGACATCATGAGATATGCTCTTGGATTCACAAGGGCAAGACAAGAAGACCCAGCCTGCAGACAGTGTCTAAACGGACGATGGGAGCTGTCACAAGTCCTCCCTGGGGGACTCTCATGTGCTGACTCCACACACATCCACAAATCCCCTCTCTTGTACACAAATGCAGCGTACCATTCAGCGTTTGCTGCCTTCCTTTCCTCCTTAATCGTCTGGGAGACCATTGCTTGTTTGCACATGAACGCACATGAACATCTTCCTCCTTCTTACTTATGGCTGAACATTCCTGTACATACACTGTACATACACTGTACATACAGTGGGAGTAAGAAAGGGCTCTTATTCTTATTATTTTTTTTAAAGATTTTATTTATTCATGACAGACATAGAGAGAGAGGCAGAGACACTGGCAGAGGGAAAAGCAGGCTCCATGCAGGGAGCCCGACGTGAGACTCGATCCCAGGTCTCCAGGATCCCGCCCTGGGCCGAAGGTGGCGCCCAACCTCTGAGCCACCAGGGCTGCCCTATTCAGGATGTTTTAAAGGCTTTGTCCTTTCTGAGAGTACTCCTTTGGCCTTTGGTCGGACTCCTTTTCTGGCCAACAGGAAAACACTATTCCTGTTGGAACAATTTCTACTGGAACTGTGCTGGCCTTTGGTGTGATTCCACCAGGAATCAGGAACAGGCTGTTTCTGTTGAGACGGTGCTGTTTGGAAATTTTTCTTTTTCTTTTCTTTCCTTTTCTTCTCCCCCACTTTTTTTTCTCTCTAGAATATTAAAAAAACAAACGAACAAAACAAAACAAAACAAAAACCCTGCAAGAAATGAGATCCCAGTTATCAAAATGCTTTGAGGGCAACCCCCTCTGGGACCCGTGTGTAGAGGCCACTTTTAGGCAATGGCCTTGAGCAATGGAAACCTGAGCAAGGCAGAAGGAAGCACAGCAACCACCAAGATGCAAACAGGTTCATTAAGCCACAAGGCCCTAACTGATCCATGGGCTACTTACTTACTTTTGGCACAGGTACCAGAGAAGGACAATTCCCAAGCATCCCCATACTCTCTCATTCTGCCCTGTAGCTATAGCCCCTCGCCACCACCACTGCCTCCTGGCAGACAGTCTCTCCTTTGCTGTCATGTCCACCACTCCCTTGCGGTGTACGCAAGAAACTTATATCTCTTTTGTTCTGCCTTGAGTAAATTCTTTCACTGCCCATGCTGCCAGCACCCATTCAACCTGGATGCCTAACACTTTGGTTTTGTGTTTAAAACCTGCAGGCCTTGGGGCAGCCTAGGTGGCTCAGCGGTTCAGCACTGCCTTCAATTCAACCCAGGGCCTGATCCTGGAGACCCGGGATAAAGTCCCATGGAGCCTGCTTCTCCCTCTGCCTGTGTCTCTGCCACTCTCTCTCTCTCTCTCTCTCTCTCTATGTCTATCATGAATAAATAAATAAAATCTTAAAAAATATATATTAAAAAAATAAATAAGTAAAAGGACCCGGATGAAGTGAGAAACTATGTCTACTGCAGATTTAGTTAATTTAGTAAACTAGCTCACTTGCACTCTAGATGAGTCACTAAAAAGAAAATGGCTAGGCCGCGGGCAGTATCATGGCCACCCGGAACCCCCCTTCCCCAAGAGTATGAAAGCGATGACGAGTCTTATTGAAGTGTTGGATTTAACTGAGTATGCAAGAAGACACCATTGGTGGAATTGAGTGTTTGGCCACAGTTCCGGACCTATGGTTGAAAAATACTCGGTAGCCACCCAGATTGTAATGGGTGGAGTGACTGGCTGGTGTGTAGGATTTTTGTTCCTGAAAGTTGGAAAGCTTGCAGAGACTGCAGTAGGTGGTGGTTTTCTTCTTCTTCAGATGGCCAGTCACACTGACTATGTGCAGATTGACTGGAAGAGAGTTGAAAAAGATGTAAACAAAGCGAAAAGACAGATTAAGGAGGCTTTTTGCTAGGCCTTGCATCTTAAGAGGATGAATGCCTATCACAGTGGAGTCACCTATAAGAAGAGAAATGGTGGCAACAAGGTGGTTTCTCAATATTACTCACCGCCAGATTATCCAGGGCAGCAAGAAACAACTAGGTGGATAATACCAAACTCCCAGCATTGTGTTTGGCCATTGAAGTTTGGCAAACTAGTATCTGCTGTAAAAACAACCCATATGATATGTGTACAATAGTATTCCTGAGCAAAACATGCCTTTCATTTTTTAATATGCATTTGTTTTGAAATTAGCCTATAAAATACCACCATTGGATGTAGATCTATAGAGAAAGAAAATGTGTTGGATATATTCCCCAGTGAAATATTAACCTTGTTTTACTTAAATAAAATGTTTGTTTTGCTTTATAGTATAGTGCCAGTAATTAAAAATTTGTATTATAGCTTCAATATTATGGTTGGCTTTTTTTTTTTTTTTAAGATTTATTTGCAATAAACTGAAGAACTGCAGTGCCCTTTTGTGGAAGAATTTAGAAGTAATAGAATGATTAAAAATATTAAACAGATTAAGAAAAAAAAATGGCTAAAGTTAACTTTCACTCTGGTAAATCTAGGCCCCTAAACAAAATAACCTCCCCCCACTCCCCTCCATTTCTGCTATTATTGCAAAGGGCCAAGACAGTGGAGAAAAGATTGTTACACACTCAGGTGCTCTGGGCACCTTCAGCCCCCCAGCCAGTCTTTCCAACGTCCTCCCAATTCCTAGTGTGGGGGTCTAAGGCCCTGCCCAGCCCTTCCTCTTTCTCAGCCCAGAGAAACCACTCTCCAGATTGGGAGTGAATCTCTCTGTCCTTATAGACACCAGAGCTACAGTCTCAGTGCTCAACCCCCCCTGCTAGAAGGCAGCACTAAAACAGCTCAGATGGAGGGGTCTCTGAGAAGCCTCAACAGGTTCCTGTCTCTGGACCTTTTGTTTAGGCTCTTTGAGAGTTATGCACCCTTTTCTCCTTAGTTTCTCCACCCCTATTCATTTACTGGGCTAAGAAAAATAGAAGAGGAAGCCCTTAGACAAAGACCTTAACGCAGCTTGCAACTGGGGGAGTTTGTCTATTGGAAAAGACACCTCCAGAAAGACTCTTCAACCTTGGGGGGCCTGGGTGGCTCAGTCAAGTGTCTGCCTTCGGCTCAGGACATAATCTCAGGGTCCTGGGATCAATCAAGTCCAGCACTGGACTGCTGATTCAGTGGGGGAGTCTCCTTCTCTCCTCTCCCCTGTTCATTCTCTATTTCTTTCTCTCTCTCTCTTTCTCTCCAATAAACAAATCTTAAAAAAAAAAAAAAAAAAAAGGAGGAAACTTCACTAAATGGAGTAAGGAAAATAGAAGGGGAAGCCCCACCACTCAGGCCAATTACACATCTCTAGAAGAGTCACGGAGGGGAAAGAATCATCATTAACAGGCCCCAAGGGGAAAGATGAAGATCGCATCTCCCGGAGAAACCACCCCAGCAACTCAGCCGATAAGAAATGGTCATCTCCCTACCCTTGTGCTTTTCTACAACGGACTTTTGTTCAAAACTGCCCCTCTCAACTTCCTCTTTCTTCTCAAAATAACATTCCTCTCTTTGTTTGTTGAACTTGCCTATGGTTTTGCCATAGCTTGCATGTCCCAAATTGAAATTCTCTGTTATTTCTGAATAAACCTATTTTGCTGGTCTATGTCTCTGCCTCTCTCTCTGTCTCTCATGAATAAATAAATAAAATCTTAAAAAAAATAAAAAAAAAAGCATAGGTGATGACCCGGGTTTGTGACTGGCATCTGAAGTGGGGGAGCGGTGCAGTCTGTGGGACTGAGCCCTTAACTGTGGGGTCTGATGCACTCTCTGGGTAGATAGTGGGCTGAATTCTCAACACCCTGCTGGTGTCTGAGGATTGCTTGGTGTTGTGTGGAAAATCCCTCCAAGATATTGGAATTGAATTGGGTCCAAGAGCCCAAGAGAGCTGGTGGTGGTGAAGTGGGATTTGCTAGAACATCCCTGGCTCTTGGAAAGATGTCGTTTTGCGAAGAGAAAGATGAAAGGCTGGGGGTGAAAAACCTTTGATCCCTGGGTGGCCATGTGGTCACCCATGGGCTGGAGCTGCAGCTGTGCCCTGCTCCATTACTAAAAATAAAAGTCACCGATGGAATTTAGAGATGGATCCAGCTCCTTAGGGGTTGGCTCACTTGATGCCTAAAGAAATGCAAACTAATAGGAAAAAGGGCAAAATATTCTTTGGTTATTGTTGTTTGAGCTTTGGCCACAAGCCTCAACCCCCACCCCCCCACCCTTCTCCACTCCCACAAAGGACAACAGAAAGTACCTCCCAGACCTCGGGTCACCAAAAAGGTAACAAATGTGGGGGAAGGACAAAACCAAGAAACCACTGAAAACAGAGGATGCAGTGCAAAAGAGAGCTTTGTTTTGTGGATCTGTACCGTTGGGTCCCTGTGGAAGCTTTAGCAAAATGGATTATGAGTGTAGCTTATTTCAGGACAGTATCTCTGGTTTGGATGCCGAAGAGTGGGAGCACACGTTGCGTTTATGCAACGCCTTGGCTCAGTATGGAACATGACAGACAGCTGTACACAGGGGGACTATTTCTGAGGGAACAGCCAACCTGGTGGACTGGATACAAGCCGCTGTAAGGTCTGTTTACCCTGAGAAGGGAGACTGTCGTCTTGCCCCATAAATGCCAGTAGAATACCCCAGATGAAGCAGCTGATATGCTTCGCATGCAAATCATTTGGGAACAGCTTAGGACCACCTGGATATTTACCTACCCAACATGCTCATTACCCAAGTCTTGGTGAATTCTGTAGCTATGGGGGCCCCTTTCACATGGGCACCTCAGATAATCTTAACTGCTGCAACCGACAAACACTTCATGAAGCCTTATCGAATGTTCTGTCTCAACTTCCCCTTACGGGTCTTCTAGATGCTAATCAAACCAGTAGGTTAATTAGAGGATGAGAAGGGAAAGTCCAGGACTCTTCCCAACAAAATGGAATTTTTTAGATTTTCTAAGAAATTGGGCAGCCTCGGTGGCTTAGTGGTTTGGTGCTGCCTTCAGCCCAGCGCATGGTCCTGGAGACCCGGGATCAAGTCCCATGTCGGCTCCCTGCATGGAGCCTACTTCTCGCTCTGCCTCTCTCTGTGTCTCTCTCAGTGTCTTTCATGAATAAATGAATAAAATCTTAAAAAAAAAAGAAAAAGAAATAAGGTGATTAGGGACTCCTGGGTGGTTCAGAGGTTGAGGAGACTCTGCCTTTGGCTCAGGTCGTGATCCTGGGGTCCTGGAATCGAGGCCTGCATTGGGCTCCTCGCAGGGAGTCTGCTTCTCTCTCTGCCTACGTCTCTGCCTCTCTCTCTGTGTCTCTCATGAATAAATAAATAAAATCTTTTTAAAAGAAAGAAAAGAAAAAGGAGAAAGAAAAAGAAAGAAAGAAAAAGAAAAGAATAAGAACGCCTAGGTGGCTCAGTCTATTAAGGTCTGACTCTTGGCTTCTGCTCAGGTCTTGATCTCAGGGTCCCTGCATGGAGTCGCATGTCAGGCTCCACACTCAGCAGAGAGTCTGCTTGAGATTCTCTCTCTCTGCCCTTCCCCCCACTCACACACTCTCTCTCAATAAATAAATCTAAAAAAAAAAGGTGAATAAAGTGAATCTTGGTAGAGAAGCAAAATGAAGAGGAAACAGAGAGGGGAGAGTCACAGGACTCATCCATAGGGTGGAAATGTTTGGATGGTTATTAACAAATGGGATGAACAAAATGGACATTGATGGGGTTGAAACAAAGCTTTTAGCTTGGGTGGGCAAAAGGACCCCCATTGGTCCCTCAATATTAAAGTACTTCAAACAAGTCCAGTCTATCCCAGTCTGGAGAAACATTAAAAGCCTCAAGGCAGGGCAGCCCGGGTGGCTCAGTGGTTTAGCGTTGCCTTCAGCCCAGGATGTGGTCTTGGGGACCTGGGCTCGAGCTCCCCACGTAGAGGCTGCTTCTCCCTCTGCCTGTGTCTCTGCCTCCCTCTCTCTCTCTCTGTGTCTCTCATGAATAAATAAATAATAAAAAATAAAATCTTAAAAAAAAAAATAAAAGCCTCAAGGCAGAGATTGCAATGAGAAACCAATGAGCAGCAATCGCGTTTGCTTATGGCTGTGGGCAAGCAGATTAATCAAGTTAAAGGTTAAAAAAAAAAAGTTAAAGATTGGCCAAAGGGCCAAGGTCCCTTTGCACAAAATGGAGACCCAAAGCCTTTTGCACAAAAAGTAGGCAAAATGGTCAGGGAGTGTTGGAGAAAACTTTTCAGGACTCCTTGACACGGGAGCTCCACATGCTGTGGTCCAGAAGCCCTGGTGTGAGCCACATTTAAATTGAGAGACAGAAAAATGTGATAGCCAATAAAACTACGAAAATGGGAATGTTTAAACAGGGTTTGGGTGAAATGTCTTTCTCACCTGATTATATTCTGGGAATGGACATTGCATCTGGCTGGGGAACATTTCCCTTATCTAGATTATAAAACAGAAAGGCATGTAAATCTGCCCTTCAAGCAATATTAAGTAGTCACATTAAATGAGGATTAGTAGGATTGCCTGAGCCCACATGGTGTGGGATGCTCTGGAATGCTCATAAGGACAAATTCTCTGTATGATAACCCTTGTGGAGCCCAGCCTGAGGCTTTCTGTCCAAAGCTTGTGGACACCTCCCAGCAATGACTACTGGGACTTTGGATTAGAGAATTTTCCTTTCAGGGATATTTACAACCTTGCTATCAATCATCAATTCAAGCTACCCCAATGACTGTAGGATATTGATAAGATAATAGATAATCATGAGGCCTGAGATACTCATAATGTCTGGGTGATATCAGGGATATCGGGTCAGACAAACACTAATAAAGAAGGCAGAGCCCAGAAGAGTCTCAAAATAAAATGCAAATGGTTTCTACAGGAGCACGCCAATGGGAGAATGCAAGTAAGCACCATCTACACCAGGGTAGCCTCTTTTCCCCTAGGACCAACTTCGGAACCACCTGCCAGGATCTATTGCCATGTGGACAGTGCCCTACAAATAGCTCTTTTTTTATTTTTTATTATTATTTATGATAGTCACAGAGAGAAAGAGAGAGAGAGAGAAAGGCAGAGACATAGGCAGAGGGAGAAGCAGGCTCCATGCACCGGGAGCCCGACGTGGGATTCGATCCCAGGTCTCCAGGATCGCGCCCTGGGCCAAAGGCAGGCGCCAAACCGCTGCGCCACCCAGGGATCCCCTACAAATACCTCTTGATTAAACAAAATGCTGCTTGGTTTATGGATGGCAGCTCCCAGATGAATATATAGCATCCTGTTTGGAAAGCTACCTCATTAGGCCAGCAGATAGACTCTGATGGAAGAAGGGAAGAATGAATCAGCTCAATGGACTGAACTACACGCTGTGGTCCTGGCAGTGATGTAAGAATTGGGGAGATGCGCAGTGGAAAACTGGACCGTTAAGGGGGTGCCCCCGGGGGCTCAGGCCTATGAAAATCGCTCTGGGAATTTAAGAGGCCAACTGAAGTAAAACATGTCAATGCCCATCAGAAAAGCCCCCTTCCCAGGTTCAAAAGGTGATTAGAAAAACCAAGTGGCAAAAAAAAAAAAGAAAAGAAAAAAAACCAAGTGGCTCTTTTGGTGCACTCCCCTAGGGTGACCATCTGGATCCATGAGGAAGCTGCAGACATGGGCTGAATCTCACATACTCCCTTTGCATCCTCTGAGGCACAGGGGTCCTGTCCACCAACCAAAGAGGCAGAGATTGCAGGTGGCCGTGTGGGCGATTCCCTGGTGGGAAGGCCCTGATCAGATCTGCCAAGGGAGGCGTTGCTGGCAGCCTGGCTTGGTGGGGCAGGGAGGGGCTACAGACGGGTCCTGACAGGAATAGATGCTGCTATGAAGGAGGCTTGGCTTACTCGGTGGTAGATGCAAATGCTCAGAATACGGTAAAAGAACCGGAACAGAAGGCAGTGCACCCATTTGGAAGCTGATCACCATTTCTTCGGACCAAGGAACACACTTTACAGCCGATAATGTCCAATAACAGGCAGAGAGATATTCTGGTCAGAGTACTAGTTTGATAGAGAATTGGAATATGGGCCATTGCAAGACTGGTTATCTAAAATGAGGGTGGCTTCCATGAAGGGCTGGCTCACAGTATGAGAGGGGCTCAAGGAGTGTCCCCACTGGATGGATTTCTCTGTTTTTCTCCTAGATCTGGGCAAGAAGGGGTTTAAAGGGTGCTGGTACTCTCTGTTCCACATCATCTCAGCTGTTTCTTCCCTCTCTTTGATACAGTGGGCATAGGGCCAGGGCTTGACTACCAGAGCTGGAAGCAGGGATGACTCTTTTTTTTTTTTTAGGATTATATCTGTTTATCTATCTATCTATCTATCTATCTATCTATCTATCTATTTATTTGACACACAGAGAGAGTATAAGCAGCAAGAGCAACAGAGGGAGAAGGGAGCCCTATGCGGGGCTTGTTCCCAGGACCCCAGAATCATGACCTGAGCTGAAGATAGCCACTTAACCAACTGAGCCACCCAAGCACCCCTGATTCCTAAGCAAGAAAGTAACTGTGCTTTTAATCTTATGTCAAAATTCCTAAGGGCCTGAATGGACAGATGTGCCTTCACCCCATCTGTCAAATTGGGGCTCACAGTGAATGCAGCTGTGTTGCCTGGTGGTGAAGCGGCCATGTAGTTCTGTGTCTGTGTAACCTGACCCTATATAAACAGGAAGCGACTGAGGTGAGGCACCTGCTAGACTAGTATTGCTGTCCTGCTTTTGGAACCTGACAAGATGGAATTGAAAGCCTGCAAACCTGAGTGGCCTCACCCTGGGACACATTGTCATATGATATGATAATGGACTGGATAAGTGTTAATGATTGAGATTCTAGTAATGTCCCAGTATGTCTATGGCCATACCATCCTGAATGTACCCAATCTTGTCTTTTGACATTTATGATTGTTTTGTTATAAGGAATCTGTGTTTGAAGACCAGGAGGTACACTGCAATATCGTGATTTATTATAAGATATATATATATTTGGTCTTCAGCTCCATTTCTGGCACAGAGCTCCTGAAACCCTTGTAAATCCAAAGCAGTAAGAACACTGAGAGCATCTTTATTCTGATACTTATCTTTGACCTCATCTCTGAAAGGTGGCTTCTCAACCCTTGTAAATTCCTAAGTGATAAAAGCATTGGGAGCATCTTTTGTTCTATTGAGGTGACTCCAGGTGGGCTCCTGGATGTCTCTTGGGTAGAACAGGTCACAGAAAACCAAATCATTTTAAGAAGCTTGGAATTTCCAGCCCCACCCTCCATTCCCCAGAGAGGGGAGAGGGGCTAGAAATGGAATAATTGATCAGGCCCATAAAATCTTGAAAGTACAGGACAGACATACTTCTACCTCCACAGAACAGAAGCTCCTGCACCTAGGACCCACCCAGACCTTGCCCTGTTTATCTCTTAACCTGAGTGTTCATCTATATCCTTTGATAAACTGGTAAACGGAGTTCTGTGAGCTGCTGGCAAATTGATTGAACCCAAAGAGGGGGTCATTGGAACCTCTGATCTATAGCTGGTTGGTCAGAAGCTCAGGTGGCAACTGGCATCTGATGTAGGAAAGGGAGCAGTCCGTGGGACTGAGCCCTAAACCTGTGGGATCTGACGCTCTCTCTGGGTAGATAGTGTCAGAATTGGGTTGAATTCTCAATACCCTACTGGTTCCTGGGAATTGCTCGTTGTTGTGTAAGAAGTCACCACACACACACACACACACACACACACACAAAGAGAGAAAGACATTGGAATTGGGTCCAGGAACCCAAAGACACATTCTCTTTTTTTTTTTTTAAAGATTTTATTTATTTATTCATGAGAGACACACAGAGAGAGGCAGAGACACAGGCAGAGGGAGAAGCAGGCTCCATGCAGGGAGCCCGACATGGGACTTGATCCCAGGACTCCAGGATCACGCCCTGGGCTGAAGGCGAGCACTAAACCGCTGAGCCCCCCAGGAATCCCCGACACATTCTCTTAAAAGAGAAACAATTTGGAGGTCCTGGGTAACACAGTCGGTTAAGCTGCCCAACTCTTGGTTGTGGCTCAGGGCATGATCTCACGGGAGGTTGAGACCTGCATCAGGCTCCACACTCAGCTTGGTCTGCTTCTCTTTCTTCCTCTCCCTCTGCCCCTCTCACTCATCCTCTCTCTTTCTCTCTCTCGAATAAATAAATAAATAAATAAATAAATAAATAAATAAATAAAATCTTTTTATATCTCTCAAATAAATAAATATATTTTTTAAAAAGTTTTAAAAGAGAAACAATTACCGCACAATCTCCTCCTCCCATACTCTAGCAGGCTATAATTTCCTCATTTCCTTAAGTTTACAGCCCATTTTCAGACACTGTTCTTCATAGTTTCAATCAGAGAAGACATAATTTCATGTTCTGCTCATTAGTTTCATTAATCTGTATACCAGTCAGAATGAGGTTAGCCAGGTTATGCTGCAGTAACAAATAGCACCAATCTCTCAGGGGCTTAAATCACTTCGTAATTCTTGTTGCCTATACTTGCCATCCTCACTCCAGGCCCCAGGTACATGCAGCTGCATCTGCAGAGGGTGGTAGGTGGCACTTTGGAATGATTGAGAGTTCTCAGATTAGATCGTGGTGATGGTCACACAACTCTGTGAACTCACTAAAAGTCATTGAATTGTACACGTAAAGGAAGTAAATTTTATAGTAGGTAAATTTTGTCTCAAGGAAACTGTTAAGAATGACATTGCAATTAACACCTTCAAACAACAAATTTAAATCTTTTTATTTATTTATTTTTAATTTTCTCACCATACAGAGGTGATCGTTTTTCAGACTTGCTGCCTGATTTCAGACCTATTGCCTGACTGGCCCCCTGAGGCCTACCAGACCTTACTTCAGGCTTTGGGCTCGGGACACATTTAATTTTCCCACTTGGAATGGAGAGACCTTGGATCTTTTTACAGACTGGCAAAGTCTGGCATGACCCGCAGAAAAGGAGGCATTTCACAGCTAGAGAAACTGAGGCCAGAGAAAGAAAGGGCCTTGCCAGGCCACATGGGCATCTGATAGCAGCCCATCAATGCCCGGCACAGACGGGGTTCACAGACAAACCCCAGGGGAAGCAGTATTGAACGAGCTAGACAGTGTGGCACAGGTGGCCCCTCGATTCTTTCTCGCCAGAGCCCTGTTAGCTCTCTGGGGACACCTGCATCTGCTTAAGACGCTTCTGTGGCTTCTCCATCCTGGGGGTACACAGTACAAGCACAGGCTCATCTCCTATGTATTAAAAAGTCTGGTCCTGGGGCACCTGGGTGGGTCAGTTGGTTAAGTGTCTGCCTCCAGCTCAGGTCATGATCCCAGGGCCCTGGGATCGAGCACCATGTCAGGCTTCCGGCTCAGCGAGGAGCCTGCTTCTCCCTCTCCTTCTGCTCCTCCCCCTGCTTGTGCTCTCTCTCTCTAATAAATAAATAGTCTGGTCCTATTTGCTCTCAATGTTTTCGTGTTCTATTTGGTCTCAAGCTTCTCCTCCCTGATAGCTCAGAGAAAGAGACAGGGCTAGAAAAAGTTGATTAGTGTGGTTACCATTAGGCATTGGCACCTCTGGGCATAGCAGACACTCAAATGCTGACTCTGTCCCCACGGGGCATTTGGTGGGTTCCCAAGGGAACCTTCCACCAGGCACCTCACCCCGCATTCTCAGGCAGAGTGGTGGTACTCCCTAGCTGATCTCTCATGACCCCTACCCCTCAGCTTCTGCTTCCCCCCTAATTCACTGCTCTGCTGCAGTTGCCCTGTCCTAGAAGAAACCCTGTGGGCAAGGTCCTTATCAGAAGGCTCACAGCCACCTTGCTTCCCACCCATGGAAGTAGTCACCGCTCCCCAGCATCAAGGCAAGGGCAGCCTGTCCCCAGAGCAGCTGGTTTGTGAGCTGCTGGGCTCACTAGGTAGTATCTTTGATCCTTACAACAAACTACAAGGCAGGCATTCTCACACACACAAACACACCCCCACCCCACCCCATCTGCCTTCACAGATGAATAAACTGAGGCCCAGACAGTAAGTGGAACTGGAGAGTATTAGAATCCAAGTTTTCCTGACCCCAAAGCCCTTTCCCTTCATTTATGCCAAGGATCCTCTTGGCCAACATCAACTGCAAATATTGAGTGAGTGCCTAGTGATAGTGAGGCAGGTCAGCCCAGGCAATCCAGGTAGAGTAGGGGCCCAGGTCTGGGCAAAGAGCAGGAGCAGGAGGGACATAGGATTGCTCATGGGACCCATGAATCTGGAAAGTAAATTTGGAAAAAAGAAAAGAGTCACTGATCTGCAGCCTTGGGCTCTGGGACAGGAGGTGGAGGTGCCATTAATGAAAGCTGACCCAGTGGTTCCCAAACCCTGCTGTGAATGAGAACACCCCAGGATCCTTAAAATATACTGGGGCCTGTACCCCATCCCCAGACATCTTGATCTCATTGGTGTGGGGGCAGCGTGGGCATGGTGAGCTGTAGAGGAGTAGCAGGGTCTGTGGCAGGGACAGGGTGTGCAAGGAGAAGCAGGCAGCTCTGAGGGTCTGCTCAGAGTGGCAATGACCTGGCCCCAGTGGCACTGGAGAAAGGTTAGCTGGAGAACTGTGGAAGGGAAAGGCGGGAGGGCAAGAATGAAAGAGAAGAGAAGCCAAACCCCCAGGGGGTGCAGTGAGTGTGAGTCCAATGTCTGTCACTAACTTCCTCTGTGACCAGGATGAATTGCTTCCCCTCTCTGGCCTCAGTTCCTCCACCTGGAAGAGAAGGGGATTGAACCTCACGTTGACTGATGATTCTTCTGGCTCCAGGGTTGGAGGATGCGCCCCAGCAGCCCCACCTCGTCCCAGCAGGCTGCACCTCCTGGTACACAGTAAACCCAGATGGCCTTCCTGGTTCAGGAGCCCCCTGGCCCCTCCCTGCACTCCCTGGCCACTTTATGACGTAGCCAGACACAGTTTGTGGAAATTTCCCAATAGCTCCTCTTAGCCCAGCTGGGGAACGTGGCTGTCCCTCAGGCTTCCGGTGGAAATTTCCACTCTCACCCTGACAGCTGGTGGGAGACTGCCTCAGAGCTGGAGACAGATCAGAGTTCGTTGGCAATGGGTGACAGAGGCGGGCAGGACCTAGTCACAGGCCACCCAGGGTCAACTCCTGCAACAAGGGTTTGCAGAACACCTCACCTGGCCCCGTGTGCTGGCCCCGTTCCAGGTGTCAGGGACTCAGGACAGGAGAGTCCCAGCCTCCCGAAGCTTGTCTCCTAATGGGGAGAAGATATGTACTTGAATACTGTGAACACAAGAAAGCTGGGTAAGGAAATAGGGAGTAGCGCTGGAGGCAGGGAGTAGCGCTGGAGGCAGGGAGGCAGCTTGTTTAGATGAAGTGATCGGGGAAGGCCTCACGGTTGATGAGGCCACATTGTATGATTTTCACAGGGAGCAACAGGTACAAAGCCGGGCTTCAGCTGGCGTGTTGAGGATGGCACAGGGAAGAGTAGAAGTCCCAAGATCAGAGTTTCCTGTGGCGGCCTTCCCATGGTGAGGACTTTGGATTTTATGCTTAGTGCTATGGGGAATCTGTGGGGGTTCCTGAGCATTGGGGTGACAGGATCTAACTTACATTTTATTAGCTGTTTGTGTGTTTATTTACTTACTTTACAACCCGGGGCTGATATATATCTCACAACCAGGGGCATAAATGTGTTATGTTTGGCCACGGCAAAGTTACACTTGGGAGTGAACTCATGCGTTCAATAGCATCCACTTACATCATCCAGAGGCATTTGCAGAGGTCCGTGGGTGGGCCTGACTCATCCTCCTAGGCTCCCTGACCTGCATCTGCAGGAAGGGGAAAAGAGCAGACTGCAGGGAAGCCATCACCCAGGAGATCTGAGGCCCAGAGGCACAGCCCTCTTTGTTGGCTATATTTTCTTTCTTTCTTTCTTTTTTTTTTTTAAGATTTTATTTACTCATGAGTGACACAGAGAGAGAGAGAGAGGCAGAGACACAGGCAGAGGGAGTAGCAGGCTCCATGCAGGGAGCCCGACGTGGGACTCGATCCCGGGACTCCAGGATCACGCCCTGGGCCGAAGGCAGGCACTAAACCTCTGAGCCACCCAGGGATCCCCTCTTTTTCTTTTTTTAAGTAGGCTTCACACCCAGTGTAGAGCCAACATGGTGCTCAAACGCACAACTGTGAGATCAAGACCTGAGCCAATATCAAGGGTTGGACACTTAACTGACTGAGCCACCCCAGTGCCCCGGCTTGTTTTTGTCCTGCATTCTGTGGGTACCTTGACAATACCTCATAGGCATACAGGTCTTTGAGGGTGTCAACATCCTATACTTCAAGACTAGAAGTGATTTCATAAAATGCCATAGGACTCTGTTAGAAAGCAAATCATAGCCCCAAAATGGTGTCACTAATGTTAAGGCCTTATTTTAGCAAACCAAGACTTAATACCTAACGACAGTTTCAATGACTCAGGAACATAGCCTTTAACCAGCCCAACTGGGACTTCCTGGTCAACACCAGGAGGTTACCCCATAATAAACCTCTACTCTTCCCCTTAGGAGGGCAACCTGGCCTAAAACCATGCATTCCTTGCAAATAAATTCTTTTTTTTTTTTTTCTTTCTGCCCCCTCTCTGCCTTTAAAAACCTTCCATTCTGCACAGCTCCTTGGAACTCCCCTCTACCTGTTAGATGAGATGTTGCTATATTTGTAAATTGTCTAATAAAGCCAATTAGATCTTCAGATTTACTCCGTTAAATTTTTTTAACAGGTTTGGTGGCAGCAGTGGGATCCAAGGTGAGCTTCTGACAGCATTCAAGGACAATGAGAAGCACATGCATGCTTTTGAACCCTTTTGAGTTCACTGTCTTTCTCACCATTTCTTAGGCCCCGGGTGAGCTCCTCTTGGTCTGAGCTCTGCTTCTGTTGGGCTGAGCTCCCAATCCAACGGGGTTTCCAGTCCAGGGTTCAGAGGTCCCTCTAGACTGACAGGAGGATCTAACAGTGCACGAGGAAAAAGTGGAAAAGTGCCCTTGGTTCAGTCCGCAATGCTCAACCACTGAGCCACCTAGTTGCCCTCAGGATTTATCTCATTTAAATGACAACTAAACTCTACTGAATTACTTTGATATACAAATAACAGTGATAGTAAACCTTAGAGTGTTTGTTCCATGTCAGGCTCTGTTCTAATCATCTGATATGTGTTAACGCATTTAATCCCCCCAACCCCAGGAGTAGCTGTCATGATCACTCGCCCAGAGAGGAAGGTGGAGCACAGAGGTCAGCCAGTCAGTAGTGTGCAGGGACTCAGATCTAGAAGTCTGGTGTCTGAGGCGGAGCTCTAACTCCTAGCTTAAATGAATCCACTCTGACAAAACAGATACTGGGCAGCCCGGGTGGCTCAGCAGTTTAATGCCGCCTTCAGCCCGGGGCATGATCCTGGAGACTCGGGATCGAGTCCCGCATCCACCCCCCTGCATGGAGCCTGCTTCTCCCTCTGCCGTGTCTCTGCCTCTCTCTGTGTCTCTAATGAATAGATAAATAAAATCTTTAAAAGCTAATAATAATTTAATTTAATTTAAAAAAAGAAAAAATAAAAAATAAATAAAAAATAAAAATAAAAAAAGAAATTTTGCTTACTCTCTTCCAATCAGTTCCCTTTCATTTGCATTGAGATCTGCATTAAGGGGAGAACTTACCGTTCCCATGTGATATCCCACTTCAGGAAGTTTTTTAAAAAGTATTACACTAAGGGGGAACCTGCCTGTCTCAGTCGGTACAGCATGCAACTCTCAATCTCAGGGTCATGAGTTCAAGCCCCACATTGGGTGTGAACCTTCTTTAAAAAAAAAAAAAAAAAAAAAAAAAAAAAACTTGGTTACTCTAAAAATTCCATTATAAAACTGAACCATATTTTCATGCATTCTAACATTAAGGTAGAATTCCAGGAAACTAAAGAATATAAAATTACTTTAAAAAGCTGATGTGGGGGCAGCCCGGGTGGCTCAGTGGTTTAGCGCCGCCTTCAGCTCAGGGCCGGATCCTGGAGACCCAGGATCGAGTCCCATGTCAGGCTCCCTGCATGGAGCCTGCCTCTCCCTCTGCCTGTGTCTCTGCCTCTCTCTCTCTCTCTCTCTCTGTCATGAATAAATAAATAAAATCTTAAAAAAAAAAAAAAAGCTGATGTGGAAAGAATGAGGGGAAAATCAGTACATACAGGGTTATCAATGTAACCTGACATACTGCACAGAGTGTGCTGTAGAACACCATATAGCTATAAGACACTGTTACCAATTATTTATTGCTCAAATATAATATATACAGCAATCACAAAATCAGAAAGTCATGGGTACCAGCCAGTGCCTTAGGGATAACAGGACATCTTTACTATGGACAGTAAAAGCATTTGTTATCCAATCTTTCTAAATTAACTGTTACCACTTATTTCTACATATTCTAAATAGCATTTCCCTCCAAAAAGTAGACTCTCCAGCTCTTGGTACTAACTCTTAAATTCAATAAACCTGAACATATCAATAAGCTCTTCAGTCTTTTATTGCTCTACCACAGAAATAAAGGCACAGAGAGGACTTGTACCTTCTAAAGAAAAGTATGCAATGCCTTACAGTTTGAAATACTAAGTAATTGATCCTCATAAGCAGAGAGCATCAACTCAAAAAAATTTTTACTAGTTTTTTCCTTTTCTTTTACAAGAGACTAATCATTGTATTAATATTAATATTAAAGATTTTAACATCTTTACATAATCTCTATACCCAACGTGGGGCTCGAACTTACAACCCTGAGATCCCGAGTCACACACTCACCTGACTGAGCCAGCTAGGCACCCTATTGTATTAATATTATACTACAAAAGTATGTACATTCCCTAATTTAAAAGGTTACATATTAGATATACAAGTAATATCAGTATTTTCTCCAATAATTCACAATTTTTACAATTTCTGCTATTTTGGAACAAACATTAAAATTCCAAAATTTAGGGATCCCTGGGTGGCGCAGCGGTGCCTTTGGCCCAGGGCACGATCCTGGAGATCCGGGATCGAATCCCACATCAGGCTCCCGGTGCATGGAGCCTGCTTCTCCCTCTGCCTGTGTCTCTGCCTCTCTCTCTCTCACTGTGTGCCTATCATGAATAAATTTTTAAAAAAATTCCAAAATTTATGTATCATTAAGTATGAATTGAAACATTTAGCATTTCAAAGAATTAAGAATGGCAGAACATACAATTAACTATAAATTTTAGGGACACCTGGGTGGCTCAACAGTTAAGCATCTGCCTTTGGCTCAGGATGTGATCCCAGAGTCCCCTGATGGAGTCCCGCATCAGGCTCTTTGCATGGAGCCTGCTTCTCTTCTCTCTTCCTATGTACTCTGCCTCTCTCTCTCTCTCTGTGTCTGTTATGAATAAATAAATAAAATCTTAAAATATATATATAAATATTACATTGGTGATACAGGTCCCCTTTGTTATTTGATTTCTTTTTTTTTTTAAGATTTTATTTATTTATTCATGAGAGACACAGAGAGAGAGAAGCAGAGACACAGGCAGAGGGAGAAGCAGGCTCCACAAAGGGAGCCCGACGTGGGACTCGATCCCGGGACTCCAAGATTACGCCTTGGGCAGAAGGCAGGCACTAAACCGCTGAGCCACCCAGGGATCCCCTGTTATTTGATTTCTTAGGTAAACATTCTAATAGGGTGTTTTCAAGTGAGTAGTTTTGGTTTGAAAATTTGAGTTTTTATATTAATTGTAAAGAGCCTTGAGGTTGTACATTTTGTTAAATTGTATGATAACCTTGAACTGTAGGACATGCCTACCTTAGAGTATGTACCTAGCTACTACTGTTAAAAAAGTTTACTTAAGATAAATATTCAGATGAGTGGGGTTTAACCTAATTTTGCAAAGGCCTTTATGAATATCTTAATGTAGCAACCTTGTTTTGAGAACCAGCATTTTATACCGCTAAATGTTACTGCTAAAATTAGTTGGTAAAGAGCTCTATTTAATCAGCTTAAAGAAACTTAGGCGCTTATATAAATTTACTATTTATAAAACTCTCAAAAATAAAATAAAAATTTAATCCAAATGAATTTCTAGATTCATGTAATCTGGGAAAATATTCTTCTGTATCAAAATTAGTTTGAAAGTTTTTTTTTAATATTTTATTTATTTATTCATGAGACACACAGAGAGAGAGGGGCAGAGACCAGAGGGAGAAGTAGGCACCACGTAGGGAGCCCCACGCAGGACCCAAACCCCGGACCCCAGGACCATGTCCTGGGCCGAAGGCAGAGGCTCAACCGCCAAGCCACCCAGGCATCCCTCAAAATTAGTTTAAAAGTTGCTGGTTTAGGGACACCTGGGTGGCTTGGTGGTTGAGCGTCTGCCTTTGGCTCAGGGCATGATCCTGAGGTGCTGGGATCGAGTCCCACATCAGGCTACCCAGAGGGAGCCTGCTTCTCTCTCTGCCTCTGTGTCTCTCATGAATAAATAAACAAAATCTTTTTTAAAAAGTTGCTAGTTTGATTAGAATGGACATGTCTTAGAGTTATCAACATCGAATATAATGCAAGCATACAACTTTTTATTTTACCTAGTTTTACTAATCAAATAAGTTCACTTATGTTGCAAAATCTGCTAGCAAAAAAATAAGTAACTTAGAATAATAGCTGACTTTGTCTAATGTCTCACAAAGCTTTTGTGGATAATCTAAACATAATTGTTAAGAATAAATAAATTGCAGGTACCTGGATGACTCAGTCATTTAAGCATCAGACTCTTGATTTTGGCTGGAGTTGTGAGATCAGGGTGCGGGACTGAGCTCCACAACTGGCTCCCTACTCAGCATGGAGTCTGTTTGAGATTTCTTCTCAGAGCGACTGGGTGGCTCAGTCAGTTAAATGCTTGCTTTTGGCTCAGGTCATGATCCCAGCATCCTGGGATAGAGCCCCATGTTGAGCTTCTCCCTCTCCCTCCGCTGCTCCCCCTGCTTGTGCTCTCTTGCTCTGTCAAATAAATAAATAAATCTTTAAGAAAAAAGAGAGAGAGATTTCTCTTTTCCTCTCCCTATGCCCCTCTCCCTGCTCAAGTTCTCAAATAAATTCTTTAAAAAAAGAATAAGTAAATTGAATAGATATAAATATGGTAAAAAGTTTTTAGGTATTTTCCCCAAATCTTTTTGGTAGCCTCAGACCTCAATATTTTGCTAAACTAAGTGATGAGTTAAGTTAAATTTATTGAATATCCAGATAATTTTCTAATAAGATAAAATACTGAAACGTTAATTACTGAACATAAGTTTAACACTTTTTTCTTCCTTTTACAGAAGAACTGAAGATATTTGTGTCTATTAGCAAACATGTTACATGTCACGCTGAAAAAAAGATTTTAAGATTTATTTATTTATTTTAGTGGGGGAGGGGCAGACTGTGAGGAAGAGAAAATCTCTAGCAGATCCCCCACTGGACAAGAAGCCTGATGGGGTGCTCATCCCACAATACCCAAGCCGAAATCTGTCCACTCAATGGACTGAGCCACCCAGGCACCCCACATTGAGAAATTTTCTATCAAAAAAGCACATATCTAGAAATCATAAAAAGTACTTGTAAGTCTGCCTTACAAGAAGGCTTGTGTAAAAAATAGTTCATAATTATTTACTTCTTAAAGTTCCCAAGGGTTAGGAATTTTAATTAATATATGTAATTAAAGCTATTGAAAGTAATAAGGGAAACATATCTGCCTACAAATTGCCTGTCAGAAAAGTAGAATGGATGCTTTCTGTGAGAGAAGGTACGAGCAATGGAAATGCATTCTTGTTGAGGGGAAAGAAAGTAATTTTGTCCTGCAGTGGGACTGGTTACTTAAAGAGGGAAAATATAGATCAATATCTGAGTGTAGGGACACCTGGGTGGCTCAGCGGTTGAGCGTCTGCCTTCGGCTCAGGGTGTGATCCTGGGATCCGAGATCAGGTCCCACGTCAGACTCCCTGTGAGGGGCCTCTTTCTCCCTCTGCCTGTGTCTCTCATGAATAAATAAATAAATTTTAAAAATAAAAAGGATCTGAGTGTAAAAAAGAAAGTTGTAGACAGTTTCTAGAAGAAGAACCTTTGAAAGGGAATTTTAATGTGTGGTTAAACTGGCTAAGATTAAAATTCATTCGAGAATAATTTAGGGGTGCCTGGGTGGCTCAATCAGTTAAGCATCTGCCTTTGGCTCTGGTCATGATCCTGGGGTCCTGGTATTGGGCCCCACATCAGGCTCTCTGCTCAGCCAGGAGTCTGCTTCTCCCTCTCCCTCTGTTCCTCTCTCTGCTTGTGCTCTCTTTCTCAAATAAGTAAAATCTTTAAAAAAAGAGTAAGTTTTAATATCCAAAGTATACTGGCGCAAAATTAGAATTTGACTTTTCTCTCTGTTAAAAGGACAAAGTTTGGGGCACCTGGGTGGCTCAGTCAGTTGAGCATCTGACTCTTGGTTTTGACTCAGGTCCTGATCTCAAGGATTGGGAAACTGAGTCCTGAGTCAGGCTCTCCACTCAGTGAGGAGTCTGCTTCAAGATTCTCTCTCTCTCCTTCTCCTTCTGCCCCTCCGCCCACTCCCCACCACTACCCATGCACATGCTCCCTCTTTTCCTAAATAAATAAATCCTTTTTAAAAATAAAGGACAAAGTTTATCTTAATTTTTTTAGAGATTTTATTTATTTATTTATTCATGAGAGACACGAGAGAAAGAGAGGCAGAGACACAGGCAGAGGGAGAAGCAAGCTCCATGCAGGGAGCCCGACGTGGAACTCAATCCCGGGACTCCAGGGTCACACCCTGGGCTGAAGGCAGGCACTAAACCGCTGAGCCACCCGGGCTGCCAAAGTTTTCTCTTAAGAAAAAAATTTTTTTGTAAATTTTTATAAAGATTTTATTTATTTATTTTTTGTTTTTTTAATTTATGATAGTCACACACAGAGAGAGAGAGGCAGAGACACAGGCAGAGGGAGAAGCAGGCTCCATGCACCGGAAGCCTGACGTGGGATTCGATCCCGAGTCTCCAGGATCGCGCCCTGGGCCAAAGGCAGGCGCCAAACCGCTGCACCACCCAGGGATCCCAAGACTTCATTTTTAAGTAATCTCTACACTCAACATAGGGTTCAGACTCACAACCCAGAGGCCAAGAGTTGCACGCTCCATGGACTGAGCCAGCCAGGTGCCCCAAGGACAAAGTTTTCTTAGATTATTAGTTTGCTCTTCATAAGAAACTATAAACAAAGTTTTTGATTTACCTTTTATATAATTGCCTAGAAAGAAAAAGATTTCATGTTTTGCTTTTATCAGGTCTGTAGTTATACAGAATTTTTTAAAAACTGAGTCTTCTCAATATTTTTTAAAAGCTTATTTATATTTTTTTAAAGTAATCTCTACACTCAACGTGGGGTTGGAACTCCCAACATTGAGATCAAGAGTCACATGTGCTTCCAACCGAGCCAGCCAGGCTGGGGCCCCTGAGTCTTTTCGATAGTAAAAGAGCTAAGACTTTTTACAAATATTTAACTTCCTGTATTTGCCTACAAATTGTCATTTTGGTTAAATGCATAACTAAGTATTATTTCACAGTGACCTATAGTCCTGTTTGACCAAGTGTTTTAAAACCTTTTTTTAAACTTTTTTATTTGGTATAATTGACACAAATTTTTTAAACTTTTTAATATTTTTTAGTATTTTTCCTTTAGAATTATTTTACTAAATCATAAATGTACAACTTAACTCGACACATGCACTTAAATTTAATATTTTTTACATTTTATTTATTTTTTATTTTTATTTTATTATTATTTTAAAACATTTTATTATTCATGAGAGACAGAGAGAGAGAGGTAGAGACACAGGCAGAGGGAGAAGCAGGCTCCATGCAGGGAGCCCAACGTGGGACTCGATCCTGGGCCTCCAGGATCAGGCCCTGGGCTGAAGGCGACACTAAACCGCTGAGCCTCCCAGGCTGCCCTTTATTTATTTTTTAAAGATTTAAAGATTTAATTTATTTTTTAAAGATTTATTTATTTATTTTAGAGAGACAGAACATGAGCAGGATAGCAGAGAGAGAGAGTGAGAATCTCAAGTAGACTCCACACCAAGCACAGACCCTGACTGGGCTCTCTATTCCACCTTGAGATAATGAATTGAGTCGAAACCAAGAGTCCAACGCTTAACCAAATGCACCACCCAGGCACCCCATTATTTTTTTTACATTTTATTTTTAAGTAATCTCTAGCCCCAACATTGAGCCCAAACTTACAACCTTGAGCCAACCAGAGTGGCTCAGCAGTTGAGTGTCTGCCTTTGGCTCAGGGCATGATCCTAAAATCCCGGGATCGAGTCCCACATCGGGTTCCCTGCATGGAGCCTGCTTCTCCCTCTGCCTATGTCTCTGCCTCTCTCTCTCTCTCTCATGAATAAATAAAATCTTAAAAAAAAAAAAAAAAACCTACAACCTTGAGATCAAGAGTCACAAGTTCCATGGATTGAGCCAGCCAGGCACTCTAGCACTTAAATTTTTTTAAAGGAAAATGTTATGTTTTATTATATCATGGTCCTGGCTTATAGCTTTTCAAGACCTAGAGAAAAATCTTTAGAAAGGTTTCACAGGTCACCTGAAACTTACAAATTCAACATTATCAAAGAAGGAATGCTTCTATACTCTTACAAAGACCACCAGAAAGAAACAATAATTAAAAAGCTAAGAAACAGTCTCAAAGGCATTTTTTGATGAACGGCTCAAAAATCAAATTCTAAATGAAGCCATTTTTATTCCTAGCTACTTTGGGGGATTTTTCAGGGGGCCCCTGAAACATCTCAGAGAGAGGTTAAATTAATCAGACTTATTTGGTACGTTAAATTACACGGGAAGCACTGTCAAGTAAATGAAGATAAACCTTTTCTGGTTACACTGCGTGAGTAAATGTTATTCCTATAAGTTGTTCTAGAAATTGCATAAAATTCCAAAAATTCTGATCTGCCCTGGTAAAAGTTTATCAGTCGTAATTCCAGTTATTATCTTAAAATATATGTCACTGAAATGACCAAATTTCATTGTCAATTGAATTGTAATGAACTCTAATCAGACCTTTAAGCATGACATTTTTAAGTCTTTTGACATTTATAGTTACTGTTATACTCAGATGTTGCTTCCTGCAAATGTGTTTTATCTTCAAAGAAATTCTTGGAAAGGAACCTGGTGAGGACTCTGGAATGCAGATTTTTGAAAACTTTCAGATCATAAAACTAAACTGGGTATGAATTTCCAAAATGAGTAGAAGAATGGATTCAAACAGAATTAAATAGCATGGAACCAAACAAACTGAAGAGGATGATCATTTTTATGACTCTTATTTAAAATATCACTGGTTTTCTAATGTTCTGCTCTTCCAGATTTGGGGAAATCTTTGTCTCTTTTATGCTACCAACAATTTGATAGTGTGAAAAAAGATATGATGTATCTTTCTTTTTCCTCCCTTCCTGATTCCTCCAGAATTCAAAAACTTTTGAGTATTCTTTTTTTTTTTTTTTTTTTTTTAAGATTTTATTCACTTATTCATGAGAGAGGCAGAGACATAGGCAGAAGAAGGAGAAGCAGGCTCCATGCAAGAGCCCGATGTAGGACTTGATCCCGGGAACTCCAGAATCATCACCTGAGCCAAAGGCAGAAGCTCAACTGCTTGAGCCACCCAGGTGTCCCTTGAGTATTCTTTGGATGGCAAAATATTTACATAAATTCAGTGAGAATCTGTTCTCCTACCCATAGGAGACAATTCGAAACGTTGGTTATATTACCAAGGCTTTGACTGGAATATTATATTTGAAAGAGATGTGCCTAGACTCAGGTATGACCAGACAGTTTTAAGGAACTAAGCTTTTGTATGGTTGACTTTACAAAGCCAGTAAAGTCCCTTAAAAAAAAAAAAAAGTTAACCTGCTACCTTATTTACAATTCTCCAGCAAAGCAGATTTTTATTTGTTTGTTTAAGGAGGCTCCACTCCCAGGATGA
The DNA here is from genome assembly GCF_053574225.1 of Canis aureus. NCBI lineage: Eukaryota > Metazoa > Chordata > Mammalia > Carnivora > Canidae > Canis > Canis aureus. The sequence goes on along the minus strand of NC_135615.1, from coordinate 74,865,433 downwards.
TGCCTCACATGGTGCTTGAACTTAGAACCCTGAGACTGAGACCTGAGCTGAGATCAAGAGTCAAGTGCTTAACTGACTGAGCCATCCAGACACCCCTCCAGCAAGGCAGTTTTAAAAAGAGATTATATATGGGGCACCTGGCTGGGTCAGTCGGTTGAGCAAAAGACTCTTGATCTCTGGGTCAGGAATTTGAGCCACAGGTTGGATGTAGAGACTCCTAAAAAGAGAGGGGGCAAGGTGGGGGAGAGTTTATACAGCCAAGCATTAATCTGGCAACACACATATACATAATCAGGCAACATTTAATGCAAACAAATTAGTTTTACTATTAAAAATATGAAGGTAATTGTAAAGAAAAGAAATTATGGGGCAGCCCAGGTGGCCCAGTGGTTTAGCACCACCTTCGGACCAGGGCCTGATCCTGGAGTCCAGGGATCCAGTCCCACATTGGGCTCCCTGCATGGAGCCTGCTTCTCCCTCCGCCTGTGTCTCTGCCCCGCCCCGCACCCCCCCCCACCCCCCCGTCTCTCATGAATAAATAAATAAATATCTTTTAAAAAAAAGAAATGTTTGCACCTTTTTCTGTATCAGATTCTAATCCTGTTAAATGTCTTTGAAGTTCTATTATGTACCTATACATTAGACTAAATCCAATTTCCTCTAGTTCCTTCAAATATCTGGCTATGACTCTCCCAACTAATATATCCAATTTTCTCCTACCCTTCTGATTTGGAAATGGTAAGGACAAAGGTTGCCCTTGAATGCCCTTGAATCTCCTTGGAAGGGATTATACCAGGTCCTCTTCACCCCCCAGATGGGAGCCAAACTTTGGGGACTTAAATCTTGGATATGCATCTCACAGCTGGAAAACGTTCCACTCACTCACCATCTGGTCCTATATAAGCACCGGAGCCCTCCAGATCATATTGATGAGGAAGAGAAGGAGCTGATGTCGGGTGAACTGCTTCCTCCCAAGACATCAGATCAAGACTTTCTACTTTAAACACAACCCCTCCCCCCCCCCGCCAAAAAAAAAAATAAACACAAAACCCCTTTTTCTTTCCTTTCTTTCCTTTACTGTGACCCTGGCTTGGAAAGACCATGACAAAGTGGGTAAACATTGCCTTTCAGACTGTGGATTCATCACCAAACAGTCCTTTATGAGCCAGAAGTCATAACCTGTGAATATCACAGAAATTTAAAAAAAAAAAATTAAAAAAACTTCATGATCAGTGGGGGGAAAAAAGAGTCATGATCTGTGGATACTGCACTGAAGGGGCAACAAAGGAACTATAGAGCACTAGCTGCGAGTGGCGTGAATGTCTTAAATTTTGATTGCATCTTTCAGCTTAGAGTCTGATCAAAAGGGAGGAACTATTTTAAAAAATGGCTCAAGGGCAGCCCCGGTGGCGCAGCAGTTTAGCACCGCCTGCAGCCCGGGGCGTGATCCTGGAGACCCAGGATCCAGTCCCTCGTCAGGCTCTCTGTGTGGAACCTGCTTCTCCCTCTGCCTGTATCTCTGCCTCTCTCTCTCTGTGTCTCTATGAATGGATAAATAAAATCTTAAAAAAAAAAAAAAAAAAAAAAAAAAGGCGGGATCCCTGGGTGGCGCAGCGGTTTGGCGCCTGCCTTTGGCCCAGGGCGCGATCCTGGAGACCCGGGATCGAATCCCACATCGGGCTCCCGGTGCATGGAGCCTGCTTCTCCCTCTGCCTGTGTCTCTGCCTCTCTCTCTCTCACTGTGTGCCTATCATAAATTTAAAAAAAAAAAAAAAAAAGGCTCAAAATAGTGTCACATATGTTAGGGCCCATGTCAGTAAACCAAGACTTAATGCCTAACCTAACAATGGTTTCAACCTCCCAGAAATGTAACCCTTAACCAGCCCAACTGGAATTTCTTGGGCAACAGGCGGAGGTAACCCCATAATAGACCCCTACCATTCCCCTTGGGAGAGTGACCTTGCCTGAAACAATGCTTTCTTTGCTAATAAATTTCTCTTTTCTGCTCCCTCTGTTTTTTTTGTTGTTGTTGTTGTTTTGTCTTGTTTTAAGATTTATTTATTTTAGAGGAATAGCACGAGCAGGAGGGGAAGAGGGATAGAGACTCAAGCAGACTCCACACTGATTGCAGAGCCTGACTGGGGCTCTATCTCACAACCCTGAGGTCATGACTTGAGCCAAAACCAGGAATTGGATGCCCAACTGACTGTGCCATCCAGGCAGCCCTGCCCCTCTCTCTCTCTTTTTTTTTTTAAAGATTTATTTATTTATTTATGAGAGAGAGAGACACACACACAGGAGGAGGGAGAAGCAGGCTCCATGCCGGGAGCCTGACGTGGGACTCGATCCCGGGACTCCAGGATCGTGCCCTGGGCCAAAGACAAGCGCTAAACCGCTGAGCCACCCAGGGATCCCCCCTCTCTGGTTTTAAAAAACCATGTTGTACAGCTCCTGAGAGCTCCCCTCTACCTGCTAGGTGGGATGCTGACCGATTCATGAATTGCTTAATAAAACCAATTATATTTTCAAATGTGCTCAGTAAAAAAAAAAAAAAAAAAAATTAACAACTGCAAGCCCAGGAAGAAGGGCTGGAGGAGATGGTTTGGACATGTGGGCCTCTTGTTGCCTAGGGTGACTCCTGAGCATCAGAAGCTCACAGCCCTTCTCCAGGGAGAGGCAGGAGGAGGAGGAGGAGGAGCAGGAGGAGGAGGAGGAGGATGTAGCAGGGCATCCCCTACTCCAGGTCCCCACAGATGTGGCACATGTGGCACAGCTCTGCTGCCTGCCACACACCAGAGCCCTCTCAGCGGTGGGCATGAGGCTGTAACCCTAAGCCCACAGAGATCCTGAATCTGACTTTGTCTCTCCATCCCATTGACCCCACCCCATCCAAGCCACCCTCATCTCTCCCACACTCCTGCTCCCCACAATCCAGTCTTCTCATGGTGACAGAAGGATCCTTTACAAACATACCCCAATCACATCACTCCCTGCTTAAAGCCCCATAAGCTTCACATCACTTATCAAATGCAATGCGACCCCTCCTTCTGGCCCACAGGCCTGCAGGACTGGGCCCTGACCACCCTCCTGGCACCAGCCCCCCTTCCCCACCTTATCCAGCCACAAGGGCCATGTTTATGTTCCTTCCTCACTCCTGCTGGTTCCTGCCTTTGCACCTTTGCACGCTGTTCCACCTGCCAGGAACACACTGTGCCCCACCTGCCTCACCTGCAGAGACCCTCACCCCTGCCACAGTCTACACCAGCCCTTCCCATCCCCTCCGTGGCATTCATCATCTTTTTGTATGGTCTGTCCCCTCACCAGAGGTCAAGGACCGTGCCTGCCTTGCACATTGCTGTACCCCCAGGGCCTAAAACTAGGTTTGTATTTGTTCAATGAATGAATGAATAAATGAATGGAGAGGCTTGCTTTGGGTACTCTCTTAGGGACAACTAAAGAGAAAAGAGGGGAAGGAGAGTGGGGGCAGAGGACATGCTCTCTGAGATACAAGTCAATCTGGAACCAACGGATGATCATCTCCCCACCAACAGCCAACCCTCCTCCCTGACTGCCCAAGTGATCCTGCCAGCAGGAGTGTCCTGAGACCGGCGTCAGAGTCCACCTGGGGAAAACAGGAGGGAGGAGGGGGGCACAGGCTGCGCCTGGTTGAACCCACTTGATTCAGGGGGAGATGGGACCTGAGCATCCGGGGAATGGCGTTGAGGGCGCCACCTGCTGGCTCTGCCACTGACCAGCTATGGGACAGTGAGGCAACCCTTTCTGAGCCTGGAAAATTGGTTAAGAATAGCATTTACTTCACCAGGATGCTCTAAGGATTCAGTAAGATGGGACACGTGAAATGCCTATTTGCTACAGTGCAGAGCAAATGGCAAGTGCTCATTAGCCAGAAAAGAGAGGAAGAGGGCGCCCGGGTGGCTCAGTGGTTGAGCATCTGCCTTCAGCCCAGGGCGTGATCCTGGGGTCCTGGGATCGAGTCCCGCCTGGGGCTCCCTGCATGGAGCCTGCTTCTCCCTCTCCCTGTGTCTCTGCCTCTCTCTGTCTGTGTCTCTCAGGAATAAATAAATAAAATCTTTTCTAAAAAGAGAGAGAGAGAGGAAGAAAAGCGAGATGGGAAGGAGTGACAGGAGTACAGGGACAGGCAACACAAAGCAGGTGGCTGGCAACCTGGTGGCGGCCCAGTCTCACGTGCTAGGAGTTTGTCCCTGAAAAGATAGAGAAACGTAAAGCACCCCAAACCTTAGCACCTCCTCCCCAAAATGGACTTTTGAGTTCTCTTGGTTCAACCCTCTCATTTTACAAATGTTGGGAGTCCCAGAAAGGACAAAAATGTCTCCAAGATGCCCCAGAGTCAGCACAGTCAGGCACAGAGAAGCCAGCGGGGGAGAGGCCTGCTCCGAAGGCCGCAGGGAGGCCGTGAGCTCCCCGTTCTCCTCAGCTGGGGAGTGGCTGCCTCCCTCTGCAGCTAAGTGAGGGGAGATGCAGTCAGAGAAGGCCCTGTCATCTGCAGGAGGAACACTGGGTGTGGGGGGACAGAGGGGGTCAGGGGACCGACTTCCCACCACCCGGGCACCAGGCCCTTCATTAAACCCGGCCCAGGCTCAGTGCCCCTCCAGCCCGGGAGGGATCATCCCTGCTTTACAGATGAGGGTGGGCACGCCAGGGAACTTCCAGCATATTCTGTGGGTGACTCCAGGAACCCCTGCCCTGCTTCTGTCTGGGAACCGAAGGTCACCACTAACTGCTTGTAAACTTGGGCAAGTCTTTTCTTTCAGGCCTCAAACTCTTCCTCTGAACAGGGAGGGTGGACACAGGGCTCACTGAGGGCTTTCCCAGCTGGAGCCGACTTCACTGGAATTCTAAACAAACGCCCTCCCCCAGCTGAGTCAGGAGGAAAGCCTGCCAGAAAGCCTGGCCGCCTCCCATCGCCTTTCTTGCCCCAGGCCGCAGGGCAGCGCTGCCCAGGGAGAGCCCTGGTTCTGCCCCAAGCCCCAAGCAGCTCCTCTCCCCCTCCAGGGGTGGTGCCCCCATCGCCTGGACCTCAGCCCTCACCATTCCCTGGGGGCAAATCTCAAGCCAGCAGTGGGGGTAAATGAAGCCAGACAATGTATGGAGCCCTGCAATTAGGTGCCCATGTCCCCCAAAAAACTTCAAGGCTTTGGGAAGCCCACAGGTCAGGATTTAGGTCAGTACTTCTCAAACTAAATTCAAAATTTTTTTAAAAATCTGCATAGAACTTACAGTTTTGTAAAATTAAAGAAATACACTAGACACCAGTAATGGTTACACAGCATTGTGAACGTACTTAATACCACTGAATTGTGCACTTAAAAACAGTTAAAATAGCACATTTTATGTTATGTAGATTTTACAATGAAAAAATTTTTAGATAAAATGAATTTTAAAAATATGAAGTACCAGCCTCAACTGTAATAGTATCCACCTGACCTTGTACAGTTGTTATAAAAGTCTCTAAATGCTGACTTTCAATTTCTGTATTATCTCATGGCAGCCCAGTAGCAGCGTGTGGCCTGGCAGGGGTCTGAGGAGCACTCTGATATCACTCATTGAGGCTGCAGAGAGGAGGCCTCGTTGGAGAGCCTCTGGGGGACTGGCCAGAAGGAAGAAGGCTCCTGTATCCCTGCTCCCGCCAGCAGGTACTTCTAGATACCAAGCCACGTAACCCCAAGCGGACCTAGGCCAGGCAGGCTGGTCTGACTTTTGGCTGGCCGCCTCCTCTGCCCCCGTCGGTCTCCCAGGACCTTCTCGATGTACACTGTTGATTAAGGTCTCCCCGTCAGTGGCCACTGATCCACACAGGCAGCCATGGGGTGGAATGGGGTGGGGTGGAGTGGGGCACGGTGTGAGCTGGGAGAGGGAAGGACGGGGTGGAAGTGTGCCTTTTCTTCTAGCCCCTAGGCCAAACTTGGCCCAAGCCTCACCTATAGGAAGTCATCCTGGGCCTGCAGCTGCACCCCGCCCACCCCCAACATCACAGCACCTGTCTCTCTGCATTTGTGCAGTGGTGCCTGCTTCTCTATGGGTTGGGAGGATGGTGGGACACGGCTCGGTGTGAAGGTATGGCCACGTTTCAGGCCTGGTGCCCCCGGGCAGGGCACAGTCCATTCGGCTGAGCAGTGGCCTCGACAGCTGGACTCCGGGCCCGTCTCCACCAGACTTTGGGGGCCTGCAGAGGGAGAACGGTTTTAGGGGTGTTGCATCCTGAATACAGTGGTCTCTGGCTTGCTGAGCAACAGAAAACACTGTGGGCTCTAAAAAAAATCTCAAAACCTACACTCCAATTTTAGGAATTCTACCTCCAAAGGTCTGATGAGGGTCCCTGAGCCGATTTAGAAAAACCCAGCTGGTGTCTGGCCCCGTAAGAGGTGCCCGCAAGCATTTGGAGACTGTGCTCTTGGACGCACAGCATGCCTGGGTGAGTGAGGAACTGTGGCATCTGGGACAGCACAGGGAGGGAGTCACTTTTTATGATATTATTACTTTATTATATATATTACATTTTATTATATTTCCTTTTGTGCTGATTGGCCCTTTGACCTAAAAAATAGTTTGACAGAGTTGCTGTCATGTGTGTCAGAGCCTGCCAACTCAGGCCTCCAGCTGGGGCCCTTCTAACGGTCAAGGTCAGAAGGGGGAGGGCCAGAGGAGGAAGAACAGAGAGCTGTAAGACACACGTCCCACCTCAAGGGGGCAGCACCTGCCCACGGCCTGCTGACTGCGTCTGGGTGGGACTGCGAGCCCAGGCTTGCCAGATCTTCCAGGTTTTTCAAGATAAGCCTGAAATCAGATTTTCGAGTAGAATTAATTGTTAACTCACTCAAAAATTTAAACAGCATGGGTGGAACACAACCTGCCTGCAGACTCTCTGGCTGCAGGCCACCAGCTGGCCCCTTTGGATCTGAAAGGATGCCAGTAAGTGTAGAGCACCTCTGAGGCCAATCTGCAAACCAGGGCAGAGCCGTTGTCTGCTTCTAGAAAATCAGATTGACTTCCTATGGGGTCCAGACAAAAAAGAGGACAAAGCAGGTGCCCTGGGTGGACCACAAGAGTCACCCACCCACTCATAATGACTTAATTTCACACACATTTAAATATTTATTTTATTTTATTATTTTTATTTATTTATGATAGTCACACAGAGAGAGAGAGAGAGGCAGAGACACAGGCAGAGGGAGAAGCAGGCCCCATGCACCGGGATTCGATCCTGGGTCTCCAGGATCGCGCCCTGGGCCAAAGGCAAGCGCTAAACCACTGTGCCACCCAGGGATCCCTAAAGATTTATTTTAGAGAGACAGACACAGCATGAGTGGGAGGGGCAGAAGGAGAGGAAGAGAGAATCTCAAGCAAACTCCACGCCGAGCACAGAGCCCAGCACGGGGCTCAATCTCACGACCCTGAGATCACGACCTGAGCTGAAACCAAGAGTCTCCAGCGCATATTTATTAACCTCCCACCACATGCCAGTCTCAGAGCCAGAGATCCTGTGGCAAATGTGACAGACCCAGTCCCTGCTCCCTGAGAACCTTCCTTCTAGCTGGGGAGACACACTTGAAACAAATGATTGCATAATAATTGTTCTGTGATACATAAGGAGGTGCAGTGTAGCGGAGGGTTAAAAGATAAGGTTTGCGTCCTGATTCCACACTCCTAGGTTTGTCACTTTGGGCAAATCTGAGTCTCACTTTCCTCTCATTTCTTGTCTGTAAAATGGGCACAATAACATCATAGGGTTGTTCTGGGGATTCACTATCATGCAAATAATAAGCTGGTGCGTGTGAGAGGGGAGCCTAGGTTCAGCAGGGAGTCCCCACCCACGCCCACCCCCATCTTAGTGATACTGGGCTCCTTGCCAGCAAGGGGAGTGGGAGGCCACAGATTGAAGGCCTGGGCCGGAGGCCTCTTGTACCTCCAGAGGCTCAGTCCCCCTGGTACCCTCCATTCTATTGGGGTGGTGGCCACGGGCATCTGGCTAATCTCCTGCTTCTGTTTCTTACCCATTCTGTCCATCTCACAGCCCACTTGCCCCCAGTAGGATTTGGTGGCCAAAGACAGGGAAGGTACTGCTCATGACCACACTGGGAGAAGGCTAAGCCTTCCAGCATGGGCCAGAGCCCCTCCACGGCGGCTGCTGCATTTTGAGCTCTTCAAGCCCTATAACTAAGCTTTAAAAATCTGAGTACATGTGGGAAGTCTGGGTGGTTTAGCGGTTGAGTGTCTGCCTTCAGCCCAGGGTGTGATCCTGGAGTCCGGGAATCCAGCTCCGCATCGGGGTCCTGCATGGAGCCTGCTTCTCCCTCTGCCTGTGTCTCTGCCTCTCTCTGTGTGTCTCTCATAAATAAAATCTTAAAAACAAAATAAATCAATCTGAGTACATGTATAAAACATGTCAGAAAATCTTCCCTGGGCCCTTCCAGTGTAGAATACCAGCTTCTGCTGGCAGAGGTCTCAGCCACAAGACCCTTGGAACCTTCTGTGTGACCTGGGCCAAGAGGCAGAGGCAGATGGCAGGAGGCTGGAGTGCCAGCAACGGTTCTGAGGCCTCGAAGGTCAGCTCGGGCTGGGGTGGGTGGGATCCTCAGTGGTCAGGACATGGCTCCTGACCTTGGGGTCTGTGGTCTCATCAGGTAGAGAAGCCCCAGAACCACGGTCTTGGATTTGAAAGGGAACTTCCGGGGCATCTAATCCCACCTCCCACCCAAAGCGGAAAGCTCCTCTGAAGGAGCCCAGCTTCATCTTCTTACCGTTCCTAAATGAATCACGTTTAATAGTGATTCAGACAAGCTGAATGGACAGTGAGGTGGCCAAGCCGTCCTCTGAGAGGACAGGTTTACAAGGGGCGCTGGAACATCACCGGAAGTCAGAACTTTCCACCGGGAGAAAAATCCACACAGCAGAAAGGAAGGCCTGTATAAAGGACTGGGGGGCAGGGCAGGAGGGGGCACCTCTCTGTCCCAGCATTACCTGGACGCTCACCAATGGCCTTTCCAAGGAGGGTGGCACTAGGCTGAGTCTGGGGCACAACAGGGGAGATGGGAGTGGCCAGAGCAGCCCGCTCCCCACGCAGGGCCTGGAGTCAGACACCCCCAACTCGGACCCCTGCCCGCTTGGAGTCTCGGGCAAGTGAGACAGCCTTCCTCAGCCTGCGTACTTCTCCGCACTGCGGAGCCACCTGTGCTACCTCACGGGGTGGGACCCAAGGAGCCAACTTACCTCAGAACGCCTGAAAGTAACTGCTCGCTAAACAGTAGCTTAAAAGTAATTTTAAAATAAGTAAAAATTGGAACTTTTTAAAAATTTTTTTAAAAATGAAAACAAAAACCAACCAAACAAAACCCAGTAGCTTATTACTGGCACCATCTCCCCCGGCAGCCGTGAATGATCTTTCTCCTGTTTCCCACGGACGGCTGCCTGGAGGAGGTGGTCTCGGCTACGGCTCCAGAGCGCAGGGCTTCCCTCCAGTTCAGACCCTCACGGCCTGATCCCTCGCACTCCCTCCAGTCCATCCTGCCCTGCCTCCCTTTTCTCTCCCTCAGAATGCCTTTGTTCCCGAGTACTGCCATCCCCAAATTGTAAAGCCTTCCAAGGGGCTCCACTGCTCAGGACCAGAGAAATGGGAGACGGGCTCTTTGTGGAGCTCCTGCCATGAACCAGTAACCATGGCAGGCTCCCCAGTGGTGTGCCTGTTGAGGGCTTCGTTAATAATGAAGAGTGCTGGGGCCCAGAGCTGACCCCTCAAAGGACTGGCTCAAGTCTTCCTCCTCTATTAGGCCTCCCAGACCACCGAAGCCAAAGCACTAGGGCACACTTGGTGAGGACAAGCTTCTTTTTTTAAAAAAAGAAAAAAAAAAAGATTTTTATTCATTTATTCATGAGAGACACACAGAGAGAGGAAGAGAGGCAGAGACACAGGCAGAGGGAGAAGCAGGCTCCATGCAGGAAGCCCGATTCGGGACTCAATCCGGGGACTCCGGGACCACGCCCTGGGCCGAAGGCAGGCGCTAAACGGCAGAGCCACCCAGGGATCCCGAGTACAAGCTTCTGATGGAGCAGAGTATTCTCAGCTAAGGGTTCTACAACTTTCCTCCCTGTTCCCGATCAGCACACGGTGCACCGGGACCCCATCCTCATCAGCAGCACACAGCCCGGTGTGTAGATGTAAAGGCCTTCACATCCCTCAAATCTCTTCCAAGGCCAGCCCTTCACCACATCTAAGTACAAGTCTCAGGAGGAAGGGACAAGCCTCATCTTCCACTCAAGCCAAAAGGAATGGAGTGTGCTCCTTGATGACAGCCCCAGGCTGAGGGAGGTCACCCCTCCTGGCCTTGCAAGACCACCTAAGCCTGAGGTGCTGTCAGGGGAGGCTGGCCCCACTGGGAGAGATGGGCACTGGAGGACAGAAGAGAGATTGCCCCGACTGGGGAAGTACACACACACACTCTCCACAAGTCACGGGACTTCCCTCCAAGTTATATGGCAAGTTAATTCTTCCCTCCAAGTTATATGGCAAGAGTAAAAAACCTCCTTGTTTTTGCCCAGGAGGAAAGATGCCCAGGACTAAGTGCCTCTCTAAAGGTCAGAGGTTAAGACAGCAAACAACCAGGCAGGGTCTCTGATGTCACAGGTTAAGAGGCATCTGCCCTTTGGGTCCCTGTGACACCCACTGACACAAGGTGGGAACTTGGGACCACTGTGATGTTAAGTTTGAGCCACCATGGGCCTGGGGGGAACTAACTGGGGTATCCTCCCCCAGGCCTATCTTAACTCTTGCTTTTTCCTAAGCTCTGTTCCCTTCCCTCCATGTCCTGTATGAACAAGTTTACTGCCATCTGTAGGACCCAGTAGCACTACCCCAAGTTTCTATCTTCACACTGTCTTCATATCCCAGCTCCTCAAAATCGGTGTCTAAAACATCCCTGTGGGCCCCAGGGCCCCCAGGCAAATCTCCAACCCCTGCGACGTGGCAGACTGAGGATGAGCGATGCCGAGTTCTTGCACACAAACCTCACTTTGTCCTATTTATCTATTGTCTGAACTCGTGTTAAACTACACTTGATCTTGCTCCTGTTTATCCTCGATGGCCAGAACTCTTTGCATTCAGCTTTTTCCCAGAACTACAATTGATCATCTTGGTCCATATAAATTTGTTAAGTCAATTCAAGGCACGTAAAAAGCTGCATAATCCCTTCCGATTTTAAGAGGTATAAACAGCTCACTCAGTAGCATCTGGTTGAAAATAGTTGTCATGTATATATGTGCTAGATACTAAAACAGGGTTCTAACCATGCCTTCTACACACACACACACCACCCTCATTTAATCCTAACAATATAGGAGGAAGATTGATAGAGACTACTATTATCCTTTAGGTTTGGTAAAACCCAAATCAAAGATAAAGCCTGAGTGGAGGAAGTCCATGCACAGCACCCAGCAGAATCCACCCCCTGCCACAGTGTTAAGTCATCTGGCATTTTCTCACCATTAGGTGCACGGCTTCCAAGAGCTTTTATGCAGATGTCTGAGAAGCAAATAATCATATGCAATTAAGGCTATTTCCCAAATAGCATAGGAAAGCTGCCAAAAGCTTTCCCTGAATTGAAAGGCAATGCTCTGACAATGGTGAATATTATAACCTCCGGATACACAATGCAGTAGATGCCAACCTGAACCACCCGACCCAAATGCTTCTCTGGGAAAAAAAAAGTTTCCTTTTAATCAATGCACAAAACGTTGTTACATGGGCCCAGAAAATTATATTAATATTCCAATTTTGGAATCACAGCTTCTATGGCAGGAAAGTATCAAGAGGACACATCCCACCCCCACCTGTAACAGAAAGCCAGTAAACTGTCAAATACCTCTAACTAGGATCTTGAGACCTCCCCTAAACCCTTCTCTAGAAACCCCATGTATGCCTCCAATTTGCCTTTTTTAACAGGGACACGGAACAAAAATAAGCTTGTTTGCAAATAAACATCTGAAAGACTATCGTAGCAGCTGATCTGGGCTGAGGCATCCAAACAAAGTGACGATTGTGGACGAAGACAATGCAAAGGACTCTGCAGGGAGAGACTCCAGGGCAGAGAACTTGCAGCGACGTGTGCGCTGGGTATTTCTGGAGGCCAAAGGGCCCCGATCTGGAGCAAACAGAAACCAGGAGGGTCTCCGTCACTTCACAGTTTATATTACCTGTACAGAAAGAAGTCACTGCCACCAACAGCACTGTGCAGTTTTATTAACCATTCAAGTACAGTAGCATCTGGTAAGATCGGGACAGAATTGGGATTTAAAAGTGAACAGATATTCAGCATCTAACAGTTTGGAAGAAGCCACTACATACTCTTTTCACAAACATGTTTTCACAGAGCCAATACAGTACTAGCCATTAACCCAGCACCCCGGGTGCATGAAGTAGAAAAGATGCAACAAGAAAAAGTAGCTACGTTAGAAAGACTTCAACACTTTAGAAAAAGAGTACAACACTTTTCAATTTCTCCCCTTTAGCCCCGAAAACAACATCATACAGTCTGGATCTACCTATACAGTCCTACATCAGCTTCTAGAAGATTTGTCAGGAGGGCAAAAATAAAATGACACTGGCCAGTACAGTCTTTGGATATTTGGGAAGGGGAAGGGGAGAAAGTCAGTTCTCAGAACAAATTTAGTCGGCTTCAGTTTCATCAGCAGGATCTTTGGATTCTTTGTTCTTTCGCACTTCCTCAATGTGCTTGTCCTGGAAAGAAACAGCACCGGCCGTCAGTCAAATAACAAAGCCTACCAGGCCGTGCACCCCCAAGAGAGGCACAATAGCAGCATCGGGGCATATGTCATATGTTAGTGGGAAGCCCATAATTAGAGTTCTAAAACAGTATCTTTAGGCTTCCTTGGGTCACTCATGGAACCTGATGACCAAGCCTCCTCTTGCTCTTTCAAAGAATGTATAATTATTCTGGAAATTATTGAGTATGCCATCTTATTTTTTTCTGTAAAGATTTTAAGTAATCTCTACACCCAAGGTGGGGCTCAAACTCACAACCCTAAGATTAAGAGTCACCTGCCAGCCTGGCATCCCACTCCATCTTATTTTAAGATAAGACACCTCTCAATGTCTTGAGCCCCAAAACAGGAAGTGACACCCAACACCTTGTTCAAGGCAATTAATTCGAGCCACATCACTGGTGCAGACTTTGAGCTCTTGATCCCCTGAAAGCAAGGCAGGACCACCAACCTTCTCCCGCAAGCGCTCCAGTTTGGCAGCCATCTGGGCCTCTCGGTTCTCTTTGTTGGCCTCCATTTTGTGGGTCAGCTTTTCTTCCGCCATCTTACTGAAGTTGTTGTTCTCCTCTATCGCTTTCTGAAGCACCTCTTTCTCGTGCTCCCGCTTCTCAGCCAGCTGCTTCAAAACCTCAGCTTCATGGGACTGAAAAATTTGTAACAGGCTAGACTCTCTGAAGTTTACTTAGCATTATTTAAAATGAGAAAAAAAAATTATTCATCGAGAAGACTGAAAGGCAGAAATTGAGATCTCTTTAAACATAACCTAAGTCAGGGCCTGAGTCGTCTGTATCAAAATACTGTGAAAATCGTGCTTTTTTCTAGTGTTTGTATTTACTTTGGAAAACTGCCTAGGTTTGTTCAGAGTATTGCCCAACCGTTCTCTAGGGAATCCTGGCTAAGATTTACTGCTTAATGGTAACAAGAGGACTAGAATGACATGCATGGAGGAATGGAACTGTCAAGAAGTGATTATTGAACTTCAAAGTCCACCCGAAGAAAATTAGCTTATTATAAAAAATGTAACCGTATCGATAAAAAGAAAACCATGAATGATAGGGAATTTAAGACTAAACCCTCAAATTACTATTTAAGCCAGAGGGATTTCTGTTTCAAGGAAAAGCTTCTTTTCTCTTTGGAAGCTGCATTCACTTCCAGGCCACTGGAGCTGTTGCCATGATGTGCTTCCTTCAACAGACTCAGAATATAATGTGTTACCAAATAGACTGCGACGTGCCTAGAAGCATCACTAACTTGCAGAAGTACTACAGAATACCTGCCACTGGTTCTATTCATTATCTTCTGTAAAATCCCAGTGCTAAGTTTCAAGCACAGGCTAGTGACTACGGGGCTGGGGTTGATTCCTTAAAAATTTCCGTCCAGGGCAGCTCCAGTGGCTCAGCGGTTTAGCACCGCCCAAGGCGTGATCCTGGAGACCTGGGATCGAGTCCCACATTGGGCTCCTTGCATGGAGCCTGCTTCTCCCTCTGCCTGTGTCTCTGCCTCTCTCTCTGTGTGTCTCTCATGAATAAATAAATAAAATCTTAAAAAAAAAAAAAATTTCTGTCCAGCCATTGGCTGCATCTCCTTGCACACTCAAACTCTACAAAACTCCATTGATCTCCACAGAACTCAAGCTGCACAGAAGAGCAGGTGGGAGACAAAGCTCCCTTGGAAACATTGCTACTCTTCCTGGGGAAATGCACTGCAGTGTTGATAGCGGGTCAGTGCACATACATACAACATGTGGCACTGAATCGTATAGGGCACAGGTTACAGCAGCTTCAACAGAGGCCTATGTGTATGGTTAGATGTGTTAGATTTCAAATTGTACTGACTGTTGGTCAGGGGCAGGTTACTACCTCACCTTTTGTGCCTACTTTCCTTAATTTTATCTTTTTTAAAAAAATTATTAAGTAAACTCTACACCCAACATGGGACTTAAACTCATGACCCTAAGATCCAAGAGCCACATGTTCTATTGACTGAACCAGCTAGGCACCCCTCCCTAATTTTAAAATTAAACCCACTCATCTCAGTCAGGGTGGTTGGAGGGGAATGAATGAGAATTTATATATAAAGTTCTTCATGAAAAGAGTAACACTGAATGGAAGGAAATGTACCAAAATGTTAACATCGGTCATTTCTGGGAAGTAGGATAATGAATACTTTTAAGTTCCTACATATAAACTTCTGATTCCCGATTTTCCTATAACAAGCATATTAATATTTGTTGATCTTTCTGATTTTTAAAAAAATACTGTATTTATTCATGAGAGACACAGAGAGAGAGAGGCAGAGACACAGGCAGAGAGGGAGAAGCAGGCTCCATGTAGGGAGCCCGACGTGGGTCTCGATCCCGGGTCTCCAGGATCACACCCTCGGCTGAAGGCGGCACTAAACCGTGGAGCCACCCGGGCTGCCCTGATTTTTTTTTTTTTTAAGTAGGCTCCACACCCAGTGTGGAGCCCAACATGGGGCTTGAACTCAAGATGCTGAGATCAAGAGTCAGATGCTTAACTGATTGAGCCACCCAGGTACCCTTTTTCTGGTTTGTTTTTCAAAATGGTATTTTATAGAATTGCTTAGATAAGAGAAAACCTGCCCCAATATTGTTATACTAGTTGAGCAACTCAATCACATTACCAGCAATTTAAAATGTTTTTATTGTACAGCTCTCGGAAAAAAAACCAAGAAACCACACAGGCACACACACAAACCAAACAGGTTTTTTTTAAAAAAAGAAAAAAAAAGGGAAAGAATCACCCCCAACAAATCTATTTTTCAAAGAGAAGGCAAGAGAAGCAGGAACTTTGGTTTCAGACAGACCTAGGCTTGAATTCTGGCTCCAGTACTCCCTCACTATAGGACTTGGGAAAATGACAACATTCCCGAGACCATTTTCTCATCTCAGTATCTCAGACATCTACCCTTTTAGGGTCACTATGTTAAAGGAGAAAAACAGAAGTAAAGGACTTGATATATAGTAGGAGTTCAGTAAATGATACCTGGTATTTTCCTCTAGCTGCTGGGATATATAATTTTCACAGTTATAATCACATCTAACTATAATTCTGTTTTCCTCCTGTTATGGAAATAAAACTGATTTGCCACATTATATAAATAAATATCCTGTTTTCTGTGAATTGTGATGTTTACCTTGCGTCTTTCTTCTGCAGCTTCTAATTTCTTCTGAATTTCCTCCAGGGAAAGATCCTTCTTCTTTGGAGGGGAAAGGGGGAATTCTGGGACGGATTCTTTTGATCGAGGGCTGAGAATCAGCTCAAAAGCCTGGCCTGAGGCACGCTTCTCCAGTTCTTTCACCTGGATATCTGGATTTGATCATATTCATAATGTATTCCAAAAAATGGGGTTTTCCTATTCTATTAAGCTATACTGTAATTTTCTAAAAACCAAATCAATTTAATGAATAGAATTAGGGCTGATGAAGAAGCTATGTTTGCAGGCAACAAATTCTTATCTAAATACCACCTCCCAAGAAACCAAAGCTCAATATATTTGAGTTAACAAATACTGAGATAATCAGTGTTTGACAATCACTTTCATAAACAAAAGAATGGTGCAAAACTCCACGATTTTGCTCTAGACCAAGCCAAATAATCAAACAGTGAAACAATTAGGAGATCTCAGTACATTCAAGTGATAATTTTTTCATTAATTCTCTGATTTATAAAATGGGTTTTTTGAGAAGACCAAAACACAAGTGCCCAGTTAATGGTTGAAGACCTGAATCCATCTCCTATTATAAAATCCTAAACCCATCATAATGCACCTTTTCCAAATAGATTACCTACCAGAAGAAGCCATGGTGAACAGAAGACAAGAGACTGGCAGTGTATTCTACACAATCCACTGGGGCAAGGAAAACCCTGAAAACGATTTTCAAAAGCATTCAATCAATTTCTTTGCATTTCTAGGTCGCTGATCTAAAGGGACCTCAAGTCACATCCACATAAATCAGTGTCAGAAAAATCACTACCACTAATTAAATAAGCCATCATTAACTAGAAAATAAAAATCTAGACAATACTGAAACATCGGTAAATTTGAACTGAATGGGACATTGGGTATAGAAAATCAAGTCAACTGAACTTACTTGCTCAAAAAATATCTTGGATTTTAAAAATTACACGTTAAGTCAATATATTTTTCCCCCTAAAAACTCTAAAAATTTCCTCCCCAAAAAAGCGAAAAGATATTCCAGATTCAACTCAGCAGTGAGACCGGAGCCATCTTAATACTGCCTACAATTCATTGTGCAAATGAAATGCCCACCCCTGCTTTGTCTGCGTCTGCTATGGTGGAAAACAAAACGCCCAAGCTAATATTAACCAATAATGTTGAACTCCTATTGTTCTTGGGGCTTAAGCTCCTTAACCGACAGCGCGCAAAATTAATCAGGTTTATCAACCTCTAGGCTTGCAGGTTATAATATCTGCTGCCTTATATCATGAAAAATTCTACATCCCTCCTTGATTTTTTTTCCCAGGTCATTATCCTTGTAGAACCCAGGCTAGTAAGAAAATCTAAGACTGCACGTTCCAACAGCTGGAAATTGAAATCCTAAGCAACGAAACGGTCCAGCCCCGGCGAGGCTAGAGACGCAGCAGCCGACCCAGGATGGGCGTGGCCCCAGTCCAAGGGAGGAAAAGTGGGTGGCCGCCCCCGGCCAATCAGAGCACGCCCTGCGCTCCGGCCCCTGGCCCCGCCCCCTTCCTCCCCGCGCCTTTTCGAATCTCCCGGAACTCACAGCACCCGGGAGCCCGCGCGCGTGGGAAGGGGAGGGATGGGCGGGGCTAACGGTCCTATCTGGGTAACTCCGCCCTCCCCGGGCTCACTCCGCACCGACGCCCCCCCCAACTCCCGCCAAAAACATCTCTAGGCCACCCCCACCCCCGCAGCGGCTCGGCGGGTGGGGCAGGCCCGGGGAACCGGCCGTGGGGTAGCTCAGCCATCAGCCCACCACCTCCTCCCTTCTCTCCCACCCAACCTGCCTCCACCCGAGCTGTCGCGCCCCCCGCCGCGAGGGCAGGATTGCTCTCGCGGGGTGTCAGCCTCTCGGGCTCGGCCCTAGTCACTGGGCCAAGGCGACAGCGGGGACGAGATGCGGCCCCGAGCCTCCCGCAGTCCGGCCCTAAGGCCGTGGCCCTCTAGAGGCGCCGCCCCGCCCCTTCAGACAATGGGGACCCCGGCGGGGCTAAACCAGCAACGGGAACGAGCGGGGCTGACGCGAGCCCACGCCCCCTATTGTCTCCACGACGGCACCCCGGGATAACGCCCGGGGCTTGCCCAGCTGGCCGCGCCCCCTCCCCACGATGGCCGCGCCCCCAGGGAGCCGGGACAAAGCCGAGGCTCCGCCCGAGCCACACACAAAGCGGAGCGACCCCCGCCCGCCAGTCGCACTTGGGGCCCGCGGCCACGCCCGCCGCCCTCCGGCAGGGGGCCACTGCCACGGCCCGGCCCCTCTCGCCGGCCGCGTCCCTCTCGCGGGCCCCCAGCCTCCCGTCGCCTCCTCCCAGGGCCCCGCACCCACCTGCTCGGTCCGAGCCGCCTGGCCACACTCTGAGCACCAACAGACCCGGGCGCGCACAAAAGCGCCAAACAGCGGCACGTGACCTCCCCACCGGGCTCTCCATTGGCTGAGAGCCGCGGCACGTGCCGCCCCCTCCCCCACAGCGCAGGTGGCCCCGCCCCTCGGGACCCCCGAGCACCTCGGGAAGTGTAGTCCGGGCTGGCAGGGCGGGCGGACAATGCGAGGGGTTGGGGGCATTTGGGGGTCTCCCCGGGTGTGAGCAGGGGGCCGGGGCCGTTGTCTGGCCACGGAAGAGGGCTATACTGTGGCCCCTGGCCAGGGTCTGAACCAGCACCCCCATCCCTAGGAAAAGGGCGGGGCCGGGCGGGGCGGGGTCCCTCCCTACCTCTCCGAGGGTGGCCCCCTGGACTCCGCCTCCTTTGAGCCACGTGCCTTGCAAGGCCCCAAGGGCAACACTCGGACAGTGCAGTGCCCCTCAGGTGCCCCACCCCTTGCCTCCACCTAAGACGCCCAAGCCCTTGTTACAGGATAACGCCCACTCTTTGCCCCTGTGAGGCCCCCTGCAACCCGGCGCCCTACCTTGACACCCGCGTGTAACCTGCATTGTGACATCATCATAATTAATCCCTTACCCACTCAGTCCTAACAGGTCTCGGGCGTGACCCTTCCTCACGGGGCGCGTTTTGGCTACCATCCTCGGTCCCCTGAGCTGGTGACCGGAGAACTGTGGGGGGAAAGCCTGAGGCTCTGGAATTTGATCTCCTTTGGTCGAACAGTTACTCAGCTTAAAGGCAGACTCCATCTGTTCTCCCTAGCCTTTCGCCTGATGATAGGGAAGGAAGAGCAATAGCAGTTCTAGACAACACAGACTGCAGTTAAGTGTTGCTTTTGTTCTTGGAGCACGTGCTCCCCAGTGCAGTGCTGGGCCCTTTTAAAGAATCAAAACAAAAGGGGGAGCCAGAAGGTCACGGTTCCTCCTGGCCTGGTTTGATGAGAAACACAGCAGAGCCACAAAGGAAATTGGTCTGACCTGAGCTGTCTTAGTATGACCGGCCTCCCTCTTCCCACAGAAAGGCCAGAAGAAGAATAAAATGAACATGGTTTCCAGATCCCTCTTCCCATTCCCCCAGACCAAGGCTGTGTCTTTGGTCTTCCGGTGGTGGTCATTACACCAAAGCATCTGCTTTGAGATCCTGACGGGGTGGAAAGGCACCTTCCTTTTATTAATCGATGCGTTCAGTCTCCCCATACCAAGAAACAAATATGACTGATTTTGCAGAAACAAAAGTCCTAATTTTAAAAGACTTTCCACGTCCACCTAGTCACTGGGGATGTGCTAGAGATAAATATAATTACTAGGTGCCAAGATAAGGAAACCTGGATCATATAGGCAGCAGACACGCCACACAAAATAAACAGCAATTCGCTGTTGCCTGAAATATGCTTGTTGTGGCATTTACTCCAACAATCGCCCTTGTGTGGGGTCAGCCTCTCCCCCGCCCCCAATCAAAGTGGTTTTCCCTTAGCATGTGAGCAAGACCAGGAATAATTCAAATTCTAAGCCCTGCAAGCCTTCTCCCTCTCAGACCCAACCCAGCCACAAAACAGCCAGGTGTTCCCATCTGTCAGTTTTCTAAGCAAAATCGCAGAAATCGTTAGAAAGGCTGGAGAGAGGTGGAGATAAGAGCTTACCGGAAAGTGACAGATTGGCAGGCAACACAAATGAGCACGGAACCCAAGGCCAAGAGGTCTATTATCCTCAACCAGCCTTTATCTCGAAGTCTTTGTACTTGAACTGGAGGTTTGCAGAGGAAGGCTCCACCCATTTGATGCATATTTCTCTTAAATGCAAGAAATTGCCATGCAAAAATCTTACACTTCTATTAATGTTGTGACAGGGAAAAAAAATAAATCTTTCAAAACACTGATTATTTTAAAGCACTTACACCGTTTCCCCCCACCTTTCCTTTCTCCCTAGAGCAGATGTCTATTTCCATGGAAACCACAGCTAGGAAGGAAGATGTTAGAACTCATGTAGATTTTTTAATCTTTTGTAACGAACGATCCTACTTAGCTTGTGGGTTTGTTGTTAGATGCCTAGTCCTGCCACAAGGATTTCCTGAGCTCCTCACTACTGCTTGAGGCCTGAGATGGTGGTGGTGGGGAGTGGGGGGTCAGGTTGCTCTTTTTAACGATCCTTTGAATATAAAAGGTGCTGGTGTGGTGAGGTGATCCCTGTTTCCTAGGTGGGGCTGCTTTTCTGAGAGCCAGACCACAGCTATTCATTGTCAACTCTTATGGGTGTTCCTATAGGAGCCCTGGAATAGGAAGAGCTTTCAAGTGTAAGGAGAGAAAACAGCTTTGCCACTTCACTTTGGATAGGGGCAGAGCTCCTTTCCTTGGAAGCTTGCTAAAACTAACTTCAAAAGCCACTCCCTCCTGAAGTGGCAGCAAGGAGTTAACGTTCACATCTTGGAACTGTCTATCTTTGCCCATGAGAATTATTTTTGCCTCTGCTCAGATGGTTTGGTCGGATTGCTGTGGAGCTGGCTGTGACTATGGATTAGCACAAAGTGAAGTCAAGATATGGCAGCCCTCCAGCTTATTTGATCTGTGTAGACAGCTAAAGGAGAGCACTTCAGGCTTCAAAGTCTAGAAGGGATGTCTACACTGATCAAACGAGCTAGGCTGTTGTCAGATCGCCTCAGTTCTTACAGAGCACCACAGCCTTTGTTCATTGTCGGTTCTGAGGCTGCTGGGGTTGTCTCTCACATGGGCGTCACTGGGTTCCAGCACTTATGGGCCCTGTCCTTGGCAAAAGGATACTGTGGGAGAGGTTTTCACCTTGTCCCCAGCCTCTCCGTTCCCTTTGTCCCCTAATCCTTGGGCTCTGTGCTCTAACTCTCTTCCCTGTGCAAGCCCTGTTGATGAATCTGCTATTTTATACACCTGTCTCCCTCATGAGGCTCTTAAGTCCAAGAGGGCGGGGCTCGTGCCTTGGTCTTGTCATCCCTCAAGCTCGGAACTGAGCCTGGCCGAGGATGGTGGGACCTGCATGTTCACCGTCAACTTTAGGCAAGAACCACCTCTGTCATCTTCAGTCTCCTTCTCTGTGATGCAAGACACCTGCTCCACAGAGGGGTGATGAGAACTAAATGAGATAATGTACATGAGAGCGTGTAGCACAATGCCTGGAATGTGTCAACTGTTATTGCTAGAGAAGGTTCTTTTTTATTTTATGTTTTTAAGATTTTTTATTTATGTATTCAGAGAGAGAGAGAAAGAGAGAGAAAGAGAGACAGGCAGAGGGAGAAGCAGGCTCCATGCAGGGAGCCCGACGTGGGACTTGATTCCGGGTCTGCAAGAACACACCCCGGGCTGCTGCAGGTGGGGCTAAACCGCTGTGCCACCGGGGCTGCCCAAGGAAGTTCTTTTAAAAAAAAAAAAATTATTTATTCATTTGAGAGAGAGAGCACGAATAGGGGAGAGACAAATGGAGAGGAGGAAACAGACTCCTTACTGAGCTGGAAGCCTGATGCGGGGCTGAATCCTAGGACCTGGAGATCATGACCTGAGCCAAAGGCAGCTGCTTAACTGACTGAGCCACCCAGGTGCCCCAAGAAGGTTCTTGATTACTATAGGTTATGGAATGAATAGATGGATGGATGGATGGATGGATGGATGGATGGATGGATGGATTCCCACACTGTGGACTCTGGGAGTCTGGACTCTGGGGGAATCAGAGTCACTGGGTTAACTCTTCCTATTTGATATTTTTAAAAATTCAGTTAATTTAATTTTTTAAGATTTTATTTATTCATGAGAGACAGAGAGAGAAAGGCAGAGACATAGGCAGAGAAAGAAGCAGGCTCCCTGCAAGGACCCCAATGTGGGACTTTATCCTGCGACTCCAGGATCACACCGAGTCAAAGGCAGACGCTCAACCACTGAGCCGCCCAGGCATCCCAATTTAACATTTTAGATAACCCAGTCACATAGTTTAGAAATAATATATAAAAAGTCCTCCTCCACTTTCTGTCCCCATCTGCCAAATCCACCAACCCTCCCCAACCATAACCACTGTCATCAGTTTCTTGGGTATCCTAGAGTTTCTTCAACAAGTTTATAGATGTGTATTCTCATTCCCCCTTCATCATACAAATGGTAGGTCGACTGGAACAGTTCTGCACTCAGCACTTTTTCACTTAACAATATAGGTCAGAGATCTTTTCCCTCTTCATACATCAAGCATTTCTTTGACCTGGGATCTATTATGAATATTCCATAATCTAGTTAACCTATGCCCTATCTGTGGCTTTTAGGTTATTCCCAATTATTTGCTATTTCAAACACTGCTGTAATGAGTAACCTTATATATATGGCATTTTCTACATCAGTAAGTATATCTGCAAGACATATTCCTAGAGTGGTATTGTGAGGTCAAAGGGCAAATG
Organism: Canis aureus; assembly: GCF_053574225.1. NCBI lineage: Eukaryota > Metazoa > Chordata > Mammalia > Carnivora > Canidae > Canis > Canis aureus. Next base: position 74,842,615 of record NC_135615.1, on the reverse strand, counting down.
CATCTGTAATTTGGATAGTGCCAAATTGCCTTCCACAGGAGTTGTACTAGTTCAACACTTACTCTGTGGTGTTTGAATTCATTATATCAATTCATTCAAAAATGGTTTGAAAGGCTTTGTCCCTAGAAATTTCAGGCATCAGGGAAAAGGAGGGGGAGGACTAGAAATCCCAAGAAAGACGTGGCTGTCAATTCTGTCTATATTAATAACTCCTATAAATACTTGACAAGCAGCAGCTGATCTCAGAACAGCTTTGGTACTCCTCTGACTCCATCCTACGGTAGAAGTGTCTGCAGATGTCGCTATGAGATTGGAAACCTTTTGAAGGCAGGGTCTGTTTCCTAGCTGTATCCTGCTCCCCTCCCATGATGCCTGGCATAATGCTTGGCATGGATCTTATTTAATTAATCCTAAGACATCCTTTTCACATTTTTGTGTCTCTGAAATCAGCTGTGCCTCATGGTCAATAAATAGCATGTTGTAATTACTGACAACGTATTTTCTTATTTTTGAGTCAACAGGATGTGGTAAAGTACACCCATATTAAATGCGTGACTGGAATGGCCAAGATCTCACTGCCCCTGTCAGTCCTCTCAGTCATGTTCTAACCCTTACAATTTCCCATTTAGCTGATGGCTTTGCTAGACATTCACCCTCCAGGTTTAAAACTTAGTCAAACTCCACTCTTCCTTCTCTCTCACCCAAGCCTCCAATTATGGAAAGTTAGCATTTTCTAGTAGAATGGAACCTTTAAAACGATGATAGCTACAAAAAGAACAAAGCTATAGCACCCACACTTCCTGATTTCATAACTTACTACAGAACTACAGGAATCAAAACAGGGTGGTACTGGCATAAAGACAGACATACAGACCAATGGAATAGAATAGAGAGCCCAGAAATAAACCCTTACTTATGGGGTCAAATGACTTTTGACAAGGATGCCAAGACTCATTCAATGGGCAAAGAACAGTCTTTTCAACGAGTGGAGATGGGAAAACTGGATATTCACATGCAAGCGAATGAAGCTGGGCCCTTACCTCACATCATATACAAAAATCAACTGAAAATGGATCAAAGATCTAAATGTTTATAAAACTCTTAGGAGGAACCATAGGGCAAAAGCTTCATGACATTGGATTTGGCAAAGACTTCTTAGATGTAATGCCAAAGGGACAGACAACAACAACAACAAAAAAAATAGATAAATTGGATTTCATAACAATTTTAAATTTCGTGCATTAAAAGAATATCAATAGAGTCAAAAGACAACCCCCAGAATGCGAGGAAATAATGGTAAATTATATATCTGATAAAGGATTCCCATCCAGTATACAGAGAGAACTCCTGAAGCTCAGCAAACAAACAACCTAATTCAACTGTGAACAAAGAAAGGCCTTAAACAGACATTTCTCCAAAGAAGATAAACAAATGGCCAATAAGCACATGAAAAGATGCACAACATCACTCACTAATCATTAGGGGAATGCAAATCAAAACCACCTTTCGCTCATTAGGATGGCTACTATAAAAACAAAACAAAACAAAACAGAAAATAACAAGTGTTGGAGAGGATGTGGAGAAACTGGAGCCCTCGTGCACTGTTGGCAGGAACATCAGATGGTATAGCTGCTGTGGAAAACAGTATGGAGGTTCCTCAAAAGATTAAAAATAGAATTGCTATATGATCCAGCAATTCTACTTCTGGCTATATAACCAAAACAATCAAAAGCAGGGTTTTCTTTCTCTTTCTTTCTTTCTTTCTTTCTTTCTTTCTTTCTTTCTTTCTTTCTTCTTTTTTGAAAGCAGGGTTTTCAAAGGATATCTGTACACCCATGTTAACAGCAGCATCATTCACAATAGCTAAACTGTGGAAGCAACTCAAAAGTCCATTTACAGATAAGGGATAAGCAAAATGTGGTATGTCTGTACAATGGAATATCATTCAGCCTTAAAAGAAAGGAAATTCTGACATAGGCTATAATATGTATGGAGCTTGAGGATATTATGCTCAGTGAAATAAACCAGTCACAAAAAGACAAAAGTACAGTATGATCCCACTTATATGAAATACTCAGAGTTGTCAAAATCAGAGATTTAGAAAGTAGAATGATGGTTGCTGCTGCTGTGTGGGGAAGAGAGACTAGGGGATTATTGTTTAGTGAGGACAGAGTTTCAGTTTTGCAAGGTGAAAAGAGTTATGGAGATGAGTGGTGATGGTGGCTGCACAACATTATGAATGTATATAATCACTGAATTGAATATTTAAAAATAGTTCAGGGGCATCTGGGTGGCTCAGTTGGTTAAGTGGCTGATTCTTGATTTCGGCTCAGGTCATGATCTTGGGGTGGTGGGATTAAGCCCCATGCCGGGCTCCCTACTCAGCAGGGAGTCTGCTTGAGATTCTCTCTCTCTCTTTCTCTCTCTCCTCTTGCCCCTCCCCACCATGCACACATGAACACACACACATGTTCTCTCTCCCTCAAATAAATAAATAAAATCTTAAAAAAAATAGATGGCAAATTTTATGTTATGTGTATTTTAATACAATAAAAATAATTAGAAAAAGTGATAATAGCTAACATACTTACAGAATGTTTACCATGAGGCAGGCACTGGTCTAAACATTCTCCATGAGATGACTCATTTAATCCTCCTAACAATCTTATGAAATATTATTAACCTAATAGTAAAGCTGAGAAAACGAGGGTGACCCACTCCCCTGATTTGCCCAGGACTGAGGGGTTTTTCTGGGAGGCAGGACTTTCAGTGCTAAAAGTAGGAAAGTTCCAGGCAAACCTGGGTGAGTTGGTTATCCTAAAGGAAACAGGCAGAGAGACAGCGTCTTCCTTAGGCATGTCAAATAGGGTCCTTGCCCTAGGCCCTGCACTTTCAAGGGCTATACTCTACCCTCCAAACAAGTGGTCCCCCAGGATCAAGAATACAAGCCCACCTGGGACCCCTTTTATTTATTTTTTAAAAATTTTTATTTATTTATGATAGTCACACAGAGAGAGAGAGAGAGAGAGGCAGAGACACAGGCAGAGGGAGAAGCAGGCTCCATGCACCAGGAGCCCGAGGTGGGACTCGATCCCGGGTCTCCAGGATGGCGCCCTGGGCCAAAGGCAGGCGCTAAACCGCTGCGCCACCCAGGGATCCCACCTGGGACCCCTTTTAAACCATGTTCTGGGTATCTAGGACTCAAGAATTCCCTGCCCAAATGGCCTGAGTCCACTTTCTGCATCTCTACCAGCCCCTTCCCTGGTTCATCCTCTCAAGGGCAAACTTTCCTGCCTGAGTGCGGGGCTGGCTACTTATAAGGGGTATGGACAGAACCTGGACATGAGGACCAGGAAGAGGAAATGAAGGGGGCTGGCTCTATCACGCTCTGACCTGGAACTCCAAGGAATTCAACAATTCTCAACTCAAACCCTGGCATTCTAGGGTATTACGGTGGTATATTTGTCAAGGTAGAAGGATAAAACATATATTTTTTAAAAGTTTGTTAACATGATTTATAACTCTTAAGTACTTAGAGCTAAGGTACGTGGGATTCTCTTTTATGCTTCGGCCTTGGGTCTGGCAAATGCTAGCAGTAAGCCTACAGAGATTAAATCACCAGTCCAAGTAGGCTACACAGAAGTGCAGAGCTTTCGCAGCCTGGCTCCAAGTCTATGCTTTTAGCGATCACTCTAAATTGTTTTAGCTGGCTAGCCCTATTATTTTCCAGACTGGGGAGAAAGGCCCAAAGAACTTTAGACATGTGCCTAAGGTCACACAGCTAATCCATGTCACAACAGAAATCTGAATCCTGTGCTTTAAATGATGCTGCAGGGCATGTTCAGTTACTACTCGTGTGAGCTTAGGCAGATGACTTCTCCCTTTTCAGGCCTGCATTTCATCATCTGTGAAATCAGGATAATGCTCCAACTTCATAGGGCTGTTGTCAGGAACAACAACCTGAAACACAAAATGTAAAGTACCTAGCATTGTGTCTGATGCATAATAAACCCTCAGTAGGTGATAGCTGCAGTATTAATCATCAAGCACAGCTATGATCATGCTACTTTTCTCTTTGAAAATATTTGATGAATTAAGCTTTGGGGCACATCATATGAAAAACATAAAAATTCCTGAAACCTTAAAAAAATATATATTTTTTGATGACTCCCTTGGATTTATGGTCCCCAGGATCATCCTTGGCTTGGCATTTGAGATCCTCCATGAAGTAACTGCAATCTACCTCAAGATCAGTTAAACTCTGAGACTCTTTAGTTCTTGATGTATTTGAAGATCTGTCGTCTCAAAAAAGGATAGTTATAGGGTAGCATGACTAAGATGCATGGAAGGACCTAACTGACAACAGAATGGACCTCATAAGAATGAATGAGATTCTTGCTATGGGAGGTATCCAGACAAAGATTTGTCAGTCGGGTGAGCTGCTGGGAATGCAAGAAGGATTCTTGCATTAGAAGGAAGGTAGACTCCCTTCCTGCTTTAAGAATCTTCTTTCTTTCTTTTCTTTCTTTTCTTTTTCTTTCTTTTTTTTTTTTTTCTTTTTTTTTAAGATTCTATTTATTTATTAGAGACAGAGAGAGAAAAAAGCAGAGACACAGGTAGAGGGAGAAGCAGGCTCCATGCAGGGAGCGCGAGCCGGACTCCATCCAAGGTCTCCAGGATCACTCCCCGGGCTGAAGGCGGCGCTAAACCTCTAAGCCACTGGGGCTGTCCAAGAATCTTCTTTAATGAGATGGGGAAAGGCTTGTGATATTTACGCTAATGAAAGAAACAAACAAAGGCTACCCAACTGTGTGTACAATATGAACTCAAGTAGGAACAAAATCAAATGCACCAAACTGTTTGCATGGAGGGTAAAATAACAATTGAGTTCAGTTTTCTTCTTTGTATGATTCTGGAATTTCCTAACTTCTTAAAGTGGACATACATTATTTCTATGAATATGAAACAATTATATTTTCAGAACAGAAAAGAATGTTGTCCTCCTGACTGATCTTATGTGCCCGGATGGTTCTGAAACCCCTACCTTCCCTTGACCCCTCCGAATCTCAGCTCTATTGCACTATTCCCAGCTCCACGAAAAATCACACACCTAGGTCTCAGTGTTTTGCTGATACTAATCCTCAGCCTTGGGATCCCTGGGTGGCTCAGCGGTTTGGCGCCTGCCTTTGGCCCAGGGCGCGATCCTGGAGTCCCGCATCGGGCTCCCAGCATGGAGCCTGCTTGTCCCTCCTCCTGTGTCTCTGCCTCTCTCTCTATGTCTATCATAAATAAATAAATAAATAAATCTTTAAAAAAAAATCCTCAGCCTTGAGTCCCTTGACTTTTGTGTCTATTGACATTCTTTCCACCCTCAGGGTCTTGATTCATCTGACTCCCCCTTCCTATGCCTGGTATCCAGTCGATCCATACACATCTTTGTCTTCCTCACTGGAGAAGAATTTCCTTGAGGGCAGGATTATATATGATTTTCTCCTCATATCCCTACAGGGTCATGAAGGGACATTCAAGCAAATATTGAATCTTTTGGCTGATGTCTCTTTGACCACTAAACAACACGGAGGACCAAGGGTCAGACAATATAACTGAGGATTAATCTATTGCATTTCAAAAAAGTACCACCCCAGGGACATTTAAACATATGCATTTTTTTTTACTCGTTTTTAAGCTTTTAATTTTAAAATCATTTCAGATTTCCAGAGAGCTGCAAAGACAGTACACAGAATTCTCATATGCCCTTCGGCCAGGTAGCCCTAACGTTTACATCTTACATAATCATAGAACATTTATTCAAACTAAAACATTAACACTAGTACAGTACTATCAGCCAAATGGCTGGCTTTAATTGGAGTCTCCCTTTTCCCATTGAGATCCTTTTCGTGTTCCAGGATCCAGTTTGGGATACCACCTTGTAGGTAGCATTGTGCCTCCTTACCCAGTGACATTTCTTTCATAGAGGCTGAAAACAATGCTATCTACTATTTCTTCCAACCTACCCTTTTCCAAATAATCAAAATGTGAACAAGAAAGATGGTGTGTGGATGGCGAGGCTGCAGCACTCGCCCTCTCCTGAGCTTCTGGGGCTTTGGACCAGTAAGTGGACTGTTCCTCCCACACGGGGTCAGGAGGATGGCTTTCATTTCATAAGGTCTAGTCTTTTCTTGAATGGGGACCCATAGTCCTAAAAACAGAGGGGAGTTACTAGTTACTTTTAATTCATTAAATTTCTGGGTCATTCCACAGACAATTTCTCCAGGGCCTGGCACAGGAACATGTTCCCAGTTACTTACAAAACCTCCAAGCAGTTGGCATTTATCAGCAATTTTAGCAATTCAGTGAGAACAGAGGTTACAGCTGTCACAGGAAGCTGAAACCAAGTCTGCTGAAATCACACCCATTGGAAGGCGGGTGAAAGTATAGACTGAGTAGAATTCAGGCTGGGAAGGTCAGGGTGGCTGGGGTGTCAGGAGCAGGGTGCTGTGCAAGAGAGAATACACAAGGAGAAGAAAAGCTAATGTGTCACTGGAACTCGGGTTGATTTACAGACCTTCATGGGCTTATTGCTAAGCTTTTGTATCGATTAGTAAGCATCAGCACTGCTGGGCTTTGGCAGACCCCACCATGCTCCTGGATTACCACAGCAGCCTCCTAATTGGTCTTCCGCCCGCCCCCTCCCTCACCTCCGTTCTCAGCATGGGCACCTGCCAACTCAGATCTCTGGAGAGTAAAGCCCCCATCTAAGCAGGAGGGTGTGCGATGTATTACTTTCCTGGGACTGCCTTAATAAAGTGCCATAAGCTGGGTGGTGGCTTCAACGACATAAATTTATTGTTTTTGTTTTTTAAAGATTTACTTATTTATTTTAGAGAGGGAGAGAGAGAGAGCAATGGGAGGGGGAGAGGGAAAGAATCCTCAAGCAGACTCGTTGGTGAACGCAGAGCCCACTGTGGGGCTCGATCCCACAACCCTGAGATCATGACCTGAGCCAAAATCAACAGTCCACCACTCAACCAACTGAGCCACCCATGCACCCCTGACAGAAATGTATTGTTGCACAGCTCTGGGAGTTAGAAGTCTGAAATCAAAGGTGATGGCAAGGTAGGTTCCTTCTGAGGGTTATGAGAGCGAATATACTATGCTTCTGGCTTCTGGTCATCTCTAGAAGGGGAAGAAAGTGCCAGGAAGAGGAAACAGGGCAACTAAATGCCCAGAAGAAAGAGTCAGCCAAGCATGGTAGGGAACTGCTAGTGGTCTGTGCTGGCTCCAGCTCTCGGGTTTTAACTGGTAAGACTGGATTTAAGCTGGGGAATGGCCAGGGCAGGAACACCAGGGCCCTTGAAAACACTTCAGGGTGTGGCAAGTACTTTAGGGATGCTGACCTAGAATCACAAGCAGGCTCTTTGAGCTGAGGGATTTAATGGGTCATACAATCACTCTTGAACACCTTCCCTGCATTTTAAAAACTAAAACAAGACCCCAAAAGTACAAAAAAGAAAACAATTACTTACATTCCCCACCACCTGGAATTAACCATTGTTTACATTTTGACATATGTGTTTCCCAGTGTTTTCTTTATGACTGTATAGTTTTAAATTCCTTAGGCAATATATGAACCCACTATCATTTTTTTAAATAAAAAATCAGGGGATCCCTGGGTGGCACAGCGGTTTGGCACCTGCCTGTGGCCCAGGGCGCCATCCTGGAGACCCGGGATCGAATCCCACGTCGGGCTCCCGGTGCATGGAGCCTGCTTCTCCCTCTGCCTGTGTCTCTGCCTCTCTCTCTCTCTCTCTGACTATCATAAACAAATAAAAAATAAAATAAAATAAAAAATCAGAATGTTACAAGGAAAGCTAAAGTTCCCTTCCAACTCCGCCCTTCTCCCCACAGAAAGACATTCTTAGGAGTTGGGAGTGTATCTTTTCAGAAAAAAAAAAAAAAAAAGCATTACATATTTTTAAATATACCACAGTTCTGTTTGATACGCTGCAAAGATTGAATTATGCTGTGTGCATCATTCTGTCACTTATTGTCTCCATATATTTTGAGCTCTGCCTGTGTGCCTGCATATATAGATCCAATTTATTCCTTCTAACTGGAACATGGTGATCCATTATGAGATACACTCTTCTTTATACTTTCCCTGTCGATGGCCATTGAACTGTTCCTAGTGCTTTGTTATTAGATATGATCCTATAGTGGCCAGCCTCCTTGAATATACCGTCTAAGTATCTCTCCAGGGTAGAGACCAAGAAATAGAGTCGTCAGGGCACAGGGTATTTAAATCTATTTCCCCACCACCTCACCAGTACTTGACATGGTCTAACTCTATTCCTCATTGCATTTTTGTAGATGGGAAGACAGGCCTGGCGTTGTACCGCTTTCTCATAGTCACAGAGCAGGTTAGGTTCGGGGCCAAAAGAAGCCCCCCATGGCCCCTGGTTCCACGGGGCTCAATCTTTGCACCACACCATGTCATCACTGTCAGTTCTCCCTGGAAAATCAGGGGAAGGCGGTAGTATAAGGGGGAGGGTGGGAGGGAATGGATGGAATTCTCCAGCATGGTGATTGTACTGTGAGTGGAAATGACTCCAAATCCTCCCAGAAAATGGCTTCACTGTGCTCCACGGCTGAGCTCCCACCCGAGGCGGTTTCCACCTGCAGCGGTCACAGCTCCGCGCAAGGATCATGATTGGCTCTTCGGGCCCAGACTAGGGTGGGACAGAAATGGCGTCTCTAGCAGCTGGTTTTTCAGGGCAGCAGCCCGGCTCCGGGAGGTGGGGGAGGGCAGCCTCGCGGCCTCGCGCAGGTGCGGAGCCCAGGACGGCCACCCCGCCCCCGGGCGCCCGCCGACCCAGCATCCCGCTCCCAGCGCGAGCCCCGGCGACCCCTCCCTTCCGCCTGCAGCACCTCGAGGGGGGCTGGCTCCGGCCGGGCCCTGCAGCCACGCCGGAGTGGCTGGAAGGTGGCGAGCGCTGCAGAGCGCGGCGCTAATGACAAGTCGCAAGGATCCCCCCAGCCAGCGGGCACGCGGCCGCCGCGGCAGCTCGGAGATGCTGGACCCGGGGAGGCACAGGCGGCGACTGCCTGCCGGGAGTTCGCAGTAAGAAACGCAGGGCTGGGTCAGCACTTCTCACTTCCCAGGCTCTGCTCGGGCTGTGGAAGCTCCTCGCCGGGCCCCCCACGGAGCATGAAGCCTCACCCCTGCCTGCACGCTCCTCGGAGGCGCACAAGGGGAGTCTGGGTGAGGTCCCAGGTCCCAGCCCCTCTTAAGAGCTAGTCCTAGTGTGAGATGCTTCTCTCCAGGGGCTGGTCGCCAGATCCCCCCCCCCCTTTTTTTTTTCTCCAAGGCAGGAAAGACCAGAGGGAGAATTTGAAGGACAGAACAAAGCTGGCACCGCCCAACCTCCTTTTCAGAGCCTGGAAGCCTCCCTTCCTCTCACAGTTGGGATTACGTGGAGGGCTGGCATTTTTTCCGCAGCAAACTTTTCTTCTTAGCTACCCTGTTTTGAGCCCTTGTTATATGCCAAGCACTGGACTAAGTGCATTAGCTCATCTCCTCCTCTGGATGATCCTAAGACCTTAGCCTCAGAGAGGAGAAGCAACTTCCCAAGGGTCACAAGTGTAGAGTGGCAAAAGTGGGATTATGAAATTTCCCCAGGTCCTGTGTTCTAAAAACTGTTTGAGTTTTAAAAGTTTAAAAGATTAACTCTATTTGCTCACTTCCACTAGTCTTTCGCAGATCCTTTTGAAAAAATGACAACCCAGCACAAACACCACAAACGCCAGCCTGCTATTTTTACCCGGTGGGAAGAGGGAACAGGGCGCTGGTATATTGCTGGCAAGGGTGTAAATGGGTAACACTTTTCTGGAAAGCAGTTTGGCCGTTTGAATCAAGAGCTTTAAAAACCGTCATTGCCCTGTAATGAGGAAATTGGCACCTTCTAAGGAGACCGCACTAGCTAGCACTGTGTGAAACGCACATTTCCAGGGACCCAGAGATTCCACTCAAAGCAATCTGTTCTATAGATGGATGCAGTAGCACACGGTCAAAATGGTATATATGTAAGGACATTCATTCTGCGCCGCTCCAACAGCAAAAGATGGAACCAACCTAAAAACATTGCAATAGAATTAAATTCTATGCAATATTTCTAGAAAATGAGGCAGTTCTTTTTATATATGGAATGATCATCAGGAACTATTAAGTGAAGAGAGAAAAATACAAAAGTATGAATCTGATATGCTATTTCTATTTCAAAAAGGAATATCTACATATGTATATATGTGTGTATAAATGTGTGCATTTATATGCATATATTTTTTTCCCGAAGAAAGATACACACACACACACACAAAAACATAATAGTAGGGATCCCTGGGTGGAGCAGCGGTTTGGCACCTGCCTTTGGCCCAGAGCGCGATCCTGGAGACTCGGGATCGAATCCCACGTCGGGCTCCTGGTGCATGGAGCCTGCTTCTCCTTCTGTCTATGTCTCTGCCTCTCTCTCTCTCTCTCTGTGTGACTATCATAAATAAAGAATAGTTTGTTTAAAAAAAAAAAACATAATAGTGTTGCCTTTACGGAGAATACCACAGCTGAAGGACCAAGTATGATAAAGACTTTTTTTCATTGTACTTTTAGTACCTTTGGAATTATGTAGCATGTATGCATATTAGCAATTCAGAATTCCACTTATAGAAATAGATTCACTAAAATCCTACCTCTAGACCCAGTAATTCTCCTTTTGGGACTCTAGATTAAGGAAATTATTGGATTTCAAAGATTTATACAAAAAGATATTCATTGAGGTATTACAGTGAAAAAAATGTGGGCAACTCAAAAGTCTAACAATAGAGGCAGAGCTAAAGAATTATGGTATGTACATGTGATGCTGATCATGAAATCATAAAAAAGGATGCTCACAAGAGTATTTTAGTGGCATAGGAAAATGTTTATTATGTTAAATAAAAAAAGTTGGACAGAAATTATTTCTGCAGTATGATCTGATCACTGTAACAATAGTAGGACATAGGAAATAATTGGAAGCAAACATGCCAAGAAGTAAACAATTGTGGCAAGTGGGTGGAGGGATTGTGAATGATTTTTTCTTCCTATACAGCTTTCTATATTTTTCCACTTTTTTGCAATGAGCATCCATGTCTTGGATAACTAAAAAAATAAAGACACTTGCAAATAAATTCCCACAGTATTCAGAACAATTAAAGATATACAAACATACTAACCTAGCAATTCTACTTTTAGAAATAAACCCTACATAGATACACAAATACTCAGAGCATAATATTAATAACAAAAGGTTATAAACAACTGAAGTGTCTGTCAGAGGAGAGTACTTAGTAAGTACAGAATATCCAATATGGAGTTATGGAGAATGGGTAGCTATACCAATGTGGAAAAACTTACAGGGTAATACATATGTTTTTAAAGATTTATTTATTTGAAGAGAGAGGTGAGTGTGCACCAGGGGAGGAGCAGGGGGGGAAGAGGGAGAGAGAATCTCTAACTTATCCCACATTGAGCATAGAGCCCAAGGCGAGCTCAATCCCACCACCCTGAGATCATGACTTAAGCCAAAATCAATTGTCAGACACTTAACTGACTGAGCCACCCAGGTGCCCCAGGGTAACATATTATTGTGGCAGGAAAAGCCTCTAGCAGAAGAATATGGATGTTATGATTGCATTTATACTAAAGAAAGAAAAGCTGAAATTCTGTGTTTGTACCTAAATGTATGGAGGATGTTAAACTTTACCAGTAGTTGTCTTTGGTGAAGGGAATATACTAAAAAGGAGACTTCTGCTTCGGACTGTATATTTATGTGCGGTGTTTGTTTCTTTTATAAACTTGTGTTCTCATATCATTTGTGTAATTAAAACAACATAATATGGGGAGAAAGTATATGCATAGAGAAAGATCTGAAAAGACACATACCAAAATTATCACTAGTTTTTAGCAGGAATTGGGGATCGGGGCTTGACGTGATGGGTCATTTTCTCAATTTACTTTATATACTTTGGCACTGGCTTTTTCTTTACACCCACACACAAACTACCTTCATAATTAAAACAGCAACATCATAAGTCCTGGCTGATCGGTAGCCGCCTCTGGATTTCTCCAGCTCTCCAATGTCCTTGTTTGAGGGCTCTGCTCTCTTAGGTAACAATCCCGGTCACATGCACGGCCCAGGCGTGCAAAGCCCCAGACAATACCAGGCTCACTTCTCCTCTTACGAAAGAGGAGGAAACCAAGACACTGAGACACAACCTCTGGCAGTCCTGCTGGGAGAGTGGACTCAGGCGACCCGGATCCCAGGCCCCTTCTCTCGCACCTTCAATTTCCAGAGATAACCCATAGCAAGGGAGAGCCAGGACTGTTTCCATCAGGAGAGGGAGGACAGGGCTCGAAGCCACACATTAATGACATCAGTGTAGCATCAAATGAGAGAACAATAAGCCCCATCATTTGCAGAGTTCCCTGGAGGCTCAGCTTCAAGCTCCTTTCCCAGACAATGGCTGGTCACATCCCCACACAGCCTCCGCCAGCTTTTCCAGAGAGACTGCAACAGGACAGGACGTGGGGCCAAATTGGCCTCCAGTGGCCAACACTCTGGGACTCACCTAGAAGGAAGAAGCTAGGGAACCCTCCCAGGGCCTAGGAGCTCAGCACTGGAAGATCTGTTTGCTCCAAAAGCCGAACAGGAGACAATTATGGTGCCGCAGGAGGGCACTGGCCTGGAAGGAAAGAAAGCAGGGTTTTGGGAGCCAGTACTGCCATGGCTCCTTTTGTGACCCTGGCAACTCACCAGATTCTGAGTCCGGGCACGGGCAGTGGGACAGACAGGAGCCTCTGGATCTGGGGGAGAAAGGGCGGTGTCAAGCCCCCTCCCCCTCCAAAGCTGTCTCAGAATCCTAGATGTTGGTGAAGCTGCTGGTCCCTTTCCCAGCGCAGCTGCTGCCTGTCTGTCTCCATGGCAACCAGGCCAAAAGACTAATTTGCCAGGGTCCAGGCTCTGGAGCTTACCTTGGAGCAGAGTTTTAACTTGTCTTTCTGGAAGCCAATCCATTGCCACTCCCAGCAGCCTCTGATCACATCCCCTAGCCATTGCATGGGAAGGACACTGGGCCAGCCAGAAAAAAATACTCCATGTGTCCTCTATAAACCCCACCCACTTAGAGAGAGGAAAGATAAACAGCCTCCTGCCCAATGGCCTTATAACCACTGGTGATTTGTGTTTCAGAGACCCCTGTCCTGCTCCCTGGTTGCTCTGGGCTGCCAGGAGGGATCTGCAGAAATAGATGGTTTACAGAATAGGTTCACTTGCAGTAAGGTCCCCCATCTTACTCCTTTTCATTCCCTCAGGCTCCTCACTGCTCCCTGCTGGCCTATTGCTGGTCCTGAAGTCCTGCTGTGGCCTATCTGGTTCTAACAAGACCGACCTCTTTTTTTTTTTTTTTTTTTTAATATTTTACTTATTTATTTATTTGACAGAGCAAGAGACCATTTGACAGAGCAAGAGCAGGCAGAGCAACAGAGGGAGAGGGACCCTGGGATCATGATCTGAGCCGAAGGCACTTACCTGACTGAGCCACCCAGGTGCCCCTTTTTATTCGTTTCTAAACATAAAATCTTGATGATTACCTCTCTCAGAAACTCATGGGTTTGGCAGGCACTCGGAGTTTTATAGATCTCTCCCTTGGATGTAGTAAAATTTGCCTAACTATATTGGCTTCCCCCAGGGCCATTTTAAATCAAACAGCTATCTTTTTCTATTTGTGCTCTGCTCTCCTGGCTGTAAACTTCCTAGAGGACAGAGATTATACGGCTGTCTCTTCCCAGGATGGCATATTGCCTTGTACACAGCAGATGCGTTCATGAACACTTCAAAAGCACAGAAGCACCTTTATACACCAACCAAAAAAATATTTGACTTGAATCAGAGGACCTTGTTCTGGGCCTAGCCCCGCAGCTAACTTCCTGTGCAACTCTGAGCTAGTCTGTTGCCTTTTCTGGGCCCCTACTCTCCCCATCTGTGAAGTAGGACTGTGATCTCCAAAGATTCCTCCTCAGCTCCAACTCTGTTCGACACAGAAATCCACACAGGGAAACTGGGTCAAGATTAGGATCAATTAAAGAAAAAAGAAATCGTGAAAGTGCAACTTTGCACCCTAATGTCCCAACTGTAAAGGGCTCACAAAATAAATAACATAGTCCATTGCAGATTAGATGCCATCCATGAGATGAATTCTGGAAAGCTAAGTTACCTGCCCTATTCACAGCCCCTTCTGAGGAAGGCTTCCTGAGGAGTTCTTTCTGTATAAAGTTATAGTGGATTGTGACGAAAATCAGTCTTGTTTGGACCTGGGATGGGATGGCCTGGTGGATGCCGGGCCCAGTGGAAACCAATTTCTGCCATGGGGGCTTGGCTGAAGGCCCTGTGTCATGGGGCGAGTTACGCCAGTCTGCAGCAAACTGAAGCAAGTGGATTCTCTCTGAGGAATCACCAACATGACTAGGTGCTCACAGAGACATAGGGACCCTATGGCGCAGGTTATAACCTGAAGAGCATTGCACTGATTTAAAAGCTAGAGATCCTGAGCACGTCAGTTAGCAGGAAAAAAAATCTCTCCTCCTCCGATGGAACCTCATAATAAGGTTTCGTCACTGATTTCATTTACATGGGCTTCTTGTAACCCAGAAAGGCAACCCAATACACACAGACATACATACCTAAACATGCCACAAAGAGAACTTCAGGGTGACCACGAGGCTCCATTCCGACATGAGAAAACAGCCACCTCACCTCCTCCAACAGCCCATGCTCCAACCACCTACGGCACTCACGTACTCTTCCACACACGGTATGTTATTTCCTCTGCCACTCCTCCTCCACACACACCCTATCACCTTCCTACTCCTCTTCCTTCTCTGGGGCCTTCTCTGATCCCAACCTGGCTCACCACCACCCTTTCTACATTCCATAGCACCTCGGGTCACCTTGATGAAAGGTCTCCTCAACTGTGGACATCATTTTAAAGTCCTCACATCTAGGTGCCATAATTCTTTGCTTAGATCTATCTCTTCTCCCTTTGAATTCCTCAAAGCCTGGAGATCTCCTTGGGTCCTCAGTACTTAACACAGTGTCTGGCACAGGGGACGTATTCCATAAACATTTTTTTCCAGCACTGAGTGAATGCACGAGAGAACCAATCTGAGGGCCACCAGACTTCATTTTTTTTTTTTAATTTTTATTTATTTGACGGAGAGTGAGCAAGCAAGTAGGGGTAGAGGCAGGCAGAGGGAGAGAGATGCAGGCTCCCCCCAGAGCAGGGAGCCCGATGTGGGGCTAAAACCCAAGACTCAGGGATCACGACCTGGGCCAAAGGCTGTCGCTTAAGCACCTGAGCCACCCAGGGACCCCCAGACTTCATTTTTGTATGAAGATATTCAGAATCATGCCTGACATTTGTTACCAGGCTTTTAATATTCTCCAAGCATTTCTGATGTCACTTGTTATTTTGATTCTCATCATACCCAAGAGGTAGGCAAGGAGAGGGCTAAGACTCCCCACAGAAGAGAAGGACCCCAAGACTCTAGAAGTCCAGTGATCTGCTCAAAGCCACAGGACAGATGGTTCAGAGTTGGAGGAGAGCCCTGACCTCCTGACTCTGAAGCTGGGGTTCATTCCACCCCCACCACTGGCTTCTGATGTTCTTGTGGCCTTTCACATGAAAGAGGTTATTGAGAAAAGGAAAGGAGCTTTGAGGCTTCTTTGGGGAAACTTTGAGATCTTTGGCCTTTTGGGGAACCTTCTCCTTCTTAGCAAAAGCCCAAATCCATGGCCCCAGAGAAGGAGGCATCTAGGACTATGGAAGTACTGAGCTTGCAGCCCGCAGAGTTGGGTTCCAAATTTGGGATTTCCACTTTCTTTTTTTTTTTTTTAATTTTTTTTAAATTTATTTATGATAGTCACAGAGAGAGAGAGGCAGAGACACAGGCAGAGGGAGAAGCAGGCTCCATGCACCGGGAGCCCGACGTGGGATTCGATCCCGGGTCTCCAGGATCGCGCCCTGGGCCAAAGGCAGGCGCTAAACCGCTGCGCCACCCAGGGATCCGGATTTCCACTTTCTAGCTATTTAATCTTGGATAACTTGTTTACTTTCTCTGAACCTCAGTTTCCTAAGAAGTGACAGGTACTTGCTTTACAGAGATGTCATAGAATCTGCGGGTTTCCAGAGCCAAAGTTATACCCTGTTAAAGTATCATACGCATGTGAGGGGACAAACAAACCTGACATGGCAAACAAAGCAGCGCGGACATGGCCTCAAGTCTGAACCCGTGCTAAGACATTCCCTCAGATGTAGCTCTATGTATGGGCAGCAGTCACTGGCACAGCGACAGGGCAAACTGCCCTTGGCCATATCATTCCCACCTCTCCTGCCACGTCCCACAGGCAACTGAGGGAAGGACAGGGTAGATGGTTCCATATTAACCTAAACCCTCAAAAAAACATTTTCCTAAATTCCTTGACCTCATAAAAGTGATCTGCTTACCTTGAGACCACTTTATTCATTTATGTTTTAAAAAGATTTTATTGGGGATCCCTGAGTGGCTCAGCGGTTTGGTGCCTGCCTTCGGCCCGGGGCATGATCCTGGAGTCCCGGGATGGAGCCTGCTTCTCCCTCTGCCTGTGTCTCTGCCTCTCTCTCTCTCTCTGTGTCTCTCACGAATAAATAAATAAAAGCTTTTAATTTTAAAAAATTTTTATTTATTTATTCGTGAGAGACACAGAGAGAGGCAGAGACACAGGCAGAGGGAGAAGCAGGCTTCCCACGGGGAGCCCGATTCAGGACTTGATCCCAGGACTCCAGGATCACGACCTGAGCCAAAGGCAGATGCTCAACCACTGAACCACCGAGGCGTCTCTATTCACTTATTTTTAAGTAATTGCCACATCCAACGAGGGGCTCAAACTCACAACCCTGAGATCGAGCATCGACGCTCTACCAACTAAGCCAGCCAGATGCACTGGTGATCTGTTTCCAGCAGTCGCCAGGCTCTGACCAGAAGCCCCTTCCTAAACTATCCTTTAGCCATTTTGTTACTTATTTTCCTCCAAGGAGGTGAGTGGGGAGCCCATGCCATACTAGTTCTGACCCTGCTGGCCTTTACTGGAGGAGGAGTTGATATGCATAGGGCCTTGGAGAATTTCCTTTTATTAAGGCCCTGGAAAAGCCACACTCAGCTCTTCACTTATTCATCACCAGATATTACGAAGACTTGCAGAGGAAAAAATGAAATCACTGAGTACTGTGACATTTTACACTC
Organism: Canis aureus; assembly: GCF_053574225.1. Classification (NCBI taxonomy): domain Eukaryota; kingdom Metazoa; phylum Chordata; class Mammalia; order Carnivora; family Canidae; genus Canis; species Canis aureus. The sequence continues at coordinate 74,825,247 of NC_135615.1, read as the reverse complement.
TCTCTTTTGAAATGGCCAGTTGCTACTTGCTCTTATTATTACTTTTTTACATTTCCATTATTAAGGTCATGGGTTCAGTCTCTGTTCTCACACAAGTAATTTCACTTAGAGACAGGAGATCTATTTCACCACTATAGACAGTGCCACTCCCATTGCGCTGTGTGGTCAATATTTGCTTGCCTGTTCTATCCACAAGACAATCAACTCCTTAAAGGCAAGGAATCTGCCTTATTCATGTAAGTATTTCCAGTGACTGGCACAGTGCCCAGCATACTATAGGCATTTAATAATGACAGCTACTGTTTGTCACATACCGGGTTAGGTACTTTTTTTTTACATAGTATCTCCTATAATCCTTATAACGAGATCTCAAGGTAGAGTTATTATTCCCATTTTACAGATGGGGAAACTGAGGCTCAGAAAGGTGAAATAGCATGTCAAAGGTGATACAGCCAGTAAAGAGCAGAATCAGGATTGAATAGAGGCTGACTAGCTTTAGGGCGGGTTCTCTTGCCATTCATGTCCCCTGCTGGGAGACCCTTTCCTAGGGCATTTCTGCAGCTGAGGCAGAGGCTGGCTCTGAGCCTCCATCCTGTATTCCTGACTCTCTCTGGGGCCTTCACCTCTTGTGTTCCCAGTTCCTCTGTTTTCCCAACAATAGAATGGGGCACTGATTCTTTTTCCAGGTGCCTTTCCTTATACCTGATGACTGCAATGGTGGAGGCAAGGATTTCTTATCACAAGTGCCCAGGGACTAACTGGAAAGGAAAAATTCGTAATGATTAAAATAATGAGGCAGTTAAGGGACACTTCAGGCTCGTCTGTCCTCGGGGGAGCTTTACATCCTAATCTGGACCAAGCCACTGCCTCCTTCCCCAATGGGGCTGATTTGATGGTCTATAAAATGATGATAATAATGCTGACCCTTCTCATGGGAAGGAAAAGGAGATACATAGGAGGAGTTAAGGCTTAGACTGGGAAAAGATTAGAGATGAAAATGCACGAGTTTCGGGCTGAATTTAGAGCATGACATCATTTCTTTTCAGAGCCCAAAGTCTCTTTTAAGCCATGTTTATGAAATTGCTTTTGGAGTTCCTTGAACCCCTCATTTTGCCAACTGTCTACCTCCTATAACAGGACTCCAAAAAGGGGAGACCTAAGTCCAGAGGGTGCTGAGACTCAAGCCTTCACAGGACAGGCTGGAGATTCAAAGGCCCACACAGCTCCCACCCCCACCAAGGAGTGAAGGACAGTGAAAACAGAAGGAGGTGACAGCTTGGAAGGCAGCTTTGGCTAGCTCCAGGTGCAGGAGAATTTTCAGTGGGAGACAAACAGGTCATGGAGAGGGAGGGTCACGCTGAGCTAGGGAGGGGTCCCTCACCAGTGTGTCCCTCGGGTCCATGCCTGGACTGCCACAGCAGAGCAGACCCTGTCGTCTGAGGGCTTGTGGGCTCGGAAAGATAAAAGTGGTATTTAGCAGAAGAGAGAAAAATGTATTCAACTCCCAGCCCAGTTATGATTTAGACACAGCCGTGGGCAGAATAGCAATGAGCTCCTTATTTTAAACAAGTGGTAGAGAGATGGAAATAGATCAAGGGTGTTGAATCAGTGGAGGTTTTTGCAATCAGTGAACGGATGGCAGACCACACCCTTGTCAGGCAGGGAAAAGAGAGAAAAATGAAGAACCTTCCTTAAGAACAAAAAGCCACTCTTTTCAGAGAGGAGTGTTCGTGGATTGCTGGCGAGCAGCTTGCGTCTAATCATCACCAGAGAAGGTTCAGATCTCTTCTTGGTGCTGGACTCAGGAATGGAGGAAGCCGTAGCCCCTCCCCTTGGGACTCTGGATCCAAGTAAGATCCTCTAAAACTGAGGGAACCCTAGACTGGATGGACCCTCAAGGTCATCTAACAAAAGCTATGACAGTGGTTCCTATTCATATATTTGGTGCCATTTTCTATATATTTTTTTGTTCCAATCTTACAGCATTCTCATGAAGTAGGTACTTGTATCTGCATACTATAAATAAGAAAGTTAAAGTTCAGGCTGAAGTCCAGCCCAAGGCCACATGATGAAAAGTGGAGTCAGGACTTGAATTTAGGCCTGTCTGACCCCAAAATCCATGTTTTCCCCACTATACCACAGAGGCCTTGGCTCAATTATTACTTCTCAGTGAGGCCTTCCCTGGCCACCTGAAGGAAACACACAGTGCCCCATCCCTGGCACTCTCTATGCCCTGCCCCTATTTTATTTCCTTGCTCAGTATTTAAAAGCATCTGACCTACTATATTTTTACTGATTCGTTTACTATCTGTTTTCTTCCCCTAAAACCCAGGCTCAACGAAGGCAAAGATTCTTATCCATATCCGTAGTGCCTAAAACAGTATCTGGAAAATTAATGAATATTCAGTGAAGAGATGAATGTTGAAAAACCTCTTGCCTGACTTTCTACTGGAAAGCTAACACTGAAATGCATACCACTACCACTTTTGATAAAAAGCAACCCAACGGTCCTTTAGAAAACTTGAAGTTTCTAGACTCTGATGTAGTAAAACAGAGAGTAAACAGCAGGTCTGCCTTTTAGAAGAAAGGGGAGCAAAAGATGGCATCCCAGCTACCAAGGTGGGCGAGATGCAGACATGAGGTGCTAGTTCACAAGCTAATTTGAGTGCACACTGGGATCTGTGAAGAAGGAAATAAACAGGTAACTAGAGATGCAGAGACAGACAGTGGAGCTCAGTCTCTAAGAAGAATCCACAATGCCATTCCACGACTTCATTTGGCATGGATCGTGGGTGTGCTTGTTGCCAATAATTCTTACTTCATTTAGGGAGATAAAAAAGGCGGGGTACGCATCAGGCTCCCTGGAGGAAGCCTGCTTCTCCTTCTGCCTATGTCTCTGCCTCTTTCTCTGTATCTCTCATGAATAAATAAATAAAATCTTAAAAAAAAAAAAAAAGGTGGGGTGGGGGGAATAGGACTTCCCTGTAGGACAGACATCGACCATACCATGGAAAAGATTTACAAAGTCACTTGAAAGTAGTGGTTCTTTGGGGCTCCTGAGTGGCACAGTCAGTTAATCATTTGACTCTTGGTTTCAGCTTAGGCCCTGATCTCAGGGTCTTCAGATCAAGCCCCTCACTGAGAGCCTGATTAAGATTCTCTTTCTGCCCCTCCCGGGTGCTCATGCACGAGGAGAAATGGCTATCCCCATTCGAGCACTGCTAAAGGGAGGGCTGCCCTGGTCCAAGAACCTATTCATTTGTCCCTGGTGGCAATGGTTTCATCCTACTATGGAGGTATGTGTAGCAGGCCTTAACTTGGTATCTTTAACATTTGAATCATGTCATCCAATTCCCCTGACTCTGCCAATGGAGGGCCTATAGGGAGTGAAAGTTTTGGCCAAGGGACAGGCAGTCTGGTCCCCTCCACTAACATTTCTCATTGTAAATAGTGAACCAGCATTCTGGGTTTCATAGAACAGTCTGTGAGTATGGCTAACCCCTCCTCCTGTGCTGACATACAGATCAGTTTTCTATACCCACAGGGCTTCTTGGGTGACAGCCAGTAAGCCCCAATGTGCTGAGATTGAGAGCTCTTATTTTCTACTACATTTTCTAATGAGTAATTTCTTTTTTTTTTTTTTAAGACTATTTATTTATTCATGAGAGGCACACAGAGAGAGGCAGAGACACAGGCAGAGGGAGAAGCAGGCTCCATGCAGGGAGCCCGATGTGGGACTCAATCCCGGGACTCCAGGATCACACCCTGGGCCAAAGGCAGGCGCTAAACCGCTGATCCAGGGATCCCCTCTAATGAGTAATTTCTCACAGAGGAATCTACCTAAAGAAAATAATTAGAAGTTGAGATGTATATATGTACCTACAGAAGATGTCCACTATAGTGGATTTCTAAAAGTTTCTATTTTGAGTTAATTTTTATTTACCATTAAAGATTTATTTATTTGAGAGAGAGAGAGAGAGAGAGTGCAATCGCACATGAGCAGGAAGAGGGGCACAGGGAGAGGGATAGAGGATCTCAAGCAGACTCCATGATCACCGTGAAGCACAATATGCTTGGGGCTCAATCTCACAACCCCAAGATCACGACCTGAGCCAAAACCAAGGATCGAATGCTCAACCGACTGTACTACGTAGGCACCCGTTGAGTTAATTTTTAGATTAATATGTAGTTGTAAGAAATAATACTTAGAATATATATAGGGAATATTTAGAGATTCCCTATATCCTTCACCTAGTTTTCCCTAATGATAGCAGTCTCAGTCTGTTTAGGCTGCTATAACAAAAACACCAAAGAATGGGTGTTTTAAAAGACAAACATTTATGGGGCACCTGGGTGGCTCAGTGGTTGAGCATCTGCCTTTGGCTCTGGTTGTGACCTCGGGGTCCTGGGATCAAGTCTCATATCAGGGTCCCTGCGGGGAGCCTGCTTCTCCCTCTGCCCATGTCTCTGCCTCTCTCTGTGTGTCTCTCATGAATAAATAAAATCTTTTTAAAAACCCAACATTTATTTCTCACAGTTCTGGAAGCTGTGAAGTCCAAGCTGAAGGAATCAACAGATTACATGTCTGGTGAGAGCCCCTTTCCTGATTTAGAGCGAGTAATAGGGTTTAGGTGGGATTACGAGTGTGGGGCCCTCATGATGGAATCAGTGGTTCTATAGGAATGGAAGACACAGGGAGAAGACAGCTATGTGCAGGCCAGGAAGAGGGTCCTCACCAGGAACCAAATCAGCTGGCACCTGCATTTTGGACTTTCCAGCCTCAAACACTGTGAGAAAGAAATGTCTGTTGTTTAAGCACCCCAGATTATGATATTTTGTTATGGCAGCCCAAGCTAACTAAGACAGCCTCTCTTATTCACCGAATGAGAGTAGCAGGTGTGTGTATGTATGTGTAGAGGGGGGAAAAGGGAAGGGAAACCAAATTAAAACCAAAACTTTTGACTCTAGGCTGAGACTCTACTGTGAGGAGGGACCGCTCCCTGGGGAGGCAATTGCTCTGTTTGCCCCAGGGGCTCCAGGCACTGTGTGCAGCCTCTGGATCTCCCAGGCACCTAGCAGAGTAGAGGAAGTCTAGAGGCTCTCCTGCTCTAGTTTTCAACAGGGTGGAACAAGGAAGTGAAGGCATCCTCTGGGCCTTAGCCTTTATTCATGAAAGACTAGGAGGTTGGAGAGACTTGAGTGGCAGGGGCAGGAGATGGAAGCAGCCAGCTAGCTCACCCTTGCCTGTTTTACCCTCACCTTCCTGATCTGAACCCAGGAGGAAGAGGAAGGGGGTGTGGGGGTCGAGACACAGGATGGGTGGAGCATCTGCTCAGGCAGTAACCCGCAGGACACAAATAAGGGCAGAGTCTGGGGCTGGAATCTGCTCTGCCTTAGACTGGGCCCTTTCTGCAGAGACTGTGTCCTATCTGGTAAGAGTATTGGCCTGAGAGTCTGCTATCTGAGTCTCATTCCAACTGGGCCTCAAAGCAGAGTAGTTTGGCAAAGCGAATTCGATATGAGGGACATTTTGATAGAACTGAGTCAAAATAGAAAATTACCGTTAAAAAAATCACCAAGTTGCCTGGTGGCTCAGTGGACAAGTCGTGATCCTGGGGTCCTGGGATCGAATCCTGCATCAGGCTCCCCATGAGAGGCCTGCTTCTCCCTCTGCCTATGTCTCTGTCTCTCTGTGTCTTTCACGAATAAATAAGTAAAACTTTTTAAAAAATAAAATAAAAATAACTAAAATTTTAAAAATCACTAAGTAACATCTGAAAAACATATCCAACCCTTACTTGCTCTCGACCCTCCCCTTACCCTTGGCTCTCACCCCTGACCATTCCTGATTTCTACCTGTCTCTGACCCCCTCTCTATTGCAGATCATTCATGACTTTCAGAAGTGAGAGCCAGCACTGGGTGGAGCTCAGAGCAGATGTGAGGGTGTCTGCTTTGCATGAACCCCTTGACAGTAAAAAAAACAAAACAAAACAAAAAAAACAAAGTTCTAAATTTAATGATTTGGTTTTTCAGGTAGATGCCCTCATATGAATAGTGTTGTGCCAATGCATCCCAGGGTTGAATGGCTGCTTTCAAATCTGCTAAAGTTATTGGAAGTGATTTCTAAACAAAGAGATATCTCTGGGAGGGTTCTCAAGTGAAAAAGCTAGCAGTCCCAGAAGGGAAAAAGAGACAGCTCCGTCTGAGAATGAAATACTCTAAAATCCTTATGAGGATATAGGGGTCTGCCTGTCTGGCATTCTGCCCTTTGCTAGGCTGGCCTGTCCTCTGCCATCCCCCATGGTTCTGGTAAACATGGTGTCATGCCTGTCTCAGGCATAAGAAGTAGGCCATGACTCAAGCCTGGTCAATTTTAGTACCCATCTTCTGGACACAGCAACTGGTCGGAGGTACAGAATCCAAGTAGAGTCAGCCACCTTCCATGGGGTCTAGTGATATGTGCCTGGGAGAGAACACTCTAGGATCTTCCTGTGGGATTGTGGACTATAAAGACGACGGGAGGGGCACGTGGGTGGCTCAGTGGTTGAGCATCTGCCTTTGGCTCAGGGCAGGATCCCAGGGTGGAGTCTCACATTGGGCTCCCTGAAGGGAGCCTTCTTCTCTCCCTGCCTGTTTCTGCCTCTTTCTGTGTGTCTCTCATGAATAAATAAGTAAATCTTAAGGAAAAAATAAAAATAAAGATGATGGGAGTCTGGGGCCGCTGGCAGCCATCTTGCTACCATGCAGATAATCTGCAGCCCTACTATAAACTTTCTAAGCCATAAATTGTTTTTGCTTAAGCTGGATCAAGCCTCTTTGCTGTCCACTGCAACTAAGAGACCAGTAACATATTGTCCCAGTCCTTTATTTTAGAACTTCTGCAATCCAGAGATTGCCTATCGGGAGGCTTGCTTATTGACAGGTCCTGTCCACTTCTCAGAGCCCATAGTCAGAACTACCACAAAGAGATCCTTTGTGGAAAAAAAAAACCTCTCATGTTTCCGAGGAACCTACACCAGCTATCTATCTAATCGGCCAAGTCCTTTATTCATAAGTGTCTTTCAATCAAAAAGAGATACATCCTAGGCACCTACTGGTGAAGTGTCTGACCTTTGAGGATAAAAGTTGGCCTCCAGAGTTCCTAGAGATAAAGGATCAAGACTTAGATTGGCATCAGATCTCTTACCAACAGTACTGCATGCTGGAAGACAAAGGAATGAGGTCTTCAAAGGTCTGAGGGAAAAAAATGAATTTGTATCTAGAATTCTCTCCCCAGCCAAATTAACATACACATCCAAGATCCTATAAGGACTCCAAGTTTCCCTGTCATACAACCTTTCAAAAAAGTATGAATACTCAAGCAAAAGGAAAAAGGAATCCCAGAAAGAAATGGCCCTGAATGGGATACAGGAAACAGAGGAACCAGACCTATGAAGGTGATATTTTATAAACTCCATGAGTAAGAGTCAAAATTATTGAATCCAGGTGTGTGTGTGTTGGGGGGGTTACAGGTGTTCTTTGTACTATGATTTCGACACTATTCTATGTTTGAAATTTCTCATAATACAAAGTTGGAAAAAAATAGAAGCACAAGGATCAGGAGGAAAAAAAATAACAACACATACCTTTTGCATCAACAAGAAAAAAGGCAGTCCAATGCCAGGATAAATTAAAACACAGATTATTTAATGCTTTGTTAACACAGTTGTTTGGGACGCCTGGGTGGCTCAGGAGCTGGGTTTCTGCCTTCGGCTCAGGTCATGATTCTGGGATCCTCCCTGAGAGGAGCCTGCTTTTCCCTCTGCCTATGTCTCTGCACAACCGCCCTGTGTCTCTCATGAATAAATAAATCTTTTTTTTTCAAAGATTTTATTTATTTATTCATGAGAGAGAGAGAGAGAGAGAGAGAGAGAAAGGCAGAGACACAGGACAAGCAGGCTCCATGCAGGGAACCCGACGTGGGACTCCATCCCAGGTCTCCAGGATGATGCCCTGGGCTGAAGGCGCGCTAAACCGCTGAGCCACCTGGGCTGCCCGAATAAATAAATCTTTTAAAAAAACACATAGGTGTTTCCTAATTTACTATGTTCTACCATCTAGATATTTAAATCTGAACTCATTAAGAAACATGGGATTTTTAGGATGCACAATGTAAATGTACTCAATACCACAGAACCGTACACTTAAGAGGGATTAAAAGGGTAAATTTCACGTTATATGTATTTTACCACAGTGAATTTTTAAAAATGAAATGTGATCTTTAAAAATCCTATCTTTTTATTTTATAAAACCCTAGTTGGAGTTTTTTGGGAAAACAATAACTTTTGCAATGAAGAAACATTTATGTGTTGCAAGAAACAATTTTGTATGTTTGCTTTTTTTTGTTTTTTTTTTTTTTTGTACACATGAGCAAGGGTTTCCTCAGGTTTGCCTAGGAGTAGACTTGCTGATTGTAGGGTATGTGCATCTTTGACTCTGTAAGATATTTCCAAAGTGGTTGCACCAACTCACTGCTGTGCCACCAGAAGGCCATGAATATTCCTAATGAGTATTTCCCCGAATTCCACACTTTTGCTGGCTTTCATGTTTTCAGACTTCCGCATTTTGGGTGTGAAATCTGAGTTTCATTTCTATAGAGCAGGGGTGAGTGGGATGTGATTTGTCAGCCTGGATGAATAGCCAAGATAGTGCCCAACATCTGGTCCAGCAGTGACAAAAGCAGGTATGATGTTGGTTGAGTTGAATTGACTAGGGACACTTGTCCTTCATGGAGTCCTTTGTGTGAAGGGGGCACCAGTGTGCAGGAGGACCTGGATGGCAGAAACTAACAACCCTGAGGAGTAGATCTCGGGCGCTGGCAGCAGACAGGGCCTAGAAGATGCTGGAGCAGCTTGTGTGAGGCTTGCAGGGTGGGTTTTTAAGAGGAGAGTCTGTGGCAATGCTGGAACAGAATTTGATGAAGAGAAGAGGGGAGGGGGTAAGAAGAGACTAATGCCTATTCCAAAGCTCAGAAGCAGGAGAAAATTCTGCATTGAAGGAAGAAGATGGGCGTGTTTAGTAGGAAAGAGTTCAGAGAATAATCAGAAATACGGTCAGTGAGGTAAGATTATTAAATTGGTGCATGCCTCAGTATCTCCAATCAGAAAAGCAGGCTACTGATGGCACCTATCTCATAAAAGTGTTGAACTCATTACATAAAATAATCTCTCTAAGGCACTTGGCATAATGCCTAGAACAAGTAAATTCAATAAGTATTAGCTCTTGTTAAATAAGTTGTCCAAGATCACATAGCTCAACTCATGAGTGGGTGTCTAGGATTTGAATAGTTCTCTGATTTCAAAGCCCAGACCTTAACCACTCTGCTCTACCGACTACCTACCATTTATGGAGCACAGTGCTCTACATACTCCACATTATTTATCTCATTTACTCCTTATCACATCCCTGAGCTGGGTATTACCATTTTACAGAAGAGGAAACTGGGGCATGGCTTAACTCTCACAGTTGGGAGGACTCATATGCAGGCCTGCCAGGCTCCAGGGCCCTCTCCCCACCACTACCCTGGGAGTCTCCTGGCCTGGGTCCCAATCCCAGATCTGCTACTGATCAACCTGCATCACTGAGCCTGTTTCTTCACTTTGTAAATAATGGGTTAGTTAGAGAATGATCTCTCTGGTCCCTTTAAGCTCTACTGTTCTGGGAAGGTAGATTTGATGAAATCAGACAGTGTTCCAGGTAGGAGAGAGGGGTATGAGTCAGACGGATCCCCATCCCCATCTGACTGCACAACATCAACCAACAGACATCCAGAGGCGCCAAGAGAGGAATCCAGGTCTCCAAAGCGTTAGTCATCGTCTGCTCCCGCCCCCCAGGGGACCAGCAGGGATGGTGCTCCAATTATAGTGGATTGATGAGGGGCCTCTAGGATGATGAAAGGGTGGGAGAGGGCATGTCAGAGGGCACACTGGGAGATCAGAACTACTTAGCCCAGAGAAGAGAAGGCAAGACGGGCCAGGCTTCAAGTCTCCAGTGAGTACGGGGTCTGAGTGGCAGGGGAGAAAGAACACAAGGGTAAGTCTCAGGGTGCCTGGGACCTGGCCTTAGTCCTGGCTCTGACACTAACAAGCAGTAACACCTTTGTTTGACAAGTTACTTCCTCTCTCCAATCTTCCTTTTCCACATCTAAAATACTAGGAAAATAACTTTAAAGAGAAATCCCACCAATTTATACAAAGAAATGTAAAATATTACAGCCAAAAACAACTAAAAATGGCTCAAAACCCTGGCAATGGGAAAAACTGCTAAGCAGACCTAAACAGGACGGTGGTGGTTGATGCAACAGAATATTAAAGTCATCTGAAATGCTGAACAGTAACAAACATTTATTGCACGCTATGTGCCAGGCACTGAGGAGGGGTCTTGACATGCATGATCTCATCTAATATCCTCAAGCATCTTCTGAGGTAGATATGATTGCATTTTTCAGATGAGTTAGCTGAAGCCCTGAGAGGTTCAGTCCCCCAACATGTTAATAAGTGATAACATCAGGACTCAAATTCAGAGGTCCATCTAGCTCAGAAGGCTCTGGCCCTAATTTACACTCTCCTGTTAGATGGGAGGACCGTGCAGAAATAGAAAAATGGATATACGAAAGTGTGAAGCAGTGGGAAAAAAACTCTCGAGAGTGATTATGTTAATGTAAGAATGTTGGCACCAACACTAGGTTTGGAAATTTATAAATAGGCAATTTAGGATGATGAGAAGTTACTCGGAGCTGCTGAAGTTTAAATGTTTCTGCTTAATTTTTGGTAGTAAAGATGATGAAATGTGGAATCCCTGGGTGAGGGGTGAGTATAGATGATGGGGCCTTTCTAGTTTTACTAGTAATTTTCTAGGTGAGCAGAGAGGGAAAGTACAGCTGCACTTTCTCATCCCTGAGAAGAGATTGGAAGTCTAGTCACATAACATCCCTGCTTCAAGCTTTTCGGTTACTTCATGTTGCCTACAGCACTGGACTTCAACCTTGGCTGCCTATTAGTCACCTAAGAAACTTTTTATTTCATTTTTTTTAGGTAGGCTCCATGCCCTATGTGGGGCTTGAGCTCACGACCCCCAGATCAAGAGTTGTACATTCTACCGACTGAGCCAGCCAGGCACTTCTCACCTGAGAAACTTTTAAAACTAATATCTGGATCCATTCCGAGAGATTCTTATTTAATTGATATGGGTGTAGCGTTGGCATTGGAAGTTTTAAAATCTTCTCATGTGATTCCAATATGTGGAAACATCTGAAAATCACTGGCCTGATAATAAAGGCCTAATTTCTTCACTGGACACAGAAACCCCATTTTTTACCTATTTCCTCCAAACTGGTTACAATGTCCTGAATATGCAATGCCCTGCTATTTATATTTCTGTGTCTTTACATGTTATTTCTTGTGCTTGGAAAGCCTTCTCCCTTGGCCATCTGGAAAACTCCATTCATCTTTAATACTGTGGTAGCCAGCTTCCATGATGATCCCCTGTAATCACCACCTCCTGGCATTCACACCCTTGGAGTGTGTCCCCTCCCACACTGAATAGGCCGGGCCTAAATAATATGATATCGTGGATACCATGGAATATGACTTCCAAAGATGGGTCATAACAGACACTGCAGCTTCCATCTTACTCTCTCTTGGATCACTTGTTCTGGGAGAAGCCAGCTGCCATGTCTTGAGCAGCAGCCCCACCGAGAGCTCCATGAGATAAGGCCCTCCTGCCAACAGCCTTGTGAGTGAGCCAGCCTGGAAGTGGATCCTCCAGTCTTAGTCAAGCCTTCAGATGACAGTAATCCCAGCTGACATTCTGACTGCAACCTCATGAGAGATCTTAAGCCAGAACCACCCAGCTAAGCCACTCCAGAATTCCTGAGCCATAAAGTGTAAGATAATGTTTGTTGTTCTAAGCTGCTAAATTTGGGGTTCTTATGCCACAATAACTAATACAAATACCAAGCTCAAGTATATGATACTCTCTGAGAGCTTTGCTCCTCTGCTGAAGTTGAACTAATCTCCCTGTGCCATTTCGGATCCTTAGACAGCACCTAGTATAGTGCTCATGACTTTGCCTAACTGTTGGCCTTTCTCACCCTCTAGATTCAGTTCCATGAAGACCAGGCCAACCATTAGTGTAAATGAACACGTGTGAGAAACGCTATCTGCATTGATTCGCACAGACCTTCTAGCCCAGGTTTCTTCTCTACACAAAAACTCCAAGGTAGGACTGCTGGAAACCATGGATTTCATGGTGAGTGGGTCCTGAGGATTTTCTTAATAATCCAACAAAACAGGGCACCTGGGTGGCTTGGTAGTTGATGGCCTGCCTTTGGCTCAGGTCGTGATCCTGGGGTCCTGGGATTAAGTCCCGCATCAGGGTCTACGGGGATCCTGCTTCTCCCTCTGCTTCTGCCTCTCTCTCTGTCTTTCATGAATAAATTAAAAAAAAAAAAAAAAAAAAAGACCTGTTCTGAGATCAAGAGTCAGACCCTTAATGGACTAAGCCATCCAGGCACCCTCAGATCTGGATTTTAATTCAAATCTACCAACTACTTGCTGAACTTCTCTACTTCTCTGAGCTTTGGTTTGTTCTTCCAATTCTAAAATTTAATGATTTGCTATTTTCAGCCAGTAATTAGTCTTTTTCCACAGAGAAGAGAAAAATAGGCTAATAGTGTTTAATCATAACAGGGGTTCTCAAACTAGGCTGCATATCAGGATATCCCTGGAGCTTATAACACACACACACACACACACACACACACAGATGCGTGTGTGTGCCCACACACCTCTGGAGCCTACCCTATACCTTCTGATTCAGCTTCTCTGGGTCTCTGGAGACATGGCCAGGGCAACTGTATTTTTATAGAATTCCAAAGTGATTCTGATATGCATCTAGAGCTGAGAATCACTAATCTACAATATATAAGTTAGAGATTTAAAAATTTTTTTTTTCTGCCAGTTGTTTGGCTCCATGGCTTAGAGTATAGTACTAATGGGTTTGTTCTCTGAACTGTTAACTTCATGTGAGGTGGATGGATGATTGACTGTTGGAACCAGTCCATCTCTACTGCTAGAAAAGCATTCAAGGTGCACTATTAGGACTCAGTTGGATCCTCAACAAAAATGACTCTTGGTATGACCCAACTAATGTTTAGGGCATTTACTGGAGATCAAATGATGTGTTATTTTAGCTTTTATTTTAGCTTACATGGAGTAAGGAACTGCTTTCTTGGTAAGGTAGGAATGAACAGAAATTAAGAGCACTGACTTTGGAACCCAACAGTTTAGGTTCAAATCCTGGCTGCAGGACTTACGTACAGGCTGGGTGACTGTGGCTGAGCTGGCCCATCTTTCTGAACCTCATTTTCCTGAGCTGTTATATGGGAATAACATGAACTACCTTGCAGGGATGTTGTTAGGATTAAATGATACAATCTATGTAAAACACTTAGCACAGAATCTGGCACAAAACAAGTGCTCATTATGTAGCAGCACACCGGCAAAAACAAAATATGGCACTTTTGTTATTAATAGCAATATATATTTGTCTAGTGCCTTGTAAATTACAAAGTGCTCTTACATCTGCCACTGAAACCCTCTCCTCCCTCCCCTGGCCCCCATCCTGAGGTGGGCACCACAGACATCAGTGACCCCATTTTACAGAAAAAGAAAGAAAGGCTCAGAAAGGTTCGCTGGCTCCAGATCAAATGGCAAAAAAGTGTGTCTGGATTCAGACCTGGGTGTGATACCATGAAAATGAATAATTATACACGCACACTTGGCAGGCTGAACATCTAGGGACCATCTGGCTTAGCAGGCTGAGGAAGACTGTATTTCTGAGCAGCTTCTTTTTTTAGATGAAAGCAAGATGGGGAAAATGAGCTGGCAAACTTTCCCTCATTTTCACTATCAGTGGGATTCGTGCTCAGTTTTGCCTTCCTTCTAACTCTCAGACGCTCCACGTCCATGTATCTCTGTTCACTCCAGCTGCCCTTGGCCGCACCGTCCCTGGCTCTGCCCTGGGCCCCACAGCTGGGATCTAAGAAAACCAAAAAGAAAAGGAAGCAGGGGCAGCTGGAGACATTCAGAGGGTTGGGGAACACCAGCTGTTCCCAAGTCTGGCTGGGGAACAAGAAGCCTGCTGCGAAGCGGGGCAGGATGGGAGGGGACAGTGATCCCTGCTCCCTCACCACGCAACAGGAGGATGCTTTTCCCGGGCAACAGAGGGGTTCTGCTCCTGGAATGATGTAAGCCAGGGCCACACTAAATATGGTACAAATGTGTTTCTTGTAGGGAGTAGGAGGCCAAGAGGCCAAATGATAGCTGAGTCTCATCAAGAAGGCTTTCAGAGAAGAGGGGAGCTTGAAAGGGGCCTAATGGATTAACAGGACTTGGAAGTACAGAAGTGAGGGTGGGAGGCCCCGCAAGCAAGCAAACATCCTGAGGAAGGGCATGTTGGTCTGGGGAATGGGTGGGCATGTTAGGGGGTCTGTGCATGTTGGTCTGGGGAATGGGTGAGCATGTTAGGGGGTCTGTGGAAAAAGAGTGTGTGGTAAGAAGCAGAGGATAGGACGGGTAAGGAAAGACCAGACGGAGGGAGGGGGCAAGACACCATCCTACAGAAACAAGGGAGTCATGCAGATTGCTGACAACTCCAGGGCAGAGCCCCGCAATGGCAGAACAGAAGGGCCTCGGGGATTAGCCAATTCAACAACCACCATCCCACATCCTAACCTAGACAGAGAAGCCGAAGTCACAAGAGGAAAGGCACATGGGTGAGGTCACCCAGCAAGAGACCGTGACAAGACAGTCCGTGACAGGGTGGAGACAAGAACCCAGGGCTCCAGCCCAGCACTCTAGTCCTCTTCCTGTCAGACCACCTTGCCAGGCTGGCATTCTTCTTCTTTTTTTTTTTTAAAGATTTATTTACTTATTTATTTATTCATTCATTCATTCATTCATTCATAGAGACACACACAGAGAGAGAGAGAGGCAGAGACACAGGCAGAGGGAGAAGCAGGCACCATGCAGAGAGCCTGACGTGGGCCTTGATCCAGGGTCTCCAGGATCACACCCTAGGTTGCAGGTGCCACTAAACCGCTGCGCCACCGGGGCTGCCCCAGGCTGGCATTCTGATACGAAAGTAGAATGGTAGGCAGATTTGGCAGCAGGACATAGAGAGAAAGAGATTAGTCCAGGGGCAAGCTGCTGGTGAGACTAGCCTCAAAGAGGTGGGAGGACACACAGGGCCTGCGGGGGGAAGTCAGAGCTAGCAGTGACGGGGAGAGCTGTGCCAAGACCTGGGAAGTGTCTCCTGAAGAGGTCACAGGCCACTTTAGCCCCATTATGTCCACCTCAGGGACAGCAGGCAATTACTGTAGCTAGCCTCTACTACAAACTCCCTCCTTCCTCCCCCACTCTACACTGACCTCTGATTTTCCCACTCAAACTGAGGACCTCCAGGTTACACTGATGCATAGACAGGATGCATGGATGATCAGGTGTGAAACTGAAACCCAAACCAGAACCTAAGAGCGTAGACTCCTGGTGGTGAAGGGAGCCTGCAAGGCTACAACGGCAGGGTGGGTTTCAAGTGTTGATTTGAGGAGCAGGGAAATCAGGGAAAAGAGAACAGAAAACCTGTCTATTCATCTACCCCCTTCCTCCTCACACAATGCAAGCAGTTGGGTGGCATTGGGCAGGCTTCTTGTGAGGGAAGTATTGGGGAAGCCAGACAAGCTGCAGGAAGAACTCAGACCAGGACCACTGGGGTCCACTCAGTGAAGGGCAAATAATACCTGACCACACAGGAATGGAAGGAGGACCAAAGAACACAATCCTTGTCATAGCCAATGTTGCTAGAAGCCCTTAGGATAGACACTGTGCTAAGTGCTTTACATGTATTACTTCATTTAATTATTATAACTCAAAGACGTAAATACAATCCAAATTCTCATTTTGCAAATGAGGAAACCAAAGTTCATAGAAGGAACAGCATGAAGTTTTGGGAGACCTATCTGATTTTGAAGATCATCTTCTCAACCCCTGAACTGCTTTCCTCATGTATTAAACCAACCAAGCACTTAACTCACAGTTCTTGGTGAGGCACACTTCTTTCCCTAACCCTTTTCTCAATAATACTGAGGATGTCACTGAGTCTAAATATAAGTTGTAGAGAAATTGCTGGAGTTTGACTTTTTTTTTTTAAAGGATTTTATTCTTTTTTTTTTTTTTTTTAAGGATTTTATTCTTAAGTGAGCTCTATACCTAATGTGGAGCTCGATCTTATTACCTCTGAGATCAAGAGTTGCATGTTCCACTGACTGAGCCAGCCAGGTACCCCAAGTAGTCTGATATTTTTTATTCAGCTTCTCATAAAATTGCACTCTTCATTCCCTGATAGTTTAAAGAGACAGAGGAAGAAGGTACGAAACTGAGTATGTGTATCCAGCAGTATCGCTCAGTGATTAGGAGCTTAGGTTCTAATGCTGAAATGTCAGCTTTGCCAAATTCTTGCTGTGACAGCTTGATGAAGTCACTTCTCTAAGGTCTAATGTCTGTTTCCTCATTCTTAAAATGAGGCCAACAGCACCTGACCTCAGGGGACTCCTGTGAGAAGCAAGTGAGATGATGCACATAAAGTCCTAAACATAGTCCTTGACTCATGGAAGGGCCCAATAAACACAGGCTATGATAATCACCATTGAGGTTACTTTGCCATGTAGTGACAGCAGGGACACTTGGCATCTGTGTGTGGTTGTGAAGGGACAGAAAATAAGCTTCCTAATGAGGATGGGTCCTGAGTACAGAGTATGGCCTCTCCTGTCCCTCTGTCACTCTGCAGGACCAGGGGTAAGTGGTGCCTCAGAGGGAGAGAGGAACAGATATAGGTCCCCACAAGGCCCAGACATGGAGTTGGATCCCATCAACTGACATTTCAAGAGCCCTGTAGTCCTCTTAAAGATGAGCGAGGCAGCTATGTCAGAACATAGGAGAAAAGCACCTGGGAACTCGATGAATTGAATTTGAAGTGAATGAGCCTCAGCCTGATAAGTGCAGGAAGTGGGAGGGATGAGGAATCTTATTCCAGTCTGTTTACTAATCTTCCCTCCTGTTGCAGGCACAGAAGCTTCACCATGTACCACTAGGAGGCTTCACAGGGACAGTCCTATAATGGGATGCGGAACAAGATGTAAAAGAAACTCTAGACAACTTCTTTGCTTTTGGAAAGGATTCACTAGAAGGTAATTTGCCAGCAAATGCCAAATGATACGCACGATTACCTTACTTATCTAAAGGCCCATTTATCTGGTGTCTTTCAATCCCCTGGAAGCTAACAAAAAAACAGGACAAAGGACTAAAGGCCTGTGATATCCCTTCTGAGCAGTCAAAGGAAGGATATAAAGTCCAAGAGCTAAAGGTGGTGCATTTTAACTGCAGGAGGGTCTCTAAAGCCCTCTCTGACTACCTAGTTTTATTTTAAACAGTTGTTAATAATGTAGCTGATCAGAAGTCACAGATTTGAAGTGAATGGGGAGGGCTGCCAGGGGCTGGCACGATAATTAAAGCCAATGAAGAGTGATGGCTGGCAGCCTGACCACAGGGGAGACAGCACAAACCCTGAAAGCAATCAAAAGAATTAAGAGGACAGTCACTGGGGCCACACAGGGTAGGTGCAAACAGCTATCCACATCTTTACAGACTGGAGGGCACCACTGCTTAGATAGTAGACCTGGTCACAGATATGTCGGCTCTCTTCGGGTAGTATGGGATGTTAGGTATGGCCTGATTACTTGCTTTGGCTAATGAAATGTGAATGGAAATAGTGAGTGGCACTCCTGGGCAGAAGCTTCAGAGCTAGTGGGTGCTCCACCATGGCAACTGGCAATGAACACTTTCAGACGGCAGCAACTCTGCTGGCCTAACTCCCCAAATGAGGATAAAAATGACACGAGGCAGAGCTTCCCCAGCCAACAGAGAACAAGAACATGGGCAAGAAATAAACTTGTTTCTTTTGGGGGTTGCTTGTTACTACCACATAATCTAGTCTATCTTAATAGAAATTTCCTAAAAAGTTAGAGGTCGGGATCCCTGGGTGGCGCAGCGGTGTAGCGCCTGCCTTTGGCCCAGGGTGCAATCCTGGAGACCTGGGATCAAATCCCACATCGGGCTTCCTGCATGGAGCCCGCTTCTCCCTCTGCCTGTGTCTCTGCCTCTCTCTCTCTGTGTGACTATCATGAATAAATAAAATCTTAAAAAAAAAAAAAAAAAAGAGGTCAAGCTCACATTAAGAAAATATGTGCATTATCTTTTTGGTAGACTGCCATTCTAAACAGTCAGCATTATATTTTGTGGATTAAAGGATGATTTTCAATTATATAAAAATTCACCTACTCCAGTATTGCTACTAGATAAATGAGTCATTACCAGAACAGGAACTGAATGGAGGAGATGAATCCAGTTTCTGAGTACCTTCTTTGCAAGCAAAACATACCTGCAATATTTATTTAAGATAGAAGTTGGGTATCATGTGCTAATGCTGCCAGAACTTGTCCCTCAGCATCATCTGCAGAACCAGCCCCAGGCACAAGATGTGGCATCTACTGGTTCTGTGAGTGTAGAGGGGCTCTGCTCCATATGGGGCCTTGAAGGCTCGATTAAATATCTGTATGCATTCTCATAGAAGGAAGTCTAAAGCCCTCTCTGACTACCTAGTTTTATTTTAGACAGTTGTAATGTGGCTGATCAGATGTCACAAATTTGAAGTGAATGGGGAGGGCTGCCAGGGGCTGGCACGATAATTAAAGCCAATGAAGAGTGATGGCTGGCAGCCTGACCACAGGGGTCAGGCCAAAAACTTCAAAATATACAGTCTTTTAAATCATATATGGAATATTTACAAAACTGACCTTACACTGGGCCCCAAAGCACGTTTCAAAAAATCTTGAAGGATGAAGACTACATGGGTTATTTTCTTTGACCACAAAGCAATAAAGCCAGAAAACAAAAAGCTATTAGAGAACTACAAAAACCTCACATGTTCGCAAAGCTGGAAACACACTTTTCAATAACCTATGGGTCATACATCCTTACATTTAATCTTCTTAATTCATGATACAGATTCCCAATTTAGAAATTCAGGAACTAAGGATGGAAAGAGAACATGATTTGCTCAAATTTACCCAGTTAGTAGTGGTAGAGCTGGGACACAAAACTAGGATACAGAATTTGAGAGCCCAGTGGTTTAATGAATGATATTCTCCTTATGTTCCATCTCCCCGGAATTTATAAGGTGAATTCCCAAGGTCCACAGACTCAGTGGATCTGATGTTTCATGTCTTAGAAAGAATAGCTGTTGAGAGATGGGAGACATGGTCCCAGGTTGCTTTGGTGGCACTGACCTTGGATCTACTGTGTAGAGATGCATTTCCCTTTTGCTCCTGCCTCATCTGGGGCCCCCTACCTGGGCTGAGGTATGAAGTCTAGAGGAATGGAGAGGAGAGTATCAGGTTGATGTTCTCGGATAGCTTTGAGTTAGATCCCTAGGAAGATTTCCTTTCCTTTTAAAGTTTTTTTTTTTTCCCACATGGGCATAAGTGGTAAGCGAACAAAGAAAGACAGAAGGAAAAGTTACTTCCAGATGGCTCGCCATCTTGCTCTAATGCAGATTAAATAAAGAAAATATTCCAACATATCATTAGGCAAACATGAGTATTAATATCATTCGTATTATAAATGGAACAGAATGGAAATTCAGCCTATATCTTGACTTACATTTGAGGCTAGGGCCTAAGAGCCGGAAAACAGACAACTATAGTACCCTGATTCTGAGCAAGTTGGAGGCTCATGATATCTGATGTAAGAGGCAAGACCAAAGTATTCCTAGACATCTCTAGGGGTGGCTGCCTGAATTCTAACTTACCAAACTGCCTCCCTCTTGTGGCGAGGGCTTATTCAAATGGCCACTTAACGGCATTAATCTATCTTCTTCACCTCCACCAACTTGTGCTGACTCTTGTCAAGATACACTTTTGGCAAACCTCCATGACATCCAGAGCTTCTACAATACCACTCTGGACCTCTGTTTCTCTCCTTATGCTGTGAGGACAATGTTGCTGCCTCCTCTGTGGGCTCACAAGTCTGAGGCCTGACCATGTTTCTTGCAACAAGAAGGCTTAAAAACAAACGGAAAATCTGATGGTGGTCCATATCCTAGAAAGTTACCTAAAGTGCTCCGAACTTACCAAGTGGCCCTCGGGAGGGAGAAGGCTGAGAGGTAGGAAGAGACAGTGCTAGGCTGGGCTAAAGGTCTCGAAGGTAGGAAATTTACTTCAACTCTTTGGCTTAATTTCTTCCACGCCAGAAGCCACACTGGCTCAAGGGGAGGGAGTAGGCCACTGAGTTAACAGTGCTCAGTTTGGGGTTTGAAGAAACCCGGCACCCCAACTCTACCCCACTGTTTGTTCCCCACACCATCAGGGTTCAGTTCCCAGAAAGCCAGTTTGCCAATCAGTAAGTGATCCAAGTCTCAGCATGAGTTTAAAATCAACAAGTCCAAGATCAAAGTATCCAGTTATCCAATCAGCAGTGTGATTACATCCTCTCAAACTGTGAAGAAGGGTCATCTCAACCAGTTCTTGATAGGAGGCTACGGGTATCCCCGTGCAGGCCCCAAATGGTAACTCAGCCCAGTGACCTTTCACAAATGGCCGGTTGTGCCTACAGGCTGGACAGATGGTGTGGGGCCCCTGGGGTAAGCGATGGTCCGATGCCTTCAATGAGGCTGTTCCACTGGTCATAGTCCTCTTTCAGGTCTGAGTGGGGGAAAAAAAAACAGGAAGGTTAGGGAAATCTTTGTAAGGTTAGAACAAAGAGTAGCTTCCATGGATTTGGTGGGTCATCCTAGAGAGGAGGGATACTAAAAGGATCGGTTATGGTGGTTGTGATGGTGGGGATTCCTGGGTGGCAGAGTGGTTGAGCATCTGCCTTCAGCTCAGGTTGTGATCCCGGAGTCTTGGGATGGAGTCCTGCACTGGACTCCCCACCGGGAGCCTGCTTCTCCCTCTGCCTATGTCTCTGCCTCTCTCTGTGTGTCTCTCATGAATAAATAAATAAAATCTTAAAAAAAAAAAGAGAGAGAAGTGGTTATGATGGTGACCACAGTATGGTAACTACCATTCATTGAGTGCTTTTATAAACATGCTATATAAATGACTTGCTTAACCTGTAACAACTCAATAATGATAATAACAACAGAAGGCAGCATTTACTGAAGGTTAATTCATCCTAGGGACTGTGCCAAACATGCATTGTTTCATTTAATTTTCACAATATCCCTATGTGGTAAGTCCTGTTTTAGCCCTATTACATTGAGAAAACCGAGGTTCAGAGATGCTACTCAATTCACACAAAGTCAGTCCAGGTGAGAAGTGGTAGAGACAGAATTCAAACCTGGGTCAATAAGGGTAGGAAGGGATGCCTGGGTGGCTCAGTGGTTGAGCATCTGCCTTCAGCTCAGGTAGTGATCTGGGTCCTGGGATCAAGTTCCACATCAGGCTCCCCACAGGGAGCCTGCTTCTCTCTCTGCCTAGGTCTCTGCCTCTCTCTGTCTCTCATGAACAAATAAACAAAATCTTCAAAACAAAACAAAACAAAAAGGGTGAGAAAATGGAAAGCCTACTTCCAATCAGGGAAGCCGCACGCATGCTCACCAGTGGATGCAAATTCAGGGCCGCCTCAGTGGAGGGAGGGAAAGAACAAGACAGCAGCATCCTGAAGCAGCGTAACACTGGGTAGGATTCAAGAGAGGGCCCTGGGATCAGAGGCAGATGGGTCTAACTATCCAGCAAGAACAGTCAAAAAGGGTCCAAAGCCTCAGGCTGAGGGAGCAGAGCACAGCTGAACAGGCAAATGGTGCTTTTGTTCAAAACAAACAAAAGCTGGGACAGAAGGCAGGGACCACTCTTCCCCAGCTTTGGATTCCCAGTGCCCTGCCAGGAACCTGGCATGGAATAGGTCCTCAACAAGTAAGTGCTACATATTCATTAATTCAAGAGATATCAAGCACACCCATGATGTGCCAATCTGTTTTTGGTGCTAAAAATATATCCACACACAAATAGACACCCTTATCCTCACAGAGCTCATAATCTAGGAGGCAGAGATAACAATAGACACAATAAATTATATAGGATGGGAAAAGGTGATAAGTACTACAGGTAAAAATGGAGCCACATAAGAGAAGCAGTGGTGGTGCCTGGGAAATGGGGATGAGGGGTGGAAGGGAGGGTACAATGTTTTAAAAAGGGTGGTCAGGGGCACCTGGTTGGCTCGGTTACAAGAGAGTCTGACTCTTGATCTCAGGGTCATGAGCTCTAGCCCCAAACTGGGTATAGAGATTACTTAAATAAATACATCAACTAAGGGGGATCCCTGGGTGGCGCAGCGGTTTGGTGCCTGCCTTTGGCCCAGGGCGCGATCCTGGAGACCCGGGATCAAATCCCACATCAGGCTCCCGGTGCATGGAGCCTGCTTCTCCCTCTGCCTATGTCTCTGCCTCTCTCTCTTTCTCTCTATGTGACTATCATAAATAAATAAAAATTAAAAAAAAAATACATCAACTAAAATAAAAAGGGTGGTCAGAGTGGGCCTCACTAAGGTGAGAGTTGCACAAAGACTTACAGAAGTGGGAAGAACCCATGGGACTAAATGGAATAGTGTCCCAGGCAGAGGGAAGAGCAGTAAAAAGGCCCTGAAGGGGGTATGTCTGGAGTGCTGGAGGCTCGTACAGCAACACTGAAGGTGGCCTGGGGAGGAGCAGCAGAAAGGGGCAGGAGGGACCGAGGGTGTATCATATCAGCCCCACAGGACACTGGACATTGGCTTTGACACTCAGAGAAATGAGGAGCTACCAGAGAACTCTGAACACAAGCATGAGAGATCTGATTTACTTTCTATCAGGATCATTTTGGCCACTCAATTAAGAAAAGACCATGTAGGGGATCCCCGAGTGGCGCAGCAGTTTGGCGCCTGCCTTTGGCCCAGGGCGCGATCCTGGAGACCCGGGATCGAATCCCACGTCAGGCTCCCGGTGCATGGAGTCTGCTTCTCCCTCTGCCTATATCTCTGCCTCTCTCTCTCTCTGTGTGTGACTATCATAAATAAATAAAAAATTAAAAAAAAAAAAAAAAGAAAAGACCATGTAGAGAGGCAAGGACAGTGAGAAAGGACTTGGGACAGTATAGCAGTCGTGGGGGTGAGGACAAGTGATGAGATTCCATACATAGTCTGAAGGTAGAGCCAAGAGGACTTCTGAGGGACTGGAAAGGGGATGTGAGAGCAGAGAAAAGAATGATGTCAGCTTGAATAATTCGGAATCGGGTTTTGTTGGTGATGTCTATTGGAAGGAGAAACATTGGTGGTAGGTTATACAAATCTGATGTTCATGGGAGAGATCAAACTGAAGATATATAGCAGGGAGTGGGCAGCCTGAGACGGTGTTTTAAGCCACAAGAGTGGATGGATGACATCAGGGGGTATGGATAGAGAAGAGGTCTAAGCCCTGAGCAGTGGGAGCAGTAAAGTAGACTGAGGAGGAGCATACGTCAAGATGGGAGAAAGCCCACAGTGGGGTGTCCTAGAAGTGAACACAGGGTTTCACAGAGGAGGGCGTCACTGCTGTCAGAAGCTGCTAAGTGCCCCAGCAGATGAGGAATGAGAACTCACCACCAGATTTGAGGCCTATGAGGGTCACAGGCCTCACTGCCAGAAGCAGTTTTCATGGGGAACTGGGGTGCAAAAGCCTGACTGGAGTGGGTTTAAGAGAGAATGTAAAGAGAAGAACAGAGAAAGGAAAGATGGACCTTCTTTTGAGAAGTTTTGCTGTTAGGAGGAACAAGGAAATGGGGGTGATAACTAGAAGGGAAAGTGGGGTCAAGAGAGGGGTCTTTTAAGAGAAATTTCAGGGTGAAACTAACCAAGTAGAGAGAGACAAATTGAAGATAAAGAGGAAAAAATTGCTGGCACAATCAGCTTGAGTCCATGGAAGAGGGTAGAAGGGCTGGCCTTAGACAACTGACTGGGAAACAGTAAGCAGATGCGGGGCTAAGTACCTTCACAAAGGTGGGCAGATGAGGCACTAGGGTTTTGAGGAAGTACTGACTCCTTCCACCTTCCAGTGACAAGGGAGGTGAAGTTCATCAGCTGAGAGACAGGGGAGGGGAAGGTGTCAGAAGTCTGCAGAGAAAGGAGAAGAGAGATCAGAAGAGAGGACGAATAAGATAGACAGAAGGTGCCTACAGAAGCGCCAATCTCTTTAAAAGAAAAGAAAGAACTTCCCTGGGTCAGTGGCAGATATGCTCCCAGAGGTATTTTTAGGAGTGGTGAGAGGTACAGCTCACTACAATCCATTTTAGTTTCCCGGGTGATAATGTACCATGTGGCCACCAAAATGCTTCCCTTTGCCAAGCTAACTGCCCCAAGAGGAAAGTCTTTGCCTTTTCAGACTGTCTCATCTCTTCTTGCCTGGTTACATGAGAGCCTCCGACCGGGGCCCTCAGCCTCTCAGACAGGCCCATCGCCAGTCCTCCATTATGCAGCTGGACCGCACACACAAGTCTAATCACGACATTCTCCTGGCCAATGGAATAAAAATCCACACTCATTTCAGCAAACACATGGCTTATGCATCTGGCTTCTGCCCACTTCTCTGCCTTTATGTTCCACCAACTCAATAACCTGAGTGCCAGATACACTAAACAGTTTCTCGAAACTGACCACACAAGCCACTGTGCCTTCTGTTTAGCAGACTTTGCCCCTTCCCTGGTGAACTATACTCATCTGTTAAGATTAAAGACAAGCATCACTTTGTCCAGGGAACCTCCTCTTTTAGGCTGTTCTTTCCCTTCCGTCAGCTAGGTACCTGCTGTCTGTGTCTCCTCAACACTAAGTGCATATTGTGGTCATCAGAGTCACTGGCATAACAGGGCATCACTAAATCTATGGGCTTTGGAATCAGACAATTTAGGTTACATGCTGGCCTTGCCACTTAGGAATCAGATAACCTTGGACAAATTACTTAAATTTCTTAAGGTTCATATCTTCATCTATAAAATAAGAGTTAAGTACCTACTAGAGAGGTCTATTTTCAGGATTACATGTGATGGTGAATCTAAAGTACTTAGCGGAAGGCCTGACATAAAGCAAGTTCTCAAAAACCTCCCTATAGTCGAAGACTCTCCTTTTCATCTCCTCCTCTGCTGGTCTCCAGCAATGAGTATATTAGCTCAACAGACATTGCTACTAAAGGCAGCCCGCCCCATCATGCCATGGTGGGCTCCCCTGTCATCTTTAGCTCTTACCTAATGACGTGATGCCAATAGTTAACAGAGCAAGTGGGCCGAGGACCATGCAGTCAGTCCCCAATGAAGTCTAGAGTCACAGATCCATTCCTCTCCTACGAGGTGACGGGGTGATGCTCTAAAGTCTCTAGTAACCCTAAAGTCTCTAAATCCAGGCTGGCAGAAAGGCTCACACTGAGCAAGATGAAATGAACAGGCATACAAAATGCAAATTTAGGTTAAAATAGTCAATACATTCATACTAAAACAAATAGATTTTAAAAGTAAACTGACTCCAAACCAAATTTGTTAGGCAATTTTGGAACTGTTAATGCACTCAGGCCATGCAACTAAGAGGCTGGTGTCCAGAGCACAGAGGTGACAATCTTGCTATACCACCTCTAGTACGTAATGTCCAAGTCAGGGCACTACATCTCAAGAAGCACCCTGACAAAGAGTGTATCCAGAGGGGATAATAAATGGCAATATGGGGAACTGCCCCAGTGGGAGTATCCAAAGAGCTGCAAGGGGTCTGAGACCTCCTTGGGGAGTTCTTGTCCCCTCAGGACAATCAGGACATGCAGAGAATGAGAAAGAATCAGATCTTGGTCTTGGGCTAGAGCTAAGTGACCTTGAAAACTCAAGGCAGCCTGGTCCCCTTCTGAAGGAAACTGCACTATACCCAACACTGCCAAGGGATCAGTCTGGGGCAAACAATGGTAGCCTCAGCCATGCTGGCTGGGTCAGAAAGGGACATCTGGTCAAGAGAGCCCGGGCCTAGGTTGGGCAGTGGCCTACAATGCGTTGTTAGGTAAAGGTGGGCTGGGAGAATAAAGTTGTCTCTCTTGGGAATTTTGGGAAATCCAAGAGAATATGGCTACAAGCAGTGGGAATCAGAGATGATAGGATGCCACAAGGTAGAGAGACCAATCCATGAGTGGTTTGAGCCAACTGAAGCGATAGGGAACCAGTAACTATGAATAAGCAGATGCTAGCACCAAGAGAAAAACTAGAGTAGAGAAGAAGAAAAATACAGACCAGAGGCAAGAGATACAGAGATGTCATGAGAGTAAGAGACACAGAGATGGAGCCCATGAGAGAGGAGAGAGGGAGAGAGGTAGAGAGAGAGAGATCAGTCCTGTAAGTTATCTTGGTTCCTGTAACTTCACTTCCCACATGGCGGATATACTTTCAAAAACAAACTCTCCTTTTTATCTCAAGGTAAATGAGTGAATCTCTAGTCTTTGTAACGGAAAAAAAGACTAATTAGAATATCATTCTTAAAACAGAGAGGCAGACAGGGCTAACCCTCATAGCAGCACACTCCATGCTGCTTGATAGTGTGGCAGGGAAGAAGGAAGAAGAGATCTGCTCTGGGTAGAAGGCTAGACCAAAGACCTCTACAGACCTTGCCATTTAGCTGGTCTGTGACGTATGACGCTAGCCATAAGCTTTCCACGCTTTATTTTGTTTAAAGCACTTCTACAAATTTAGCCCATTTATCATCATAACCTGCTCTGCGGTACAGATGAGATGAGTGGCAAGGAGTTAGGATGAAGGTAATGGAGGAGGGAGAGAGGTGAAAGTTCCATTTATACTAAAGAAACCAAGGATCCCTGGGTGGCGCAGTGGTTTAGCGCCTGCCTTTGGCCCAGGGCACGGTCCTGGAGACCCAGGATCGAATCCCACATCGGGCTCCCGGTGCATGGAGCCTGCTTCTCCCTCTGCCTGTGTCTCTGCCTCTCTCTCTCTCTGTGTGTGTGACTATCATAAATAAATAAAAATTAAAAAATAAAAATAAAAAATAAAGAAACCAAGACTCGTAAGTTAAATGAATCAGCTAAGGTCATTTGGGTAGTAAGAGACAGAGTCAGCATCTCCAAACTTTTATCTAAGTGTTCTTTCTACAACTCTATGCAATTCTCTCCTTTACTCAGGCTTTCCTTTTGCCATAAATCTTCCTGATCTGGGACATGGTAGTAGTATAGGCCACTAACGGAAATCTAAGGGACCCCCAAGTGGTAGTATAGGCCACTAGTAGGAAAATCTAAGGGACCCCCAAGGCTGCCCACAAACTCCAGTCCTCTCCTTACCAAGGTGCTTTTGCAGGAAGGCCAGCATGGCCCTCACCATAATCTCTTGACCTTCATAGGGGTCCAAGCTCCCACGGGTTTGAGTGGAGAAGAATTTACCAATCCAGTTACCAGCCACAAAAGCAAAATCAGTTTGACTCCGATGAACAGAACCACTAGAGGAAAAGAGAAACGAATGACTGATCGGGGTCTGGAGGCCAGGGCACACAAATATTTGCTAAGCACCTACCATGTACAAGGGGCTTTGCATGCATTAGCTCACCGAATTTTCATCACAATGCAGGTGTGCCTAGCTTCAAAGCTACCTCAACCCCTAGAGCACAACGTCTGACAGTGCAGAGAAAGGCTGAGTTAGCTGGAGGGGGGCGGACACAGGGCGAGAAGGAGGGACCTGTCACACCTGCCATTCCTCTGTGTTATCAACTACTGCACCATGGCTTTTTCCTGGTGACTTCTGAACATTCACAAAACATCCTCTCCTTCTTCTTCAGAACTGTACCACAAAGTAAACAGGAAAAGGAATCACCTGCCTGTACCTAAGTAATCAGAAAAGTAAGGGCAAACACTTATAAAAGATGGGTTTCTGGATTAGAATTTAAGTTCTTTGATATCAAATACATTTAATTCAAAAGTGCAATTCTCACTAGGTTCATTTTGGACTATTACAACTAAATTTACTACTTAATTCAATGAGGGAAGAAATCTAAATGCTAACATTTGGTTGGTATCCTGCAGATAAACAGACTTTAAAAAAATGTATTGTTTAAGGCACATGAAAAAGTGTAAAGAATAATGTAATGGATACTTGAGTATCCAGTGCTCAGGTTAAGAAGTTATACTATATGTTGGTAAATTGAATTCAAATAAAATATTATAAGAAAAAAAAAGGTAATACATTGCTAATAGTTAAATCACCCTTGGGTACTCCTTCCCAGCTGTTCTCACCTCCCTTCCCTCCAGAGGTCAGCATTACCCTCAATCTGAGTGGCCTGGGGAAACTGTCAAGCAGTCCTCTGCTGCCAAGAGATCAAAAGGTCAGGGGAGGGCTGGCACTAAGGAAGTGAGCCTAGCCAAGATGAGCAAGGGAAGAAGTACTGACTACTGAGAAGACACTCCTAGCATTCCAGGGCTTTGGATTTAACATTTCAACTACCAGAGGTGATTCCAAAAGTCCATGACATATAGTTACTTGTTTTGATGAAATAGGACCTGGGATCCTTAACACATGTGTTGCTCGGCTCTGCCAGGCTCGAGTGTAGGGCAGAAGAAAGTCACAGACTTGTCAGTGAGCCTTCAGCCCTACGCCTGAACTCTCTGCACTTCCAAATTACAGTACTTATCTGAAGATCACTCAAAATTTTCTTTCTGTGATAAACAACTCCCATCTGTTAGTGCTAGGAATGGAAGTGAAGAGAATATGGTTTATCTTGGGCAGAATATCGATGGTTTAAGGAAGATAATCTGAATTGAGGTATTCAAGGTCTCCAAAAGTCTATCTTGTGAATGTCAAGAGTCTATTATAGGGCAGCCCAGGTGGCTCAGCAGTTTAGTGCCGCCTTCGGTCCAGGTGTGATCCTGGAGTCCCGGGATCGAGTCCCACGTCGGGCTCCCCGCAGGGAACCTGCTTCTCCCTCTGCCTGTGTCTCTGCCTGTGTGTGTGTGTGTGTGTGTGTGTGTGTGTGTGTGTGTGTGTCATGAATAAATAAATAAAATCTTAAAAAAAAAAAGAGTCTATTATAGTTACACTCTTCAAAAGGTTCAATAAAATTCCCGAATGAGGTTATGGATCTCTTGAGTCCATCCAGACCCATACTTTCTCTCTCCAATTTACAATCTCCACAATACCCTTTTCCCAGAAAGCAACAGGTAAATTCTGTCATCAGGTCATAGCAGAGAAGGACAGATATGAAATCCTAAAGGAATTAAGACTTTGCACCTCAGGAAGAATTTAAGTATTGAACTAATGGGTAGAACTTATAGATAATTTAGAAGAAATTAAGAGAGCCACTGCTGAGTAGCAAATGGAGAGGACACTGGGGGTGATGATCCTGGGGCTTACTCACAGGACAGTTATGATTCTGGACTGTTC
The DNA here is from genome assembly GCF_053574225.1 of Canis aureus. Taxonomy (NCBI): domain Eukaryota; kingdom Metazoa; phylum Chordata; class Mammalia; order Carnivora; family Canidae; genus Canis; species Canis aureus. Next base: position 74,795,686 of record NC_135615.1, on the reverse strand, counting down.
ATGTTGAGCACATATCTTCTTCATCAAGTTGACACTCTCCACTGTTTGGAATTTCTCAGCATTGATAAAGAACACAGGGCCTCTGGCTTTGGGGTAAAAGTCATGTTCCAGGGGAAACATCCAAGCATCCAGAGCCACAGCACACCTGTGACAGAACCAGACAATTGGAACTGCCATACAGAAATCCAGGCAAAAATAGTTAGGCCAGTGGGGGAAGTGCCAGGGCTCTTCCCTTCTGTGGGACAAAGGCTCAGAAAGCCAAGAAGGGATTACCAGAGCCCAGGCCCTTCAGTTAGGATCTTGGATAGAGATCACTTTTATCTGTCACCAAAGATCATTCTAGATTTTAATTAATTAACTAATTAATTATTATTATTTTAAATGTAGGCTCCACGTCCAACATGGGGCTTGAACTCACAACTCTGATATCAAGAGTCGGATGCTCTACTGACAGAGCAAGCCACGTACTCCAGATCCTTTTAGATCTCAAACTCACTGACAGCAAGGATCAGACCTTCTCCTGGGTCTACTCTCAGGCAGCTGACTTAGGTTGCTCAGAAGGCATTTTATTCATTCAACATTCATTGAGTACCTACTATGTGCTTAGCCCTGTGCTGTGGATACAGGGATAAGTGACACGGTTCTTGATGTTAAGGAGCTTCCAGTTTAGAAGGGGAGACAGAACAGAAAAGGGAACAAAACAGAGCTTAGTGCCCTGACTGCATAAGGAGCTATGTGAGACCATAGCATGTGTGGACGGGAGGTCACAGATCAAACACATGGCCAGTGTGTCAAGCAGTAATCTGTCTCCTGGGGCAAAACTAAGGCCCCAAGATTAGCACCTCTCCCCCACCCAGGGTTCCTCCATTCTTCACCTCAATAAAAGACAAGCATCTCCTTACCAAAAGGAAAAACCTGACTCCTCTCTTTCCTTCACCTTATAAGTCACCAAGTCCTGAAAATTCTAAAACCTATCATGACTCAATTCCTCTCTCTCCATCCTAATGCAAATCCATCACCTCTGCCCTTGACTGAGATAGCCTTCCTCTAAGTAGCCTCCTGTTTTTCAGTCTTGCCCTGCTACAAGCCACTCTTCATACAGTAGCCAGAGGGATCTTTTATTTGTTTTATTAATTTCTTTCTTTTTTTTTTTTTTTAGTAGGCTCCCTGTCCAGTGTGGAGCCCAATGCAGGGCCTGAACTCATGACCCTGAGGATCAAGACTTGGGCTGAGATCAAGTCAGGCACTTAACCCACTGAGCTACCCAAGTGCCCCTTTGAGGGATCTTTTAAATTGTAAATAAGACTTTTCTCGAGGCACCTGCCTGGTTCAGTCAGAGGAGCATGTGACTCTTGATCTCAGGGTCATGAGTTTGAGTTCCATGCTGGGCATAGCGATTAGATAAATGAATAAATAAAAACTTTAAAAAAAGGATTTTCTTCTGCTTAAAATCCTTTGGTGGTTTCCCATCATACTGGAATAAAATCGAACTCTCTTACTCTGGCCAAAAGGCCATGTGATCTAGCCCATGTTATCTCTCTGACCATATCTTGAACCACTTCCCCCTCACTCACTGTGCCTCTCCCACACTGAAAAAGCAAGTTTCTTTCTACCTCAAGGCTTTTGCATTAGCTGTTCCCTCGGCCCAGAATTATCTTTCCCTAGACCTTCATATGGTTAGCTTCTTTATAAGCCTTGGCTTATGTCATTTTCTTAAAGAAACCTCCAATTACTCCAGTATATCAGCCTAGTTTATTTTCTTCCCTGCACCTGAGTGCTGGGGATTTGGCTGCTAGTTGTTCACTAGCCTGTCTCCTCCCAAAATAACGTAACTCAATGAAATCAGAGACCTTGTTTTCTTGTTCACCATGGAATCCCTAGCTCCCAAACCAGTGCCTGCCACATAACACTTGTGTGACAAATATTTGCTAGATGAATGAATGGTGTGCAGAGCTCACATAAGCATCGTTGGGACACTCACCGAAACTGGGTCTCCTTGGCCAAAGCCAATAGAGCTGTAGCCCCGCCAAATGAATGTCCCATCACAGCCACGCAGCTCATGTTGATGTTGCCCTGAGGAAAGCAGAGAACTGAACCAAATCAGAAATGCATGACTGCTCTTTCAGGAATTCAGAGGCAAGAGGCAAAGAGTGAGGCAATGATGCAGAAGCACAATACAGCGGTGAGCTCCTGCCTGCATAGTAAGAACCTCTTGCTCCCCAGGCTGAACAACTTTCTGCAGTCAGGAATTCTGAAAACTATGTTTTTCATCTCTGTTTTTGTAATCATACCATCTGTAATACCTGGACCAGGGGAGACATCAAATATCTATGAATAAATGAATAGGTCTAAATGATGTGATTCCATACAGAGCCATCCATGTCAGAGCACACTGGGAACAAGAACTGTCTCCTATCTCTAGATCCCTGTCTTACAGTTGCTCCAACAGGGTGACAGAGACACCAAGTTAAAGACAGAATGGGAAGCTCATGCTGCCTGTCCACTTTCCACTGAAGCAAGGCCGCTCATGCAAAAACAAACTCTGGTTCTACTTCCTCTGGGTATCTGTTCTGACTTTGATCCAGCAGAGTGAGTCTGCTTGTTCCTCCATGCTTTGTAAGTAGCTATTTCTAGTTGTCCCCAGAAGCCTTCAGGGCACGGTTATATAAGAAGCCACTGCAGCCACCTGCTGAGGGGCTCTAGGGAAATCTCTCTGGCCTTTGTGGCCCAGCGTCTGCCCTGAACATGTGCTCTCCCCAATTTCTATCCTAAGACTCTGTATCTAAATTCTCCCCATTTGCTTAGTATCTTCAGACCAACAACTTGGTTGATGGCCGCTTCAGCTTTTTTTAATAGGCCAATATATTTATATACCTTGAAAATTGGGAGTATATAGTGAAGTCACCCACGTACCACATTCCCTTTCCACACAGCTGCCCAACACCTACCCCCAAATGGTTTTCTTCAGTGTCTTTGCAGAGCGTACTTATGCACAGACAGGTAAATGTGAATCTACACGTCCACTTTTTACACAAAACTTACCTTTGTGAATAATAATATTAGTTTACATAAAGACCTTCCTTATCCTTCTTTACAGTTGCATCTGGTTTCCCCATGGCGTAGACAGCTGGCTAATCAAATCTGTCTCTCTTCTTTCTGGACATACAGCTAGACTCTTTCTCAGCAGTTGGATGTGCCCTTGGAACTGAGTTCTAGCCAACAGAATGAGTGTGAAAGCAAGATCTCCACTTCCAGGGCCTGGCCCATAAAGAGTGTTTCGTATAAACCTCCACACCTTTCCCCACTCCTGGCTTAATGCACACAGTGGAGTTGGGTTTCACAAGTAGAAGAGGGTAGAACTATAAGCTGGAAGAAGCCTGGATCCCTGAGTCACTCCTTGCAGAGGAGCATCCATTTTCAACTTTATGTGGCAGAGAAGTAAATTTCTACTGTGTTAAACTACTGAGATTTGGAACTTATGAGTTACAGCAATTAGCATTATCAAAACGATTAGGTCCATTGTTTCATAATCTATTAAACCACTTCCCTTACTGAAGAACACTTAGGATACTACCAATCTTTTGCTGTGAAAGACAACAGAGGAATGAATAACCTTATACATATATCATGTTGCACGTGTACAGGTATCTATAGAATAAATTCCCAGAACTGCACATTGCTGGGTCAAAGAATATGCACATTTATACTGTTGATAGCTATTGCCAAACTGCCCTGCATGGGGTAATCTGGACTCTCATGGGCAACACAGCAGAATATCTACTTTCCCATAGCTTTGCCAACAGGAGTGAATAACCAATTTTCCGATCTTAATCTGAGAGGTGAAAATGTTCTTAGAGCTGTTTTTATCCTATATTTCTCCAAAATAAAATAATCCAACTAAAATCCTGCCTGCCCAATGCCTGCCTCAGGATCCCAGGCATGCAGCCCTGCACTTCAGTGCCTGGGTCCCTGCTTGTCTGCTGGGAGCTGGTGGCACACAGCAAATAGCTGTTAAAGTGCTTTAGATGTCTGCCTTCCCAACTGGCCATCCAGGCAGGTACTTTGCCCTGGACGGCCTCAAATCGACCGGAGCCTTTAAAAGGCATTTTCTAACAAGGCTTTGGGGCATACGGCATAGGCTTTGGGAACAAAAAGTCCCAGTTTGAAGTCTGACTACCACTTACTTAGCTATGTGACCTTGGGTAGATACTTAGCCTCTTTGATCCTTCGTTTCTTTCTATGTAGAAAGCTAATAGTGCTTGCTGTATAAGTTTGTATGAGGTACTCTTATCATGGTACACAGAGTAGTAATTGCTATTTTATATATATTTGTGTATATAAATGTACACACACACACACCATTCTCATTCATGCAATGGAATATGACATGGCTATTAAAAGTCATGCCATAGAAAAATATTAACCATTCAGACTATTATGCTAGGTGAAAAAAAAGAGCCACAAAACAGCTTGTATTAAAGTGATCACATTATTGTTTTTAAAAACATATACGTATGTGTTGAACACTTTAAAGGAACTGGAAGGACGAACATCAAAATGTAAAAAACTTTTTTCTTCACATTTTTGTGTGATTTCTTGGTTCTCTAAATAGAGCCTGAGCTACTTTTGAAATTAGGTGGAAAAGATCAGGGGGTTGGGAATGTCTCTTCATGGGTATCAAATCCCATAGCTGGGACAGTTTCTACCCTCCTGGGAGGAATTTTAGGATTTTCTCCAAGTTAGGAATTAGCCTGCTACAGACACAGGTTGTTTGTTGCCTAACACACCTTCCTTTGGGGAACAAACCATCTTTCCTTTCTCCATGTGGACCTTTTGGGATACCAGTTCCTGGTGCTCAGGCTCCCCTGACCCAGAAGTGTGTGTAGAACATAGGTAGGCCAATCAGAATACCCTGTCCCTCTGATACAGTGATGGGTCCAGAAGGGACATGTAACCCAAGCAGGGCCACAGCTTTCCCAGACTAGTGGAAGCCAACAGAGTCTCTTTTCCTTTTACATTTGGAGAGAGTGGAAATACAGACTTGGGCTGCCAGCAACCATCTTTCTTGCCTAATGGAGAGAATATGGTAAGAAGGGAGCCCACACACACAGAGTGGAACTGAGCCAGAAGAAGGAAGAGGGAGTGCCAGAGCTTTGATGACAATGTCTGAGACCCTGGATCTAGCTACATTGGCCTGAAGCCTTTGGTCTTCCTACTTATTTGAGGCAATAAATTGTCTTTTGGTTTAAGCTAATGAGTTAGGTTTCTATGATTTGTAACCAAAAAAGTCCTGATGAATCCAGGTCATCCCAATTGCTACCATACCTTCAAAGTCGTCAGATCCAACCCATCAGGCAAGATATTGAGAACAATCTGCCCAGCAGTGACCTCTTGCAGGATCCTCAACACCCGAGTACACTCGCTTACCCTCTGATACACCTGCAACAGAGACGATGGTGGTGGGAGCTAGAATGCGACACAACCATCCAACAAGAGTCTAACTCTCCAACAGAGCCAAGGAAGGATGCAGGGATAGTTTGCCCACCTCTATCTCAGCAAGCACTGTGGGCTCCACATCCTGAGAAAGACTTAGCAACCTCCTAGCAGCTCACCTAACAATACACTGGAGTTGGCACTACTACTCAGACTCTACCCACGTTCCCACGGGGGAGTCAGGAGGACCCAATAAGACAACGTATATGAATGTACCTTGAACCACAAAAGGAATAAGAGTATTTTTTTATAAACCCAGTACTGGTTTCTACTTGCCTACTTGTAGTACACATCTATTGTTTTCTTTTTTTTTTTTTTTTTTTTTTTTAAATTTTATTTATTTATTTATGATATTCACAGAGAGAGAGAGAGGCAGAGACACAGGCAGAGGGAGAAGCAGGCTCCATGCACTGGGAGCCCGACGTGGGATTCGATCCCGGGTCTCCAGGATCGCGCCCTGGGCCAAAGGCAGGCGCCAAACCGCTGCGCCACCCAGGGATCCCCACATCTATTGTTTTCATCTGCCTAGTACTTACCTGCCCCCACTTCGCTCATTATCCCTGACTTTTGAGGACTATGCCCTCCTCAAATCTATCAATGTCTTTCTGATGAGAATTTCTCATTTGGGTACTTCCTCACCTCCCTCTAGGATTTTTCACAGTGCAGCTTGAGGCAGGTGTGGCGACTAGGGGACCCCCAAACACCCCTATTCTTTCAGGTGGTGAGGTCAAACATGCAAACTCAGTTTGTCAAGAGCTGTGGTTCTGGGGCACCTGGGTAGCTCAGTCAGTTAAGCGTCTGCCTTTGGCTCAAGTCATGATGTCAGGGTCCTGGGAATCGAGCCTCACGTTGGGCTCCCTGCTCAGGAGGGAGTCTGCTTCTCCCTCTGCTGTTTTCCCCACTCACGTTCTCTTTCTCTCAAATAAATAATCTTAAAAAAAAAAAAAAAAAGAGAGAGAGAGAGAGAGAGTGAGCTGTGGTCTAACCTCACAAGGTAAGCCAGTTTGCAGATAAGATCAACCAGCAGAGGAGACAGAGATGAGAGAGAGAGATGGTATTGGAGTCTGGCTCCAGTGGTCCTGCTCTTCTTCTAATCTGCCTGTATAAGCCAGTCAATCCTCTCTTTTGCCTAACAAGATTAAATTGAGTTTCTGTCATCTATAATAGTTTAGAGTCTTGATTAACACACCATTTCTCGGGATCCCTGGGTGGCGCAGCGGTTTGGCGCCTGCCTTTGGCCCAGGGCGCGATCCTGGAGACCCGGGATCGAATCCCACGTCGGGCTCCCGGTGCATGGAGCCTGCTTCTCCCTCTGCCTATGTCTCTGCCTCTCTCTCTCTCTCTCTGTGACTATCATAAATAAATAAAATTAAAAAAAAAAAAAAAGAAAAAAAAACACCATTTCTCTGGCGTGGCAAGCTCAGACCCTCTATAAGTGAGATTGCGGGACAGAAGGTTAGTTACAAGTCTTCTTAGTGACTGTAGTATAAGGAAGAGAGGCTTATCAACTCTCCCTCCCCAACTGGCACAAGCCTACCTGGCAATTCCGGACATGGAATTCCTTCTCCCCTTCTTCAATTTGTCGGTGAGGGATCCATTCCTCCTCCAGCGACTCATTAGTGGCCTGGCTCTCCTCCGGAGCCTGCTTGCAGAAACAGGTGGTCGCAGCCGACCCATCCCTGAAATACACATGCCACCAGAGAAACTCAAAGACATTTTTCAGCTTATTTTTCCCCTTTACCAAATCCTCCATTTCCACCAAGACACTCTGGATCCCCTTTTGCCTAGCAGGCAGAAAGATATGGGGGGCATACAGAGGAGAGGAGAAAAAATGGATTTTGAAGACCAACTTGGGTTTGAACCCCAACTCAGCTGTGTCACTTCCAGCAAGAAACCTTTGAACTTTGGTTTCCTCACCCTTTTAAAAAAAAAAAAAGATTTTATTTATTTATTCTTGAGAGACACACAGAGAGAGAGGCAGAGACATAGGCAGAGAGAGAAGCAGGCTCCGTGCAGGGAGCCTGATGTCGGACTCGATCTGGGGACTCCAGGACCACGCCCTGGGCTGAAGGCAGGCACTAAACCACTGAGCCATCCAGAGATCCCACTGATTTCCTCACCTTTAAAATGAGTACAACACCTGCCTTGCATGGTCGTTGTGAAAATTAGAAATAATATGTTGATAAGGAACTAGCCTATGTCCTAGGATATATCCCATATCCATTGCAGGCAGGCAATCCATGATAGTTTGTTAGGGCTGTCACCCTCTCACCTGTGTTCTGGTACAGCAACCACAAAGCCGTGGGAGGCCAGCTCCATGCAGAAGGCTGAATACAGCGTCCTAGAGATGAAGGAAGGAACAGAGAGAAGTGGTCTAAAGAATCGTGCTCCCCTGCAGCTCCCATTCCAATCATGCTCTGCTAGTGACCATCTCAAAAGACTGGAGGAAGTTTCATTTGCAGCAGCCCTCCTCAAGGTGTCTTCTTTGGTCAGTACACCACTTGTCTCACAGGGCTCCAAGAAGCAAGTGTAAATCGATCCCTGGTGTTTTCAACCCCACATGAACTTTTGACTGATCTCCTCCACCCACCCCCAATACGATTTGGCTTCTTTCACAATTGCATTTCTATCGTCTATATATTATGGTACATCCTCCAAATTAGTTGGTCACATTTCTGAAGACAGGCACTCTGGCTATTTCTGTAATATGCAAATATGCACCTGTGATTTAGCATGTGAATTTTGTCTGTGCTCCAACTTCTCAGAAAAAAAGGAATATGGCAGACACTATTAACTGTCCAAACACTTTTTTCTCTCCTCCTTAGTAGCAGAATCTGATTTTCAGACGAAGATAGAGTTATGGCATCGATTATGACATTTCCCAGCCTCTCCTGCACCTCGGTTTATCAGTGAGATTAAGTCCTAGCCCAGCAATAGAAATATAATGCTGCTCCCATAAGTAATTAAAATTCTCTAGTAAATACATTTTTAAAGTTAAAAAAACAGGTGGAATCAACTTTAATAATATATTTTATTTAACTCAATAGAGCCAAAACATTATCATTTTGCCGGGCTGCCCAGCATCTGACTCTTGATCTCAGAATCATGAGTTTGAGACCGACATTGGGTATAGAGAATACTTTAAAAAAAGAATGTCTGAATGAATAAAATATTTTATTAAGTTTTTTTTTCCATATGAAGTTTTTGAAATCAGTGTGTATCCTTTACTTCAGCACATCTCAGACAGCCTGGGTGGCTCAGCAGTTTAGCACCACCTTCAGCCCAGGGCATGATCCTGGAGACCTGGGATTGAGTCCCACTTTGGGCTCCCTGCAAGGAGCCTGCTTCTCCCTCTGCCTGTGTCTCTGTCTCTCTCTCTCTCTCTCTCTGTCTTTCATGAATAAATAAATAAATAATTTAAAAAAATACTTCAGCACATCTCAGTTTAGACCAGCTGTATTTGTAATGTTCAATAGCCACATGCGGCTAGAAGCTACTCTAATGAACAGAGCAGCTCTAGTCATTGGGACTAGAAGCAATTGTGTTGTGTAGACTTTCAGAAAAAATAAAAACAAAAACTTTCAGAAGAGTTCTCCTTTCCTACTGCCTGGGATGTAGATGTAATGGCAGGAGCTAGACCAGATACCCAAGGTCATTAGATAGCCTTAGAAAATGGAAGCCACATGTGGCAGAGCAAGGTGATAAAAGAAGTCTGGTTCTCTGGTAATTCTGTGGAAGTACCATATCATCTCTGTCTACCACCAGCTTTCTTTTAGCTGAGCAAGAAAGAAATCTTATGTTGCTTAGGCCACTATTGTTTGGGGTTTTCCTGTTAATACAACTTGCCTGGATCTTAGCTGATTCAGGAAGGTCAGAAAGGACAGACATTAAATTTCTTTTCACCTTCTCTCACTTCCCCGAGGGAGGCAGTGAACTGGACACAAGAACCAGAGAGATCTCTGATCCCTTCCCCGTTCAAACTGTATAACCTTGGGCAAGTCTGCCTTTTAGAGCCCTTCTGGTCATCTGTAAAACAAGCATCCTTCACCACTGACCTCACAGGACTATGTGGAAACCAAAGGAACAATAGTACACTGCAGACAAGTAACATTTAAATGCACTTACTCCTCCCTGGAGTGGGAACTCGTAGGTCTACAAAGATTTCAGATTCTGAATTAACCACATATACAACAAGAGGAAACCATATCCCTTTCCCTCCCTGTCCTTTTTCTTGGAATTTCATTTTGGTTAATGAAGTGTATTTATAACTGGCTTACCCAGGTTAATGGAGGTGTGAAGTCTCCATACAGATTCTTAGACCAAAAAGACCACTCTCCCAAGTCATGTTCTCACCTGCTCTCTGTATAAAATAGCTGTGAGCTTAGGAGAGAATGTTTCTTACTTCTTTTTCCTGCTAGACTACAGTCCTTCTGAAGGCAGGAATTCTATCTTAGTCCCTACTGAATACACAACCCCAGCATAGGCCTCAGCATATGCCACGTATTAAATTTACTGAATAAGAGCAACATTGAAAACCATCTAGTTGTTTTGCTGGCCTTATCTTTGCATTTACTCTCCTGCCATGGAGTAGTTATGTGAGTTCACAGTCAGCCTCCCCTAGTGGATACAATTCCTTGATTTGTTTATCTCCACAGAACTCACCTTCTCATGCCACACAGCTGGCACAGAATAGGTGCCCAAAAGATATCTGCTAAATGAATGAGAACCTAGCAAAACATAGCCCTTAATAAATATTCTTTGGGAAACTACTACTTTCCAGGCATTGTCCTAGGCACTGGAAGAGACAGCAGACAGACAAGGGCTCTGCCTTCATGGAGCTGACAATCTAGTAGGAAAGACAAACCCTAAAGAATAATCACACATGTAATTAATTCATTACAATTATGGTAAGTACTGGAAAGTATAGGTTAGCCTATGAAAGCACATCACTGGAAAACTTGAACTAACATAATACAGAGGCCAGGATGGGTGTCCCTAAGAAAGTCATACCCAAAGTAAGACCTTGTGGGTAATTTGGAATTAGTTAGGCAAAGATGAAGGAGCGGAAAGCAGGGGAGGAAGAGAGGAGCAGAATGGCAAATATTCCAGGCAAATGGAATAGCCACAAAACACAGCACAGATAAAAACTGTGAGGCAGAAAATAACATAGTGCCTTCATGGAAGCAAAAGAAGGTCAGTTTGTTTAGAGAGCTGGAGTGGGGCAAGTAGTAAGAAACAAGGTGGGAAACTTTGAGAGCTGTATTAAGCTCAAAGGGCGATTACAAAGACTAAGCAGGGAAGTGACGTGCATTCATCCATTCAACAAATATTTACTAAGCATCTACTATCTGCCAGGCACTGTTCTAGGTGCTGAAATGACAAGACCCTATTTGCTTTTAAAATAGATCTCCCATGGGCAGCCCAGGGAGCTCAGCGGTTTAGTGCTGCCTTCAGCCCAGGGCCTGATCCTGGAGACCTGAGATGGGGTCCTGGGTCGGGCTCCCTAGGTGGAGCCTGCTTCTCCCTCTGCCTGTGTCTCTGCCTCTCTCTCTCTCTCTCTCTCTGTGTGTGTCTCTCATGAATACATAAATAAAATCTTAAAAAAAAAAAAAAAAGATTAAAACAGATCTCCCTGGGGGCACCTGGGTTGCTCAGTTGGTTGGGCTCAGGTCATGATTTCAGGGTCCTGGGATCGAGCCCCACATTGGGCTCTATACTCAGCAGGGAGTCTGAGATTCTCCCTCTCCCTCTGCCACCCCCCCCCAATGCTCACTCATGCTCTCTCTCTCTCTCTTTCAAATAAATAGATAAATCTTTTAAAAAAAGCAAAACAAAAAGCAGATCTCCCTGACTGGACAATGGCTTGGAGGGTGGGGACACAAAAACAGACACCTTTAAGATGTGTAACACTCGGGGGTGGGGGGGAAAAAAAAAAAAAAAAAGATGTGTAACACTCTAGGACCTAAACTAGACTTATGTGTTGATAATGAATGTATAGTCAGAATATTCACAAATTTAAACAGGAACATATAGACTAAAGTTATTAAATTCTAAGACACAGCAAGGTACAGAAATCAGGATTCACGAGAATTTGGAATGGATATGGCCTTACAAAAATCAGGCAGAGTTTCCCGAAGTCTGGTAAGAGAGATCATCCCATGTTCACCATCCCATGTTCCTGCACGTAGAGAAACCGAGAAAACTGTGTGTGTGTACGCTTACTCGGTACCTGTCTAACCGAATCCTCACAGACCATGCGATGGGAGCAGCATTCCCACCTGACAAACGATGAAATCCAGGCCTGAAGAGTTCTACAACCGTCCCGAACTCACACGGAGCACAGGGGTGGTGGCTGAGACTCACAGGTGAGGCTCTGAGCTGCAGGTGTGCAGAGAGTGAGCCCATCTTACTGCTTGGTCAGTGCCACGGCAGAGCTGTCCCTTCATGGATACCGAAGAAATAACTTTGACTATAAAGCTCAAACTCCTAATACTTCTCGTGTTGTTACATGAGCTAAGTGTTTATTTGTAAGTGTTTATGTTTAAATAGAATATAAACATAAAATAAGTTATGTTTATTTATTTATAAATGCAGCAACATGAGAAGCAAAGGATGTGAAGCCCGATGAAAGACTCCACCAGGTGAAGGGGGCTTGGGGAAGGTGGACCCAGTGCTACGGAATGAAGCAGATGGCAGAAGAGACAGCTGGCAGATGGAAATGTCTGTGTCTCTGCCCTCTGAGAATAAGTTAAGACTCAGCAGCTGTCACCAGTTAAGGAATATGACAAGGTCTGAGGGATAGAAGCTCTTACCTGAAGGCTCCCATGCCATGGGAGAAGATGATCAAGGGGTATCCAGAGTCCTTTGCCTTAAACGGGCCGTTCCAGCTAACAGGCAGGCGACACGATCCTAGCAGAGACACGGGGTATAGAATCTCTGGCTGCCCAAAGTTGTAATCCCAAGGGCAGCCTGGCCTAGGCATGGGTGGGGACATGTGCCCCACCTCACTGGAGAACTACCTTTTGCCCTTGAGCAGTCCAGGGCAATCACCTTTTCTTTCACCCTTTCTTCCCTAGAAAGCACAAATATAATAGAAAATGGGAAGATAAATGCAAAGAAGTACTGAACAACTATGGGGTAAACCCCTGAGATGCCAAGGAAGTTGGGTAGAGTTCCTAATTGGTGGGGCCGTTAGGGAAAGTGGATGATTCAATGTGACTTTACCCAGAGAGGAGAGCTAAAGAGAACTGTAAACGATAAAGTCGGGATTCAAATCCAGGACAATCTAATTCTGTAACCAAAACTCTTATGTATATAATCCCCTCCCAACTCTCCACACCACACTGACTAATGCACGCCCCACAACAAAAGGGCTGGACAATGCCAGCAGGACAGTACTGTGTCTACCTAGGGATCTCCTAGGAACATAACCAAGAAGCTAGGAAATGTGGGGGTGAGGCCAGCACTTACCCATAGCCAAGCTGAACAGCAGCCCGCCCCAGCGCTTATTAAACCGCAGGTAATCGGCCAGGCCAGTGCAGTACTCATAGCGGGGAATCCACAGAGGCTGCTCGGTGGTCTCCTCTGACTCTTGGCAGGGGTAGAAGAGTCGAAAGAAGCTCCCCTGTAGGAAAGAAGAGAGCAACTGCTCAGAGCAAGAAGCCTAAGCTCTGCTGAATTTCCCAAAGGGCACACTCAGTGGGTATTTGGGGGGGCCAGCAAAGTAAGCCACCAAAGTGGGGCACTGAAGCTTCAATTCATATACCTGAATTTTGCATTCAGAAAATCCAGAAAGAAGCAATATTATTTTTAGCATACACGTAAGGCTTATGCTATTTCAAATAGCCGACTGCATTTTAAATTACGTTTGGAGAACACCAAAATATTTTCAGTCCTTGGATCAGAAAGATTTAAATCTGTCCCTGAGCCCAGGCCTGAAGGGGCCCAGGGAAGGAGATCAGCCCTCATGCTGGATGGGGTGACATCAGTGGCTCACCCAGGCCAGTCGTCTAGGCTGGCCCTTAGGAAGCAGCAGCACACTCATTTCACATGGGAGTAGGAGAGGGGTTAACAGGAAGTATGTGCTTCTCGAAGAGAGATGGGAGTCCAAGGGCCAGCAGAGAAGCACCTAGGAACTGGTGGAGGGAAGGTCCAGAACCAAAGCAGGAGGAAAAACAGATAAAGGCAGGAAAGGAGAAAGAGGAGCATGTCTTCCTACCCAGGTTGGGAAGTCAGAGGCCACCACCATGGTTCACTGCTCCTCCTCATACCTTCAGACTGAGATGAGACTGAAAACCTTTCCAGATAAGACATCTGCTCCCAAGACAGGACAGGGGATCTGAGACCTGCCTTTGGAGCTTGAGCCCCCCTTTCATCCTAGTGGCAAAAGAACCCATCTCTGGCTACCAAGATGTTTCTAACTGGAAATAGGAAGAAAAAGGTCAGGGAAGACAGACCTGGGGGCTCTATAACCAAATCCAGACCAGCTCTAACTCAGTTTCCCCCACTGAGAATCACACCATTAGATTGGCTACTGACAAGTCATGGTGCAGAAGCAGCAGCGGAGATGTGTGGGGACAGAGCTGGAGACACTTACCTCGAGACCCTGGCCCTCCATCACATCCCCGCAGCCTACATGGTGGGGTCCTGTGACAGGTGGGAAGCTCATGGACTGGTTCACCCCCATTTCATCACCAGTTGAAACAAACAACCTGGACAGTGCTGAACTTGATGGCTGAAGGTGGAACACAGAAGAGCCTCTTGCTGGTTTCCTCTTAGCTTCCTGTTGCTTCTATGTGTTATCTGTTATCATGTCCACTTCTATCTGCTATCATGTCCACTGTTATCCCATCTCCCTGCTGGGGACTCACCCAGTCTTCGTCATCTACTTTGCTACACCGACTTTGCCAAGGCTTAAGGGCTGCTTTTTTGGTGTTGAGAGCAGGGTGAAGAGATGGTTGGGAAAAGGAGAGAGCTTCCAATGTTCCCCCAAACCCACTGCCAAGGGGGCGCATGGGTGGCGCAGTCAGTTGAGCATCCAACTCTTGGTTTCAGCTCAGGTCACGGTCTCAGGGTTGTGAGATGGAGGCCTGTAGCAGGCTCCAAGTTCAGCAGGGAGTCTGCTTGAGATTCTCTCCCTCTTCCTCTGCCCCTCCCCTCACTCACACTTTCATGGTTTCTCTTAAATAAATAAATCTTTAAAAAAAAAACAAAACTGCCAAGTGTTTATACTCAGCACAACCTCTGCAGACAACATAACCTGGATCATGTCCTCATGGGACCAGGAATAATAATGTCTAAGATTCACTGTGTCAGCACTGAACTAAGCTCTTTCTATACAGTACATTATTCATTCTCTCCACAACTCTCTGTGGAAGGTCCTATGGACACCCTGTTTACAGATGAGGAAAGTAAGGCACAGAATGGTTGAATAACTTTCCCAAGTTATCCTGCTTCTGGGCAGCAATGCCAGGTCTGTCTAATCCAGACCCAAGCTCTTAACCCCTACTGATCCTGCTCATGGGGAGACACAGTTATATGTCTACAAAAACACGGACCTAAACTACTGACTATAAAAGCGGAACTTAGGCTAGGCGTGAGATATGAGGAAGATTTAGAGATAGGGGAGAGGAAGGAAAGCATTTCTACACAGGACACATGAGAAAGAAAGGGCAGAGACAGAGAAGACTATGATATGGCAGTAGATCAAACAGGAGCCTTCAACGTGGCAGGTGTGCGTGTTCCTGACTAGCAGACATTTCTTTAACTAGGCTGCTCCCTAAATTGGGGCCAATGCCATTGCTCTCTATCCCTCTTTAATCTCATCCCCAGCAGCATCGTCATCATGACATTATGGAGGGCCAGGAATTACACCAAGTGCTTTAATACATTATTAATTGAAAAAATGAGATGAGGAAACTGATGACTGATGCTTGACCAACTTAGGTAATTGCCCCCAAGAACATAAAGTTAACAGAGCCAGAATTTGATCACAGGCAATATGGCTGTAACAGAGGAGAATATGGGCAAACTTGTCGATATCCATTCTATTTTGTCCTCCTATGCAGTACCCTTGTGACTTGGGTTGGGCTGACCTGTAGACTTCTTAGACTTGAGCCTTAATTGACCTGAGCCAATCACCCTTTGGTATGCCCTGGTCAGTATCTGGATGAAGAGTGGCTGCATAACACAGTTGGTCCATTCAGAGTAAAGCCCAGGGCTTTGATGGTTGAGGATGGAAATGTTCTTTCTTGTTTTGAACTAGAGTGATGACAGATACGAAGCCTTGAAATGTTGCAGTCACTTTGCTACCTTGAGGATGAAGCTACCCAAGGAGGATGGCAGAGAGAATCAGAGAAATAGAGTCATTTTTGTGAAGACATTAAGAATCTCTAGATTGGGGGCACCTGGGTGGCTCAGTCGGTTAAACATCTGCCTTCAGCTCAGGTCATGATCCTGGAGTCTTGGGACTTCCAGCTCAGCAGGGAGTCTGCATTTCCCTCCACCCCTCACCCAACTTGTGCTCTCTCTCCCTCTCTCATATTAAAAAAAAAAAAAACAAAAAACAAACAAACAAACAAAAAAACTTAAAAAGGAATCTCTAGATTAGACTATACCTGAAAAACCTGACCCACTCCTGGACTTTCTAGTTACACGAGTCAGTAAATCCCCTTTTTGTTAAAATCAATTGACTTGGGCTGCCTTGGTGGTTCAGCGGTTTAATGCTGCCTTCAGCCCACGGTGTGATCCTGGAGACCCGGGATCGAGTCCTGCCTGTGTCAGGCTCCGTGCATGGGGCCTGCTTCTCCCTCTGCCTGTGTTTGTGCCTCTTTCTCTCTCTGTGTCTCTCATGAATAAATAAATAAAATCTTTAAAAAAAATTTGACTTTAGATTTCCATTGCCTGAACCAAAAGCATCTAAACCAATAATACAGTGAGTCCCAGACCCATATTTTTAGCCATTACGCTATTCTGCTTTAAGACACTCTGGGATGAAAAAAAAAAGACACTCTGGGATGGATCAGAAAGTTCAAGCCCAAGTGTGTTTGGGAAAGAAAAGGCCTTAGAGACCATTTCTATCAATCCTCACCACAATCATTTCCCACCCTCCCCACTACATACATGTACTGATGAACAAACCAAGGTCCTCAGAAGTTAAGTGAGCTGCACAACGTCACAAGCAGAACAATTATTACACAAAGATCTCCTGGATGCCAACTTCCAACTGTCTGGTCCAGTGGCAAACCTCAAATAACCAATAATCCTAACATCATTCTATTTAACTTAAGAACATAACAAATGATTTTCTTTCTATTACTCTGTAGTGGTAGAATGCAATTCTTTTAAAAAAGGAACTAACTGATGCAGTCCATGGACTGGTTAGCCAGAGAGAAGTTGAGTACGTGCTGCTCAGTCTCACACCCTGACCTTTTCCCCTTGTCTCTGAGGGCACACACACAGAGAAGACCTACGGCAAGGGCACGTGATACATGTCACCCACATGACAATGAAGCAGCTCCAAGTTCTAACGGCCAAAAATGAGGGTCAGTTAAGGTGATCAGATGTAGGAGTTGTGAGAAGCACACTTCTGTAGCTTGGCAGTGGAGGGCAAGGAAGATGACAAAAGTTGACTTTCAAGTAGAAGAAAGTGCATAAGCTAAGACACAGAGGTAAGAAAGCACACGTGATAAGAAAAAGGTATCACGGGTTTGGAGGGTAGCAGTCTCTCGAGTGCTAGGCCAAGGAGCTGGAATCTACTCTGGAAATGAGTGATATTAAGTCTAAAAGAGTCAAGTTTGAGCTCAGTTCCTTTGCCACCTAGTTTAACTTTGGGCAGATCCTCTGATCTCACTAAGTAAGCCTGATTCCTCATCGGTACAACGGGAAACTATCCATCCTCATAGGGTTGCTGGGAAGATAAAATAAAACAATGCATTTAAAGCATTCATGTAGGGGTGCCTGGGTGGCTCAGCGGTTTGGTGCCTGCCTTTGGCCCGGAGCATGATCCTGGAGTCCCAGGATTGGGTCCCACATCGGGCTCCCTGCGTGGAGCCTGCTTCTCCCTCTGCCTGTGTCTCTGCCTCTCTCTCTGTGTCTCTCATGAATAAATAAATAAAATCTTTTAAAAAAATAAATAAATAAAATAAAGCACTCGTGTGGTACCTGGCTCTTAGGGACTATCTAGGAAATATTGTTGATCGAGTGAAAAGTAGAAACAACAGGATTTGGCAAATGAGTGGATTTGAGGAGGCAAGGGAGATAGAAGAGCCAAAGATGAGTCAGGGTTCAGGACTGGGTGACCAGAATGACAGTAATTTATAGGAAGAGATTCACCCCATATAGAGAACAGTGCTTGGGACAGAAATCAGGATGAGTGAATGGAGTTAAAAACTGCTAGAGGGGATCCCTGGGTGGCGCAGCGGTTTAGCGCCTGCCTTTGGCCCAGGGCGCGATCCTGGAGTCCCGGGATCGAATCCCACATCGGGCTCCCAGTGCATGGAGCCTGCTTCTCCCTCTGCCTGTGTCTCTGCCTCTATCTCTCTCTCTCTGTGACTATCATAAAATAAAAAAAAAATTTTAAAAAATTAAAAAAAAAAAAACTGCTAAAGAGAAGGGGAGTAGAACTCTCTAGCAGTCCTAGAAAGTTTCTGGGGGAATCATTAAGTTTGGAAACAAATACAAACTAAAGTTAATTGGCCAGAGTGAGGCATACACAAAAATGAGTCTACATTCCTTGGGCTTACATTAACTGATGTTCGAGGACAATGGGGAGATGGAAAAATCCAATTTTGCCTAAGAAATACCCAGCCAGAGTATCCAGAGTCCTTCCTCATAAATGCCATATAATTTTCCAAGGAAATCAGCCCAGGGGTCTCTACCTTCTTTTGCTTGCCTCATCCAAACAATTTATGGTGGTGCCTGTCTAGAAGCTTCTCCACCCATGTAAGCCTACCCCATTCATAAAGGCCCAGTGAAATCTCTGGTTCTCTGTGTTTTAACAAATCCTTCCTGCCCCCCTCTCAACTCTAAGCATTGTCCACATCCCTCACCTGCTAGCCAATCATGGGCTGCCTTAAGATAGCTCTAGGATCAGTACCAATTCTGGGCAGTTTTAACTCAGTGACTTGCCTACAAGTGGCCCAGATAGAACCTAGTTCAGAGGTTCCTGAATCTTTCGTCACAAACACCTGGGAAAGTTTCAAAAATATAGATTTTAGGGTCCTCGTTCCCAAAGGTCAGTTTTTAAAAGCTCCCCATGTTTCTCGCAAGGTTTGAGAACTTCTGGTCCAGATGATACATAGGACTTTTTATCCAGGGATGCATGTATGCAAACATTTACGGAATGTATATAGTGTCCTAGCCCACCATTTTAGATTAATGAAATAATGACTATGATTTCACTTGGTTCAATCCCCATGGCCACCTAGAAGCATGTTCTAGGTCTCAATAATTAACTTATCCAATTAATCTGATTTAATTTTTACACAATTATACCTTATACCATTTCTTTGGATATACCACATACTATATAAAGGCTGTGTTTGGCATCCCTGGGTGGCGCAGCGGTTTAGCGCCTGCCTTTGGCCCAGGGCGCGATCCTGGAGACCCAGGATCGAATCCCAAGTCGGGCTCCCGGTGCATGGAGCCTGCTTCTCCCTCTGCCTGTGTCTCTGCCTCTCTCTCTCTCTCTCTGTGTGACTATCATAAATAATTTTTAAATTTTTATTTATTTATGATAGTCACAGAGAGAGAGAGAGGCGCAGAGACACAGGCAGAGGGAGAAGCAGGCTCCATGCACCGGGAGCCCGATGTGGGATTCGATCCTGGGTCTCCAGGATCGCGCCCTGGGCCAAAGGCAGGCGCCAAACAGCTGCGCCACCCAGGGATCCCTAAAAATTTAAAAAATAAATAAAGGCTGTGTTTTATACTTCTCTATAGGCCAAACCATCTATCTTCATGCTTTCCTTATGTACTAAGAACCCAGTAAAATGCTCCTTTACTTGGCTTTGATTTAAACCCTCTCAATTCTTTGTCTTTTTTTTACCCCAAAATAAGTCTATTTGGTATAGTGTATAAAGAAAGGCTTTGGTGACAGTCTGAATTCCAATTCCTAATTGGTCGTGATCTTGAGCAAGCTCGTTAAATTCTAAGCCTCTGAGAATTTACCCATATGACAGAAATAATAGCACTCATGAAATTGTTGAGGATTAAATAAAATAATGTATATAAAATACCTGACATGGAGACGGCACTCTAACCAGAGATGGTAGCTCTAACTACAATAGTTATTATAGTATGACCTCTCTGAGCCTAAGTTCCTTATAAGTAAAATGAAGGTACTTCAAAGGTTAAATTTAAATAAGAAAATTGAGAAAATAAAAAAAAAATGTTTTTAAAAAGTAAATAAGAAACGGGATATTGCCTAGGGCTTGGTACACTTTAAGTGCTCACAAAATGCTAAAAATTAACAATGCTATGTCCTTCTTTCACCATACCTGGCCAAGGTCTCTTTCATTTTTTTTTTTTTTCTGTATTAAACCCTTTGGCAAAATGGATTCTTTCCTCCCAGCCTTTTTGAGTCTAAAAGACTCCCATGAAAATCAGAGTGTACTTAAAAAGGCCCATGAGAGCCCAAAAGCAATGGACAATGCCTACAACGCAGCTGTCCATCTCCTGCTGGGATCCTGTTTCCAGTGAGGAGAAACCAACCACCCTTTTGCCAGCTGTGTGGACTTTTCATCACTGGCTATTTGAGGACAGAGTCCAAGATAAGCCCTTCTCTGGGGCTTCCTTTCAGACAAAGCTCTCTGGAGGTTTAAAGCTCATTAGTCTGACCTTTGGTCTCTGGAGGAAGTGAGGAAATATCCTGCTCTTAGAGAACGGAGACACCAAGCCCTCAAGGGGCAGACTTGAGCAACAAGGGGGCAGAGACAGAAAAGGAGCCAAGAGAAGAGTGTTCCAGAGCATCAACAATTATAACAAAAATAACCTCTCTCGCTGGTGGAGGCTTCACAGTTTTTTTTTTTTTTTTAAGCCCTTTCACACCTATTAGCTTATTGGCTCCACAAAAGAGCCTCCGCCTAAGACGGAGGTTTTGTAAACGAAGAGCGGGAGTCCCACGGACACTGCTTGGGCCGCCCGAGGTCACACAGCGAGCGAGCCGCAGAGGTGGACTAGACCCCGGGTCGGCTGAGTCCGGGCTCCGCCACCGAGCGGGAAGTAGGAATGGCGACCCTTCTTCCACTAGCATGAAAAAGCGGAAAGGGAGAGTAAGAGAGAAGCACACAGGAGGCGTGGAGCCTACAGCAGCCCGGGTTTCTGGGAGGTCACGGTGAGCGCTCCGCGTAGGGCGGTGGAGGCTGGGGCCTCAGACCTGGGCTCAGGCGGGGGCTCCAGGCGCGCCGGGAGCGAGGGCGCCAGGTGACAGTGGGAGCGTTAAGGGTGCAGGTAGATACCGGAGGTGTCTGAAGAGGAAACAGAAAAGGATGAAGGATTAATGCAGACTTTCTAGGATCGAGACGAGCAGCCCCCAAACCGGGCTGGAGGAGGACAAAGTCGGCTGATACCTCAGTTCAGAACAGAAGAGCTTCCTCCTCCCCCAACTTACCCGGTCAAGTTGACCCTTCAGGAGTATCCCAGACAGTCGACTCGACGGAAACCGGTGACTACTCCGGGGCTCGCGGCCCTCTGGTAGGTGTAGTTTCCAGAACTCATCATTGGCGCTTAGAAGCCTTCCCCTCCTCCTTGCCTGGAACTACAACTCCCGGCGTGCACCGCGCAAGATCGCGACCTTCAGACTACAATCCCCAGAGTGGCAGGCGGCCCCTCATTGTTGGGTGAAACAAGGCCCGGGCTGCGGCGCGATTCCTCCCCCTGGTGGTCGAGGCGTCGCCGCCACGACTCCAAGCCTCGAGCGGAGGGTTACCGCGTATAGTTCCGGCTAGTAACCCTCCGCCTCGCCGCTCCCCAAATAGCTCCCGGGCGTGCCTCGGGATTGCCAGGGCTTCGTTTTAGTCTCAGGGAGGTGCTGGCGTGGGGGGCTGGGGAGAAGGTCGGAGCTCTTTTTTTGATTACCCCCATTCTGCGTTCTGTGAGAGTATGAAGCTGATCATTAAAATGAAGCGCACATGTTGTACCAGCCCGTTACCTGTTGACACTTGGCGCTTTTCCATTGTCCTCCTTCAGAAGCTCCCGGAGGGAGAACAGGGGGGAGGAGGCTGAGCGATCGCTGGTCCTCCCCGCCCCCAGCCCAGCCCCTCCATCCGTCCGTCACCCCTTTGCTGCTCAAGTGCTGGTTCTTAGGGACACGGTGGTGAACCAGGTGCTGTCCCTCGCCTCAGATGACATCACAGTCTAGCGGAGGATTCCGACAAATGAAGAATTACAGCACAGCGCTAGGGGGTTCTCTAGGGGGTTGAGGGAATCCTGAAAGGGGGCACCTGCTCAGGCTTCGGGTAAACGGGACCCTGTCCTTGAGGCTTCTTAGACAGACACTAAGATTGGGAATTGAGGGAATGGGACTTAGGAGTGCAGGGAGTGTGAAGAGTGTCCTACACTCAGGCTGAAGCCCAAGAGTGTGAGGGATGGAGAGACACCCGAGGAGGTAGGTAGAGCCACACCCTCAAGAGTCTTGTAAACTAGAAGAAATTTGGATCATTCAAGTGACTCAAACACTTTCAGCAGCTCCCGACTACCTACTGAATGAGGTCCCAACTTAGCTTTGATGCAGGCAGGCAGGGTCCGAGGAGGAACCAGAGGGGGTCCTGCAGGACGAGGCAAGAGAAGAGGGTCTTTGGCTTCATGTGGGATGGGACTCAAACTCGAGCCAGCAGGAAGTGAAAGCGGTTTATTGAGGCTATAGAAACAGCAGATAGAGTCTCGGAGACTCGGAAAGGAAAGGAGCATGAGTCTGGTCTGTGCTTGGGGTCTGGGGGATTTATTGCCAATGGTGGTGTGATGCACATGTCCTCTCAGGCATCCAGGAACTGCTCAGAACAAGGATGGGGGCCAGATGTCCAATCATAAGTCACTCACTCCTTGGAGCCGGGGGTCTGGGCGTTGAGATGTCCAGCACCAGTGGTCTGGAATATGCACATGATGGCTCTGCCTGTTAGTTCCTTAGATAGTATATATTGTGCTGGAAGACTCCAAAGATATCACTCTTTGTCCCTTACAAGAAGGACGTACATAAAATAAGGCATGTGTAGGGCGGGGGTACAGATCCTAGCAAGAATAGAAGCCCAAAAAGGAGCAAAGGAAAAAAAAAACAGCTTTTTAAAACTCTGATGGGTTCCCTTAGGTTTCCCTGTCTCAGCTTGGCATTGGAGGTCCTCCTCAACCTGGCCCCCCACCACTTCCCCGGAAGTGGTGCTCATGCTGTTCTCTGACAGGGATCACTTTTCTGCTCTGCCTTTGGCTACCTTCACCTCTTGGCCATTCTTGAGATGTGTCAGGTTTCTGTGGTTACCTCAACTCTTTCACTCATGCTCCTCCCTCCACTAGGTGGGTAGCCTGCCTGGTGGCTCCTCTAATCCTGTCTTCCTTTAAAGGTCAGCTAGGCCCTCCTCCCCATGAAGCTTTGCTGATTCCTCCAGTCCTAAAGAACCTCTACCCGCTCTCAGTTGCTGGGATATTTGTGTGCACCTCTCATGTGCACCTCTCATTTGTGTGCACCTTACCAATCACACCGCCTTGTGCCATCTCCTAGGTGGGAGTTTTAATTCTCCAAGAAATTGTGAGCTCTCCAAGGTCAGGTGCTGAATCCTACAGGTGATCCCCACCCACCCCCATCTCACATACCCTCAAATCAACAGTGTCTGGAGTCCCTGATTTAGTCTTCTTTAGCCTCACCCCTGCTTTTGACACTGTCACCACCACCATCTTTCCAGGAACCAAGATAAAGTCATCAGGAAATAGTGATGGCAGTACCGCACTGTGCTAATTAAGCCTGGGATTTAATTAAAGCTGTGGTCAGTGGAGTGACAGCAGAATATAAAAAGCTTAGTGCACATCCGAGAATGCTCTCTTTGGCACTAATTAATCGGTGCTCTGCAACTGGGCCAGGACACCCATGACTAAACCAGAGTCCCCGGTCATGAAAGGAGCATCTGGGGTCATTCCTCTGTCTCCTACTCCCAGACCAGGCTATGGTGGGTGTATTTGCTGGGCAACTGACTTTTCAACTTCCCAGGCACGGGGACATCACAGCCTCCTTTTGCCTCTTTTGTCACCATTAGGAAGCTCTGTTTGGGGCTGAAATTCCTATTGCAAAATAGAATATTTGAGTTTAATTGCATTTCCTTCTAATCTAGTCTTTTCTGGGATAAACAACCCAAATGCTTTAAGTTTTCAGCAAGCAGTTGATTTTCCAGACTTTCATCATAGATCCCATCCTCCGACAGCCCAAGATTCCCTTCCAGTTGGCTACCATCCTACTCTAGCCTTCTCCTTGTTGCTAAGTTACTAAAGTGATATTTAAGTGACCAGTTTGGATTTCCTGTCCTCCCCACTACCTGCCAAAGTTGTTGGACAACACTTTTAAAAATCAAAGTATAATATGTATACAAAAAGTGTGTAAAGTGTGTTAATATTAAGTGTATCGCTTCATCTTTTTTTGTTTAAACATTTTATGTAGGTTGGGGCACCTGGGTGGTGCAGTCATTTGGGCATCTGACTCTTGGTTTCAGCAAAGGTTGTGATCTCAGGACCATGAGATTGAGCCCCAAGTCTGGCTCCACACTCAGCTCATAGCCACTTCTCCCTCCCCTTCTCCTTATCCCTCCCCTTCTGCCCCTTCTCTCCTCACATGTGTGCACACTCCTGCTCTCTCTCTCTCTCTCTCTCTCAAATAGATAAATAGGGGTGCCCAGGTGGCTCAGTCGGTTGAACATCCAACTAGTCATTTAGGCTTGGGTCATGATCTCAGACTCCTGGGATGGAGCTGAGGCAGGCTCTGCACTCAGTGGGGAATCTGCTTGAGATTCTCTCTCTCCCTCTCCCTCCCCCCCCAAAAAAAAAATCTTCTGTTAAAAACCCAACATTTGAAATGCAAAACACTTAGTTTGAAATGTGGAACATTTAGGGACACCTGGGTGGCTCAGCGGTTTGGTGCCTGCCTTCCGCCCAGGGTGTGATCCTGGAGACCTGGGATCGAGTCCCATGGTAGGCTCCCTGCCTGGAGGCTGCTTCTCTCCCTCTGCCTGTGTCTTGCCTCTCTCTTTGTGTCTCTCATTAATAAATAAATAAAATCTTTAAAAAAAATGAAATGTGGAACATTTCCAATACCCTGAAAGGTTGCCTCATGTCCCTTCCTAGTTTATAACCACTCATCCTCCAGAGGGAGCCAGTATTTTTCTATCACCATCAACTAGTTTTGGATGAGCAAGGCTTTGTAACTTTTGACAGTGATATTTTATGCTCAATGATCCATAGATGGGTGATACTGTGTTATTTCTACCGCAGTAAAGGACCACCAGAAACACAGCTGTAATTGAGTAAGTTGGATACTCATTGCAGTGAGGGAGAACATGCATGATTGGGAAATGTGGGTCATCACAGACAGAGGGTATCAGAAAAGACTTAGAATTGGGGCTTTTGTTAGATGATTTCAGGGAGGCTTGGAGGAAGCAAGGCTTTGCTCTAGATTGAATGTTATCCAGGAGTAAAGGGTAAATCTATGACTAGGGATCTAAATTTTATCTAGAAGGAGGGAAGAGTTCACTAAGGTGAAAGTTGTCATTAGTAAGAAGCAATAGTCTCTTTTATTAGCCAAGATAGGGGATGGTTAGTGTTTTTTGTGTTTCGGACAATGTTCAATGTTCATTTTGTCTACGTTCAGACGTGATTATGACATGATCCTGTTTGTATCTTGATCCATCTTGGACATGGCCTCTTCTCATGATGCTGTTCTGTGGCATTGTTTCTGTTCAGGTTAGGAATACCAAAGGTCAACTGTGAATCCCAGGCCAGCTCCTGAAGGTCAGGGGCTGCTTTCTTCTTTCTTATATACCAACATATGTTAATGTCTGCTCCAGACTGGGTGCTGAGTGTAGAAATTACTTGCCTTCATGTCCTTGGAGATGTCACAGCTGGTAGGGAAAATGGACAAGAAAACAGATATATACCATTGGAAAGCATTGTAGTTAAGGATCTGGGCCCTGGAGATAGGTTACAAACTTTTTTCAAGGTTTTTTTTTTAATTTGAGAGAGAGAGAGTGAGAGTGAGAAGGGGTAGAGAGGAGAGGGGCAGTCCTCAAGCAGACTCCTCATGCAGGGCTAGATCTCACAACCCTGAGATCAGGATCCTGAGATCATGACCCTGAGGTCATAACCTGAGCTGAAACCAAGAGTCAGATACTTAACCCACTGAGCCACCCAGGCACCCTATGAACTTTATTTTTTTTCTAAGATTTTATTTATTTATTCATTAGAGACACAGAGAGAGAAAGACAGAGACACAGGCAGAGGGAGAAGCAGGCTCCCTGCAGGGAACCCGATGTGGAACTTGATCCCAGGACCCCGGGATCATGCCCTGAGCCAAAGGCAGACACTCAACCACTGAGCCACCCAGGCACCTTGACTACAAACTTTAAATCCCAGATCTACCACATCCTAACTAAGATCTTGGGCAACAACTCTTCTCTAGACCTCAATTTGCTCATCTGTAAACAAGGGCAACAATAGCATCTACATCACAAAGTTGACACAAGGATCAAGGAGCTAATCCATGGATCACTGGTTACTTAAATGGCTTGGATCTGATAGGGGGCAGAGGTGGATCCAGGTTTTGTGAGGCTTGAAGCTTATACAATTCTAGGAGACCCCCCTTTAAAAAAAAAAAGAATTTTAAATATCTTACTTTTTCAAAGTTTGTAGAACATGTGAACATATTGCTAGGTCCCCTCCCAGGGCCTCAGAAGGGACTCTAAAACTTAAACTTCATTAGTTTTTCTATGACTCTGACCTTGGAAAGAAGCAAAATTATGCAACAGCTTCATTCTTTTCAAATCACTGCCTTCAAACTCTCCCAAAATACTCTCGTCCTGGCTGAAAGCTGCTCAAGTACTCTTAGTTCTTTCTTGTCATATAGCCTGGAAGTTGGTGGGTAGTGTTGGAAGAGTTGAAGGGTCCTGCTCTGAATACAGCTACACCTACTATTTTCAGCCTTGGGCCCCAGCTGGAGTCTGGATGAATCCAGCTAGGTCTAATGTCCTGTTAACAGATTGAGTATATGCTTAATAAAGGTCAAGAATAGTAACTGTCCTTCTCTATTATTGTTAATATAATGATTCTTCTATTCAAAAAATATTAAGCACCTAATATGTCCCAGGCCCTGTGCTCAACCCTGGAGATCAAGCAGTGAATCAAGAAATTAAGTTTCTTTTTTCTTTTTTTTTTAAGATTTTATTTATTTATTCATGAGAGACACACACAGAGGGAGAGAGAGAGAGAGAGAGAAGCAGGCTCCATGCAGGAAGCCCGACATGGGACTCGATCCCAGGTCCTCAGGATCAGGCCCTGGGCTGAAGGCGGCATTAAACCGCTGAGCAACCCGGGCTGCCCAAGATATTAAATTTCTATCCACATGGTACTTTCATTCTAGTGGAGAGAGATAATAAACAAACATGTAACAAGGATAATGACAGGCTATGTTAAGTGTTCTGCAAGAAACAGACAGGATGCTCTGATGGAGAACAATGGTCAGGGAAGGATTCTATGAAGAGCTGGCATTTGTGCCCAAACATACCTAGCAATTCTTGATTGTCTACTATGTGTCAGTCAGGTTGTTAGGAACTTTCAAATACTTTACCTCATTTAACCCACTGGGGGAGTATGTCCTAGTCTTTTTGTTTTTCAGACAAAAGAACAGAGGCTCAAAAAGGTAATAGGAGTGTTGATACCTGCCTTAGATCCCTTCACCCCTTCTCTGAGTTTCCTTGCCAGCGTGGTACTTTCCAGCACCCTGAGGGCCATCCACCCAAGGTCTTGCTTCTGCCTGCTTCCTTGCCCCCAAGGGCTTTCTTAGGCATCTATGAACCAGGAAGGGCAAGAGGGTGATGTGTTCTGCACCCCAAGGCCAACCTTGAGCCATCAAGGAAGTTGGTGCCTCCCATCCTGAGCTAAGATGATTTTGAGGTGCAATTCCACACTGTGTCTCACAGAGTCCCCAGGGGAACTGACCCCAGTGCCTCACGGCAGCAAGCCTCACATGAATGTATCTGGCTCCTATTAGCTTTTCTCCTCTCCTGGACTCACCTCCATGACTTTACTTCTGCTTTTTGAAATAATCTCCCCAGTAGACTACAAGCACCTAAGTCTTGGGGTCTGCTTTTGGGGGGACTCAAGCTAAGATGGAGCCTAAGTGATTTGCTCAAGGCCACCCAAGCAAGTAACAGAACTGGAATTTGAATGCAGGTTCATGGGGATCACATTCCACAGTCCTAACCACTATACTACATGACAATGAGCCTGAAGAGGGAGCCCAAGCCCCTTTAGCCCCACCCTGTGCCCTTCCCACCCTGACTTTCCCTGCTTGTGTCCAATCTCATTCTCAGCCACCTCTTGCTCCAGGCACAGCAAACTGCTTGGGGGCATAACATTCTTCAATCTGGCCATGCCTTCTCACCCTCTATGCTTTTGCAAGGGCTGTGTCCTCTGCCATGGCCACCCATTGTGGTCCATCTAAGGTACCTTCACCCATCCCTGAGCTCTCTAGCTAATGAACCCCAGCTGCGAGTGTCCAGCACTGACAAGAATCACGTTTGTGCCAAGTGTTTGGCATACCCGATCTCGTTCCATTGACACAATAATTCTGAGAAGTCAAGAGTGCCATTCTCAGTTTGTAGGTCAGGAAACAGGGTTCACAGAGGCCACAGGTGACCCATGCAAGGTCTTACAGTTAATAACTGGCAAAGCCAAGACCAAAACCCAGATCTATCTGTTCTGCGACTATACCTGGTACCTGGCTAGAGGGGATGGGTAGACGTTGGAGTCTCTGAGGTTGTTCCAACATTTCTCCTCTGTGAGATCTAACTCTA
Organism: Canis aureus; assembly: GCF_053574225.1. Taxonomy (NCBI): domain Eukaryota; kingdom Metazoa; phylum Chordata; class Mammalia; order Carnivora; family Canidae; genus Canis; species Canis aureus. The sequence goes on along the minus strand of NC_135615.1, from coordinate 74,767,157 downwards.
CAACTAAGGGTATAACCTCCAAAGCAGTCACTAGATCACTGGCTGAGAGGTGCAGGGACTATGGAGCCCAGAGGAAGGAGGCCAGACTGAAGGAATTTCCTGCAAAGGAAGAGGCTGGGCATCTGGCCCACCTCCACCTAGGAGGGGAAAAGTGGTGAAGGCGTTGCCATTTCTACTTCCTGGCTCCTTCAATGCCTTCAGGAGTTTACTTGGCCTTGGCAATGGCTTACTTCCCAGAATCTCTCATCATGGTTCTTAGAGGCTAGGCCAGTTCAGAGATGCCCAGAGGCCAAGGAGGTCCTGAATTCCCACTTTCAATCTTTTCTTCCTGGTCCCCTGCCTTGCTATCATCAAGTCCATCAAATGTCTGGTAAAGCCTCGCCAGCCTGCAGAACATGAGCTGGCCTGGTGGGTACCAAGTTCTTGGCAGGTCTGGGAAAATGGGAGTGTGTAGGGGTGGAACCCTTACTAACATAACAATGCCACATCAGCCCCTGCTTAAAATTCTTCTAGGACTGCTTTCAGCCTCCAGGACTAAGCCCACCATCCTCACCAGAAAGCCTAGAAGCTCTTCAAGATCTGAGTTAACTTCCTTCAGCCAGCGAGATTCACTCTTTTTTCTCCTGCAAAGTGACTGCCTAGTCCCCAGACATACATGTACTCAGCCACCTCTGAGTGTTTCTGCTGTTTCCATTTGGGCCTGCTGCACTATTCCATATGCTTCTTGCCAAGTCTTCCAGACGCAGCAGAGATGTCACTTCCTCTGCAGAATCCTGGTTGCATCCCACTGTGCTCTTTAGTGCTTCCCTAACATGCATTGACATCCTTGTGACAGGTGCCTCCCCACATGCTATGGGCTCCTTGAGGACAAGGATGCCATCTTATTCATCTCTGTGGGCCTAGTACAGTGCCCAGCACAGTGGGTGTTGGTTAAGAGAATGCCCTCCACCCAGAGCGGGGGGGTTGGAAACATGATTATCTTCTGATTCCAAGCAAGTCAAGTGAATTGGTGTAAGATGCTGGGGAGCAGGAAGGATGGCGGCAAAGTGGACAGTGATTTGCCTAAAGGAATTTGAATTCCATGAAAAAAAAAAAAATAGGAGAGGGACACCAGGTCGGCTCAGCTGATTGAGTATCTGATTCTTGATTTCAGCTCAGGTTATGATCTCAGGGCTGAGAGATGGAGCCCCCAGGTTGGGCTCTGCACTCAGCGGAGAGTGAAATTCAGCCTCTGTTAACGACAACAACAATAATAATAGCTAATTACGAACTTACTGTGCACCAGGAAATAAGGTACAGTGATTCAGGGTGTGGACTCTGGAAATGGGCTGCCCGTTTCAGTCCCAGCCCTCCTGCCTGTTAGCTATGAGACTTGGGTCCTATCATTTAACCTCTCTGAGCCTGTTACCTCACTTGCAAAACGGAAATAATAACACTTACCTTAGAGGCTTGTTGTGAGGATTCAAAGAGTGATTACATAGAAAGTGTATAAAATGGTGCCTGGCACATAGACAACACCCAAGAAGCGCTACTGTTTTTATTTTGTGATGGCAAGTGTTCAGAAAAGTCCTCTCCATGAAGGCAACAGGCACACAGAGCCTCAGATGGGGGAACTTATGCTGAACTCTGGGAGGGAAGAGCCAAGGGAAAGGTCCTAAGGCGGAAGTGGCTTTGCTGGGTCTGAGTAGTGAGCGGGCAGTGGGCTGGAGTGCAGTGAGTCAGAGAGAGGGGCCAGAGACAAGGTCCTGCAGGGTCGGCAGGGGCTAGATCACGCAGGGCCTTCTAGGCCATGGAAAGAAGCCTGGATTTTATTCTGTGCGATGCAAACCACTGGGATAGGTTTTTGTTTTTTTTTTTTTTTTAAGATTTTATTTATTCATGAGACACACAGAGAGGAAGAGAGGCAGAGACACAGGCAGAGGGAGAAGCAAGCTCCATGCAGGGAGCCCAACATAGGACTCGATCCCAGGTCTCCAAGATCAGGCCCTGAGCCGAAGGCAGTGCTAAACCGCTGAGCCACCAGGGCTGCCCCGGATAGTTTATTTTTAAAAAAGGTTTTAAAAAAGGTTTTTAGGTGTGACAAGGCCAACAGATCAGGAGACAACTATGATTGAAAAGACAATTTGTTATATTCAAGGATCCCAAGAGGAGGGGGCATGCCATGCTCCAAGGGATCACATGGGAAAGCACCAGGTCTGTCAGGAGGCAGAGGGAGCCAGAGCAAAGCCTGGGCAAGAGCCTTTATTGTGGTTTCTGTGGGAGGAATGGATAAAGTTCCACTCTGAAATGGATAGAGTGGTTTAGGATTGGCTATTATAAATCATGTCCGCAGGCTCTGAGACATAGGGGCTGGCCCCAGTTGTCTAGCACCCAACGCTGGGGTGAATAGGGCAAGGGGAGAGTGGCCCTGAGTGAGAGAGCCCTCCAGGAGGTGTTTGGGGTATGGGCTCTGGATCTGTTGGCTTGCATTGGAAAGGCAAGCTCCAGAGTGATTTGTTTATTATCTCTCGGAATGGGCTAGACTTGGGAGGGGCAGTCCCTCTGGGGTGAGCAAGGCCCCGATGTCAAAGCATCAAAATACAGAAAATAAAATGACATGGTTAATACAGAGCTAAAGCCAAGGAGGGATAGATTTGCACTTTAACAAGATCTTCTGGCTGCTGTGAGGAAATAGTATTTCAGTGAGACAAGAGGAAGGCAGAGGCCAGAGGCAATGCAAGGATCCAGACACAAAGTGATGATGGCCCGGACTAGGGTGGGGGCAGGGAGGTGGGAGTCAGGCTAGTTTCAGGGTTTGTTTGGAGGTGGGGCCAACAGGACCCAATGGACACGATGAGGATGCTGTTGGGGCTGCAAGAGGCAACTTGCCAGGGTGCCGTCGTGTCTGTATTTCTGGGGTTCACACCTGTGTTTCTTCTCTCAGATATGGACTGTACTATCTCACTCTTCTGATGTTAAACGGCATAGTAAAGAGATTCTAGAAAATGATACTTCCAGATTAGAGATTGAAGTAAAGTGTCTGACACAGTGCCGGCACATGGTAGGTCTCAACAAATAGACATGTTTTTTCTTCCATAAGGGAAAGTATAAAGTCCAGCAGGTCTGATGTCGGATGGATCATGGTTTGGTCCTGGCTCTACGACCCACTAGTTGGGAGACCCTAGGCAAGTGATTTCTTTCTTTCTTTCTTTCTTTCTTTCTTTCTTTCTTTCTTTCTTTCTTTTTTTTTTTTTTTTTTTTTTTTTTTTTTTGACAAGTGATTTCATCTCTCTGCATCTCCCTTCCCTAATTTGGAAGCAGAGATACAAGCACCTAGTTCTTCCAGTGGTGGCAGGGAATAAATGAAGTGATGTATGTAAGGGGCCCAGCCCTTGCATGGGCTCCCATCAATTACAGCGATGATGGGCAGGCCAGGCCCTAAGGAACGTCAGTTGGGGGCCGGGTTTTGGAGGTAGGGCCACGATTCCCAGAGAAATGGGGACTGAGCTGCCTTCATTTCATCCTCTAAGCCCACCTTCAGGCCTGTTTCTTGACCCTGGCTCCCACTATTCAGGCCTGATTCTTGCCTCTAGCTCCCACTCCTCTGTGGGCATTTCCTCAAAGAGCCAACAGAAAGCTGTGTTTACTCTGCCAAGTGGCATCCCTAGGGAGGGAGGAGAGAACTAAATCTTCCTGCCTTGGCTTTGAAAAGCAGGCTGTTAATTACCTGGGGCTCCAAGCAGCCCAACTGCTATGTAAACACTTGCCAAGCTGGCCTGTCAATTAACCCCTTGGCACTCAGGGCTGGGGTGGAGGAGTCTGGGTGTGGGCTGATCTGGGAGGGTCGAGGAACCTTGAGGCCAGGCATGGCTTTGGAGCCTTCGCAGGGGAACTAATTCAAGTGAAACATTCAGGAGGATGGAACAGAATGACTATGACCAGGGGACAGCCCTGCTGTCCGCCAGCCTCCACCCTGAGACCCCTGTCCTGGGGAGGCAGGCCCCAGAGGAATGGCCAGGGCTGAAAACTCAGCCTGCAGTTTCAGGCAGGGATGGTGTCCTGTTTGTGAAAGGCTGGCCCGGGGATGCCTGTTTACCTTAATCCCTTCTGGATTTCTCCTGCTAAGAGACACCCACCCTACAGGAAGCAGAGACCCACCTCCCAGGGGTGAGGAGGCTCAGACCCTGGGCTGTGTCTAGGTGTGGCTCGTTAGAAGGTGGCCTCAGCTGACTCTAGTTATTTACACGTGCACAGGCCTGTTCAGTTTGCCAAGCACAGTCCCATGTGTTACCTCCTTCAACCAGTTGCACAATAAACCTCCAGAGCAGGAATTAGGCCCCTACGATGCACTGACTGAAATATAGGCTCTGTTTACGCATTGGCTCTGTAGCCTTGTGGCAATCACTTCACCTCTCTGAACCTCACTAACTTGACCTGTTCAATGGGGAGAACAGATGCCTATGTTGGCAATGCTATTGTGAGGTCTAAATGAAATCATGTACACAAGGAGCTCAATAGTGCCCGGCATATGGAGAGCAAATGTATGGGCCCCTCCCTCAAATTCCCTTGAATTCCTCTTGAATTTTACAGGAGAGGAAAATGAGGTTCACTGAGCTGTCAAATTATAATCTTCCAAGTGTTTTTTTAAAAAATGATTATACCCCTGCATAGCAAGCACGTGTCAAAGTTGTATTTCACTCATTCATAAGGAAATTATAGGATGACAGAGCTGGTTCAGGAGACTCGTTGAGGATAGTCGATGAATAAGATTGTTAATCAGATTCCAACCTGGCAAATACCCTATAGGGCATGATTTACAAGCTTTGGGGTGATCTCTATTGGTCATAAATCATGTGTATTTGCTGCTATTGGATAAAAATCGTTTGTATCTTACTTGTGTTCTACAACTTAGTGTCTTAGTTCTCATACTTATAAAATGTTTGGGCTCCCAATATGTAGGGGGTCACATGACCCTTGCGGGCTTCTTGGATGATGCCCCGGTGGAATAATAAAAGTTCACACTGTCTCATCGCCTTGCTTCCAAGTTTTGTATATTTTTCCTTATAAAGTCAAGTGTCCTTAGGATGAAAAAGGGGAGGCTCGGCCTTCCAAACTGTCAGAATTACTTCTCAATAAGAATTTCAGATCTTTGTGCTCTAAAATCTAGTCCTGCTACCATGTTAGGCTGATGGAGAGAAATTGAAGTTCCAGGAAAAGAGTGTGACTTATCCAAGGTCAATAGCTATACCTGGGGGAGTGGAAGAGACCTGCTTTCCCTGACTTCCAACCCCAGAGCCCCTAGGAGCTTCCCTGGCCCTGCCCCAGGTCTGGGATCCACTTTAGCTGGAGCTGGGTTGATATCATAGAGTCCTGTGGGGATTCACCACAGTTTGGGGTTATCAGTGCTCAGGCAACTGAGAGCTGAGACCCCAGAGCTTTCCATGGCCTCCAGCCTCCCACACTTGTGAATTCTTCAGTGAGACACCCAGAAAGCTCAGAGCTGGAGGAAAAAACAGCAGCAAACAAGAAGCAGCAGATGGGTTGCCATGGTGATCACCTCCTGGAGCTCCAAGTGTCTTTCTTTCTGAACAGAGATGGAGGTACAGCAGGAAGAACATGGGCACAGGAGAGAAAGCCCAAGCCCTGGCCCCGATCTACCCCATATGCACAGCCTGGTGCATGCTCACCTTGGTTCTGAGAGGGAGAGAGGACACATTCATTAGGCATTAGCTTTGTGCCAGGATGATGTGTTAAAGGTTGTCCATTCATGACTTCATTTAATCCTCTTCCCAGAAAGCCTTTGAAGAATGTGCTATGATCAGTATTTCATAGAGGGGGAAACAGCAACACAGAGAGGTGAAGTAACTTGCACAGGAACACACAGCTTGTTAAGAGCCCCTGAGCTAATGCTCCGGGCCCCTTTCTCTTGGAAGACTAGATACATTCCTTCTGGAAATTTCAGGCCTATTTCAGAGAAGGAAGGATCAGAGGGAGGCAGAACCAGGGTGCAGAGAGGGAATAAATACTTCAGGGACAAAAAAAAAAAAAAAAAACTTCAGGGACGCCTAGGTGACTCAGTGGTTGAACGTCTGCCTTTGGCTCAGGTCATGAACCTGGGGTCCTGGGATCGAGTCCTACATCAGGCTCCCCTCAGGGAACCCGCTTCTCCCTCTGTCTGTGTCTCTGTCTCTCTGTATCTCTCATGAATAAATAAATATCTTTTTTTTTTTTTAAGGAAAAAAAAAAGAGGGACCCTTCAGATCAAACACAGTGGTGTTAGCTCCCTTTTTCTACCTGTGCGCTTGGCCAGTATGACACCTGGCACCTCAGACAGGTAGCAAGCCCTTGCTCGGGCAGTCCCAGGCAGCATGACACATCCTTGTAGCTCCCCAAAGCAAAACCTGCAGTGCCCCAGCCCCGGGGGGCCAACCCGAGCACGTCCAGTTTCCAATCCACATCAAGGTCTGCATCAACCCTGCCCTCAAAGATCTCTGTCTGCTCCCAGAAGCCTCCCCACACTGCACGGGAGCCCTGGCCTCCTCCTCCTCCTCCCCCTCCTCCTCCTCCTCCTCACTGCTGTCCTTTCCTCCCTGCCCTGTCTCACCCGCCTCTCCCCCAAGTGTTGGCTACCGTGCCATTGATCAGAGCCCAGGTAGAGGTTGGGGACTCCTGGTTGCTTTGAGGAGCCTTGAAGAGCTCAATGGAGGTCACCAGAGCTTTGAGCAGAGCCCAGCGATGCATTTTTAGAATAAGCCCAGCTCAGTCCCACCTGCCAGGATGCCCTGCCTTCTCTCCCTCTATCCAAGCCGCAGGGCAACCATGTGAATCGCAGGCCAGACAAGCCCAGGGGCCAGCCAGTCTGAGAGCCACCCCACAGGGCCGTAGGAGGTGGCCTGTGTGTGGACATGAGTGTGGACATGGGCAGGAGCCAGCCAGGGTGCTCAGGGCTGGGGGAGCAGGAGCAGGAGCCTCTACCTGGCCTCTACCAAACCCCTCTCCAGCTGGCCTTGGCCTCCCAGCCCTCTCAACTTTGTCCACCCATCCATCCATCCATTCATTCATTCAGCAAGTATTTGTTCAGCAAGTATTTATTTATTACCCCAGTGCCGGGAAGACAGGGGTGAATGAAACAGAACTCCTAGCCTCAGAACCAGACTCCTGATTGTCTCTCTGGCATTGGCTCCCTACTTGGTCTTCCTGGTCTGGGTTGACGGCAGCTCTATCCTGCTGATGGCATCCAGTCCATCAGCAAATCTGTCGTTTTGCCTTAGCTCGAAATATACCCGGAATCCAAGGACTTCTCACTCCTTTCACCCTGCCACCCCAGTCCTAGCCACCATCGGGGCTCCTCTGTGAGATTCCCTGGGGCCAACACGGCTCCCCGCTTCTGTCTCTGCCCGTGTCCAGTGGTGCCACAAAAACAAGTCGGATCATGCCTCTCACATCATCACACGTCCATGCCACCCCCAGAACTTGTGCCCTGGTTTCTCCCTGCCCTGCTGGAGTGACCTGACTTTGCACATACACCCCCCTTCACTCCTTCACCTCCAACATCAGACAGCGTGTCAGTGTGCCCTCCCCTGTTTGTCCCTTTAAGTGCTGCAGCTCCTCCTCTTCTCCACAGCTTTATTGCCAAATAACACAGGATGTGTTATTTGTTTTGTTCACTGCCCATCTCCCCGCCCTGGAACATGAACTCCATGAGCCCAAGGTTGTGTCTGCTTTGCTCCCTGCCCTGAGAACGTGTCTGGCCCACATTCGGGGCTCATGCAGGAGCTGTGGAATGAGGGCCTCTGTGACTTGTGGGGGCGCCAGAGCCATAATAAAAAGCAGTCCTTGCCTCCACTCCTGCCATTTCCTATCTGCTCCCACATGAGCAGCCACAGAGATTTTTCTAAAAAACTTATAGTGTCCTTCAAGTCTTAGGACAGGCATCACTGCTGACTTCTCTGGCCCTCTGAGTTAGGCAGCCCCTCCAGCCCTCAGAGCTCTCCTGTCCTTCCCCCTCCCTGCTACTTCATCCTGTAATTGCCTGGATCCTGGTGTTTCTCTGGGATGTAGGTGCCTTCTGCAGAATGGGGGCGTACCCATCTCACTCAAGAGACAGGATGGTGCAATGGCTGAAGGAATGGACTGCCCAGGTCCAAATCCCAGCTAAGATGTGGGAATTTGGGTGAGTTAGTCAAGCTGCCCGGGCCTCTGTTTTCCCATCTGTAAGATGCAGGTAACAATACCTTCCTTGGAGGCCCCTAGGAGAAGATTAAGTGAGCTAATATACTTGCACTTGGAGTTGTGTGTGGAACGTGGTAAATGTAATATGAATGTCAGCTGTGGGACGCCTGGGTGGCTGGTGGTTGAGCGTCTGCCTTCGGCCCAGGGTGTGATCCCGGAGTACCAGGATCGAGTCCCACATGGGGCTCCCTGCATGGAGCCTGCTTCTCCCTCTGCCTGTGTCTCTGCCTCTCTCTGTGTCTCTCATGAATTAAAAAAAAAAAAAAAAAAAAAAAGAATGTCAGCTGTTACTGACACTGTTACTGTTCTTCAGTGTCACATCTCTAGGGCTTGGCACAAAACCTGGCCCACATTTAGTACTTAATAAGTATTTGTTGGATGAATGAATGAATGAGTACAGGGATACAAGGATGAAGAAGTGACATGAGAACCTAGAGGAGGAGGGCCCAGACCCAGCCCGAGGAGAGTCTGGGAGGCTTTCTGTAGGAAGGCAGCCTTTCACTGGTTCCTGTAGGATGAGGTGGAGTTAGCTGAGCAAGGTGAATGGCGGGAGCAGCAAACAGAAAGTACAAAGGCCCCTCTCCACTTGAGAAAGCCTGATGCGTGCAGGGAAAGTCTGCCTTTCTGCCATCACTAAGTGATGGACATTAGGCAAAGAGGCCAGGTTTCCCCTGTGCTGGCCACTTTGAGGGCACTAGGTGAATGAACTGTGCTCTTCCCTCAGACCTGCTGCCCACGGACAGCAAAACATTGTCCCTGGTCAGATCCGAGATCGGGGAAGGCAAGCAAGAAAAGGAAGTTGCCATTTGTTGAGGGATCCCATGGGATAGGCCTGGATTTAACCTGGCAACCATCTCACGGTCAAGCTCTTTACTTCCATAGAGCTGAGGAGACAGAGGCCCCACATCCCCTAGCTGTTAAGAGGTGGAGGTAGAGTTCACTCTAGGCTGGCCGATTCCATGCAGCCTCCCCCAACAGACTGGGACTCCTGGCAGCCAGGGTCTGTGTCCCCCTTTCACCTCAGCAATTGTTCAGCGGGTGACATCACCTATTCCTGACCCCCTCCCCCTACAGAGCACAGACCAAGGAACTGAGCAGGGGAACCCCTCAATGGCTGTGGATGGTTAGCCAAGTTCAATGCCAGGCAGAACCACATGGACTGGAGGGTGAGCATCAAGACCTTCCACGGGGTGGCTCAGTGGTTGAGCATCTGCCTTTGGCTCAAGTCGTGATCCCAGGGTCCTGGGATCAAGTCCCTCATTGGACTCCCCACAGGAAGGCTGCTTCTCCCTTTGCCTATGTCTCTGCCTCTCTCTGTGTGTGTCTCTCATGAATAAATAAATAAAATCTTAAAAAAAAAAAAAAAAGACCTTCCCTGCAGAGCTCCAGACAAGTGCAGACCTGGGCACCTGAGTGAGAGGGGCCGGGAGTGGGCCTGAAATGAGATTTGGTGGGCGATGTTGATGGAGGAGGGACTAAACCTGGGAATGGTTGAAAGCATCTTACCCAATGCCACCCACCCCATCCCACCTACTCCCTTCCCCCACTTCACACCTCACTTTCTCATCTGTGGACTCTCTCATCTGCTGACTGACACAGACTCCCCACACTCATACCTGTGGGGAGCACCCAGGAATAGAGTCAGGAGTTCAGGTTTCAAATCCCTGCCCTGTCACATCTTAGTCATCTTCGGAAAGTACCAGTCCTCTCTGAGTTTCACTACTCTCACTTGTTAAAAAAAAAAAAAAAAGACGGTGATAAACCTCTGCCTTGGAGGGTTGATGTGTGAATTAGGCAAACTGTGAGGTGTGGGTCCCGCTCAAGAGGATTATTGGCCAGTGAGGAAACTGGTTTGGAAGGGGTTAAGTGGAGACCCTGCCTCCCAGGCAGGAACGAATCAGAGCTGGCAGGGGAGGAGCCAGGCTGGGAAAGAGATCTAGTCCGGCCAGATGCTGCCCTGAGAGGGAGCGGGAGGAGACACCAGCAGGGCTTAGGGTTATGGGACAGGGGCTTGGGACCAGGTCCCGGTGTCTGCACCGTGATAGCTCATCTAAGTCTGAGGGTGCAGGCCCAGCTGCTAGGGGGTGGGGGAGGAGGGGCCGAGCTGCCTAGGCTGGGGGACAGGGGCAGGGTGGGAGAGGACTAGGGATCTAGAGCACTCCCAGCCCCCCCAGGCAGGGGGCACGGCTGCACCCAGGCCTTGACCTCAGCTGACCCTGAGAGCCCACATGGGGCACGGGGTCTAATTTTAGCTCCAGCCGCAGGGCCCAGAGCCCAGGAGTGCTCACCAGTGGGCACAGGGGCAGCCAGGGCTACTGAGGGGCTGCTGAGGCAGGGGGAGGATTGGGGAGGCCAGCCCCACTTCTGTCCAGCCCCGCACCCTGGCCAAGCCACCTCCTGTGAGAGCCCTGACGGGTCCCCCATGGCCTGGCAGACTGCCCGCCTCTCCGCTGAGGCCAAGGTCAGGGGGTGCAGCCAGGAGGGCAGAAGGACGTGGCCTTGCAGTGTGGTCAGGGATTGCATCAGCCTGAGCAGTGCCCAGGGGCAGGGGGCCTTGCTGGGGGGGGCAAAGCCTGGCTTGTTTGTCCAAAGGCCAAGGAAGCAGATTCCTGACTGCAAGAAGGCAAGGCCAGAAAGCCGGGTCCTCCCTGGCCTCCCGGTGCCTGGCTGGTGGTTGCCGTTTGACCTTACACAGGCAGCCTGTTCTCAATGGGCCTCAGTCTTCCCATCTGTACAATGAAGGCGCCGAACTAGAAGGCCGACTCCAGCTCCAGCGGCTCACCCTCAAGCCCCTGCTCCTCCTGCTTCCCCCAGCCCTGGCTGTGGGTGGCCACATGCAGTCGTGGAGAAGAAAGGCCCTCTGGCTGGCACTGTTGGCCTCTTGGCTCCTCGTCCTCCTGAGAGTCTTCCCCCTTCTCCGCCTGGCAGTGCCTGCCAGACCTTGGGCAGGTGCCCCCCAAGGCTGGCCCCGCTGGCTGGATGCAGAGCTCCTGCAGAGTTTCTCGCAGGCTGGGGAGCTCCCAGAAGATGACCCTCAACCTCCTCAAGTCCCCCGTGGTGGCGGCCACTGTGACTGGGGAGCTTGCTTTAATGTCTCCAAGTGCAGGGGTGGTGGCCTCAAGGTATTCGTGTCCCCCGTGGCTGGACCTATCTCTGACACTCAGCGCGGGATCCTGGCTTCCATTGAGAGCTCCAGCTACCACTCAGTCAGCCCTGATGAGGCCTGCCTCCTCCTCCTCCTCGGCCCCGAAGCCCCGGCTGGAGAGTGCAGCCCGGTGCCCCAGCAATGGAATGGGGGAAAGAACCAGCTGGTCCTCAGTCTCCACCCAGCCCTCTGCCCCCAGACCTTCCCACCGGGACAGGCGATGGTGGCCAAGGCCAGCCCCGCGGTGGACACCTTCCGGCCTGGCTTTGATGTGGCCCTGCCGCTTCTCCCTGAAGCCCACCCATTGCGAGGTGGGGCACCTGGTCAGCTGCGACAGCACAGCCCCCACCCCGGGGTGCCCCTGCTAGCCCTGGCAGAGGAGAGGGGCGGGTGGCGCGTGGCAGGCGCTGACTCCCCTGCCTGCCCCTGGGACGGGCGCTGTGAGCAGAACCGTGGACCCGAGCAGTAAGTGGACCTTTACCCTGGAGGGGGGGGGGAAGACTGGGAGGGGTCTGCAGTGGGGGTGAGCCCAGAGGCCTGGGTGGAGGGCAGGATTGAGATGGGATGGGAGAACGAGCTAGGCCTCAGCTGCAGCAGGAAAGAATCAGGGTAGACCCAGAGAAACACCAGCAAGATGGTATTTTGCCACAGGAGGTGTCCAAAGTAGGTTTTGGAGTTCTCCCTTGGGGGATCTGTAAAAACAAAAATATGACTCACTCCTATTGACTTTTTCTCCTCTTCTAATTCCTCCTCTCCTAATATTTTAACCTACACGGCTTTTGTGTTCACTCTGTGCTACATTATATATAATGGTTAAAATAAAATCATCCTAACTGCTATCATTTGTGTACCAGACAGTAAGCTCAGAGAGGTTAAGTAACTTGCCTGAAGCCGTCCAGACAGAAAGAGCACAGCCAGTGTTGAAATCCAGAGTTGCCTGTTGGCAAAGCTGTCAGCTTTAGAATTCTGAGTTTTAACCAAGAGTTTATGATCAACCCATCAAATGCCTCAGAGCCATGGTGATTAAGGACTGGTCTCCGATGGAAGCCGCTCTTGTATCTAATTTGGGGGATTAATCCCTTAAGGAAACAGCAAATATGAATGAGGTCAGACCTACAGGAGAACTTCCCATCAGCGCAGCTGCCTGGAGACATGGAAGGGGCATGGTGGCCTATGGGACAGGGAGAGTTGTTCAGAAATTCCTCTCCCTGGGTTAGTTGGAGTGACCTCAGGTGATAAACCAGTTAACCTCTAAGCACCCCAACCCTTCTGCACCCCTCCCTGGAAGGCCGGAGGTGTCCAAAGGCTGGTTGGGCAGACAGGATCTCAAGGCCTTTTGAGGTTGTCCAGGGCCCGAGCGGCCGAGTGTTCCTGCTCCATCTCTGGGGCAGACCTGAGTTGGAACCTGTCACTCTGGTGTCCTTCCCTTGCTCCCTCCCTCAGGTATCCCCCTGTGCTCTGCTAGAACAACACGGGCTATTCTCAGCTCCACCTCCCCCCTAGGAATTCTTCACGTGGCCAAGCTCCATTTTTGCCTCTGCTTCTCAGGGGCTTCTCTCAGCCAGAGGGCTCCCACGGGAATGCAATCCCTCTACCTCCTGAAGGCACATGGCCTCCAGGGAGCCCCACAGCCAGGGGTAGGAATGCAATGTTGTCTCCTTGGCCCCCAGGCCCTTCTGCGGAGATGCATTCTTAGTAGGTGTCCTGGGCATGATCTGAAAAGTCAGGGATCACCCACCCCCCCACCCCCCCCCCCCCCGGCCGCCCCAGGCACCTGAGGCTTGGAGCTCCAGACAGGACTTACGGTCAGTGAACAAGTTTTCTGGCTCACCACGGGGCCCCCCCCTCAAGTTTCTGATTAGGCTCTTAGCTATTCTTGCTTATAGGAAGTTCCTTCAGCTCACTTTAATTCCCGTTCTCTGCAGCTGGTGACTGGTGAATCTGAAAGCTATTTCAGTCTGAACTTCTTTGAGAAGCTGGAAGTTAGGGAGCTGCGTATAGTAGGTGAATTGTTGACTCACTGAGTGTTTACAGATCGATCCCAAATTAGCCAGAATTGGTCAAGGCTTTCAAACTGCTGTGGGCCACCCCCAGAGAGTCATTGTTGATGAGTTTCTGTCCCAGGTGCAATGCCTGCAGCCTCTGTCCTCTGAACTTTCAGAAGCTGTGTCTGGCCTCAGCCCACCTGCAAGGGACAGGCCTGTAATCTCTGGAGTAGCTTGAGGTTAGGTTCCCCGAAGGTGTCAGCCAGCTGCCTGAACCAGCCAGACAGTGGAGGGACAGAGTAAGAGACAGAGGCCACCAGCCACAGGGGAGCCCCCAGAAGGTGGCCTGAATAAGCAAGTACTGGCCAGAGAAAGAGGCAATTCACAGTCCCTGCCACTGTCCCACGGCCACTGCCCCACATTCACTGGGCTGGTGAGGAGGGGGAGAGGGGGAGGAGGAAGCGAGCACGTGGGGAGAGCTTGCCCTGGGCTGAGTGCTGTGCCAACCACTGTCATGCACCCTCCAGCACCCTTCAAGGGAAGTATTGTTATTCCCATTTCAGGGAACAGGAAACTGAGGCTCAGAGAGCCAGCCGAGGCCCCTTGGTGAGGAGCTCCTTGATTCACCAGGGCCTCCCTCGGGTTTCTGATGGGGCAGCTGCGGTAGTGGCAGCAGTGGGGTTGGGCTTAAACCCCATACTTCTGGTTCCAAAGCCCATATTTTTCCACCTTTGGTGAACAGTCTCCTGTTGCTTTGGAATAAACCTCCACCCATTTAAATTGTTATTTATTTATTTTTATGAATAGGGGATTCATTCGCATGGTATGAAATTCCAAAGGCACAAAAGGGTGTACAGTAAAACTCCCTCCCACCCCTGTCTCTGGCCACCCAGTTTCCCTTCCTGGAGACAAACACCATTTCTACTTTCTCTCATGTCTTTTCTGAAGTGCTCTGTGTGTGTGCAAACGAGTGTATATGCTCTCCCCAACTTGGGCTTTTTTTTTTTTAAGGTAAATTCAATGCATGTTTTAAAGTTCCCTGTTTTGTCTTTTTTTTTTTTTTCCCCCTGTTTTGTCTTATTTGGATATAGGAGGCACCATGCCTGGGACCCATGGTATTTTCAGGCACCCAGGAAAACATTTTCATTTGTTTGAAAATCAGAAGAAAAACATGTACCTTTAAGTAGAAGAAAATGCTTTAATATACAATATTAATGTTTTCATTTATTTTTAAGATTTTATTTTTCTTTATTTACTTTTAAAGATTTATTTATTTGAAAGAGAGAGCGGGATCCCTGGGTGGCGCAGTGGTTTGGTGTCTGCCTTTGGCCCAGGGCGCGATCCTGGAGACCCGGGATCGAATCCCACATCGGGCTCCCAGTGCATGGAGCCTGCTTCTCCCTCTGCCTGTGTCTCTGCCTCCTCTCTCTCTCTGTGTGTGACTATCATAAATAAATAAAAATTTAAAAAAAAAGAAAGAGAAAGCATGAGAGAGAGAGAGAGAGCACGAGCAGGGGGCGAGGAGCAGAGGAGAAGCAGACTCCCTGTTGAGCAGGGAGCCTGATTGGGGACTCCATCCCAGCATCCTGGGATCATGACCTGAGCCAAAGGCAGATGTTTGACTGAGCCACCCAGCACCCCAAGATTTTATTTTTAAGTAATCTCTACACCTGATATAGGGCTCAGATGTACAATTCCAAGATCAGGAGCTGTACACTCCACCGACTGAGCCAGCCAGGCATCCCAATGTGCATGTTTTTATATCAACAAAGTTATCAAATGTAATTTTTTTGAAGTATTTAGTTAGTTAGTTAGTTAGTTAAGAGAGAGAAAGATTACACAAGCAAGGAGAGCAGCAGAGGGAGAGGGAGAAGCAGGCTTCCCACTGACAGGGAACCCGACATGGTGTTCAATCTCAGGACCCCGGGGTCATGACCTGAGCTGAAGGCAGATGCCCAACCAACTGAGCCATCCAGGCGCCCCTCAAATGTAATATATATATATATATATATATATATTTATTTATTTATTTATTTATTTATTTATCTATTTAATTTATTTATGGCAGAGGGGCCCCAAAGGCCAAAGTGCCTGGGATACATGGAAGTCACGATGTGGCCCTGCCTATAACCAGGCCACAAGAGAGCCCAGTGGAGACATGGGGCCATGGTGGAGCCACACTGACTCCATCATTGGGGCTGAGGCACTGAGTCTGTGACAACACCTTATATGGTGACCGAACCCTGAGACTTCATTGGCAGGTACTGTGGTGTCCCCTCCATAACACACACGCAGGCAAACATACAAAGGCAGGTGCTCATCAGCTCTGCTTATTTGCCTTTGCCGATGGGGATCTCAGCATCTCCCAAGGCCACCCGCTGGCCACTCTCATCCAGACCCATTACTAGGATTGGTGCTGAGACTGACCTTTCAGACATTTGGCCCACTGGTCCCGGGCCCATCCTTTATTGCACACCAAGCAGCCACTACCAGGCAGCAGCCACTACCTGTCTCTGCCAGGGGCTCCACGAGACCCCGGGGATGCTGAGGTGAGGACCACATGGCCCCGGGTGCTCCGTGTTTTGGGAGAGGCAGGCAAGTCACCAGTTGGGATCCACGTTGTTACGCAGAGACCTGCTGCAAGCTGCCTTGCTGGCCCCTCTACTTGGGAGCTGCGAGGCCTCTCTAGGCCTCCGTTCCCTCATCTGTAAAGCAGAGGACTAACCGCGTAGGCCCCCGGTCTCTGAGGGAGTGCTGTGACAGTGAGTGAGGGCGTGCACACATGTAAAGCACTTAGAATGGTGCTCTGTGAAGGTCGACAGGGCTCACTCTTGCTGAGCGCACACGGAGGCTGTGGGAGCAGAGAGGAGGGAGCCATCTCTGGGAAGATCAAGGCGGGCTTCCCAGAGAAGGTGAGGTTTGGGCTTAGACCTTAAGAACCAGTAGGAGGGGGCAGCCTGGGTGGTGCAGCAGTTTAGCGCCGCCTTCAGCCCAGGGCGTGATCCTGGAGTCCTGGGATCGAGTCCCACGTCGGGCTCCCTGCATGGAGCCTGCTTCTCCCTCTGCCTGTGTCTCTGCCTCTCTCTCTCTCTCTGTATCTCATGAATAAATAATAAAATATTAAAAAGAAAAAGAACCAGTAGGAGGAATTCCCTGGGCCATAAGGCAGAGAGAGGTGCTCCAGGCTGGGAGCGCATGTGCAGAGACACAGAGTCCAGAACAGTGGAGGTTACGGAGGACCGATGAGTACAGTTTATTCAGAAAGCGCTTTGTCTCTGGGTTCTCAGTAGCCTTGAACTTAGGGCTTTGTTGGGGAGGGGAGGAGGGCTGTGACCGGCTGGTGCTGTGGCACCAAAGCAGTAGAGAAAGTCCTGGTGTTTAATATGTGGCTTCTTCCGGGAGAAGCCTGGTGACCACCTGAGCAGCAGACAGAAGGCAGGAGACAACCCCTGGGACGCCCCTGAGCCGCAGTTCCGGGGTAGTTCAAATAACCCAGGGGTGGGAGTTAGCCTACCTGGTTCTAGTTCCAGCTCTGCCTTTACCCTTTCTGAGACCCTAAGCTGGAGTCCTTGGGTCTCTCTGAGACTCAGTTTCTCCATCTGTTCAATGGTTCAGACGCAGGCCAGGGAGGCTGTAGCTGAGGAGGGCTCTGTTCATCAGTCCCACTCTGAGCAGGCCTGTGATTCCAGGAGTCCCGCTCCCTCCACGCCCTCCCCGCACCTCCTAGGAGCTATGTCCTGGGCACTGCTTCCCCGGGTGGGCAGTCCCAGGGAGGGGCTCTCAGGAGGCTGGGATTCAAGCCCTTCCCCCCACAAACACACACAGTCTGAGTGTGGCCCTGGGGTTGGGGGGAGAAGGTGGGAGGAACAGAGGAGGCCTGTCCTCTGGGCGAGGGGGCCTCTGGGCAGTGGCTTCCTGTGCGGTTCCAGGCTGGGGGCCCAGCCCACCTCCTGACAGAAGAGCCTTTCATGGGCCTGGGCTCCCGGGATGGGGGGGGGGGAAGCAGGGCAGGAGGCCACTCAGGTGAGGGCTGCCCGAGAATCTGCGTGGGGCAGAGCAGTGGGCGGGCAGACCGTGCCTCTCCGCGTCAGACAGGCCTTGGGAACAGCGGCTCCCACCACCTCCCATTTTGCACGTGAGGAAACCGAGGTCCAGAGAAGAGCAGGGGGAGATGCCTGAACCCGGGAGTGCAGAGGCAGAACTAGAACCCAGGGCTCCCGCCTCCTAGGCCACCGTGGGTGAGGGGCAGGTGTGAAGCTGGTGTCTGTGTCCAGGTTCAGTGCGTGGTTGTGTGCATGCATGAGTGTTTGCTGACATATGAACCCCAGGTGATGGGCTTGCACACTATGAATATGGGAATGTTGGAGGGGGGACACTGGAGGCCATCAGGGAACCGGGTGGGGTGAAGGGCAGCTGTCTCAGGCCTCATATGTTTAGGACCCCCTCCTGTACCTCCTTAGGACCCCCCTTGGGGCAACGCTACCCAATGCCACCTTCTGCGTCATCCCTGGCCACCGTCCAGAAGCCTTGCACTTCCTCCAAGCCCTGCAGGTACAGCCCCAACCTGGGCATCCTCCCCACCCCCCCACCCCCCCACCCCCGCCCGAGCTGACAGGCCACTGTGGGCCCAGGCCGATGGGAAGGCATAGTGAGCTGCTACACCCACGCTCACCACACCCTCTGCAGAATGACCCAGCACCCCAGAAAACACTTTCTCCCCTCTCTGCCCCTTGCCCCCAACTGAAGCAGCCGCTAATTTGGAACTAGGGGAGGGGAAGGTGTGTAGGACAGGACTGGGCTCCCCAGTGACGCCCCGTTTCCCCAGGCTGGCTGCATCCCTGTGCTGCTCAGCCCTCGGTGGGAGCTGCCGTTCTCCGAAGTCATCGATTGGACCAAGGCTGCCATTGTAGCAGACAAGAGGCTCCCATTTCAGGTGGCTCAGGGCCCTGGCCACGGGGAGGGGAAAGGGCCTGGGATCTCGGCCCCCGGGCTCCGCTCAGTCCTCACTCTACGTGTATATTGATGGTTTTGCTCCAATCCCCAAGCCTCTGGGGCTCCCATAGGCTCAGAGAGAGGCAGAGACTCCTGACAGTTCTCAGAGCAAGTCCTGAGCCTTTCCTAGCCTCAGTTTCCCAATCTGTACAACAGGATAAGTTAGACCAGATGATGTCTGTGGGACCAGCCCATGACTTGACCAGTTCAAGGGAAAGCCACAAAAAATCCAAAATCTGAGTATCTCCATAGAGGCCGGGGAGGAAAAGCAAAATGCACGGTGACCTTTTCCAGCTGATGAAACTAATTTCTCCTGGCTATGAAAAAACATGCATAAGCTTGAACCCCCTGAGAAGTGAGGACGGTATGGTTGTTAATAACGGCCACCAGTCACCGAGCCTCTACCACATGCTAAGCACTTAATGTGATTATCTAATTTACTCCCCACTGCCACCCATGGGGCAGGTACTGTTATCGTCCCCACTTCACAGATGAAGACACAGACTGAGAGGTTGAGTAGTTTGTCCACCGTCACACAGCTACTAAGTGACATCTAGGGCCAGCTGTGTGTGACCCTTGAACTCTTAATTGCTAAGTTACCTGGGACTTGGCCAAGGGTGGCTGCTGCTAACCCACGTGGAAGACCGTGGGGAGAAAGCTTCTGGTTCCCAGACCTCCCACCGAGGTGCTCCCTCTTCAGAGTCAGAGCCTTACAGGGCCCCGTGCCTTCTCCTTCCTCCCTCTGTGCCTCAGGTCCTTGCTGCCCTCCAGGAGATGCCCCCCACAAGGGTCCTTGCCCTGCGTCAGCAGACCCAGTTTCTGTGGGATGCCTACTTCTCCTCAGTGGAGAAAGTCATCCACACCACTCTGGAGGTGAGGGGGACCTCCATGATGGGGGCCTTGGTGCTGGGCTCCTGCCTCAGCCCGGTTCCCTCTCCACACTGCTCCCCGCTGTTTGGACTTCCTTCCCCCTTGAAGAGGCTTCTGGGATGAATCTGAGACTTGGCTCTGAGCTCTTGGACAAGTTCCCTCTTCACTCTTCCACACTTTGCCTCAGTTTCCCCATCAGCAGAGGGTACAGCTCTGGCCAATAGATTCCGAAGCACGTGCCAAGTTGGCAGCCCAGGTGATGGGCAGCGGCTGCCTGGGATGCTGTGTTAAAGGGGAGTCTGGGTCTGGAAAGAATCTCACGACTTGTTAGCAACATCTGCCGTGAGTGAGGAAGGGAAGGGGGGCAGCAAGCTCACCACCATCTGCCGCCTCCTGACACCATCACCGAGTGTCCCCCACTCTGGACTTCTGGACCTGAACCCTTCGGACAGGGATGCAGCTGCTGCCCTCGCAGGAGCCGGAAGGGGGGCAGGGGGGCTCCCAGGTCCACACTTCCCCGACCCTGCCCTCGGCCACACCGGCCACTCCTTCAGCACAGCCCTCTCTCCTTTCACAGATCATTCAGGACCGGATCTTCGGAGCATCTGCTCACCCTTCGCTACTGTGGAACAGCCCCCCAGGCGCCCTCCTGGCCCTGCCCACGTTTTCCACAAGCCCCTCAGACTTCCCATTCTACCACCTACAACGGGGTATGCCCTCGGGAGGGGACACCTTGAAGTCCCCTCACCAACTCTTTCCAGCCTCATCCATATAGAGCCCTGCCAACCCCTCCCTGATTCTCCAGCGTCTCTCCTGGCTCCTGGAGTCCCCAGCTCAGGTCCCTCCTCGGGGGTCCTGTCCCCTCCTCCCCTAACAGCCTGTGTCTCATTCCCCCAGGCTCTCGGCCTGTGGGCCGGTTCAGCGCCCTGATCTGGGTGGGGGCCCCAGGCCAGCCCCCGCTGAAGCTCATCCAGGCGGTGGCAGGCTCCCAGCACTGTGCCCAGGTCTGTCCCCTTTTCCAGCTGGGGTCCTGGGATCCAGGGTGGGGGCAAGGGAAAGACATGGAGACCTCAAGCGTAACCACACATTTGGGGGAGGGGGGGGAGACACGGGAGGGGCTTTCAAGTGCCATCACTGCCTTCCTCTAAGTCCCAGGGTTCTTATTCCTTTCCTCCCCCTCCGCCCCTCCCTCCATCCCTCGTGGAAACTGATGAAATCATCTAAAAAGCAGGTACCCCTTGGGGAGGCTGGAGAGGTAAACACACATGCATTCACGCGCTCACCCGTCAGTCATCAAGCCCACCCAAGCCGTGGGCTTGATGCTGAGGATGCAGAGAAAAAGCCAGAAAGGTTTCCGCCCCAGATTCAGATTCAGTTAGCATTTCCTGGCACAAGCTGTCAAATCCCACTTCCAGAGGAGCCACATAGACTCTTGAGAGGACTCACAGGGGAGGGAAGCACTTAGCTCAGCCCTCAGCCCAGGACAGACAGAGCAGCTCCACAGATGGGACGTCTGAGCTGAGCAGCCAATGCTATGAAGGAGCAGAAGAGAAAGAAAGCCTCTGAGGGAAGATGGGGATGGAGCGAGGGGTCAGGGCCCAGGCCAGGAGCCACCACAACTGACTCTCTCCAGTTCTGATGCTATAGGTAGCTACCTTCCTGTCACCGGGAACCTTCCAGAAGCCCAGAGGCAAAAACAGGGCAGTGAAGAGAGGGCCTTGGCTCCAACTAAACTCTCCCAGACTCCCCAATACACCCCCTCTTCCTCCTAGATCTTGGTTCTCTGGAGCAGTGAGAAGCCACTTCCACCCAGGTGGCCCAAGACAACAGTGCCCTTGACAGTCCTGGCCGGGCAGAGGAAGGTGAGGAGTGGGGAGGGGCGCGGAGGGAGGGCTCCAGCCCCTGCATGTGGGGGAACCGGGAGGGCACACACAGGGTGCTTTGCTTGAGCCTGAGCCAAATCTGAACTTCCATCAGGCTTGAAGCTGGCTGGGAAGTCCCTCCTCATGACTCACTTAAGTATCTCCCCAGGGTGGACTTTGCTTGCACCGTGTGGGTGTGGAAGAGCTTTCTGGAGTGGGTGGTGGGCTGTCTGTCGTGGTCTCAGCTACAGGCCCAGTAGAAATGATCCGCTTCCATCCCTGGCCCCTGTGGATTGTGCTTCCAGAGAACTGGCGTTTTATGTGATGAGAGAAGGCAGAGGGAGTGTGTTGGCTGTCTTGGATGAGCTAGAGGAGAAACGTGGGATCTTGAGGAAATGAGGACAGATGGCAGCCAGTCGAGCCAGAGGAGGGTGGCTTCTGAGAACCCGGGATGGGATGAGCCACCTGCCTGCTGCGTGGTTCTGGGCAAGTCCCTTCATCTCTCTGGATGCCTTTCCTTCAAATGAAGGATGTCTGACAACCCCTCCCAGGGCTGAGGTGAACATGTCATGTGACGAGAGGAATCCTGAGGTGTCAGAACTAGAAGGGCCCCTAGATACCATCTGCCCCATTTTACCAGGGGGCAAATTGAAGTGCAGAGAGCTGCAGCGAGTTCCAGGTCCCAGTTCCAGGCAGCCAGGCTGCTTCCACTGCCCTGCCTTCTACACCACGTGTGCAGGGGCTCTGCACAGCAGATATTTAGACGGGCACCGTGGGAGGCTGGGGAGCGTTCCCACGGCTGAGTTGGCCTCACCTCCCCCCCACTACAGGTCAGTGATCGCTTCTTCCCTCACCGAGCCATCAGCACTGATGCCATCCTCAGCCTCGATGCACACAGCAGTCTTACCACAAGTGAGGTGAGGACGGGCCGCGAGGAGCCCAGTGTGTGGCGGGGACAGAGCCAGAGGGCCCGGGCAGCCCCTCGGGTCCCCAGAGCAGGGAGGAGCATCGAGGTGCCAGCATAGAGGTGCAGCTTCCAACTGTAGACACCACTCAAGGGAGCCAATCAGCCTCCTCCTTAGCAATCTCTGGAAGCTTTCAGCAGACTCTTGAAGACAGTTCTCAGCTCCAGCTGAGAAAGCATTGTTCCTAGCTCCTAGATGGGCACCCCACCCCCGCCCCCAGCACTCCTGGAAACTCATGCTCCTGTCTCCTCTCCTCTGAGTCCCCTCTGCCAGGCTGGCCTTGCCTCCGGATCTTTTTTTTTTTTTTTTAAGATTTTATTTATTCATGAAAGACACAGAGAGAGGCAGAGACACAGGCAGAGGGAGAAGCAGGCTCCCTGCAGAGAACCCCATGTGGGACTCGATCCCAGGACTCCAGGATCAGACCTGAGCCAAAGGGAGACGCTCAACCCCTGAGCCACCCAGGCGTCCTGTTGCCTCCGTATCTTGTTCCCAGCTGGTGGGGAAGTCCCTCCTCATACCTCACTTAAATGTCTCTCCAGGTGGACTTTGCTTTTGCAGTGTGGCAAAGCTTCCCTGAGCGGATGGTGGGCTTTCTGACGTGGAGTCACTTCTGGGATGAGGCCCAGGGTGGCTGGGGCTACACGGCTGAGAGGACCAACGAGTTCTCCATGGTTCTCACATCAGCTGCCTTCTACCACAGGTACAGGTGGCAGCCCTGGCTCTGGGAGCAGAGGGCCAGAGACCCCGCCCTCTTTGAATCATGAGCAGGGTGGCGTGAGAGTGAACACAGCAGTCAACCTAGAGCTCAGAGACCCAGGTTCAAGGCCCAGATCCGCCACATCCCAGTTGTGTGATGGGCAAGTCGCCTCACCTCTTGTGAGGCTCAGTTTCCTTATCTGTAGAATGTTTTCATCTCACAGGGCTGATGTGATAATCAAATGAGAAAACCCTATGAAGGCCTTGGTGCACAGATGGTCAACAAATGGTAGCTAGTGTTATTTTAAATAGAGTCTTGTAGAGCTTACAGATTTGGGTTTGGTTTGGTGATGGTGGTGATAAGAGAATGGTCCTAAAGCTTTTTTTTTTTTTTTTTAAAGGATTTTATTTATTCATGAGAGACACAGAGAGAAGGCAGAGACAGGCAGAGGGAGAAGGAGGCTCCCTTCAGGGACCCCAATGTGGGATTTGATCCTGGAACTCCAGGATCATGCCCCTGAGCCGAAGGCAGACGCTCAACCACTGAGCCACTCAGGCGTCCCGGTCCTAAAGCTTTATAAATGTGTGTGTGATGAGCTGGAAACTGTTCCAGTCCTTCCAGAAGTTGATTGAAGGGCCTGTCTTTGGGGTAGGGACTGAATTCTGGGAGGCCCCTTTAGAGGGATTGCTGAGATGTGTTTAAACTAATTATGTGTAACCTGGAACCTCTGATAGACTTCCCTAGGAGCTCTGCAGGGAATTCTTAGCAGAGTGAAAAATACCCCTAAGGTCTGCAGGGTGGGCCTAGGTTGTTCTCTCAGAGGCAAGGCTCACCCAGAGCAGTATCAGTCTGGTTAATCCACAGACTTCCTGAGGCTGGTCTTTGGGGCCTGCCATGTTAAGTGGCCTTGGAACCAGTTGATCCCCCACCTCATTCTGGCCAAGTTCAGACCTCAGAGCCCAGGGGTGGGAGCCCCAAGGAGCTGGAAGGGATGGGGGCAGGGAGTACACACCATTTGCTGTAGACAAACCACAGAGCACAGCAGAGTAGAGGTTTGTATTTCTGGTGTGGGCTCTCTGAGGTGGCCAGGGCTGAGATGGGAGCAGGGGTTTCTAAAGAAGGCATGGGGATTGAAGTCAAAGGGAGAGTGAGGTTGGGAGAGATTGGGGCCTGGCAGGGAGGGGTGGTGGTGAATTAGGCTGCAGCCTCTCCCTGTCATCTCCTCTTGCGCAGGTATTATCACACCCTCTTCACCCACTCCCTGCCCAAGTTTCTGAGAACCCTGGCAGATGAAGCACCCACCTGTGTGGATGTCCTGATGAACTTCCTAGTAGCAGCTGTCACCAAGCTGCCCCCTATCAAGGTGCCCTATGGGAAGCAGCATCCAGAGGCTAGGCCTCCACTGGTGAGGATCCAGGTTGGCACTAGGAGGGGAAGGGATTTCCTGTCTAATCCGAATCCTTTATTGCAGCAGGGTATGGGGGCATGAGGGTGGGTCCAGAAGGAGGAGAGAAGACCTCCAACCCATTTCCCCTCCCCCTTAGGCGCCTGGGGCCTCGGAACAGCAGCCGCCAGCCCGGGACTGCATCAATCAGATGGCAGAGGAGTTTGGCTACATGCCCCTGGTTTCCTCTCGCCTCCGTCTGGACCCTGTACTCTTCAAAGACCCCGTGTCCGTACTCCGCAAGAAGTATCGCAGCCTGGAGAAACCCTAGGAGAGAGCGGCCCAGGCCCCAGGCCTGCTCCCAGGGGGCACTGCATCTGCGGGGGTGGGGGGGGTCGGCGGCCCCCATCCCTGGCACATCTGGAGATCCAATCAAGGCTGCCAATTAGCCAACAGGTCAGATCCCTATTGCCCAATCAGCCATTGCACCCCGAGGCGCGGGGGCCTCCCGCACCCTCCAGGCCGCTGCCGGGCAGGTCACAGGTGCAAAGCGCTTGCTCTGGCTGTGCCCCAGCCATCGCTCACCCTTGGCGGGAGTGCCTTTCTCCGCTCCCCCGTGGGAGCTGACTTCTACTTGTCTTTCAGATCTTCGCCTCCTCCACGGGCTTGCCTGACCCCCATCCCCGACCCGGATCCTCTGCGCTTTCACAGTCGGGTGTTTCTCACTGTTCATGCTGCTTTGCAAGGTACATGGTCAGGCCCCAGGACTAGCCTGGAAGCCCCCGCGGTGGGTGGGGCATGTCCTCTCCTCTCTGGCCTGGCAGGTGCTTCACCAATATTCGATGAACAGACGACACCAGCTGCGTACCTGGCCCTGTGCCGCGGTCGGGAATGTGGACAGGTGCCGAGCGAGACCGAACTCTACCCCCCACCCCCGGGGTTCCTAGTTTGGCAGTGGCGCAGCTGCCCACAGATGCCTGCATTGGCAGGCGCGATCTTCGCACAAAGAGGCGCCGAGAAGCCAGTTTCGGGGCTTCCTTCCCGGTCGGGCCGGGGAATTGGGCCTGGGGAGGGAGAGGGTGCGAGCGCCAGCGGCCGCCTCGGTTCTGCACTACCAGCCGCGACCACTAGAGGTCAGCGCCGCGCCGCGCTCCCTCCTCCCGGAAAGGGACTGGAGCTCTAAACGCCCCCCTTCGGTCAAGGGGTGACCGGGCAAGGGGATGTAGTGTTGGTGGGGTGCAGCCTGAGGTCTGAAAAACCGACGGAGGAATTTGAAAGAACAGCCCCACTCCTTTGGCCCACGTTCTCAAGACTAAGAAGCCAATTCTAGGTGGGCTGGGTGGGAGATGTGTTGTCGGGGGTGCCCTGGCCGTGACAGTTGAGTGGGGGAAGGGATGCTGGGTTCTCCAGGGTTCATCCACCTGGAACTGGAATTATCACTTCCGAAATAAAGCGTGTGTCCTTGCCCCTCACGCTCGCTCGAGCTATAAATACCCCCACAGCAGCTGCACGGGGGAGGGGGAACTCAGGGCTCGCCTGGGAATGGGGTGACTCAAGTGAGGTGGGGGTGATGGGGCCAGTCCAGGTCCAGGGTGTCAGGTGTTTTCCTGCTTTGATGGCCTCGCAGCTTTGGAAACTCTCGTGACTAGCTCACCCTGGCCGGTCAGAACATGCTGTCCCCCAGGGCTTCTCTGAGGCCTCCCACCCCATCCTCCAGCTTGACCTCTGGCCGCTGGGTGACTCGGGTCTCAGGTCTTCCCTGGAACCAATCACAGCTGGGGTGCAGAAAGGACTCTCTTGGGAGTCATGGGGCTACTGGAGGTGGAGGGGCGCCTGGGAGTTAGGAGGGAAGGCATTCTGGCCCCGGGTCAAGAACAGTTGGAGGTGGGTGAGGAAGCACACAGCTGTGGCCCAGGCAGCCTTCCCAGGACGGGGAGGGCTCTGAGTGCCAGGTCCAGCCAAGAGAGAGGCACTCATGGCTTTGGCACCCAGACACCGAACTGCCTCAGCGGGCCCTTACCTGTGGAGGGCACTGCCAGCCCAAGGGCTCGCACTGGACCAACATGCAGCCCAGAGGGTTTTCAGCTCCTGCTGTAGAGGGAAGCCTGGGTGACTGAGGCAGAAACCCTAGACCTGCTTCACAGTGGCTGTGTGACTTCAGACACTCAGCCTCTCTGAGCTTTGGTGTTCTCATCTGGAAAAGTGGAGCACATTGTCTCTTGAGAGAGGTGTAAGGATCCAGGTTCCTGGGGCCTGCAGGGGAGAAGGGCACTTCCCCAGAGATTGGGGTGGAATAGAATACAGCTAGCGGCAGTCCCCTGCCTCACACTCCCAAGCCACATGACTTCCCACAGATGTTGAGGGGCTGAAGAGCCCACTGACTTGGCTCACATGTAAGCCTGGATGATGATGCTGGAAAGGCGAGGTTATTTCATAGATGGGAAGAGAGAGGTTCATGGGGAAGGCAAGTGACTAACTGTCCTCTCTCTGCTATGAATCAGGGCAGAGTCAAGACAAAGTCATTGCGGCTCCTGGGGAGACTAGGAAGCCCACCTGGCTCTTGGGCAAGGCGGCCTCATGCTGGGTCTTTCCGGAATGATCAGAGTACACACTCTTCAAGCAACACCAGGAGCTTGATAGGCTTTGGCTCCAGTCCTCACAACAACCCTGTGAGGTGGGTTCATCCTTGGTCTCTCATTCTCTGATGAGACCTAAGGACACTTGCTAGCAAAGACCAGGGCTACCTAATGAGTGGATGTGCTGCCTTCTCTGAGACTAGGGACAAGTCTCCCCTCTTCATCTCGTAAACACAAGCTGCCCCTAAGTCAGGAATCTACATACACCTCAGGAAGCCAGCGTCTCCCACCCATTCATTGTACAACCAATTCCTCTTCATCGTCCATCCTCAAGTTTTGAGCAGATCGAGCTACACTGGCAGCAGAGTTGGCCCAATCACATCAGATTTCAGTTTCTGAGGTCCCTGGGACTCTATCGGGGCAAGAGAAGTGGGCCTGGGGCTGTGTGGCCCGTTAGGGCAGGACCCGAGCTAAAATCTCTGCCCTCACCCCCACCACCTGTGGCAAAGGCATCATGGTGTCAGCACAAGTTTCCTGGGCTGGGGGAATAAGGAAAGAAGAAACCAGCTGGGTGCTAGGTGGTGACAAGCCTCCTCCCTCCAAGAAAGGGAAATGTGTGGCTCATAGCTGAAGTGACTAAGGCACAGACAGGCCTTGGGTGCCCACTGGTTTCCCATCTCAGGGGGACAGGTTGGACAGTGCAGATCCTCACAACTCCCAACCCCCAAGGACTCCTTAAACCATATTGTTATAGGCAGAGGGAGAAACTCTGTCCCAGGGCTTCTTCATAGATTCATGAGGTACAAGCCAGGCAGACTGAAATGAGGACTTGGGCAGGTGGGCAAGGGGACCCTGAAACCAGTCTCCCCTCGGCCACCCGTCACTGGGCCTCACTGTCTTTCCTGAGGCTGGTGGCAAGAAAGCATTAGCTGAAGATTAGGCCCAAACCCAGCCCTGCCAGGCACCAGAAGCTGCAGGAGCGGGGTCATACCAGCTTTTTACACTTGCGGAGTCTCCAGCCTTAAACTGGCAATAGTCAGATGGGGGAGGCAGGGGGCAGTTCCTTCACACCGAACACAGAGCAGAGGTCGGGAGAGGGAGCTGCTTTATAACACAGCCGGGCCTGGGGGACACTTAGCCCCACCACCTGCAGGTCCTGTCCAAGCCTCAGCTAGCACTTGGCCAAGTAGTCAGTCGGAGGGGCCTTGGCACTCCTGACAGTCCTTCATGTCCTCAGAGTAGTCTTCGATCTGGATGGTGATGGTGTGGAAGCGGAACTTTCCCTGTAGGCGGGTGCTGGCTGCCTTCAGCACAGCCTGGCCATCTGCATTCTGAGCTGGGGGCCGAGAGGACACAGCAGGGGAGGCACCAGAGAATGATTTACTCACTCTAGGGCCCTTAGGAACAATCAGGAGCCTATCTCATTCCCTACCCCCCTACCCCAGAACAGGAGACAGGCATCAGGGACAGCCCCCCTCCATTTCACTCCTGCACCAGGCCACCCTCCAGTCCCCACACCTGGCACAATCCTGCAAGAGGAGGGGAAGCCTTGGCCTTAAGGCTAGGAATCTTTTCTTGGCCTGGGCAAGTGACCTTACTGCCCGCCTCCCCAGTCACCAACCTCAGTTCTTTCATCTAGAAATGGGATTGTGATGATCCCAATAATATCTACAAAGCACTCAGTGTGGGACCAGGTTCAAAGCAGCTGTGCTACAAACATCTGAGGTCCCTGGGTGCTTCGGGGATGGCCCCGGGCCTCTGGTGGCCGCTCTCCCTCACCCTGCCCCTGGGGGGCCTGCCCACTCACCGATGGCGATATGGACAGACAGCACAGGCTGGGTCACGGTCAGTGCCCAAATGTGCAGGCTGTGCAAGGCTTCCACCCCTTCGACCGACAGTAGCAGATCCCGAACGGCCGTGAAGTCCACACCCTTGGGGGTCCCTGAAGATGGCAGGGACAGGGGCTGAAGGAGACTGCTCCCTCCCACCGCTGCTCGTTTCTGCTGTTCCAGAGCAGTCTCCTCAGAGCAGACCTCCTGGGCCAGCAGATCTAATGGTGCCTCCACCTTCCAGATGATCTCCCTCATATCGCCCCTTGGTCTTTTCCTCTTCACACTTGACGTCATGACCTTGTTAGTCTCCTGCCTGTGTCCCCCACTAAAATGGAAATTCCACGAGAAATTTCCACAGAAATTCCCCCACTAAAATGGAAATTCCACATCGGTAGGGCCTAGAGCAGTGCCTGGCCCATAGCAAGGGCCCAATGACTATTTTTTGTAATGAAAGGAAGAATGCAGGGGGCCGCTGCCCCCACACTGGGCATCAGCATCCTCCCTGGTACCTGGGTCATTCTCTTGAAGAAGATGCTTTGACCTTTGACCAGACACTTCCACTAATTCCAAATCAGAACCCCACTTCAAACTGACCCTGGCCACCCAGAGCCCCATGACCCGAGGCCCTGGGGCACAGGAAAGCTGGTCAATGCGGTAACTCAGGGTGGACCATTTGCCAGCACTGAGGAATCCTCTCCCCAGCCCCTAGAGCCCAGCCACGTGCTCCAGAGCCAGAGGCCTCAGAAAGGAAGGCACTGAACTGGAGTGGATTGGGGATTCTGAACCTCAGTCTGCCCCCCAGTGCAATGGGAAGTGGAATCCTGCTGTAGGGAAGGTAGACAGAGACTGAGCAGTGTATGGGGGAGGGATGGAGCTTTACCAGACTAGGTAGGGAGGATACACCCCATCAGGGAGGAGATACCTTGGGGCTAGTGGAAAGGGAAGGTAGTCCGGGGGACATTTCTAGGAACAGCCACACCTGAGGGCTCCAGCTCCATGCCAAGACTGGCCTGGAGCCCCAGGAGGTTTTCCAGCCTGTGCCAGGCTCCAGACCATGGCTCCCTGCCAATGTGCTGGGACTTCCCTGCGCCCCCCACCTGCACTCCCTGCCAAACTTGTTAGTGTCGTAGAGTTCAGAACAAAGGAGAGCCCCAAGCCCAGATTACCTTCCATCAGCACCACGATCACGTCTCTCAGGATGGTCAAAGTCGTCCCCAAGACCAGGATGGAGAAGAGGAAGGTGCAGATGGGGTCTACATACTTGTACTCTGGCTACAGAAAATGAGGAAGGCAGAGCTGTGGCTCACCACCCAACATCTCAGCTTCTCTTGCCCTTCCCATCCACTGCTGAGCTGGGGAAAGGGGCTCTCTCTGCAGGCTGGGCTCTGGCTCTGCCTCCCAGTTCTCTCTACCTTTTATCCTGTGTCCACACAGATCACAGCTCAGGACAAGGCACAGGCAGTCCCTTCCCACGCCTCCTTGATCAAGGGACTGAAGTGTGAACAAAACTAAAAGGAATCTTAGACACCAATGGTCCAACATCTCGATTGATAGATGGAGAAACTGAGGACCAGTTAGAGCACACGGCTATCAAGGAGTGAAGCTGGGCTTCAGCCACGATGCCTGACTCTTTCCACTACACCATTCTGCCTCTAGTGATTGGCAAGGCCCAAGCATTGGCAGCACACAGGCCTGGGTTTGGATCTGACTTCACAATTTCCCAGCTGTGTGACAGCATCCAAGTCACCGAACCTTTCTGAGATGCAGAAAGCCCCACCACCGCCTCTTTGGGATTATTGTGAAGATCATAAGTGCCAACACTTGCTAGGCACTGGGTAAATGTTCCTTCCCTCTCCCCACACAGCTGGGAGGGAGCTAGAACCCAGAAAGGGCCATGTGTGGAGAGGAGCCCCCAGATGATCTATACTCTCTAGCCCACCTCCCAGCCTACCTCCCTCTGTCCCCAGTTCTGACCTTGAAGTACAAAATATAGGCTGCCACCAAGATGCCTACACTCTGCAGAAAGTCTCCAATCACATGGATAAATGCAGCTCGCACACTGGGGTTCTCCTGCTGCTGGCTGGAGTCATGGCTGTGCCCGTGGCTAGACTGATGAAGAGTCAACCCCATTCTAAAGAAGCAAAGACAAAGCCAAGGGCTTACTGATGTAGCAGGTAGAGGCCCCCCAGTAGGGTTCCTGTGGGACAAAAATCCTAATCCCCAAACTGTCGGATCCCTCTGCCTTGTGAGGATCCCGACCCACCTGGCCTTGGTTCAGAGCACCACAGGAGGATGGGCTCAGCCCCAATGCTAGGCTGAATCTGGGCACAAGGATGCCAAATCTCAGAACAGGAGGGCACCATGGAGGTCACCTAGTTCCCCATCCCATTTCACAAAAGAGAAAGCTGAGGCCCAGAGAGGGAGGTGGCTTGCTCAAGACCATTGAGCAAGGGAGAAGCCCAAAGAAGACACCCATGCTCCACACACACACTGCCTCTGACACCAATTTCAGGCACACCAGCCAGAAAAGAACTTGGATTCTCCCCCTAGGGACATCTGCTCCTGTAAGAACTACACTCACCCCTCCCCATTTCAGGAATGAAGGCTCCCAGGTTATCCACTCATATCTAAGAGGGGAGCGAGGGTAGAGTTGATGCTGCCGCAGACTCATAGCTCTCAATGGCCTTAGTCTAGGCCTAAGGCAGAGAGGTGTTTCAGGAACCAGAGCTCAGACCAGGAGGAAATTCTCGTCCTGCGGCCTATGCATGGCCTCCTTCCACTGAGAGCAGGTGTGCAGATGTGTGTGTGAAAAGTGGGAGGGAGGCCTCACAGGGAACTGAGGCCACACTCACATGATATTCACGGCCACAGCACAGCCCGATGTGATCAGCATGGTCCCCCCTTCGATCTCATAGTCCCCAGAGATTAGCCGCTCCACTGCCAGGAACACCAGCACTCCAGTCACGACCCAGATGGACAGTACAGAGAGCAGGGCTCCCAGGATCTCTGAGGAAGAACCCAACCCCCAACACCAATCTTAGCGTGGGGCCTGAAGACTGAGGAGGCCTCCCCATCTCTCATCCCTCCATGATCCCTCCGCCCCTCCCCTGCAAAGTCAGGGCCTGGATCCACCTCGGCTCTGCGGAAGGTATGGCTGGCATGGTCATACCTTACCTCACCACACATATGTCAGATCACATCAGAGCTAGAAGGAGTTTATGAAGTCAACCCTTTTTGTAAAGAAACTGACTTTCTAAAATATGTACCTATTGCTCAGCTGACAAACTGAGGCTTCTGATGGGAGACTGGGCCATCCCCCATGAAGAAAATGACAATGCAGCTCAGAGATGAACCAAAAGGGTTTTAAAGCCTATATCTTCCAGAAGGCTTTGCTGGCCTTTCCCCCCAGAGGAAATTATTCCACATGGAATTACGTGCAGAGTTGATTCCACTGTCATTCGTTCTTGAAGTCTGGCCATTTCATTTCTTAGGAAAGTGAACTCTCCTTCCCTGCAGACCAGAAGTTCCCAGAGGACAGGGAGCCAGGGCTCCCCCATCAGACTAGGACCTAGCAGAAGTCAGAAGCCACAACTCACATCCTCTTCCCCAACCCAAATCACCCTCCTGGACTCACTCAGGGATCCACCTATGGCAGCCACCAAAGAACCTATGTCTTGACCTACCCCTTCTTCCAATCCCATCCGCACCCCAACCAGGGTCCTTACCAGCTCGCTGCCAGCCAAAGTTCATAGTCTTGGTGGCTGGTCGGGAGGACATCCAGAGAGAAAAGAGACTGACGAGCATGCTGGCAAAATCGGTGAGCAGGTGGGCTGCGTCGGTCATGATTGCCAAGCTGTGAGCTAGGTACCCACCTGCAGGAGCAGGACCAGGG
Organism: Canis aureus; assembly: GCF_053574225.1. Lineage (NCBI taxonomy): Eukaryota > Metazoa > Chordata > Mammalia > Carnivora > Canidae > Canis > Canis aureus. Next base: position 74,734,743 of record NC_135615.1, on the reverse strand, counting down.
AAACGGAAAAGTTTTATCAGCTCCTCACGGAGCCAACTTCCCAGACTGGGCATGCAGCAGAGAAATCACAGGTTCTGGAGAAAGACTGTGGATTTGGGACCTCTGGACCCAATAGCTGTGTAACCACGGGCAAGTGACTTTCTCTAAGCCTCAACTTCTGTCTGTGAAATGGGACTGACACGATCTACTTAGAAGGTGATTGTCAAAATCAAGTTCAAATAGGGCCTGGAAAGCATAGTAGGCACTCAGTAAATGGTCTTTCCTTCTAGGCATTATTCAGGCCATCCCTTACACACTGGATGTGTGTGACCTTGAGCAAATTACTTAACCCTAATGTGCCTCAGTTTCATCATCTGTAAAAGAAGAATAGCAGCACCCACATGACAATACAAGCTTGTCATGAGGACCGGATGAGAAAACCTGTATATGAAAGACTCAGTGTACTGAATATTCAACAGCATAGTGAATATTCAATAAATGGGGCTACTAGTTTTTGTTTTGTTTTGTTTAATTAAATAGGCTCCACACCCAGCGTGGGGCTTGAACTCACGACCCTGAGATCAAGTGGTACATACTCTACCGGAGTCAGGCAAGACGCCCCGGGGGCTACTAGTATAATATTACTGAGAACATCCTGGAGGAAAGCCTTTTGGATCATGAGACTATCCATGTACCCAATTTCATTTAATTAGCACAAAAGTCCTTACCAACGATTTCCCCAATCATGAACACCAGGCAGATGGCAGAGGCCACATAAAGCTGTCGCCGGGCCCGCTCCTTCTTGGGCTCGAGGTGACTGGCAGGACCCTTCTGGGCATGACAGTAATGGTTACTCTCAGCGACTAACTCAATGGCCTGCAAGTCCAGGCCAGGTGAGGGCAGAGGGATCCAGCCAGTCCCCTCCTGCCACAGAGATCCTGTGTAAGACCTGGCCGGAGAGGACGGGAGAGGGCGGACTCAGCTCTGAGTGGGGGGCAAGGAGGGCCGACTCAGTCCTCTCTCTCTGTGGGCCTGGGGTTCCCATGTGTCCAACGAAAAGAGTAGCGAGGGGCACGCCAAGCCCGACCGTCACTGAAGGGTAACCAGAAACTCATGTGTGGAGTCGGGGTGCTGGGGAAATGACAGTCCAGGAGTCTCGGGGTCTTGGCCCAGGGTGTCCCTCCCCCCCCCGCCCCCCCCTCCCGTCCCGGGGCCCGGAGGAGGCAAAGACCTTGGGCACTAGCCAAGGCGCAGGGCCAGCGCAGCCAAGCACGGAGAAGGAACAGAGCTCAGGCTCAGGGAGGAGGGCAGGCGCCCCTCTTGTGCACCTGGGGACCCAGGGCCTCCCAGGGCGGGACTGCCCGGGGGCAAAGTGTGGGGCGGGGGCGGGGCTACAGGCACGCGACAGCGCACCAGCGCGCGGGGGTCAGGCTCCCGGCTCAGTCGCGAGGTGGGGGGCTGATCCCCCCGCCCGAGCTCGGCATCCCCTCCCCCGCCTCCCGCCGCCCCCTCCGCGTGGGCCCGGCCGAGCCGCCGGCCAAACCGTCCAGCCCGCGGCGAACCGGGAGATGCGCCCGACGCCGCGCCCTGGGCCCCGCGGCTCCCGCCTTACCGGGTTCCGGACTTGGTGTCCACCAGGTGCTGCTTCTCCGTGGGCTCCATGCGGCCCGGGCCGCCCCCGCGGGGTCCGGGCAGCCGCGCGCCGCCGCCGCGTCCCGTGCGCCCTGGGAGTTGCGGGCGGGCCCCCGCGCAGCGCGCACCCACCTGCCGGGAGGGCCCCGCTCGCCGCCCGCCCGCCCGCTGCTTCCCGCCGCCGCTCCCGCCCGCGCCGCGCCCGGCCGGCCCCCTGCAGCCCCGGCCCCCGCAGCCCGTGCGCGCCCGCCGCTGCGCCCCGCGCCCGCCGCTTTATCCGGCCCCGGCCTCCCCGTGTGAAGCTGCGCGTCGTGTGCAAAAGGCCGCGGGGTGGGGGAGGGCAGGCCGGCCGCAAAGGGTTCCCCGGCGCTGCCCCGAGCGCTCGGCCCCGGCGCCCCCGGGCCGCGAGGAGCCGCCCCCGCCCGACTTGGGACTGGGCGGCGGCTGCGCGCACTCTCCCCCGCGCTCGGCCGGCCGCATCCCGCCCAGGAGTTCGCCGAGCTCCGTTTGTGGGATTGGGTCCCCTGAGAACAGGAATGCGGCTCCCGAGGCCAGGTGTGTCTTGCCCTCAGGCTGGAGACTCCTGAGGCCGGCTGCGTTCTTGGGCTCGGGCTAGGGGTCTCCTGGGGCGGGACGTGCCCGCCCTGGGCCTGGGGCAAGGGCCTCCTTGGGACTGGCTGTGACTGACTGGCTGTGACTCCCGCCTCCCGCGCGCCCCGATTGCTATCTGGAGTGGCTTTATCTCCACCCTACACGGAGCAGTGTGGCCCTTCAGCAGCAGTGACCATCTGCAAAGAATCACCGCCACCCTCCCTTCCCTGCCCCGCAGCATCTCACAGAAGCCCCAGGAAGGTGCCGTACGTGGTGTTCCGCGGGAGAAGCTGCCTGTGTTGGCCTGGTGCACCCACCACCCACTTTAAGCTGTGTCCTCTCACAGCGGTCCCTTGGGGGAGGTGGTGTCAGGACCTTATGGCCTAGCCTAATGGATGAACTCTGATGGATTATATAGAAAGAACTCCGGACTGCTGACCTCTCTGCCCAGTCACTCCATCATCCCCAGTGTCCTTGGTCTAGGGGACCGTGGCTTGGCAATGTCCCTTCACGTAGACAAGTGTCTCAGGTGCAAGCCACTTGTCCACACCGCTGGGGATAAAAAGGGGCACCTCTGTCTCTCCCAGACAAAAGTCATTTTATTTGGAGACTAGGTGCAAGGAGAGAGGATGGCAGCACCATGCCGCCCTAGACTGGGTCCCCACTGAGTGCCTTTCCACCTCCTCTGGACTCTGTGAAAAACGTTTACCTTAGGTTTTGTGGTTTTCCTGGTATAGTCTAAAAACCAGTCCAAATCAGCAGTACTTGGAAAAGGTGTTTAAATGCAGGTTTCTGGGACGCCTGGGTGGCTCAGCGGTTGAGCCTTTGGCTTGAATCATGATCCCAGAGTCCAGAGATCAAGTCTATCATCGGGCTTCCTGTGGGAGCCTGCTTCTCCCTCTGCCTACGTCTCTGCCTCTCTCTGTGTGCCTCTCGTGAATAAATAAATAAAATATTTTTTAAAAATGCAGGTTCCAAAACCCTGCATCAAACCAACTCAATCAGAATCTTTTATTTGATAGCAAAATGTTAATGTTTTAAAAAGCATTTTTTTTTTTTTTTGTATCCCTTTTGTTCTCTTTGATGCAGAGCACATTGATAAGTTCTCTAGAAATGTAGATTTACAAATTGGATTCAGGGGCAGCCCAGGGGTGGCTCAGCCGTTTAGCACCGCCTTCAGCCCAGGGTGTGATCCTGGAGACTTGGGATCCAGACCCATGTCGGGGCTCCTTGCATGGAGCCTGCTTCTCCCTCTGCCTGTGTCTGTCTGTCTGTCTGTCTCTCTCTCTGTGTCTCTCATGAATAAATAAATAAAATCTTTTTAAAAATTGGATTCAGGTGCATATATTCATTTTATTAAAAACTTTTATGCCAGATTTCCTTTAAATTAAGAAGATGGACTTGACTTACAGGAGCTTGACCAGTTAAGACTTTGATATAGTAAAAAAGTGCTCGGTCTGCTTATATTATACCTGACTACAGATTGCCAGGAGGTCCTCTGTGGAGGTCCTCAGACCTCAACCTGAGGAACTTTATTTTAAAAATATAAATTCCAGGGGCACCTGGCTGGTTCACTTGGCTAAGTGTCTGCCTCTTGATTTCAGCTCCAGTCTTGATCTCAGGGTCATGAGTTGGGGCCCCGAGTTGGCCTCAGTGCTGGGCGGAGAGCCTACAGTTAGAAGATACACAGATAAAGATACAGATTTCCACATTCCACAGGTCTGTTTCTGTAGGTCTGGGAACTATAATGTTTTGTTTTGTTTTTTTTTAAAGATTTATCTATTCATGATAGACATAGAGAGAGACAGGCAGAGGGAGAAGTAGGCCCCATGCAGGGAGCCCGACGCGGGACCCGATCCCAGGACTCCCGGATTGCGCCCTGAGCCAAAGGCAGGTGCCAAACCGCTGAGCCACCCAGGGATCCCTGGAACAATAATGCTTAAAACTTCAACGTTTGGGATCCCTGGGTGGCTCAGTGGTTTAGTGCCTGCCTTCGGCCCAGGGCGTGATCCTGGAGTCCCAGGATTGAGTCCCATAACGGGCTCCCTGCATGGAGCCTGCTTCTCCCTCTGCCTATGTCTCTGCCTCTCTGTGTGTGTGTGTGTGTCTCTCATGAATGAATAAATAAATTAAAAAAGAAACCTCAACGTTTCATGCTGCTATGAAATTATTGTTTATTTTTTATGGTATAGTGGGTTTGATTATTTTTACTTTTACTTTTTATTTTTTATTTATTTTTAAGATTTTTTTTTAATTTTTATTTATTTATGATAGCCACACACACAGAGAGAGAGAGAGAGGCAGAGACACAGGCAGAGGGAGAAGCAGGCTCCATGCATGGAGCCCGACGTGGGATTCGATCCAGGATCGCGCCCTGGGCCAAAGGCAAGCGCTAAACCACTGCACCACCCAGAGATCCCTATTTTTAAGATTTTATTCATTTATTTGAGAAAGAGCACACAAGCAGGCAGAGCAGGAGAGGGAGAAGCAGGCACCCGCGCTGAACAGGAAGCCTAATGCAAGCAGGACTCGATCCCAGGACCCTGTAATCACGACCTAGGCTGAAGGCAGATACTTAAGTGACTTAGCCACCCAGGCACCCCATGATTTTTTTAAAAGATATATTTATTTACTTATTTGAGAGAGAGAGAGCACATGAGCAGGGGGAGGAGCAGAGGGAGAGAGAGAAAATCTCAAGAAGACTTCTTGCTGAGCACAGAGCCCAACTCTGGGCCTGATCTCACAACCCCAAGATCATGACCCCAGGGGAAACCAAGAGTCAGACGCTTAACCATCTGAACCACCCAGCACCCCTATAGTGGCTTTGATTTTTAAAAATACCTTTATCTAGGGACACCTGGGTGGTTCAGTTGGTTAAACATCCAGCTCTGGATTTTGGCTGGATCTCAGGATTGTGGGATCTGGCTTCATGTCAGGCTCCACACTCAGCATGGCCTGCTTAAGATTCTCTCTCTCTGTCTCCTCTCTGCCCCCTCCCCACTCCAGCTCTCAGTCTCTCTCTAAAATAAATAAATATTTTTTTAAAAAATAAAAATACCTTTATCTGAAGTATTGGAGGATAAAATGATATGATATCTGGGATTTGTCACCAAATAATCCCAGTGCTGGGAGTGGGTAATGATAAAGAAACAAATGTGTCATTAACTGTTGAAACTGACCGATGGGGGTACATTACACCATTCCCTCTACCTTTCCATGTTTGAAATTTTTCCTAATTAAAGGTTTGGGAAAAAAATAAACCTTTTCTGGTGGTTCTAATGTAGCAGGCTATGGAACCATATTGAAGATCCATTGGACTAACCCCTTTGAAGTTTTCCTCTCTTACAGCATGATCTTAAAGGAAGTTTTTGATCAAGAACCCTTCATATTAGCCTTAAGTGTTCTGGTTTGCGAGGACAAGTAGAGCCTCTTGTGTGGCAAGGTAGAGATCTTCCTACTTGCGGTCAAGAGATACCTCCCTGGAATTTAAACTTTGACTACTGGCTTTAACTGCCTTCCCTCTCTCTGATAAGTGACAAGATAGTGAACTGATATCTGTTTCTCATGTTATCAGTAACCTGGAGAAGAAATCTGGAAGCAGAATGTGGACAGGTTGTAATACTGATTCTTGTGATTTTTAAAAATATTTTATTTTTTTATTCATGAGAGACACAAAGAGAGAGAGAGAGAGAGAGAGGCAGAGACATAGGCAGAGGGCTCCACGCAGGGAGACTGATGTGGGACTCGATCCAGGGACTCCAGGATCACACCCTGGGCTAAAGGCAGGCACTAAATTGCTGAGCCACCCAGACGTCTTGGTTCTTGTGATTTCAAAATGATGAAAACCTCCCTCTTTCTGGCTGCAAATTCCTTCAGTCTTCTATAGGAAGATATTTTAGGACTATAAAGAAAAGCAAGTGTATGGTTATCAAAAAAAGACAGGATAGTGGCTACCTCCAAGGAAGGGGCCACATGAGGGCTTCTGGGGGCTTGGCAGTGTCTTTTTCTTGACTTGCACACACAGAATCTTGACTAGCAGCACAGAATCTCATTATGCAGTAGTCTGTTAAACTCTACAGCTTGTTTTGTGTACTTGTGTGTAACATATTACACAATTTGTGTAGAGGCCGCTTTTAGGCAAACAGGCTTGAGCAATGGAATGTTGTAGAAGGCGCTTCAGCCACCACCTGGCTGAATACAGACAGGCCCACCAGGCCACACCTCAAAATATCCATTGCTCCAAACTAATCAATGGGCTACTTACAGTTAGGCACAGTTACCAAACAAGGGGGAATTTCCATATGCTGCTCTACGGCCTCATCTTCCCCCTTTAAAAACAGCTGCCACCCATTGCCTCCTTGCGGACAATCTCTCCTCTGCTGTTCTGCCCTCTTCTCCCTTACAGGTATATTCAGGAAACTTCTATCTCCTTTGTTCGGCCTCAGGTGAATTCTTATCACTGCCAGCGCCACAGGCTTCACTCGATCAGTTGCCCGCATTTGAGGGGCCCTTATCTGATGGGGAGAGACACCCCATGTAGCCACCACATTTGGTGGCCCTCGTGGGGAGATTTTGTGCCCTCTCCACCCTGACACACATCTGTGCAGGGAGCTTTTGCTGGTCCAGGACTCTTTCCAGATTCTCCCGGAATTTCTCAGGACTTTCCCTCAGTGGACCAACTCTAGCATTCCTTGGGGAACTGAAAATTCCTTGCGAGGTTCCTGTGTGGTAAGGAACCAAAGCCAAAAGGGGGAACCAGCTGGACTACCCTTACCCCAAAGGGTGAGAGAAATCCCCTTCTGCCCTTGGAAGTGACCCTTCTCTCCCTCTCCTTTCTCTTTTCAGCCCCACTTCAGTCTACCCCTAGTACCTCCCAGATGACTGAAGGCCGTGGCCACAACCACGGCTCCCTGGCATGGTCTACAGGTCTGAGGACTGGATGAGCAGGTCAGCCTGTCAGGCCCGTGAGGGAGAAGGACCCACTTCGTCTGCTTTCTTACTCCCTCCCGAGGTCTGCTCCCAAAGTCCAGCACAATTGGCTGCGCCTCCCAGAGAATCCCCTCATGTTAGGGATTCGGTGGAGACCCTTTCCTGAGGCTGGCTGACTTTCAGCCACCTGGCTTCTTTCACCCTCCACCCTTCTTCCTCTTTTGGCGTGGCCCCAGCTTGCCATCTTGATCTGCAGGCAAACATGTTCCCACGCATCTGAGTGGTCAGTCCTCCACATCTTTTTTCCCACCTGGTCTGGCCAAAGGGCATCTGGCTCTACCTGCTGCCAGGAGACACCGCCACAGGAAGTGTTATGCCATTTGCTGCTACCTCTTTCTGAGATGGGACACTACCAGAAGGGTCAGTTGCCTCATAGAGATCTGGTCCTTGCTCAGCTCAGCAGAACTCCTGAGGGAAATGGTGACCAGGAGTGGAATCTCTATTCCCTTTGGCAAGGGCACCCCTCTGGGAATCGGCATCCAGTCTTTCCCACAAATGGGACCTCTCTCTTCCTTTGGACTCGCCCTTGGGCTGTGTTCTTTTTTTTTTTTAAGAGTATTTTTTTTAAGGTTTTTTTTTTTTTTTTTTTTTTTTTTTTTTATGATAGTCACACAGAGAGAGAGAGAGAGAGAAAGGGAGGCAGAGACACAGGCAGAGGGAGAAGCAGGCTCCATGCACCGGGAGCCCGATGTGGGATTCGATCCCGGGTCTCCAGGATCGCGCTCTGGGCCAAAGGCAGGTGCTAAACCGCTGCGCCACCCAGGGATCCCCTTGGGCTGTGTTCTTAAAAGCTGGAGCAAATTTGACAAACTCCTAGATCAAGAGATATGGCCCTCTCACAGGCCTCTTTCTTATACTATTTTCCAGCTTGACCTTCTCTGCTGAACTCCATATGGTGGGAAGTCCCATACATGTCTCGCTTGGTTTCATAGCCCTAAATCAGGACCTCGACCTAAGGAGCCTCTTACAGAATGTGTTTGCTAACCAGCCACCTCCTGACCTACTGGATACTGACTCTCTGATTGTTCCTCCTCCCAATAGACCTAGCTTACTCTTGCTGCATGTGGGGGCTTCTCCCTCCTTCATTTCCTACGTTAATGGCTATGATAATAGGAGCCAACTGTGGTTAGTCTACCTCCGGATGGGGACTTTAAGGAATATTCCCAAGCAGCTGCCAAAACTCCTTTTGTTTCAGGGACACCCCCTGTCTTCTCTGGCCTGATATGGACTGCCTTTTCCCTCTTACTGGTGGAAAAATAAGGCGTTTGCTCATCTGTCTGAGCTGGTGAACTTTAAGAACCAGGAACCAGCTTTTTCTGTCCTCTGCAGCACTTTACCTCTTCTGCCTCCCTCTTCTCTCCCTGTTTTGGCACCACTTTGGGTGCAGCCTACATAACTGGTCCCTACACAGTGCGCGGTGACTCCCATGCCATTGGCTCCTCCTTCTACCCTTGCTATCAAGGAGTAAAGAGCACCCCCTTGGATTTACACCGACACTTCAAATTTCCCCACTAGGGCCCCAGGTAAAAATTGACAATGGGAAACAGATTGATTGGCTTTTTAGTGAACCTAAGAGGAACATAATTCAGTATTTAAATTCATTGAAACTTCTACCAAGGTTTGCTGAAGATCATTTTATCTCTGTTGCAGTTTGTCAGCAAAAATGAGGACTTAAAATTATGGTGAACTTTTCTGTCCTGAAGTTTTCATGGGCAGTTATTAAGATAGTCTTTGGTAACCTGAAACTTCAAAGTTTCGCTTGGATAATAAATTGGATTGAATTCATTGGACATCTTGGTCTTCTCCAAATAGAATGGAGAGCTAGAGCAATGAATCCTGAACGTAGGTTCGTGATTTTGACTTCTTACTGCAGAGGAACTAAGGATTTTGAGTGTTGAAGAACACGATTTGTGCTTGATTCATAAATTTGCCATCTAAAGAATTCTGGTATAATAATTCACAATTGGTTACTGCTTAGTTTTCACTGGAGACTGAGGTGCAAAATTCTGCTAAATGTAATTTAGGTTGATGAAAAAAAGGGAAGCAACTCCGAAGATAGGAGACTAAGAGATGTGTAAGAAAGATATAAGGAACGGAAATACAAAATTTCCTTTTGTTGAAGAGAGAGAAAAAAAAGTAATTTTGTCCTAAAGTGAAACTGGTTGGAGAGAAACGGCTTGGGACAAAATCTGAATGGAAAAGAAAGTTGTGGAAGGTTTATGAAGGGAAATCTTTGGAAAGGAGTATTATGTGTGGTCAGGACCAACAAAAATTGAAATGAGTGAATTTTTTTTGAAGATTTTATTTATTTATTCATGAGAGACACACAGAGAAAGGCAGAGACATAGGTAGAGGGAGAAGCAGGCTCCCTGCAGGGCTTGATCCCAAGACCCCAGGAACACGCCCTGAGCTGAAGGCAGATGCTCAACCACTGAGCTACCCAGGTGCCCCTGAAATGAGTGGATTTTTAAAGTATACTGGTATAAGACTGAAATTCTGCTTTCTCTCTGTTAAAAAGATTAAGTTTTCTTGGATTGTTGGTCTGCTCTTGATAAGAAAATGTAAACAAAGTTGTTTTTTCTTTTCTTTGCCCAGAAAAACCAGTTTCTATGTTTGTCTTTAGCAGGTCTTTGATGATCTGAAATCCTATTTAGGAATGTGCTTTGAAACTTCCTAAAGTTTTTAACAAACTTCCCTGAGATTTGATGTGTCACAGAAATAACTGATTTCCTTGTCAATTGCCTCATAATGAACTCTCATATCAGATCATTACAAATATCCATAGTTATTGTTCTGATGCTTTTTGTGAAATGTGTTTCATCTTCAAGGAGATTCATAAAAAGAGCTTTTGACAAATACAAGTATTTGGTATATTTAAGATCATAAAACTGAAATGGGTAAGAATTTCCAGAACTAACTAAAAAGCTGCATTCGAACTGAACAAAAATTAGTACCATAGAACTAAATGAACTGAGGAAAATGATTATAGTTTCTGTGACTCTTGTTTAAAACATTGCTGGCTCTCCAATGTTTGCTTTTTCAGATTAAGGAAACTTTCTCCTAATATTATTAGGAGAAAAGCTTTATTTTATTTTATTTTATTCTCCTAAGATGTTAAATTTTTTAAAAAGATTTTATTTATTTATTTATGAGAGAAACAGAGAGAGAGAGGCAGAGACACAGGCAGAGGGAGAAGCAGGCTCCATGCAGGGAGCCCGACGTGGGACTCGATCCCGGGTCTCCAGGATCACACCCCGGGCTGCAGGCGGCGCTAAACCGCTGCGCCACCAGGGCTGCCCTCTTTTGTTTTTTAGAGAGAGAAAGCGCATGCGTGTGCAAGGGGCAGGAGGGGAAAGGGGAGAGAATCTTAAGTAGACCTGATGCGGGGATCGATCTCACATGCCCAACATCATGATCTCAGCTGAAATCAAGAGTCAGAAGCTCCAGATGCCTGGGTGGCTCAGTGGTTGAGTGTTTGGCTCAGGGTGTGATCCTGGGGTCCTGGGATTGAGTCCTGCATTGGGCTCACTGTGGGGAGCCTGCTTCTCCCTCTGCCTATGTCTTTGCTTCTCTCTGTGTCGCTCATGAATAAATAAATAAAATCTTAAAAAAAAAAAAAAAGTCAGAAGCTCAAATGACTGAGCCACTAAAGTACCATGAAGCATTTAAATTTTCTCTATCCAAACCTTCTGAAATACAAAAAGTCTCAGTGAGTATTCTTTCATTCGTGGCAATCATAGTTATTTGCATAAATTCAATAAAAATTTGACACCAATGGGAACATCGATTATTTTACGAAGGTGTTGACTAGAATGTCATATTTGAAAGAGATCTGCATAGACTCAGATGCAACCAGACACCTTTAAGAAACTAAAGTTGACTTTATGAACATGAAACCAATAAATCCCCTTGAAAATGTTGGCTTGATACCTGCTTTGAGTTCCCAGCATCTTTACCAGGTAAGTAAAGAATGACACTTCTTGGCAGGTACAGGAACCTCAAGATATTTGGGGGACCTTAAGAAGCAAAATTTGCCCAATCCACAGGTATTACAAGCATGTCTGATGGCAAGTATTTGGTCTTGGCTTCTGGCCTAGAGACACTACCAAAAGTTCAGTTGAGATTCCTCATAAAGAGTTCCAGCAAAGCGAATTTTGAAAGATCTCTGATCAATCACTATTCTTGCTGAGCTTATTAAATGATTAAGTCAAGTTTGTTAATATTGAACTTGTTTTTCGAATGTGTTATACTTGATTTGCCTATCTCCAGAAATTAGGGTGATCACAGAGAGAAAAATAATGATTCAATAATACACCTCTGCGGACGTTAAATTCGATTCTGATCGTCTTTCAGTGTTTGTTGTTTGCCTAAGCTGATCAACTTGAGGCAAACATTAGAGAAATTGCCATAGTAGCTCATGTATAAACGATCTTTTTGTTCTTGTTATCCTGTAGGGACAACAACAGGACCCCATAGACATATGATTATTTAAACAGCTGGAAAATGGAATGGATTCCCCAACAATTGTACAACTCAACTAGCACCTTGACCAAATTTGTGTAGCTGGGATGACAAAATGGATCCTTAAAAGCCTGAGCCTACCCCCACTCCATTGGGTTAACTACGGACTTGTGGAGAAAATAGATGGTCTCATTTTCCTTATGACTGGATTGGATGATGCACTTGGGGATGCCCGAATTCCTGGATAAGTCTTCTCCCACTTGCCAGCGGTTCTTTACAATCAGGATGTTAAGGCTAGACTTCAAACAAAGAGGGCTTCTTGGGGCACTCTGGGTGGCTCAGTCGGTTAAGCTTCTGCTTTCGGCTCAGGTCATGATCCTGAAATCCAGAGATGCAGCCCCACGTCAGGCTCCTTGCTCAGCAAGGTGTCTGCTTCTCCCTCTCCCCTCCTGCTCGTGGCTCTCTCTTGCTATCTCTGTCTCTCTCTCTCTCTCTCTAAGATAAATAAATAAAGTCTTTAAAAACAAAATAAGGGACCCCTGGGTGGCTCAAGGGTTGAGCCTCTGCCTTTGGCTCAGGGCATGATCCCGAAGTCCTGGAACTGAGTCCCACAATGGGCTCCCTGCATGGACCCAGCTTCTCCTCCCCCCACATACGTCTCTGCCTCTCTCTGTGTGTCTCTCATGAATAAATAGATAAAATCTTAAAAAAAACACACACACACAAAGAGGTTTTATCCCTTAGCCATATTCTTGATGGTTTTATTCCTTAGCCATATTTGTCCCAGAAACAATTGGGACTATATCTATCGATGTAAAATTGCAAATGGGCGCTTTAACCAAGCAGTCAACAGCCACCTTTAGCCACATCCAACTTGTATCACTCCACAGATTTGGAGTCGCCCCCCAAAACCAAATATCTTCACTGCAGCTCAAGGAGGAACCTATACTTTAGTAAAAAGCAGAGTGTTATGTATATACTCCAAATTATCACAAAAATGTGACAGGGTTACTAACTGATATAAATACTCAAATTGGTACTTTAAGAGATCTCTCTCTCTCCTTTAATGATTGGTCAGACTATTGGACTGGAAGATTTTTGTCAACTATCAAGGACTTTTAATTGGGCTTCTTTTTCTTGTTATTCTAATTACACAGTATGTTATGTCCCTAGGGCAAACTGTGTCAGCCATTAACCATGAAAGCCAGTACAATCCAAAACCTGACCCCTTTTCCTCAGGTAACATACATCCAAAACTTACTTCCAGGAATTGGGTATACCTTCAGACCATTTGCAGACAAAAAGCTACTCGAACCTATCTGGACCGGACCCTATCATGTTCTCTTGACCACTCCAACAGCGCAAAAACTTCACGGCTTCTCCCCATGGATCCATCTTTCCAGAATCAAGACTGCTCTGGCCCCAGATGAGGAGCCTTCCCCTTAAGTAGAGCTGTTGGAGATCTACACCTGTTATTCAAACGAGACTCAAATTTATAAGTTTGCAGTGTCTTAGGCCCAATAATATGTCTCCTTGGATGCGCTCAGCCTCACCTCTCTCCTAGCCCCTTGGCTCCTTGTTTGTGGAGACCCCGGATGCTACTTCACGTTGGTCATTGCTCAACCATCCCCTAGCACTGGTGGCTGGCTTGGCCTTCCCTGGATTAAGTCTGGGCTACCGCAGAACCACTGTTGCCCACCGCTCCCATGCCACCATGGGGAGTAGCAGCAGCTCCAGCAGCCATATGTCCAGTCCACCTAAGTGGGCCACGGGGGCTCTGCTCATTCCACTGCCTGTAGAGTCAGGTGTAGCCATCTAGCCTCCCCCCACCCCCTGCAGCTGGCCGAAGGGGTCAAGTGGTACAACCTGGAAGTGCAAGGGAATTAAACACACTCTGGGGAGCTGACTTCGATCCTGAGACAGACGAAATTCTTCCCTCTGATGAACTGCTTTGAGTCGTGTTGTGTTCTTTATGGCCTTCTAGAAACATCTCCCATGACTGAGCAAGCAGCAGGAGGTCTCTTGGTAAAGCTGTGGCCAGCTCAGTAATGCCACACATCATATTTGTTTCCCTCTTTTCCTGCCTTGCTGCCACTTCCCTTCACTCTGGCTGCCCTGGGATCGCACCTAGGTTACAGCATGGAAGCTTTGCTTTAGTCTCTGTGTTCTGGAGAATCAGAGAACGAGGCACTGAACCTGTTTCTTGAGGACCCTCTCAGGGCCTGTTTTCCATGGAACTCTCATTGGGAAATGCTAGTTTAAAGAATTTATTCTTTGATGGGATGGAAAATGAGCCTAGCCATTACTTTTTGCTCCACCCTCCCTTTTTTTCCCCTAAGATTTTATTTATTTGAGAGACAGAGCAAGCATGAGCAGAGGGAGGGGCAGAGGGAGAGAGAGAAGGAGACTCCACCCTCCCCCCAGCAGGAAGCCCAATGCAGGACTTGATCCCAGGACCCCAGGATCACAACCTGGGCCAAAGGCAGACACACTCAACTGACTGAGCCACCCAGGTGCCTCTACTGTCTGTCTCCTGCTCAACACTTGCCATCAGGCCTTCTGTCCATCTCCTCTGAGCTCTTCTCTCCATAACAACAGGTTGAATGAAACCTCAGCTTTTCCTCTTTAATTTTTCCCCACTCGGTGTCCCCCCTTCCCTTATGGTCCCTTTCACTATTAGAGAGGAAGACAAACCACGAGAGACTCCTAACTCTGGGAAACAAACAAAAGGTTGCAGAAGGAGAGGTGGGAAGAGGATGGGGTGGGTAACTGGGTGACAGGCATTAAGAAGGGTACATGATGAGATGAGCACTGGGTGTTATACTATATGTCGGCAAATTGAATTTAAGTGAAATTTTAAAAATAAAATTAAATAAAAAACTTAAAAACTAAAAAAAAAAAAAGAAAGAAAGAAAGAAAGAAAGGCAGAAACCCCAGCTCTTTTGGTAATAACAGAAAGAGAGCGCTGTGCATTTATTGAAACAACATGTAACACAAACTCAGTTGCCATCCCCTACGTCAGGGACAGGCATTGACATCTGTACAGTACAGTATCCCTTCGTAGGCCTGTGTGCTACCCAGCCCTCCCTCCCAGGAAAGGAAGAGGGCAGCTTTGTCAGCCTGGCTTCTCTCCCTTCTTTCTAACAATAGCTGGTCACACCATGACCAAGCATTATCATACAAAAGTTCCTTTACAAAAAGCACCAATTGGCATACATATACAAGTATATACAAAAATCACATTTAAAAAATGTACAAAATATTCCATTTTGCACCAACGTAGAAAAGTGTCCTGTGTGGTTGTTTCAAGCACGTTTCCAATTCTGGTTCAGTGGCCGCTGGACACAGCAGTGGGGGTCCTACTGCTAGTCCCTGCTCTCTGGGCAGAGAGAAGACACACCTTCCCATTGCCCCTCCAGGGGCCCCGACCCCTCCCACCCTGGGCCTGTCACCAAGGCAGCTGGGCCCATCCCCACCCTCCCCAGTCTCTCTGCATCTAGAAGGTCTCTCCCTCATCCAGTTCCTTACTGGTGCCCTGAAAGAAAAAGACAAAGAAACACAAGGTGAGACAGGACACAGGAGGATCCAGGACTTACCAAGCCACAGTGACAAAATTATCAGACTTCAATTCCTGCCTAGGCTCTTCCTTTTTAAACCAAAACAAGAATTTGGTCATCAAGGGATGTCTGGGTGGCTCAGCAGTTGAGTGTCTGTCTTTGGCTCAGGGCATGATCCCTGGGTCCAGGCATCGAGTCCCATATCGGGCTTCCTGCATGGAGCCTGCTTCTCTCTCTTTCTCTCTCTGCCTGTGTCTCTGCCTCTCTCTCTCTCTCTCTCTCTCTCTCTTTCTCTCATAAACAAATAAAAATAAATAAAATCTAAAAAAAAAAAAAAAAAAAAGAATTTAGTCATCAAAACCCCATGCATTGCACATCCAACACAAAACTCCAAAAGAGTAGTCTGTATTTTTCAATTGGATTGAAATTTAGTTCCAATAGTAACTTGGCTTGAAAAATGATATTAGCAAACATGTTCTTTCTATGTGCCAGTAAATGAGATGAAATGTTCATCTGTTACCATTCGTCTGTGGTAAAGCTGTGATTCAGAACTTAGGCACTTAACCACACTCAGCAACCCAGAGAGCTTTCTAAATGACTTGCCCAAGGGCAGGTGGGTGATCAGATGCCTACAGGGGCCTGCAGAGGACAGGACTGCAGGCAGGCTGACCCGGTGCACTGAGCAAAGGGGGAAGCCCCTGCCCAGCACCAGCTCTCTGGGATTAGGGAGGAGGGAAACCACAGCATTGTTAGTTCTTTCCAAATTTTCACAAGAAGGTAGAAATCCAGATTCTCAGTTGAAATCTCCTTTTAAAAAAATTAAACACAAAAAACAGGGGCACCTGGGTGGCTCAGTTAGTGAAGCCTCCAACTCTGACTTTGACTCAGGTCATGATCTGAGGGTTGTGAGCCTGAGTGTGGAGCCTACTTGGGATTCTCTCTTTCTCTGTCTCCTCTCTCTCTCTCTCCTTCTTTCTCTCTTAAAAAAACAAAACACCTGCCTCCCCCCTGCCCCGCCAAGTCCTAATTTTTTAAATGTTGGCAATTAACTTTAAAAAATTTAAACATTGTGCTGGCCAAAAGTTCTCAGTGGGCCAAGCCTGGCTCATGGTACCTTATCTTTTATGTCTCTTATACTGTATTGCTCTCCACTCAGGAAGGTCATTTAGATATAAAATGGGAGCTTTTTATTATGATTAGTTTTTTTTTTTTTTTTCTCTAAGGATAAAGGGAATAGGGCTATATCCTCAAACGGTATAAAACACATATTGGGACCTAACCACATATTGGCATCATCCCAAGAGTCCAGCACAGCCCTTTGCACACAGGACTTCATATTGTTGAATGACTGACTGAATGAATGAATGGATGAATGGATGAATGAATGGAGGTAGATAAATTTCTTACCTTCTTCCTTTCTCTCTGTGGACTCTTCCTCTTCCTGATCTTCTTCTTCTTCAATGAACTCTTCCTCTTCCTCATCTGTGTGTGACAAAGCACTACGGTATTAGGATGGGGCCAGTTCTTCAGAGGAGCTGCTCAAAGGGGCACCAGGCTGGAGACAGCACTTATCCAAACCCCTTCCCACACCCAGTTGGGACCACATGGCCATGCAGTGACATTGGTGGCCCCTGGAGGTAATGGAGATAATGAGCTTCTCAAACCTAAGCTGCACATTCATTCTCCCAGGGGCCTCCTCCTTCCTTCCCACACTCTTCTTGGGGAGGGGAGTCTAAGACACCCCTTTGTTCTAGTACCAATATCAGCTCCTATCACTTGACCTGCCAGGGACCAGAGGGGGCTTTGGGGAAGCACACCTGGTGCTTCTATACATCTCCCACTTAGATACACATGACCTGGAGAGAATGGATTCCTTGGTTCTCAGGGGTCAGAGTCCTCATCATGAAGGAATTTGCTCAGCCTTTGAAATCTGCTTACCTAGCACTCCTTGTCCAGTCTTCCTCATTCCACAGCCTAAGAAGGGGTGGCTGTGGGGTGAGGGACACTTCTGAGGCCATCTGCTTGATAGTACTCTGAAGCTGAGCCCCAGATAGACAGTGACCTGTGTCCTCACCTCCCCATCCTGGGACATGACCTGCAAGCTCCACTAACAGAGAACATGTCTATTCTCCACCCTTCTTTCCCAAGCCACTTCCGTAATGCTTTGGGGCCCTGAGGGGGTCACCAGAGAGCCAGAGCATTTTCAAGAGTATGTCGGGAAAGGTCTGAAAGAGTGCATGCCTCCAAAATGTCAGCCCAATTTCTGATTACATCGCTGGGATCTGTGCATAATCCAGGGGTTTTCGTTGTTGTTTAGTTATTATCACAATTAACTACTCTTAGCAGCATCTGCTGAGCACTTACTATGTTCCAAATATTGTGCCAAGTGTCTTGTGTGGGGGTGGGGTGAGGTGGGTGGAAGGGTGGATGGGTACGCTGAATGTCTTATGTGCATTGTCTCATAGAATCCTCGCCAGGGACTTGGGAGCCAGATGGCCCTTGGTGAGTCCACGTGGGCTACTTACTAGCTGTGTAGCCTCCATCAAATCACTGACCTTCTCTTGGCTTCATTTCCTTAACTACCAAATGGAGACGGCAATAGAAACTGCCTCATAAGGTTAAATGACAGAATTTAACCAATGGGCTGTTGTGGGGTTCTGAGCATAGATCCAACACCAGATTCTAAAAGCCTGTGGGAGAGCCAACACAAGAGGTGCCAGCTCTGTCTTTCTCAGCTGGTCATCAGAGCATCAGCTCTCAAATCAATACAACATTTAGCAAACTTGGCTCTGCTTTCTCTTTCTCTGTTGCTAAGTATCTCCCTTGCAACTGTGTAACCTTGAGCAAATTATTAAATCTTTGCTCTTCTTCTGGTTTCTCATTTCCCCTTATTATTGTTATGGTTATATTGTTACTTACAAGTATTATCAAGTATTACTCTATGATTGAGTAATTACAAACCGAAATGAGGGTGTAATGCAGGTAAATTAAGGTGCCCGAGGATCAGCAATGGTAGGTGAAGACCAGCCTTAGGCAAGAGCTAGTATTTGTTGAGTATCTGACAAACTTCTCTGTATCAGTGTCTTACTTGTTGCAAGAGCACCATGATGTGGTCATTATTAGTAGGCCCATGTTTAACTTAATTTTTAAAGTTAGAAAATGCTGCTCACGGGGCACACAGCTGGCTCAGGCGGAGGAGAACACAACTCTTGGTCTCAGGGTTGTAAATTCGAGTCCCATGTTGGGCATAGAGATTACTTTAAAAAAATTGAAAAAAAAAAAAGGAAAAATGCAGTGCAGGTAGGTAGAGGGGCTCACCAAGGGTCACACAGATAACTAGAGGTAGAACCAATATTGGAACTTGATCTACCTAACCCCAGTTGCCATGCTCTTTCTATTGCCCCAGGCTTCCTTGTAGGGGATCCATACACAATTTATTGAGCAATAATTATGTATCAGGTACTGTGCTTGGCTCTGGGTGCATCCAGAAGTTAGATGTATGAGTTTGACCATTTGCTAGTGTATCTGCCTCTGCATGGGGCTCAGTGGAAGGGAAGCAGGTTTCCATGGGTTGACCAGGGAAACAGATGCACCACCACCTCCTTTACCTGTCCCAAAGTCGATGGCCCTCAGGGTGTTTGCTATGTGCTCCAAGTCCAAAGTAAAGTAGTCCATGTTTTCAAAGCCCTGTTCTGTCTTCCCCAGCTGACAACCCTTGGAAGCTTCCACAATGCTGTGGGGAAGGAAGAAAGAAAGGGGGAGTGGGATGAGATTTCTGGGCCTCAGTGAAAGAAGGGGGTGTCTTAACTCCAATTCTCATGAGTACACATACTTGTCTCACACCCAGGCTACCTAGAGGCTGCCCTGGAGGCAGGGTTATTTCCTCTCCAAGTGCAAACAGAATGGATGGGCCAAGAAGGTAGGGGATGCAAGGCCAGGAGAGATAGCCTTGGCTGAGACCCTCCCAGAGGACCTAATGCCAAGGGGGAGGCCCGCTGGACCAAGGTCAGAGGCCCTGGTGAGAGCTAGAGCCTTGGATCATAGCCCTGGAGAGACACTGACCTTTTGATGAGTTGCTTGGCGCTCTGTGGGGGAAAGAGAGAGAGAGAACAAAGGGTTAGGACTGCAGAAGAAGTGGCCCCGAGAAATCAGCAAAACCAGTGATGGTGCCACAAAATGGGCACCTGTTGCCATTCCCTAGCCTAGCCATGACCTGCTCCCTGCCCTAAGTTGAACAGCACTTGGGTCTTTTCCTTCTGTTCATGGTCTGCACAGGTTTTGGTTATCATTCTAGGACCCTTCCACTCTCATAGCAGGAAGGTTGGATTTTAGGGGTATCATTCTAAACACACTTAAACCCCCAAATCTTCAAGATGAGAATCATATCCTCATCCCCTTTTAATACCCAATGTCTAGCACAAAACCTGGTTCATAGTATGTGCTTAGGAAATTTTTATTGAACTGTGAAATCTTATAGTTGATCCATTTCTGTCACCCCCAACAAGCTTTTCTAGCGCAGGGCTGTCTCATTCATCTCTGTGTCTCTACCTCTGTGGTTGACCTATAGTATATGCTCAATGAATAGTCTCTATGGAGGCACTGTATTTTGCAGCTTACAGTACCATTCTGCAAACACTCTTATTTGATCCTCACAAAATCAGTGAAGAGGAAAGAAGGTAGAAATCGTTGCGTGGCCATTTGAGGTCATTGAGGACGTTGACACTGAGAGCTTTAAATGGTTTGGCTTGGGGGGCACATGGGTGCCTGACATGCATCTTAGTCAGAGCTGGTAAGGCCAAGTGACTGTCCACACCCTGCTAGTTGCTCACCAAAAGGAAGATGGCCCCACCAGGCTCATCCAGGGACTGGATGGCCGTCTCCACCAGCTTAGTGGACTTGTCCAGCTGCTCCCGGTACTGCTGGATGAGGCCCTCAATGAAGCTGAGCTTATCCTCCTGCTCCCGCGTGATCCGCTGCAGCAGCTCACTCTTCTTCTCGTCCAGGATAGCATACAGTACGTCAAACTTCTGACTCAGCTCTTCCTTCACATGGTGACTGTTCTCCTGGGGACAGAAATCTCAGAGTCACACCCTAGGGAGTCTTCCTCTCCCTGGCACATTTTTCCTGGGATGGATGTGCTAGGAATAACAAGTCTGAAGCTGGAAGAGATCTTGCTACACCCCCATTTTACAGAAGACAAAATGAAGTCTTGGCAAAAAAGAAAGGATTTGCTGAGGTCTCGTAGCTACTTAGCACACCAGTAACGTTTGGAGGCTAGTGCCGTGGAGAAAGCTAGCCCTTTCCTCAAAAATAGAGACTCCAGGATCAGATGGGATGATCCAGTCTGGGCCTTCTGTGGCCTCCCAAGTCACCCCCCACCACACATACCCCTGGCCCCTATTTTAGGATCAAGACTGGATTCAGGAGGCTCTAGTTGGTTCTAGTAAGAAAGGAGAAGCAGCGACTCCTCTACTGGCCTCCTCACTGAGGCTCCCTTCTCTCCAACACAGATGCTATACCTACAAAATAGGTATAATAATATATCTCACCAGACTGGAGGCTCTAGTATCCTCTATCAGCCTGGGAGCATCTCATGAGTAGTCCCCTCCTTCCTTCAAAGCCATCCTTCACACAGCTCTTCGTTCATCAGGAGTCTGATGACCCTTTCCCCCCCACCTCATCTCTAGGCCCCACCTCAAGTGGAAATGAAAAATCATGGATTCTTTTTCAGAGATAGAAAAGTTTCCTTCTGCCTCTATGTAGTCTTGCATGGTGTGGTCCGTGGACCAACAAGTTGGGTAAAGCCTGGGAGTTCATTAGAAAGAAATGCAGAACCTCATACCTCCCTCCAGATCTACTGAATAAGAATTTGAATTTTCACAGGATCTCAGGGGGATCTGAACGCATTTTAAAGTTTGAGAAGCTTTAGTCTACAACACACTGAAGACAGTGGTCTGAAAACTACTTGTGCTGAATAAATACTGAGAATTATTGCTGGCATGCTTCCTAAAGTCAGGGATTGGTCTGTCTTGTTCACCACTCCAGCCCCAGCGTCTTTGGCAGGGCCCGACACACAGCTGTGTTCCAGAAGCATTTGGTGAGTGAGTGGATGAATAGATTAGTTGGTTTCCACTCCACCACCCCTGCTTGAACACCCCAGCCTCCAGGCCCCAACCATTAGCCACAGCTCACAGCGGAGACTTCACCCCAGAGAACCAGGCTTCACTGAGAGGCCTTGGACCCCTAGACAGAACTCTTCTCCCCCTCACCTTGGTCACTCGACAGGAGTCCTCCAGCTGAGTGATGATGGTCTGCATCCGGTCATTCCCCGCTACCAGCATGGAGATACAGTTACTCAGCTCCGTCTAGATGGGAGAGGGGGTGAGGGATCAGGAGAAGAGAGATGAAAAAAAAAAAAAAAAAAAAAAAAGGAGAAGAGAGATGAAATAGTCCCAGGGCCTGTCTTCTCAGGAATGGCACCCTCACTCCCCTCTCTGCTAGAAAAAGCCTACATCTCTAGAGATACTACATCCCTTATTTTACAAATGAGGCCCAGAAAGGGGAAATGACCAAAATACAAACAGCAATGTACTGTCAGAGGAGGGGTTTGTTTTTAGGAACGAAGAGATACAAAAAAGAAATAGAGAGTTCTAGAAGAGAGAGGTCAAGAGAAGAGTGGGAGGCAGGGAAGAAGTGTCCAGAAAGAGGGGCCATAGCTTACTGCATGGGCAGGATTATGGACTCCCACAGGCCTCAGGGCCAGGGAGAGGGCTCTGAGCTACTTTTTCTGCTACAGGAGAGGTAACCAGCACAGGAAGAGGTATCTGGGGCCCCAAGCACACTGGGATGTAGAAGTCATGGCCTGAGAGGACCCTGGTGGCCTGGCCCAGGGGTCTGGTCTCTCGCCTGTGGCCACACCCAGGTGCTCTCAAGTGGCTCTAAGTATAACCCATGAGCTCAGCCACCTCCCCCAGGAAGGCAAGGGCTGCTGTCCCTGTGGCCTGGGAAGTCCCTCCAGAGGGACTATTCCTGAAAGGCCGGCTCAGCAGATCTACAGGGATCAAATCTACATCCTGAATCATCTGGCCATGCCCCACAAGCCCAGGCTGGGGGTAGAAGTGGTATAAGCCAGTACCTTTTGTCCCTGGAAGACGCTCTGCAGGGGGGCCACCTCACAGGCCTTGTGAGCCCCAAACACCTTGCACATGGAGCACGTGGGCATCTCACACGTGAGGCAATAGATGTTGATTTTCTCGTCTTCATGCTCCTTGCACATGGGGTGGCTGCCCTTCTGCAGGGGCCGACTGCAGAAGAATCACAAGTCACACAGTGGGGGGGGGGTCCCGAGTCCCTGTCTCCCCCCACCCCAGCTCTGGGTGGCAACTCCAGATCTATGGCCTGAGCCCTCAGTGACTGGCTGTACACAGTCCTTTTCATTTTCTGGATACCCAGAACCAGGAAAGCCAGTGACACCAAGGCTATCCTCATATCCTTGGACTCAAACTCCAGTGATGGAGTTGGCCTTAGGCCCCACTAGTGCAGAACATGGGAAAGGTTGTAGAATCCCAGAACTGGAGATATTTTTGAGAAGAAGAAACTGAACCCCAGAAAGGTGAACTGACTTGTCCAAGGTCACCCATCAAGTCAGGGCAGGGGAGGCAAGAGTGCATTTGCTCTAATTATAGTCCCTGTAACTCCTGGTTACTGCAGGCTAACTTTGAGCAAAGCAATTTATACTCATGGCCTCACTTAATTCTATATTTAATCCATCAGACTGTAACCGCATCAAAGCAGGGAAACTTGCCTGCTCCCGGCACCTCTGAATTTGCAGTGTACAGTGTGTGTCATGGAGGAGGTGGTTATTCAATACAGGTGGAGAGACTATACCAGTAAGCACACCATGAGGGTGCCCCCAGGCACAGAGAGGGAA
Organism: Canis aureus; assembly: GCF_053574225.1. Taxonomy (NCBI): domain Eukaryota; kingdom Metazoa; phylum Chordata; class Mammalia; order Carnivora; family Canidae; genus Canis; species Canis aureus. The sequence continues at coordinate 74,711,604 of NC_135615.1, read as the reverse complement.
GAAATGTGTGTGCCCCAAGTCACACAACCAGAACACAGGCAGCCCAAGGATGAGTAACAGTTCAGCTCAAGCCTTGACTTAAAGTCCAGAAAGTCTTTCCAGCATTCAGAGTTTTTTCCTTCCCAAACACACATTCTTAGAATGCTTTTCTCCCTCGGTCTGGTTCTCTACTTAGGGGCCTCTGGCATGTTATCTATGCTTCTCGCAGGGCATCAGTTGCTTCCTATCTGAGGCTCAGTTTTTTGTGTCTAAGTCCTACCCCTTCATCTAGACATATCATTAAGAGCCAACACCATGTCTACATCACCTCTGCTTTCCCAGTCCCTAAAACAGCAAGCATCTCACAAATGTCAAATGGTGACTGTCCCTTGTCTATGTCAATGCCTCACCTCTGAATAGCCTTGCACAACTGGCCACACCCCAGACATTATTATCTCCCCAGGTTTTTAAATAAGTCCCTTTTCAGACTTATCTCTTTTTCATCTTTTATCGCAGGGCCCCCCCTCCCCATGCTGGCAGGAGTCTTCCTTTGCCACCTGTCTCTACCCCCCGGGAGGGAGCTCTGGAATGGCAGTAGCTGCAGAGATGAGCTAAGATCCTGAGGGTCTGGTGCCTGTGCCCACTGCCATGCCAGATGCCCATTCTCCTGAAGCCCGGGCATCAGCATCTGGGTTTAAATCCAGACTGTTCTGCTGCTCACTCATTTTGTGACCTTGGGCAAGTGATTTCACCTCTCGGAGCCTTGGTTTTACCCCAGAGCTACTGGGATCAGGGCAACTATCAGCAATGAATGTATAGAGCCTAGCACAGAGCAGACCCTCAATAAAGGGCATCTCTCACAGCCATTTGACTGTGTAGAAAGGCCCCCGAAGGGTTCAAGCATAAACCTGCTCTTCAGAGGTCGATACTCGAGGTGAGGGGCTAATATTTGGGTGCAATATTAATTTTCTTATTGGAGAATGGTCAGCAATATATCTGTACTTTTATGGAGTTTTACTCCAGGAACATAGAGGCAATAGCAGTTAGGAATATTCACCATAGGGTCAGTTAGGCTCCCTCTCAGCATCACGGCTTGCTGAGCAGCCTCGGGCACACCTCTGACCTTCTAGGAGCCTCCATTTCCTCATTGGAAAATGAGGGTAAGAAAGTCGTATGGATTACTGTGAGAATTAAATAAAGGTCACGCATGGAAAATGCTTAAGACGAGGTGCCTAGACACAGGAGGTGTCCATACATATCTGATACTTTTAACATTTCCCATCAAAACCCTATTTGATAGTCACACTAACAAACCTTACCATCCTCCTCTGCTGATGGATAAAATGAAGGCCCAAAGATTCAACCAAGTTCCCACAATACATTAGTAACAGAGTCAGACTAGCCGACGGTTCCCCTGGTCAGGGCTTTTTCACACTAAGATTGGTCTGTCACTTATCCTGGGGCAGGACACTGCCAGGCGGGCAACACTGGATGATGGTTTGGGACCCAAGGGCCTGAGGGCAGTGGCCTGGGAGTCTTGTCAGGTGTCAAATTTGTAAAGAGCTCCCTGGTGGCCATATCTCTCTCCAGCTGGACACACACACTGCACAAACTCCACTCTCACAAATTCTGCCCAAGACAGAGCTGCTGTTTTACAAACAGGGAGACTTGGGGCCAGATCGGCAGGGCTGTCCTCGGCTATTTCTCTTCTCAGCTGGGAACACTTGGGCAACTGACTTCACCTCTTCGAGCCTCAGCTTCCTCATCCATGAAATGGGGAGGATGAAAGTCATGCCCAATTCCCAGGATTGTTGTGGGGCAGCGGGAGGAAGCGTCCCCGGTACCCACGATGACAGCCATTGCCTCCACTATAGAGAGACCGGCTGTATTCTCTCTGGGCACTTTTCTCTGCTTGCCCGGCCACTTTGCTGGCCCCAGTGTCTCCCTCTCCATGTCACAGTTTGTCCCTCCCCTGGTTCCTGTCTCAGCCTGTCCTAGGAGAGCAGCCTAATGTCTGGGCTCTTCTCATTCACTGAGGGACCGACCCCAAGAGCCAGTGTCGGGGGATAGAGATAAGCCTCTGTTGTGCCTGAAGAAGAGGGAGATGGCTCTCTGGACTGGCTAGTGTAGCTCTCCAGCCAGGGCACTGATCCTGGGCACATGGGGAGGAGCCTGGGAGAGCTGGGCACAGACCAGGTGGGGAGGAAGGATGGCTCCCAGGAGCCGGGAGGACTGACCTGGAGCACTCCTGCTTGTAGATATCAATGATGTTCTCCACCAGCAGATTCCGTTGCAGGCCGTACACTCCGTGACGATCCATGATCACCTCGTGGCGGCAGGAAGGGCAGCGGAAACGGCCTCCAGACATGGACACGGAGCCAACCCGGTTGGTCCAGAAGGGGTTCGCGGCCTGCGGGTGGAAGGGCAGAGATGAGGCCTGGGACAGTCTCTGTCTTTCTTGCTCACCCCAACCATTCTCGTCAAGCCATTTGACGTGGAACTCCCCATCCTGAGATGAGAGCCAGCCCACGTACACGGGGAGCACCTGAGAAAGCAACTAAGCGGTCAGCAAGTTTGGGAGGCAGCAGACCTAGGTTCAAGTCACAGTTATCCTCTGAATGACCTTGGGCAAGCCACTTTCTCCCTCCAAGCCTCTGTTTACTCATTCACGCAATGGACATTATCGTTAGAGCCTGCTCGTAGGGCTGCTAATTCAAAGATAAAATTTGGAGAGAACATTAGTACAAAGTGCTTCTGGAACCTTGAGTCCTGCCTCCCAGCCAGGGCACTTCTCCTATTCCTTTGTTGAGGAGATGGATCCCCTCCAGCCCCACATTATAGGGAACCGGTCTCGGCCTCGAAGGGGAAGATGCCTCTACTGCCCAGTGCCTCCTGGCCACCCTCCTCCTCCCAAAGCTCTGGGCCCGCTGCCACCAGGGAGCTGGCTCCAGCCCCAGGGGTCTGGTTTCTCTCTCCTCTCCACCCGCCTCTCCCACTTATCGCTTGAGGCATTTGACTCCTGTTTGGAGAGTCAACTGTGGGCTCCGGGCAGCAGTGGGGGAGCTGCGGGCAGGGTGGAGACGGGAAGCACACGTCATGGAGAAGGAATGGGGTGGCCAGGGTCACCTCCGAGCCCCCTTCAGCCCAGAGGCCTTTGCAGGGGCTTTGCTCTGCTCGGGAGAAAGCCAGCAGTTTAGAAGTCCTAGACTAAGAGACAATGGCTTTCACCACAGGAATACTGAGCAGCCGCCTGGAGCCCAGGACAAGGCCATGCCCAGCACTGACCTGGAAAATGTCATTGGCACACTTCCGGCAGAGGTTGTGCTGACAAGGCAAGATGACCACCGGCTTGGTAAACATCTCCAGGCAGATAGGACAGATGAGCTGCTTCTCCAGGTTCTCCATGGGGTTCCCATCCTGGATTAGGCTTGATTTATAATCCATATTGTCAGGACGTGTGGAGGTTCACCTGGCTGCCTCCTTTACCTGCCTCACTTTACGTAGACCTGGGGTCTTGCCTTCGTCACAAAATACCCACACAGAGCCTCCTTGCCTTGTTCTCCTGGTGCCCGAATTCTGTCTTGGTCTGAGGCCCCTCTGATATTTATAGCTGGGTCTCGGTCACATGAGCCCCAGAAGGGGACCAGCTGAACATTCCGATGCCAAGTGGCTGGCTGGGTTTGAGTTTCCTCCAGGCCTGAAAGACCGGCCCTCTCAAATCACATGTAGGGATGAGCAATCGCTGTTCTCCTGGGAGGAGGGTCGTAAACAAGAACAGCCTGTTCGTGGGCAGCGTGGGGGGAGGAGAGGGTACCAGAGTTTCCTCCAGAACCTAGTCTCCTATACCAGGCTGGTAAGCCAGGAAGTGGACCCAAGGAGTGGGCCACTGGGATTTGCAGAGTTCATAGCCAGTGATCCCTCACTGTCCTAAATCCCTTCCTCTAGAGTACTGAGTGGCTCCCAAGAAAAGGGGTCAGGGCAGCCCCTCTCTCTGAGCCCATCTCTGAGCATAGCATATTGCTGGAAACTTTGAAACCCTACCCCAGCTAGCCTGTCCCTCCACAGTTTTATAGATTTTGACACTGAGGTCCAGAGAAGGAAAGGATCTTAGTCAAAGTCACTTAGAAAGTCAGTGGCAGGGACTCCTAGGTGGCTCAGTCGGTTGGGTGTCTGCCTTGGGCTTGAGTCGTGATCTCTGGGTCCTGGAATTGAGCCCTGTGTCAGGCTCCCTGCTTGGCAGGGAGTCTGCTTCTCCCTCTGCCCTCACCCCATTCATGCTATCTCTCTCTCTAATAAATAAATAAGATCTTAAAAAAAAAAAAAAAAAAGCAGGACCATACTTTTAAAAAAAGAAGAAGAGGGCAGCCCTGATGGCCCAGTGGTTTAGCGCTGCCTTCAGCCCAGAGTGTGATCCTGGAGACCTGGGATGGAGTCCCACGTCGGGCTCCCTGCATGGAGCCTGCTTCTCCCTCTGCCTCTCCCCCCGCCACCCTGTCTGTCATGGATAAATAAATAAAATCTTAAGAAGAAGAAGAAGAAGAAGAAGAAGGAGGAGGAGGAGGAGGAGGAGGAGGAGGAGGAGGAGGAGGAGGAGAAAGTCAGTGGCAAAGCCAGGAATCTTTCATTCATCAGACATTTCTCTGAGTACTAACTATACTTCAGGCACCAGGGTGACAGATAAATGAGTAATCCTTTTCCCTGTCCCAAGAAGCTCACAGCCTATCGAGGGGGAAAACGAAATAGCTATCATTTTGGTACCATGAAGCCCTACCTGGACATCTAGAGATTATCTAGATGTTCCCCTCTACTCTCTGCACAAATTTGTATTTTTCTCTATGTTCTTCTGGACACCTTCTGTATTGGCACGTAGAAGTCACTAGAGTAGTTCTGATGGCTATTTTTAAGGTAGAATCTCATGCAAAAGGATGTAGGGGTTAGCCAATATTGGTGTTGGGGCAAGAGGGGGAGCAGTGACCGCAGGCCTCAAGGATGAGCCTAAGACACCATAGAATGTACAGGAATGTCCAGGGTCTCACAAAAGAAGGGCGGTAGGAAAGTAGTTGGGTCACCTCAGCCTGAAGAAGTGATGATGGTTGGAGTCTTGAGACAAGATCTAGTGAGTAGTGAGGGCAGAGGAGCCAACCTTGGGGTGAGGGGAGGAAATGGGAGTGAGAACCAGTCATAGAAAGAGGAGGAGGCCCAGAGGACAAGAGGCTGGGGAATTTCTTTTCTTTTTTTTTTTTTTTAAGATTTTAAAGTAATCTCTACACCCAACACAGGGCCTGAACTCGCAATCCCGAAATCAAGAGTCGAATGCTCCACCGACTGAGCCAGCCAGGTGCCCCATGAGGCTGGGGAACCTTAAGGGGAGAATGGTCCCCCCAAAAATGTTAATGGCTGGTTTTTGCTGAGCACTTACCAAGTGCCAGGCACTGTGAAGCACTTCATATGAGTTATTTCATTTTATCATCCCAACAGCCAACAACTTAAGGACTGTTCCATTCCCGTGGAACAGGTGAGGAAACTCCAGTTCAGAGCATAAAATAACTGCCATGAAGTAACACAGCTTGCAAGAAATGGCTCTAAGACGTGAATCCAGATATGCTTGACTCAGGAGCCCAAACGTCTTCTTTGTTTTAATGTGTGTGCTTTTAAAGATTTATTATTTATTTTGTGAGACAGAGAGAGAGAGAGAGAGAGAGCGCGAGTGCATGCATGAGGAGGGGGAGGGGCAGGGGGAGAGAGAGAAAAACTGACTCCCTGCTGAGCACAGAGCCCAACTCGATATGGGGCTCGACCCCGACCCTGAGATCATGCTCTGAGCCAAAACCAAGAGTCTGAAGCTTAACCCACTGAACCACCCAGGCACCCCCTAAACTCCTCTCTCTATCAAATTGCAGGTCAACACTGCCAGGCCAGCTAGGGGTTGGAAGAGAGGGAAGGTTGAAAAGAGGCCATCCTTTCCTCCTTGCTCACACCAGTTTTGTTCAGATATCAGACAGCACTGTTCTCCAGGAACGTGGACCTCTCCAAGGCCACACCAGACTAAGGCTTAAACCTCTTATGGTAATCCCATTCTCCCTTGCCTAAGGAGATATAGATATGGCCTAGAGACCCAAGGGCTCATGGATGTGGGCTAAAGATAAAGGATTTCCCCCGATATAAAGTGAGTGCAAAAGGAAAGCTTTGTTTTTGTCTTTGAACAGGCCTGTGAGAGGGTAGGGCAGCTAGCTCGCAGCCAAGAGGGGGGACAAGACTCAGGGAGACATCCAGTCCCTGAAAACAGCAAGGAAGAACTACAGAAAGCACGGGTGACATTGATGCCATCACTGTGCTGCCAATTTCCCCAGTCCTGGCACTGCCCCCCTCTGGACTATTTAAGATGTGAGATAACAAATGTCATCATAGTGCAATTACTCTGTTACTTGCAGCAGAGAGCACTCTGTATACATTCAAGACTCCACCTCCTATATGCCAGTGACCCTCACAGCTCTAATTCCAGTTGAGACCTCCTTCTCCCTTAAGCTGAAGATTTGTTGGAGATCTCTACTGGGATGTCCCAACAGAACCTCTAACTCATCGTACCCCCAAACAGAACACAGCATCTTCCCCAACACCTAGCCCTGCCTTGCATTGCCCTTGTGTCATGTCTCAGTGAACACTACCATCATTCGCCTGTTTGCACAGACCAGAAAGCTGAGAGCCGGTCTTGAGCTCCCCTCCATTGCACATCTGGTCAATCTCTACATCAAGCATGGGTTCATCTTGCATCCCACTGTTGTCTTACCGTTATCTTTTTGTGTGTCTGATTCTCCCTCAGGACCTTGAAGATTTTGAAGGTAAAGACTGTCTCTGTCCATTCTGTACCCCCAGTACCTGGCACATAGTAGGCACTCCACAAGTATTTCTTAAATGAGTGGACTAGTGAATGAGTGAGTTAAGTAAGGGAGCAACAGAGTCACTGTCAGACTTGAGAAAGATTAAAATACTTGAGCAAGGGTTTTTTGGCTGACATACGGGAGAGAAAGTACTGGAAGATTGGGGAGGGGGTGATAGAGTCAATGACCCAGCCTCAGAAAGGCGAAGGACATTCTATGTCTTGAGTTGGGAGGACAGGAACGAGGAGAGGATGGAGGTGAGAATCAGGCATTGGGAAGTGGAGAGAAAGGTGCTCCTATTGCAACCTTGGTCAAGAGGGAGTAGAAGCTAAATTGGAGGCTAAGCAGGGGTAAGGGGAGCACAAGTGGACAAACTGGCCAGTGTCAAGCACAGGAGGAAGTCCCCTAGAGAGGGGCGGAAGGGCTGTGTGAGGGCAGGGGAGCCTTGATGGTGTTTCATAACCCGGGCTTGCTATTTGTGAGGAGCCATTCACATGGTTCTGTTGACTTTCTCCAGCCACACTTGGCAGTCCAGGTGCAAAAGCCACACAAATGGACAGTGGGATCCACTCCAACCTGGGCTTTGGCCAGCCTAGTGCTGCTGAAAGTCAAGGGGTGAGGAAGGGGAATTCCCACGTGGGCCACACTGGGCATCAAAACATGTCTTGTCATTTAATCCTCCTGACAGCTCTGCAAGGTGGAGGGGGGGTAATGATCTCCGTTTTTCCCAGAAGGAAACAAGATTCAGAGAGTTAATTGGATTGGCCAAAGTCACACAGCCACAAGTGGCAGAGCAGAGCTGGGGTTCACATCCAAGGTAGCCTGACTCCTAAACCAGTGCTCCTCACACTGAAGCATTTATTGAGTGTTTACTGCGTGCCAGGCTTTGTGCTAAGCCTTTCCCATCCACGCTCTCTTGTTCAGTCCTCAAAATAACTCCGTGAGGCATGGACCATGATTTTCCCTGTTTTGGAGCTGAGCAAAGAGGCTCAGAGAGGTTAAGTCACTTGGCAAAGTACTCCAGCCAGTGAGTGGCAGAGCCAGGATCAGAACCAGGAAGTTATAAACCAGTAACATTACCAGTTGCTGGAACATACTAGAAAGCTATGGACTGACGGATGAAGAGACAAAAAAGGAGTCTCAGTGGTGCATCTGAGTCCAGAGCTTTCGGCTACTACATTTTACTGCTTCCCTTTCTGCCTGTCTCCTTGCTATTTATTTCTACTCTTTATTTTTTTTATTTTTACTGATTATTAATGAAAATTTCAAACACACAGAAATACAGAGAATAGTATAATGAATTCATATAACCAAATCAGCTTCAACTGCTACCAACAGTTCCTCAATCTTACTTCATCTATATCCCCACATAACTTCTTTTGTCTGAACTATTTTAAAGCAAATCTTAGACATCAAGTAATTTCAACTGTAAAAACTTTTCAGTAAGTATTTCTAACCAATTGGGATTTTTTTGGTACATAATCACAATGCCATTATCACATCTAACAAAAGTAAACAAGAATTTCTTCATATTATCTAGCTTCTAAGCTATTTTCGGAGGACATGGATTGCCTCAAATGTCTTTTCATAGTTCGTTTGTGCAAATGAGATCCAAATAAGGTCTTATATGTGGCATTCTGCTGTTTTTGTCTCATTGATCACTTTTAACCTATAGTGATTGCCTTTCCTCCCATTCTTCCGTGTCATTGATTTGTCAGAGAATGATTCAAGGTATCATGATTCTCATTTGGACATGTCAGGGACTCAAGTTCAGAGAAGTTAAGTGACTTGCAGAACATCACCCAGCTAAGTGATAGACCTCATTTAGGACTGCCTCCAAAGTCTGTTACTCATGGGAGGAGCTTAGTACCCAAGGGGGGTCCTAGCTGGGTAGGGTTTAGGTGAGGCAGTGGGGGTAATGGTCTGGGCCTGGCGAGGAAAAGGAGTGATGGAAGATAATAATAACACTATTTTTGATTGATTTACTGCTTGCAAGTGGCCAGACATCTACTAAGAGCTTCATGGCACCATCTCATTCAGTCGTCACGACAACCATGAGTAGGTCATGCTTATCCCTATTTCACAGATGAGGAAACTGAGGCATAGATTGGCATGTGGGATTGCCCCAAATCCCACGGCTAGTGTAGGCAGAGCTGAAAGTGGCCAACTTAACCTCAAATTCTATTCTGTTTTTGATTGTCACCAGAGAGAAGACTTTTGGAAACTTGAGATTTGAGGCCTGTTGCGGAAGAAAACTGTGCTGAGACTGGCAATATGATGCCCAACCAGCCACACCCACCTTCAGTTTCTTATTTGCCAAATGGAGCAACCATTAAGAAATGCTCCCCAAGGGTCCCTCCATGTCCTCAGTGGCCGGGTTCTCAGAGGAGGTCTTCCAGGGATGGATGACTGGCTGACGCAGGGCTGAGGGCGGTGATGCTGGAGAGGAAGCCACCCTCCATCTCCCCTTTCATTTCCGCATAGCTTGGAGCTTGCTAAATGTTTCCTTGGTACATCGTGGATCGGATCCCTTCCACGTGTGTGCTGTTCTCGCCCCGGCCCCCATGACCTCCCCAGGAGTGAGGGGGGCTGCCCTGCCTCTTCCTGTGGATTTCCCCTCAAGCCACTGTGGTGTCTGAGTACCCTCTGAAGTGGGTGGGGTTGGACAAACACTGTTTTTCTTACAGGTTGAGATGCCTGTCACATGCTTCGGTGTCATCCTGGACAAAGAATCATCCCAGATCACAGGATCAAACTGACAGGTCCTTTATCCAGAGGCTAAAGACAAAACAGTTGGCAGAGGCAGGTCAATCGGGTCCGGGGTGAGATGCAGTGCCCCAGGTGCCAGGGCAAAGCCCCCTGGGCCTGGCCCACATGCCATGGAAGGGGAGCAGAGTGTTCAGGGATCTTACCACACAGACCTCTTCCATGTCCTCAAATCCAGACCACCACTATGGGCAGCTATAAGGGCTCTGGAGAGTGGATGCCCTTTAGAGAAATGGACCGCCCCAGGGGAAATGGGATCCTAGAAAGTCTGGAGGGGGCTCTGCACTGATAATCCCAAAATAAAGTATTAAAAGTGCCTTATAAACTGTGAGATGCAATTGTCCTTTAATTAGAAGGCCCTTGAGTGTAGAACAACAAAGAGGCTGCCCAGGCACCTGTGGATCTGAGTTCAAGTTCAGACTCCTCTATATATCAGCTCTTTCACCTTGAGTGGGTTACATAATCTCTGTGTCTCAGAAAATGCAAATTGGGTCGAGTAATGGTATCTCCGGGTCTTTCTACCCTAAGAGTCCAGGACTCTCTGGGTGACTGCCCCCAACACTCTATGCCTTGCTGAAAATTGATGGCATAGAGGTGGGAATCCATTTATCCTACATGTGGCACATATTTGGCACATGACAGACAATTGAAAAACACCATTGCTAATATTTTCTCAGTCAGGGGAATAATAGTGGCTGGCATTTACTGAACAGTTACTATGAATAACCCCATGGTCTGTATTATTTATTGCTGCAGAATAGATTTCCCCAAACTTAGCAGCTTAAAACAATAATCAACACTGATTATCTCAAATAGTTTTCCTGCGGGTCAGGAATTCAAAAGCAGCTAAGCTGGGTGGTTCTGGCCCAGTGCCTCTAAGGAGGTGGTAGTGGGGATGTTGGCTGGGGCTGCAGTGCAGTTTATCTTAAGATTTGACTGGAGGGAAGCCTGGGTGGCTCAGTGGTTGAGCATGTGCCTTCAGTTCAGGGCATGGTACTGGAATTCTGGGGTCAAGTCTCGCATCAGGCTCCCCTCGAGGAGCCTACTTCTCCCTCTGCCTATGTCTCTGCCTCTCTCTGTGTGTATCATGAATAAATAAATAAAATCTTAAAAAAAAAAAAAAGGACTTGACTGGAGATGGAAGATCCACTTTCAAGATGGGTCACTCACATGATTGGCAAGTTGGTGGGAAGCCTCAGTTCTTTAGTATGGGCACCTCTCCACACAGTTGCTTGAGCATCCTCAGAGCATGGTGCCCAACTTACCCCAGACAGAGTGCTCCGAAAGAGCAAACAGTCTTTCATGACCTAGCCTCAGACATCACACACCATCATTTCCATTGTATTCTATGGGTGACGCAGACCAACCATGATACAGTGTGGGAGGGGACCACACAAGGACACGAAGACCAGGCAGCAATATTTATTGAGAGCCATTCTGGAGGGTGGCTACTGTGGTCTGCTCTAAGTGTTTTAGAGCTATTAATTAATTTATTTTTTTTAATTTTTATTTATTTATGATAGTCACACAGAGAGAGAGAGAGGCAGAGACACAGGCAGAGGGAAGAGCAGGCTCCATGCACCGGGAGCCCGACGTGGGATTCGATCCCGGGTCTCCAGGATCGCGCCCTGGGCCAAAGGCAGGCGCTAAACCACTGCGCCACCCAGGGATCCCTAATTTATTTATTAATTCATGAAGTTGATACTGTTATCATTCCCATTTGACAGATAAAGAATTTGAGTTACAGAGAGATTTCAGTAACTTGCCTAAGGTTATGCTTCTAGGAAATGGCTTGGAGCATTACTATGGACTCTCCAAAATTCATATACCAAAGTGCTAACCACCGCCCCCCCCCACACACACACACATTGTGATGATATTTGGAAATGGGGCCTTTGGAAGGTAAGGACCAGGGCCCTTAGAGATGCTAGAGAGCCTGCTCCTTATCTCTCTCCTCACGCACACGCCCCTGAGGAAAGGCCATGTGAGCACGCAGCAAGCTGGCAGCCATCTACAAGCCAAGAGAAGAGGCCTCAGAATGGAGCCCACTTTGCCAGCACCTCCATCCAGGACTGCCAGCCTCCAGAACCGTGAGAAATAAATTGGTCCCCCCGGCTGTGGTATTTTGTTATGGCAGCCCGAGCAGACTAAGGCAGGATCTGAACTCAGAGATGTGGGGTGCTTCGCCCTTGCTCTCAAATTTTCCTCCCGGGGATCCCTGGGTGGCTCAGTGGTTTAGCGCCTGTCTTTGGCCCAGGGTGGGATCCTGGGGTCCTGGGATCGAGTCCCACGTCGGGCTTCCTGCATGGAGCCTGCTTCTCCCTCTGCCTATGTTTCTGCCTCTCTCTCTCTCTCTCTCTCTCTCTCTCTCTCCATGTCTATCATGAATAAATAAATAAAATCTTAAAAAAAAAAAAAGTTTCCTCCCTCTGCTGCCCAGGTAACACTGGCCCTGACTCACCTGCTCCCTGCCTGGCTCCCGGGTGTGCGGAGAGATTCTCCCCTGAACAGTGGGCTCCAGATGGCACTGAGAAGACTTGCAAAGGGGACCAGAGGAAGCCTTGCAACGAAGGCAAGGTCTGGGGCCCAGGGCTGGCCTGGATGTTCCGGGGCTCTTGAACCCCAGAGACAGTCCTGGGGCCGGCTGCCCACCCGACCTGGCCCACTAACTCCCCCGCCACCAGCTTGAACCTGGGGTTTGCCACACACACCGTCAGGGCGATCCAGATCATAAACAGTAAGCAGGAGGAAAACAAACTATATTTAAACCGGCAGTTGCTCCATAAACAAAGCTAAAAGACAAGTGACGGGTTGGGAACAGTAGAAACACACGGAAACAAGAAGTGTCAATACCCATACCACATTAAAGTTTTAGAACAAGCAAAGGATACAAAAAGGCAATTCACAAAAGAAGAAATGCCAATGCCCCCACCCCCCAAAGCAAAAAAACAAACAAGAAGCTTATCCACACTAATTTTTAAAATCTTATTAAAACCACAACAAAATCTGTTTTTTTTCCTCTATCAGATTGGCAAAACTATTAAAGATTAGTAACATACAAGTTTGGTAGACACGGAGGTCAATGGGCACTGCCACGACTCTTGACCTTGGGGGCGGGCATACAGTTTTACAAAATAAAAATGTAAAATATGTATACATGTGACTCAGCAGTTATATTCTGAGGCATCTACCTTATCCAAAAACTAGAAAGATAGCAACCAAAAGATATATTTAGCTGTAGCTAGAGACAGAGAAATAGAGATACAGAGATCAGAGATACAGAGCCATTTAAATACAAAGATGTTTTCTGCAATCTTACTCATAGTAGCAAAACTTTGGAAACAACCCAGTGTCCGTCAATGGAACAAATAAATAAATTATTATGTGGTTTTATAATGTTTACTGTACAGCAGCGACAGTGAACAAATATTGTCATTGGCAATGACATAGATGAATCTCAAAGATTGAGATGAGCAAAACAGCACATACAGCATGATTCTGTCTTTAGAAAGTTTCAAAAAGCCCAAACTAATCTAAGCAGTTAGAAATCAAGATAGTGCTGCCCTCAGTTGAGGGGAGGAGGGGCTGGATGGGGGCATAAGTCAGGCTCTGGGCATGCTCGTCAAGATCTCATTCTGGATGTGCGTGTGGGTTATTCAGGGACACTCCCTTTGTGAGGGTGCTTTGAACTGTACCCTTGCGGACCATGCCCTTTTCTGAATGCATATTATACTCAAAGGGAAAGTTTACTTAAGGATAAAACAAAGCAGGGGCACCTGGGTGGTTCAGGTCATGATCTTAGAGTCGTGGGATCAAGCCCAGTGTTGGGCTTAAGATTCTCTCTCTCCCTCTGCCCCCAACCCTGCATCCCCCCAAAAGAAAACAAAACAACAAAAAAAAAAACAAAGCATATCTATGTATACATATATAAGTATTCCTCCAATTTAAAAAATGACATCGAGTTGTCTGTTATTGAATGCCCATATGAAAAGACGTCAGCAATATATTGTTAGCTACAAGCAGAAAAACAGATGCCATTTATATGTACTCTGATTCTTTTCTGTTAAAATCATATATATGTTTATGTAAATAAACTTATAGATGAGAAGTGTTGTATAGGCACAGAAAATGGCTGGAAAGAAATCCCTTGTTAAAAAGTCACTGTTTTGGGTGCTTGGGTGGCCCAGTGGTTGAGCACTCGCCTTTGGCTCAGGGTGTGATCCCGGGGTCACAGGATGGGGTCCCACATCAGGCTCCCTGCTCCAAAGGGAGCCTGCTTCTCCCTCTAACTATGTCTCTGCCTCTCTCTGTGTCTCTCATGAAATAAATAAATAAAATCTTTAAAAAATAAAAAGTCACTATTCCTCTGGATTAGGTCTCAAAGAGCTGGGGCTTCGTACCAAGGCCCTCTGAGGAAGCCCAGTAGGAAATCTGAGCTGCAGCTGACTGAGCTGGGCCTTCACCTCTATCAGAGCTGGGCCCTAGCCAGAAGGCCAGAGGGGACTTAGGAGTAAGGTTTCTGGAAGCACTGTGAGAGGTGGGCAGCCTGGGACCCCTGGAAGTCATGTCAAGGCCTGGGAGAGTACATTTAAAGAGCCCCTGCTGGGGAGGGGGAGGACAGGAGAAGCAGCCCTGCCCAATAGGCCTTAGTGGTGAGGGGGGAGGGGAAGAAAGGGGGGACACCCATTCAATCATCTCGACCCTATGAAGTATGTATGATTATCTCCATTTCTAGATTAGGGTGCCAAGGTAAGTACCTTTCCTAAGGTCACACAGGTAGTAAATAGAATAGCCAGGCCTTGAACCCAGGTCTGTCTGAACCTTGAGTTAGAGGCTGTGCACTAGGCTGGGGACGGAGGGGCGCAAGACAGCAGAGATGAGCTGCCTTCAGCAAAGACTCAGAAACCCAGTCCACATGTCTTTGCAGGGGTCACCTATTAGGAACGGCAACAGTAGGTTCTTGCCCAGTGCCTGCAGCCATGCCACCCATCTGGGGTCAGGGCTCAACCTCTAAATCTGGCCCCAGGGGCTGCTCTGTTAACTCAGCACTGATGCCTCCAGCTCTGGCTGCCAGCAGGCTAGAGGCTGGCATCATCCAAAATAGATCCCAGATGTGAGAGCAGGGTCAGTTCCTTGTGCCTCTGCATGCAGCCACCCCCTCACCTCCTAAATCCCCTCCTACCCCCTCATTCCTCTGTCCCTATTCTTGGGAAGAAACAAGGTTGGCACAGTAGAGCAGTGGTGACTGGAACAGGCTGGGTCCTGGATTCAAGTCTCTGAAGTTTGAGCCAAAGTGACCTGCCTAATTGTCCTAAGTAACTTAGAACAAGCTAATTTACTGATCGTTAAGGGTAGGGGATGGGAGACTGCACCTAGTGGCAGGGAGCCTACCACGTATCAGTTTTATTTAGTCCTTACAGCTGTGAGAGGTAGGTATTAATATCTCCATTTTACAGATGAAAAAAACTGAGGCTTGGAGGGAAAGCAATTCGCTCAAGGTCACCCACAGCTTTGACTCTGGAACCAACGAGACCTAGATTTTGAGCCTTAACCCACTACTTGGTGGTCTTGGGCAAGTTACTTGACCTCTCTGAGCTTCAGTTGCCTCATTTATAAAGATGATATTAAAGTAATATCCAACTTACGCAATTATTGTGAGGCTTTTCAAAAGTAATGTTAAAACTCTTAGCATGGTATCTGGTACAGAGAATGTCCTCAGTCAACATTATTATAATTGATTCAATTATCTGACCAGTGCGAGGTTTCACTCCCCAAGAGTGGCCGGGCTAAGGTAAATTTTAACCTTCCCAGGTCAATCCGAGAGGTCTTCCTTTTTTTTCAAGATTTTATTTATTTATTCCTGAGGGACACACAGAGAGAGAGGCAGAGACAAAGGCAGAGGGAGAAGCAGGCTCCATGCAGGGAGCCCGATGTGGGACTCGATCCCAGTTCTCCAGGATCAGGCCCTGGGCTGAAGGCGGTGCTAAACCTCTGAGCCACTCAGGCTGCCCTCGAGAGGTCTTCCTGAGAGAGAGCATTTCTGTCCCATTTTACCCTGAGACTGTAAGTTCTCTGGGTGTAGGTGCGGTTGTGGTGGGGCTGGATGTGGGGGTATTTGAGAGAAGGAAGAGGAGCTGAGGTAGAGAGAATTGCTTCAATCTGGCGTGTGGGGGTCAGGTCAGGTCTAAACATGGGCAGGCCACCAGACCTCGTTCTCAGAGGATGTCCCAACAGCCTGCTTGGGCACCTTGGATGATAAACAGGTTTTCACCCTCTGAGCCCCAAGTGAACCTGATAAATCCTGGCAGGGCTGAGGGGAAGAGTGGAGGTCCATCTATAAATACTCCATGACTCAGGCTCAATGTCCTGTTGAAAGAGTTGCTGTGTTTATGGCTCTGTTGCTCTGGGGAGGTGTTCCAGCACAAGGAGGAAGGTCTAGGCCACCCCGAGGTCTTAGACCACCCATTTTGCTCTGGTGGGGCAAGTATAGGTCTGAGGCTTAGTGTCCAGTCCACTACAGGATCTGGGAAATCTCTCACCTCTGGGCCTTCTTTTTTTTTTTTTTCTAAATATTTATTTGCTTATTTGAGTGAGAGAGAGAGAGAGATCAAGAGAGAGTGCAATCCAGGGGAGGGGCAGAGGGAGAGGGAGAAAGAGAATCTCAAGCAGACTCCCGCGGAGTATAGAGCCCAACCAGGCAGGGCTTGATTCCACGACCCGGAGATCATGACCCAGGTTGAAACCAAGAGTCAGATGCCCAACCAACTGAGCCACGCAGGCACCCCCACCTCTGGGCCTTCTGTCACCTAGGAAAAGAAACATGTTGGCTCCCTCTACTTTAGCCAGATGGGCTATGGGGTAGGATTGTCTAGTGTTGGCACACATGTTTTTTTTTTAATTATTTATTTTTTAAATTTAAATTCAGTTAATTAACATATAATGTATTATTAGTTTTAGAGGTAGAGGTCATGGCCCCATCAGTCTTATATAACACCCAGTGCCCATCACATCACATGCCCTCCTTAATGTCCATCACCCAGTTACCCTGTCACTCTCCCCTCCAGCAACCCTGTTTGTTTCCTATTATTAAGAGTCTCTTATGGTTTGTTTCCCTCCTTGATTTTATCTTGTTTTATTTTTCCCTCTCTTTCCCTGTGATTGACCCTCTGTTTGTTTCTTAAATTCTACATTTGAGATCATATGATCATTATCTTTCTCTGACTAACTTATTTCGCTTAGCATAATACCCTCTAGTGGGATCCCTGGGTGGCACAGCGGTTTGGCGCCTGCCTTTGGCCCAGGGCGCGATCCTGGAGACCCAGGATCGAATCCCACATCGGGTTCCCGGTGCATGGAGCCTGCTTCTCCCTCTGCCTGTGTCTCTGCCCCTCTCTCTCTCTCTCTGTGTGACTATCATAAATAAATAAAAATTTATTAAAAAAAATACCCTCTAGTTCCATCCACGTCATGGCAAATGGCAAGATTTCATTTTTTAAAAAATATTTTATTTATTTATTCATGAGAGACAGACAGAGAGAGGGAGGCAGAGACACAGGCAGAGGGAGAAGCAGGCTCCATGCAGGGAGCCTGACGTGGGACTCGATCCCAGGTCTCCGGGATCAGGCCCTGGGCTGAAGGTGGCACTAAACCGCTGAGCCACCCAGGCTGCCCCAAGATTTCATTTCTGATGGCTGAATAGTATTCCATTGTATGTACATACCACATCTTCTTTATCCATTCATCTGTCGATGGACATCTGGGCTCTTTCCATAGTTTGGGTATCATGGACATTGCTGCTACAAATATTGGGCTGCATGTTCCCCTTAGGACCACTACATTTGTATCCTTGCGATAAATACCTAGTAATACAATTGGTGAGTCATAGGGTAGCTTTATTTTCAACTTTTTATGGACGCTCCATACTGTTTTCCAGAATGGCTGCACCAGCTGGCATTCCCACCAACAGGGACACACAGGTGTTTATGGTGCCAGAAAAACATGGGCTCAAGTCCCAAAATCATTCCTGAACTAGCTATGTGACCTTAAACCAGTCACTTTACTTTTCTAAATCTCAATTTCCTGAACTATAAAATGGGGATAATAATGGAAATTCCTTCCTAAGTTTGTCATGAGGATGAGAAAAAGAGGGTCTATAAGGCATTTAATATGGTAACCAGCATGTCGTAAACCCTCAGTTAATTGGTAGGTATTATACTGGGGCACCTGGGTGGTGCAGTCAGTTGAGTGTCTGACTCTTGGTTTTGGCTCAGGTTGTAATGTCAGAATCAAGGGACCAGGCCCTGTGTTGGGCTCTGTGCTCAGCATGGAGTCTGCTTGGGATTCTTTCCCTTCTCTCTCTATCCCTCTGCCCCTCCACTTGTGCTCTCTCTCTCTCTCTCTCTCTGAAATAAGTAGATAAATTAAAAAAAAAAAGATATTTTACTTCCAAATTAAGCTATCTGTTTAAAATACTTGGAAAGGGGGATATTTGGGGATTTGGTTTCCCCAGAGAGATACTTAGGTTACCATCTCTCCATTTCCCAAATATGAAGAGCCAAGGTATGCAGAAAATAAGATGGCTCCCAAGACTGGTAGGGAAAGTGCAAGCACTGTATTTATCAAATACCTGCTGTGTGCCAGGTGCTGTCACTCACATCACTCTCTCCTTTGACTCCCCAGCCATCATATATAACTCCCTGTAAACCGAGGCCCAGTGAAATACACAGAATGGCAGAGCCGAGGTTTCAACCCATATTTGTGTGCTTCCAACGCACTTGTCATGTGTGGCCCACTACACGAGAGTACCTGGCTGCTTCCCTGGTCTAGGAAGGTGGCCAAAGAAGGGACGGAAGTGAGAGAATGAGAAAGGAAGAATCAAGGAACTTGGCAACAGTCTGACTGAGTGGAGAGAACTAGAAGGACAAGTGAAGATGGGAAGCTGGTTGGGGAAGATGTGACTTTGAGGTGACTGTTTCGTGGGGTCAATCAGCAGACAGAAGTTGGAAGATCAGCCTGGGATGGAGAGAAGAGTTCTTTGTCCAAGACTGTCTGAAATGACTTCTGAACTTACAACTCCTCAAGACCCTCTCATGGCTAGCTTGGAATGTCCTCTCTATGGCACCGGCCTCAGGGCCTTTGCAGGTGGTGTGTGCCCTGCACACAGTCTCCCCCTTCCCAACTAAGATGTCACCTCTCCAAACAAAGAGGCCTTCCTTAATATTCTATTTAAATAGGTCCCTGTCCCATTATTCCTGGTCTCAGCACCTCCTCTTTCCTAATATTTCTCAAAATTTATCATTGTTTTACTCCATTTCCTTGTCAATTGTCTGTCCCCACCTCCTCCCAATAAAGTACCTGTTCCGTGAGTGCAGGGATTAGATGGGCTTGTTTATTGCTGCAGCCACAGCTCCCAACATACAGGAGAAGCCTAGCAAATATTTATGGAATGAATGAATGCTCCAGCCCTACCTATTTCCTCATATCCCCCTTTATGATTCCTTGTTCTTTTAAGACTGGTTTCCCCATCACACTCTCCTCATTCTCCCTTCCTATGTGCCTCTACTTGGAATGCCCTTTCACCTCTGCCCATTCAAACCCTGATAAAGGTTTAGCTCCTACTGGACCTCCTCTGGGAAGTCCACTTACCCCTGGATCAAGTGTCCTTATACAGTGAACAACCTAAGCAACTGGGCACGATGGCCCTACTCCAAGCACCACTACTTAGATGTGACCTTGAGCAAGTCACTTCAACCCTCTGGGCATTTCCTACATTTAATTCTATCCATGGGGGACACCTGGGTGGTTCAGTGGTTGAGCGTCTGCCTTCGGCTCAGGTCGTGAACCCACGGTCATGGGATCGAGTCCTGCATCAGGCTCCCTGCATGGAGCCTACTTCTGTCTCTGCTTCTCTCTCCCTGTGTCTCTCATCAATAAATAAATAACATCTTTAAAAACAACAACAACAACAAAAATCTATCCATGGGATTTTATCTAAGGGAAATAATTCAAAAGCAGAGAGACGCCATAACTGCCCCAAAATACTCTCTGAAGCATTATTTAAAATAGAAGAAAAATTTTAAACAACAAAAATGTTAAAAGTTAACAATAAAAGTTACTGCCGACTGACAGACAATTCGACAGACAGTTTTGATAGACAAAATTATCAGAAAAAGTGAGTGGGGCATTAAGAGCTGTGGCGGTCAAGACCACAGGTGCCAGAGTCTCAGCCTCACCACTTGCTCTCTAGTGGCCTTGGGCCAATGACTCACTTCCTGGACCCTCAGTTTCTTCATCTGTAAGATGGGGAGGATAACAGCTCCTCCCTCATAGGCTTTTTGTTGTTGTTAAGCAAACATTTAATTGACTATAATCCAAATACAGAAAAGTGTACAAATAAATGTGCAATTCAGCAAATTTTCACAAAATAGGTATGGTTGTAACCAGGGCACTTTTGAGGATTACATGAGACAACACCTAAGAGTGCTCAGGGTGCAGGTGATGGATGGCTAATGTTACTCTCTCTGTGTTTCCTGTGTGTTGTGCTAAGCACTTTCCGTACATTCTTTTTATTTAGTCCTCACAGTGACTCTATGAGGTAGGCACTAATACTACTCTCAATACAAATATTGTAGAAAACCTAGATTCAGAGAAGTTAAATATACTGGTCAACATCACCAAGTTAGTAAATGACAGAGGTGAGACAAGAACCCAAAACCTTCCTCCCAAAACCCCTAGATGCACTAATTCATCTAGATGCACTAAGATCAACTAATAAGCCAACTAATAACCTAAAAAAATTGGACAATGACCCATTCAGAAAACTGGTCTTCCGAATTCTTGAGTCCATTAAACAAATATTTCTTGATCTACTATGTGCCAGGCACTGTTGTAGGCACTGGAGATACAGAGAAAGCAAGATTGAAAAGTTTCCTGTTCTCGGGGATCCCTGGGTGGCTCAGCGGTTTAACGCCTGCCTTCAGCCCAGGGCATGACCCTGGGGTCCTGGGATCGAGTCCCACATCAGGCTCCCTGCATGGAGCCTGCTTCTCCCTCTGCCTGTGTCCCTGCCTCTCTCTTTTTCATGAATAAATAAATAAATAAATAAAATATTAAAAAAAGAAAGAAAGAAGAGTTTCCTGTTCTCACAGAGCTTATATTCTCTGTTGGGAAAAGACAGACACAAAAATAAAGATAATTTCTGATGATAATAAATGCTATCAAGAAAAGAAAACAGGACAGTGGGATGGAGAGACTTGTAATCAGGGGTGCTGCTTTCAATAAGATATTCAAGAAAGGCATCTTGAGGAGATGACCTGAATGATGGTACAGGAACCAGCCACATGGCAACCGGGTGGAGCCCATTCCAGACACAGCAGCAATAAGCTTGGCATGTTTATGGAAAAAATAGAATATTAAGCAGCCATTCT
Organism: Canis aureus; assembly: GCF_053574225.1. Lineage (NCBI taxonomy): Eukaryota > Metazoa > Chordata > Mammalia > Carnivora > Canidae > Canis > Canis aureus. The sequence goes on along the minus strand of NC_135615.1, from coordinate 74,690,555 downwards.
AAAATATCATTTTGAGGGGTGCCTAGATGCCTGGGTGGCTCGGTGAGTTAAGTGTCTGCCTTCAGCTCAGGTCATGACCTGAGGTCATGGGATGAAGTCCTGCATCGGGCTCCCTGTTCAGTGGGGAGTCTACTTCTCCCTCCTTCTGCCACTCCCCCTGCTTGTGCTCTCTCTCTTTCTCTCTGTCAGATAAATAAATAAAATCTTTTTAAAAAATAAATAAAATATCACTTTGAAAACTAAAACCTGGAAAAAGTAAAATAAAAAAGCAACCAAAAGGATCACTATGACAGTTCGTGTTTACACCTTGTCCCAAATTTGCTAGATAGATAGAATTATCAGAAAAGCCAAACAGTTGATTTATTGGGTGGCATGATTATGGGTGGCTTTTTAATTTTTTTCCTTTTTGAAAAATACCTGCTGTTGTCACATGACTGTTTATCTAATTTTTTTTTTTAAGTCAAGAAAAAAGAAGCGGCATTCCAGGCATCTCAGACAGACCAAATAAGACAGTTTTCTGGCTACTGTGAAGGCTATGCACATGAGATGGATATATCATCCTAGTGAACATGCTGTGCAATTTCAAGCAAGTTACACTCTCTCCTTGGGCCACAATACTGAACATGCAGGATCCCACACTGCCTGGCACATCTGCCAAAAGTGGGGTCCCTCAGAGATGAAGGCACTAGCAAAACCAAGCCACATGCTATTCATGTAATACATATTTATAGCAACACTTTTTTTTAGTCATAAGAAAAAATGAAATCATTAATAAAAAATTAATCAGGAGAATGAAAAAACAAGTCACAGATGGGAAGAAATAGTTGCAAAAGACATATTTGATGATGAACTGTGATCCTTGGGGCCCCAGGGTGGCTCAATTGGTTAAGCGTCTGCCTTTGGCTCAGGTCATGACCCGGGGTCCTGGGATCAAGCCCTGCATTGGGCTCCTTGCTCAGCAGGGAGCCTGCTTCTCATTCTCCATCTGCCTGCCTCTCCATCTGCTTGTGCTCTCTCTCTGTCAAATAAATAAATAAATAAATAAATAAATAAATAAATAAATAAATAAATAAATAAATAGAACTATGACCCAACATCTACAAAAAACTCTCAAAAGTTAATAAGAGGGGATGCCTGGGTGGCTCAGCAGTTGAGCGTCCTGGAGTCTTCGGATCAAGTCCCATATGGGGCTCCCTGCATGGAGCCTGCTTCTCCCTGTGACTATGTCTCTGCCTCTCTCTCTGTATGTCTCTCATGAATAAATAAATAAAATCTTTAACAAAAAAAAGTTAATAAGAAAATGAACAACTCAACTAAAACATGGACAAAAGCTCTAAAGAGCTCATCAAAGAAGATATACAAATGGTACATAAGCATGCAAAAAGATGCTCAACATCATATCCCATCAGGAACTTGCAAATTAAAACAAAAATGAAACACCACGACACACCCATCAGAATGACCCAGATTCAAAACACTGACAACACCAAGCGCTGGCAAGGATGTGGAACAGCAGGAACTTTCCTTTGTTCTGGTGGGAATGTAAAATGTCACAGCCACTTTGAAATACAGTTTGTCAATTTCTTACAAAACTAAACATACTCTTAGCATAAGATACAGCAATCACACTCTTTGGTATTTACTCAAACGAGTTGAAGACTTATGTCTACACAAAAGCCTGTATGTAAATGTTTGTAGTAGCTTCACTCATAATTGCCAAAACTTGGAAGCAACCAAGCAACCCTCAGTAAGTGAGTGGATAAATAAACTATGGTACAACCATACAGTGAATATTATTCAGCCCAAAAAGAGAGTGAGAGTGAGTAATCAAGCCACATAAAGACACGGAAAAAATTCAAAGGGATATTACTAAGTGAAAGAAGCCAATCTGCAAATGCTATATACTGTATGATTCCAGCCATATGACATTCTAAAAAGGCAGTATGGAGACAGTAAAAAGTTCAGTGGTTGTCTGGGGTTTAGGGAGAGGGAGAGATTCGTAGGTGAAGTACATGGAATTTTTAGGACAGTGAAAATATTCTACATGATACTATAATGGTAAGATACATGTTATATACATCTGTCAAAACTCATACACACCAAGAATGAACTCTAATATAAACTATGGACTTTGGGTAACAATGACATGTCAAAGTGGGTTCATTGATTGCAATAAATGTACCACACTGGTGCATCAGTGGGGGTGATGATGGGGGATGCAGGGAGTGGGGGAAACAGGGGAATATAGGGACTGTCTGTACCTTCTGCTCAATTTTGCTGCAAACATAAAACTGCTCTTTTAAAAAGGTCATTAATTTTTCAAATATTAGTATAAGAAACAGAGGGGCGCCTGGGTGGCTCAGTTGGTTAAGCATCTGCCTTCAGCTCAGGTCATGATCCTGGGGTCCTGGGATTGAGCCCCACATGGCACCTGCTCAACGAGGAGTCTGCTTCTCCCTTTCCCCCTCTCTCTGCTTGTGCTCTCTCTCTGTCAAATAAATAAATAAAATCTTAAAGAAAAGAAAAGAAAAGAAAAAAAAGAAAGAAAGAAAAGAGGCCTTCATTGATATAATTGTTAGCTCAGGTGGGGAAACAGGAAATTCGTGAAAGATCTTTCTTCCTTAAGGTCTGCCACCACTCAGAAATGAACGAGAAGTCATATATAAGATGAAGGGACTGGCCTCCCAACATCCTCTCTTCACTGGACACTTACTGCCCACTAAGCCCTGTGTTTTACATAAATCATTCCATTTGTTCTTTCAACATCCAAGTGAGAATATTTCTACTACGTGAAAGGGTTGAAAGTTATTATTATTCCCAGGGAACAGCTGAGGATATAGATTTCCCGGGTCACCCAGCTCTGAGAGGGGAGATTGGGGGGTCCCCTGGCCCTGTCCACCTTTAACATTCCACAATTCCGTGAGTTGGGTTGTCTCTCCTGGGGGCCCGGTTGGGGGGCCCTGCTTGCTCAGACGTTAGATTCCTGGAAGGACAGAGCTGTGCCCTTAGGGGACTGAGAGGCTGACTGCCTGGAGCTCAGCTTCAGGCAGGAATTTCACACCTTCCCAGACCCTAGACCACAGGTGGAGGGTGTCTGGGGGACGGGCCAAGTCTGCCTGCGAGGTTGGGAAAGGTTGTTCCCACGGAGAGAGGGCTCCTTCCCCAGCCCTCAGCCACCTGTTCCCCAGATCCACCCTCCCCACCTCTGCACCTCCTCTTTGGAATGCTAAATCCAAGAGCTGGTGGGGCCGGCAGGGTATTAATAACTGGAGTCTGACGTTTGTGCTGATTAGAAAGGCATTCCCTCCTGGCAGCCAAGACGTCTGAATGCCTCTCAGCCCATCTCTCTCAGCCTTCTATGACCCTGAAGAGGATAAGGGTGGCAGGGTAATAATAATAATAATAACAAGGGCCATTCTGGTTTGAGTGTCCTGGTGCTAAACGCATCACCCACGCTGTTGCATTCAATCCCTTCAGGTACTTTTAGTACTTCCAGTTACTATACAGAGAAGCTGAGGCTGGAGAGAGGTCAAGTAACTTGTCCCAGGCCACACAGCAGGGGAGCAGCTGGGCAGGAGCTCAAATCTATCTGCCAGCAGCAGCAAGCACTCCTATGGGTGGTGGAGCCAAAGACAGGTGTCCTGCTCAGGTGCCAGTAAGCCCTGTGGCCCAGTTCCCTTAACTTCCAGGAGCAGAGTTGACTGGTACAGTGGAGGGAGGGGATGAGCTTCCAGGAAGCCACTTTTCTGGTGGACGACAGGACCAGACCGGACCAGACCTCTTGGCCCAGGCCTCAAGACAGCCCCAAGAGACAGGGACAGGCTGGAAGAAGGGCCCTCTCCTGACTTCTGGCATGGGGAGTCAGGTAACAGGAACAGCCACTCCTGCCCCGGGAAAACTCCGCTCCCCTTGCAGTAGCCCTTCACCCCTCTGCTCACCTCTTCTGGTTCTGGTTCTCTAGCTCTCACTCACCTCTTCACTCCTTTGAGGTGACTGTTTGGGAGAGACAGGCTCAATCACAGGGAGAGGTGAGCAAAAAGGCCTATTTGTCCAGTGGCTCAGAGTCACAAAGGTCTCTAATCTAGGCTTTTGACATTAGCTTTCCAGGGGCAGTGTGGATAGTGGTTGCTTCACCACTGGAGCCAGACTGCTGCTGGGCCCGCTCCCAGGTCTGCCACTTAGGGCTGTGTAGCCTTGGTAAGTTTCTTGAACTGCTCTGTGCCTCAGTTTCCCCATCTATAAAATAGGGATAAATACCTACTTCATAGGGTTGTTGTGAAAATTAACTAGTTAATAAATGTAAAGCATACATCTGAGCATAAAAGCCTGGCACAGATAAACACTCAATCAGTGTTAGCACTCCATCATTTGCTATTTCCAAACGAGGTTCCACACAGAATAACAGAATGGAGAGAAGACACTCATGAAGGAAACTTTAAAAAAATCATCTCAGGGATCCCTGGGTGGCGCAGCGGTTTGGCGCCTGCCTTTGGTCCAGGGCGCGATCCTGGAGACCCGGGATCGAATCCCACGTCGGGCTCCTGGTGCATGGAGCCTGCTTCTCTCTCTGCCTCTCTGCCTCTCTGCCTCTCTCTCTCTCTGTGACTATCATAAATAAAAAAAAATTTAAAAAAACAAAAAAATCATCTCTTCCATCCTGCCACTCAACACAATCACCAACACCATTTTGCTGCACTTGCTTCCAATTATCTTCCTGTCATTTTTACAACACTATAATTACAGTGTACTGGAAAGGGACTTGGGACTTGTTTTCCTTTTTCTTTCTCTCTTTCTTTAAGACTATTTTTGAGGGGCAGCCCGGTGGCTCAGCGGTTTAGTGCCGCCTTCAGTCCAGGGGCTGATCCTGGAGTCCTGGGATCAAGTCCCACATCAGGCTCCCTGCTTAGAGCCTGCTTCTCCCTCTGTGTCTCTGCCTCTCTCTCTCTCTCTCTCTCATAAATAAATTAAAAAAATCTTTAAAAAAATTAAAAATTAAAAAAAAAAGACTTTATTTTTGGGAGAGAGAAAGTGCACAAGTGGGGGGAGGGGCAGAAGGAGAGGGAGAAACAGACTCCCCCCACCCTGAGCACAGAGCCCAATGTGACTCCATCCCAGGACTCCGAGATCATCACCTGAGCTGAAGTCAGATGCTTAACCGCTTAATCAACGGAACCAGGTGCCCCAGGATGTGTTTTTCATTTAACATTTTATCCTAAACGTTTTCTATAATCATTCAGTAGGATTTTACTGAGGGTTTGCTCTATGCTGAGCAGTGTTCTGGGCTCTGGGCACAGAGCAACCAGCAGGAGAGGACAAATCCTTTCTTTCCAGGAGCTTACATTCTAGCAAGTGTTGCTACATTGCCTTCAGAACTCATTCTTTTTTATGGAGGTCTCATCGTGTACAATAGAGAACACAGATAGGAAGTGTGTTCAATGAATGAAATAGGAAGGTGTTCAATGAATTTTTACTCATATATTCATCCATGTAACTGCCCCCAGATTAAGACCCAGAACATTTTCGTCACCCCAGAAGATGCCTTCACCTTCCCCATTAATAACCGCCCCCCCACTTCCACGTAGATTAGTTTCACCTGTTTAAGAAGAGGATCCACTCTTTCGAGAATGCCTGCTTTCTAAAGGCTGCTGAATATTCCATCCTATCAATATATTGTTGGACACATATTTTACTGTTAGTTTCTCACTGTTATCAACAGTGCTACAAGGAAGGGACATTTTTAATTATCTCCTTAGCCTAGACTCTCAGAAATAGGATCGATTTTTGAAACGGTGCTTAGTAAATATTGACAGAATGCTTCCCTAGAAGGTTATAGAGCTCCACCAGCAGTGGGAAGAGTAAGGCACACAGCATAACCAGAGTCCAGCTCAGTCACCTGCCTTCTGGACTAGAATTACCTAGAATTTTAGCTAGAATGCTCAGCATATGATACAGAAGGGTGTCTTCACAACAAGCTTAACTGGCACAAGAAGGACTCACAAGACAGGATCTCCCTTGGTCCTGAGTTTAGGGCTGGGCTATACAAGTCAGAACCCTGACTTCTCCCAGCACACTACAAAGAGATTCAGGGGATTCATCATTTTTCTTTTCTTTTTTTAGGGGCTTGAACTCACGACCCTGAAATCAGGATCCGAGCTGTGATCAAGAGTTGGACCCTTAACCAACCACGCAGGCGGCCCAAGGAGTCATCTTTCATTGGTGGATGAACAATAACCAAGCAGCAGAGCCGGATTCAATCATTAAAGCAGCTTTCAATCTAGGAATTTACAAGGGTACGCGGAACAGTGAAAGAAACCAGAATGTGCGTACTGGAAGACTAGCGTGCCCTCCCTCTGTTAGAAGGCCACAGGGAAAGCCAAATCACGAGGAAGGTTCTTGGCGGCTCAGTCTTGTGCCCCAGAAGGCAGAGCTGGTGAGAAGGAAACACTGAGCTGTAAAGACAGGACACCTCAACTGCAGCTCAGTGGATTCCCTCAGATCTGGGTCCTTAAGAAAAACTGAGGTCAGCCCAGCATTCCTCAGTGGTTCTTCCTTCCCACGGCACACTTCCAAAGCCCAGATCCTGTGCAAATTCCTACCCGCCCTTAAATCTACTTCTCCCCTCTTTCCTGGTCATAGCCTAGGCCACTCCACCACCATCACCTCTGGCCTAGATCTTTGTTTGTTTGTTTTAAGATTTTATTTATTTATTCATGAGAGACACACAGAGAGAGAGAGAGGGAGAGACACAGGCAGAGGGAGAAGCAGGCTCCATGCAGGGAGCCCGACGTGGGACTCGATCCCAGGTCTCCAGGATCACGCCCCAGGCTGAAGGCGGCACTAAACCAGTGAACCACCAGGGCTGCCCTGGCTTAGATCTTTCTAGCTCTTGCCACCCTGGCACCTGGCAGCTAAGTAATCTTTTATTTATTTTTAAATTTTTTAAGTAGGCTCCACACCTGACGTGGGGCTTGAACTTAAAATCCTGAGATCAAGAGTGGCATGCTCCCCTGATCGAGCCAGCCAGGTACCCCTCTAAGTGATCTTTTAAACTAGAAATCTGATCTCATTTAAAAATCTCTATTTAGGGATGCCTGTGTGGCTCAGTGGTTGAGTGTCTGCCTTCGGCTCCGGGCTTGATCCTGGGGTCCTGGAATCGAGTCCCACGTCTGGCTCCTTGCATGGAGCCTGCTTCTCCCTCTGCCTGTGTCTCTGCCTCTCTCTCTCTCTCTCTCTCTCTCTCTCTGTGTCTCATGAATAAATAAATAAAATCTTTTTTAAAAATCTCTATTTAAACCCCTCTGGTGAAGGAAAGATGAATGGATAAACAAAATGTGGTGTATACATACAATGGAAGGTCATTCAGCCTTAAAATGAAGAAACGCTGACGCATGCTATGTGAATTGCAGGCATTATGCTAAGTGAAAGAAGCCGGATACAAAAGGACAAATAAATATACAGTGCTTCTATGGGGTACCTGGAATAGTCGAGTTCTTAGAGACAAAGCAGACTGGTGGTTGCCGAAGGCTGAGGGAAAGAGGGAATGGGTAGTTGGTGTTTCATGGGGACAGAATCTCAGTTTGGGGAGATGAAAAAGTTCTAGCAATGGATGGTGGTGATGGTTGCACCACAATGTGAATGTACTTATGCCACCAAACCATACTCTTAAAAATGGTCAACTTTATATTATATATATTTCATCACAATTAAAAAACAACTTCAATGACCCATTCCTTCTATCTCAAAATCCATAACAAGGTCTACAAGGTCCTGCAGGATCTGGCCCGGGCCTTGTGTTGGCCTTTGTGTGTGTGTGTGTGTGTGTGTGTGTGTGTGTGTGTTGGCCTTTTAAGGCTGATCATCATACCCCTACCCTCTTCAACTGGAGTCAGACCCTACTGAGAAATAGGATCGGGAATCAGACAGGTGGTCTGCTGAGGATCCGAGCTTTATTACTAAGATGTTGGGCCAGAGACAGGCTCTTGCTCACTTGCCTAATTGCTTCTCATCATTTGTTAGCAGAAATGGCACATGTTCAGAGGCCTGTGGGTGGATCAGTCAGTTAAGCGTCTGTCTTCAGCTCAGGTGGTGATCCTAGGGTCCTGGCATTGAGTCCCCCATGGGATCCTGGCTCAGCAGGGAGTCAGCTTTGCCCTCTCCCTCTGCCCCTCCCCCCACTTGAGAGCGCACACTCTCTCTCAAATAAATAAATAAAATCTTAAAAAAAAAAAAAGTCCCATGTTCAGAGAGGCCTTCAATGACCCAAACCACCATCCTACCTCTGCTACCTGCCTACTAACAAGTCTTGGACCTCTAGAGTTTCCACAACTGCATTTCTGTGTCTCATTGCTTGATCATTTGTGGAAGTAATTAGGAAGGTAAGCTCCATGAAAGCAGCTTGTTTTGGATATGTTTTGTCAGCACATGGCACAGTGCCTCAACAGTCCTGTATGCTTTTGGAAGGAAAATGTGGGTAAGGCTTTGGGGTGGGAGGTCATGGATAAGCCCAAGTAACATCTGATGCTACACTGAGTAGCAGGCCTTTTTTGTTTTGTTATATGCACTCTGCAGGTTTGTAAGGATGAGGTTGCTCAGGACCATTGGGAAGCTAAGTATGGTTACCTGGGGCCTCCTCCTCTACCTTTTCCCCCAAACAGCATTCAGCCTCTGCTCTTTTTTTTTTTTTTTTTTTAAGATTTTATTTATTTATTTGAGAGAGACACAGAGACAGAACATGAGCAAGGGGAAGGGGGCAGAGGGAGTGGGAGAAGCAGATTGTTTGAGGAATGGAGCAACTGACTTTCTCATTCCTACAGGTGTATACTCCTGGGGCTCAATCCCCAGGTGCTGCCTACCACCTGAGCCCATCTGAGAGGCCAGTATTTTTTTTTTTAAGATTTTATTTATTTATTCATTCATGAAAGACACAGAGGGAGAGGCAGAGACACAGGCAGAGGGAGAAGTAGGCTCCCTGCAGGGAGCCCGATGTGGGACTCGATCCCGGGTCTCCAGGATCACGCCTTGGGCCAAAGGCAGGTGCTAAACTGCTGAGCCACCCAGGGATCCCCTGAGAGGCCAGTATTAAGACGTAGTCAGCAAAGTGGAAGGCAGAATAGAGGAATCTGAGTCTTTAGGCAATATGTGAGCTGTGGGGTCAAACCTTTCCTGAAACCCGTACTCCCATCTCAATTCTTTTTAGACACACATGCCAAAAATTCCCTCTAAGTCAGTTTGAGTTGGGCTTCTGCCCTTGTATCACACAATGTCCAAAAGGGTCAAAGGCAGCCAAAGCTCCAACATCTTAGTAGCTGCTGAGGAGCTTTGTGAATTCTCAGTCTGAGATGCTTTTGGGACCTTGTCTTGCAGCTCTCAACTCAACCATCATGGCTATCAGATGGGGACACCCCTTAGCAGCAGCTCTTGGCACCCCTAGGGCAGAGGATATGGAGTTTGGTCTTTTTTTTTTTTAAAGATTTTATTTATTTATTCACGAGAGACACAGAGAGAAAGAGAGAGAGGCAGAGACACAGGCAGAGGGAGAAGCAGGCTCCATGCAGGGAGCCCAACGTGGGACTCAATCCCAGGACTCCAGGATCATGCCCTGGGCCAAAGGCAGGTGCCAAATCGCTGAACCACCCAGGCATCCCTGGAGCTTGGTCTTAATTACCAGCAGCTCCAGCTATTCTCAGTTCTCATGGAGGAGACAACCAAGACCCATCCAAAAACACAACAGCTAAAGCTGTGGCTGGCACATGACCTTCCTGGGCCCCTAAATCACTTGTTTGGGGGCTGGATCAGAAATAAGCATTTCAAGCTTCTTGATACAAGCATAGTGGAAGTGTAGGACTGAAATCAGAATGAAAGAGCTAGAAGGATCTGTAGAGATGAGCTGGTCAGACCCCTCATTATGCATATGAAGAAACTGAGGCACGGGACAGGGAGACTTGTTCAAGGTCACACAGCATGTCAGTGCCAGAGCTGGCGTTCTCCTTAAAGGAGTTTCTCCATCAGCCTCCTCCTGCAGAGTTGGGGCTGGGAGGAGAGGGGATAGAGCATGGATGGGGATTCTTCTTGCTATAGCAAGATAGGAACTGCTCCCCCAGTCACTGGTACACCTACTTACTCGTCCTTTAAAAAAAAAAAAAAAAAAAAAAAAAGATTTTATTTATTTATTCATAAGAGACACGGGCAGAGACAGAAGCAGGCTCCTAGCAAGGAGCCCAATGCAGGACTTGATCCCAGGACCTAGGATCATGACTTGAGCCAAAGGCAGACACTCAATCACTGAGCCACCCAGGTGCCCCTACTTGTATTTAATAATTTGGCAGCATGGGGCAGCCCGGGTGGCACAGTGGTTTAGCGCCACCTTCCGCCCAGGGTGTGATCCTGGAGGCCCAGGATTGAGTCCCACGTCAGGCTCCCTGCATGGACCCTGCTTCTCTCTCTCTCTCTCTCAATATCTCTCTGTTTCTCAAGAATAAATAAATAAAATCTTAAAAAAATAATTTGGCAGCATATAAATAATACCTTGTGGCTGACCCAGGGTAAGAGGATTTCAGAGGGTACTAGGTCTCTGATGAAGCATCAGTGATGCCTCCAAAATTTCCACAGAGAAGAAAGTTAGGGCCAGTAATCTGGGGGGAAGGAGATTAAGAGACCTTCTCTGAAGGTGTGTTTGCATAGCAAGTCTACCATTGTCACGTAGATCAAGGCTTCTCAATTTCCACATTAATGAATTTTGAGCAGGATAATTCTTTGCAGTGGGGGACTGTCCTGTGCCTTGTAGCAGCACCCTCACTCTCTACCTACTGGACACCAGTGGTGCCTACCCTCCAAGTGTGAAAATCAAAAATGTCACCAGTCATTGCCAAATGCACACTGAAAGGCAAACTGCCCCATTTGAGATCCCCTGACTTAACTGTGTTTAACTGGTTGAGAGAGCATGATGGAGATTCTTCTAAAAGAAGAGAGGAGATAAAAATAGGAGCCACCCTTTCCTACAAGGAAAAAAAAAATCTCTAGAGGGATGGTCAGCTTTAGGCAGAACTGTGACTCTCACCTTACCCATGCACCCTTCCTTTGGTGATCATGTTTTCCCCTTTCATAGCTCCCATTCCTATGTAGAAAAAAATGTAAAAACTATCCATGAAAAAAAATTAATATTTGTATTCACGCTAAAAGTGAGATAATCAGGATACAATACTTACTGGGGGTTAAAAAACACAAGCATTCTATTCTTAAGATGTGAGCATTTCACTGTATATAAACCATATCTCAAAAAAAGTAAGTAAAAAATACATAAATATTGTAGTCAGACCTGGGTGCAAGTCCCAATTCAGACGTTTTCAAGCTACGTGACTTTGTCCTCTTAGAAACTCCATTTTCTCAGTTGTAAAAGGGGAGTAATAATAGTAAATACGTCACAGGATAACTATGCAAAGTGAAATCATGTATAAACAGACTTTGCACAGCGCTGGCACAGGGGGTTATATGATTACCTATTTTTATTTACAAGTATAGTACCTATTGATACTTATCTGTATTTTTAAAAAATATTTTATTTATCCATTCATGAGAAACACAGAGAAAAAGAGAGAGAGGCAGAGACACAGGCAGAGGGAGAAGCAGGCTCCCCTCAAGGAGCCTGACGTGGGACTCGACCCCAGGACCCCAGGATCACAGCCTGAGCTGAAGGCAGAAGCTCAACCACCGAGCCACCCGGGCATCACTTATCTGTATTTTATAGGCGAAATTGCTGCCCGATTATCTGCTTCCTGTGGACCTATTCTAATTATGGGCATCTCCACTTGTCTCTTCTCATGGGACCCCTTTGTTTAAATACAAAAAGTAAAGTCTGGAGACACAGCAATTTATGGGGCTTGGAACCTGGAGTCTTGGCTCTACCAGTGACTTATCAGAAACTGAACTTACTCAGTCCCTTTCCCTAGCTGTAAAGGTATACTATTACTACCCATTTCCTAGGGTTCTTGTGAGATTTGTAATGTCACTCTTAACAGCTCTGGGAATTCAGGCCTGCCTTCAAGGCTGGGGCAGTAGCTGTACCAATGGAACCTACCACAAGGGGGCAGGATCGTTACATCCAAGTTCCCACCTATCTGTGATATTTCATTTTTTGAGTGTACTTGTCTAACTTGTTAAAATCTATATATTACTTGTATATTCAGACATATACATAAATAGAATAGTATAGTGGACCCCATTTACCCAGCACCAGGTTTCAACAACCATCAACATTTTGCCAATCTTCCTCCTTCTTGTTTGCTATACTGCCTGTGGAGTAGTAAAGCACAGCTCAGACCTCATCGCGTTTTATCCGTAACACATCAAGGTGCCATTCTAACTGAAAAAGGCTTTTATTTCCATGAGCACTATGTCATTATCACACCTAACAAAAAATAATAATAATTCCTTAATTTATCAGTCCATATTCAAATTTCCAATTGTACCACACATGTCTTCTGACAGCTGGCACACTTGAATCAGAATTCAAACAAGGTTATTGCATTTGGCAAGTGTCTTGAGTTTTATGCTTTAACATTCTATCTTCCTTTTGTAACTTCATGCCATGAATTTGTTGCAAAAACCAGGTCACTTGTCCTGTAGAATGTCCCACATTTTGAGTTTGGCTGATTATTATATTTGTCCATCCCCCTGGTTTCTGATAAACTGGTAATCAGATGGTGGCTTGATTAGGCTTAGATTTTTATTTTTATTTTTTTATTTTTTTATTTTTTTTGCTTTTTGCTTTTTAAGGCAACAATATTTCGTGGAAAGGGATGAATCCTCCTCTTGGTACTGTTAAGTTGGGTCACTGGCTTCAGGCAGTGTCAGCCGAAGCTTTCCATTACAAAGTTCCCCAACACCCATCATCCAATTGTTTAAGCATCATTTCATGATTGTTGCTAGACTCATTATTTCATTAAGGTTTGCAAAGTTGTGCTTTTCTAATCCTACCGTTTCTTTTGCATTTATTAGTTAGAATTCTTCTACAAAAAATAACTTTTTCTTACTTACCATTTGGTTATATGCAATATAACCGATCAAGGAATGACCAGAAAAATGTTTCTTTTTATCAACATTCAATTAGTTGATTCCCTATAAAACTCCATTGATAACAAATGTGTTTTCCTTAAGTATCATTATTTTTTTAAATTTTTATTTATTTATGATAGTCACACAGAGAGAGAGAGAGAGAGAGAGGCAGAGACATAGGCAGAGGGAGAAACAGGCTCCTTGCACCGGGAGCCCGACGTGGGATTTGGTTTCCAGGATTGCGTCCTGGGCCAAAGGCAGGTGCTAAACCGCTGTGCCACCCAGGGATCCCATCCTTAAGTATCATTATTAATTGGGGCACCTGAGTTGATCAATCTGTTGAACACCTGCTCAAGTCGTGATCCTGGGGTCCTGGGATTGAGTCCCACGTCAGGCTCCCTGCTCAGGAGCGGGTTTTTAAAAATATACATAAAATAAAATATTTAATATATTTATGTTATGATCTATGGAAGTTATCATTTTTCTCTTAAAGCTCAAACTGTTCCATCTTTGGCCAGTAGGGCTCCTTCATATTGATTCTTCATTTTCACATGACCCCAATAGTATTTGATAGCTTCCTGGCTTCCAGGCACAAGATGACCCAACCTCACCTTTCTGGCTCCAGATCTGGAATCAGCCATTTATCAAAGGAGCCTTGATTTTCTTTTTTTGTTTTTTGTTTGTTTGTTTTGGAGCCTTGATTTTCTTTGCTTAATTTTTAATTTTTTTAAACTGTAAAATGGTGTTTAGAGACCAAATCTGTAATATTAGGGGTGTTCATTATTACTGAATTGGTGATTGTTTCTAGGCTTTTTCAGCAGAAAACACTTTTTTAAGAGGAACATACAAACTTCATTCATTCTGCTAAGTCAGATATAAGATTATCCTAGGCTTTTTTATTTTTTCTTAAAAGATTTTATTTATTTATTATGAGAGACACAGAAAGAGAGAGAGAGAGAGGCAGAGACACAGGCAGAGGGAGAAGCAGGCCCCACGCAGGGAGCCCGACGTGAGACTTGATCTCGGGTCTCCAGGATCACGCCCTGGACTGAAGGCTGTGCTAAATCTTTGAGCCACTGGGGCTGCCCCCTAGGCTTCTTTAATATTTTTTTAAGATTTATTTATTTGAGAAAGAGAGAGAGAGAGCATGCATGGGGGCATGCATAGAAGGGGGCAGAGGTAGAGGGAGAAAAAGTCTTAAACAGACTCCATACTGAGTGCAAAGCCTGATGTGGGGGTTGATCTCATAACCCAGAGATCACAACCTGAGCCAACACCAAGAGTAGGATATTTAACTGACTTTGCCACCCAGACACCCCATCCTAGGCTTGTTTTTTTAAGATTTTATTTATTTGTGAGAGAGAGAGAGTAAGAGAGCACATGAACAGAGGGGGTAGGGAAAAGCAGGCTCCCTGTTGAACAGGGAGCTCAATGTGGGGCTCGATCCCAGGACCCTAGGATCATGACCTGAGCTGAAGGTAGAGGCTTAACCAACTGAGCCACCCAGGTGCCCCAGGCTTGTTTTAATAGTAACTCTTTTTCTCATATGTTGAAAATCTTGATGCCTAATGTTATTAACATCCTTATTTGCCTTATCCTTAAATATATCTATCATAGTTTCAAAATAGCAATGTCAATATTCTTTTTTTAAAAGATGTATTTATTTGAGAGAGAGAAAGAGGGCATGGTGGGGAGAGGGACAGGGAGAGAAACTCAAGCAGACTCTGTGCTGAGCACAGAGCCCAACATGGGGCTTGATCTCACCACCAGAGCCGAAACCAAGAGGCCCTGCTTAACCAACGGCACCACCCAGGGACCCCAGCAATGTCAATATTACCTATAACAAGACGAATGAGTGAAATTTAATATTTGTATGCACTTCTAGTTGTCCTTAGACTATAGCCCATTAGGGAGGTACAGTCAAAAGACTTATAAAGCCACTTGAAATTATTTTCTCTGTGTAGTTATACCATGCAGATGGCTCATTTGTTTCTAATTTTTATGGAGTGTTTTATTCTTTTTCTTGAATTTTGTTTTATAAATATGCAAAACATTTACAAGCTTCCAAAATAGTCACTATATAATAAGGTACATTCACAGAAGTCTCATTTACATGTCTACCCTCTCCATCCCACAAAGGAAACCATTTTTAGAAGACTGGAGTTTATTCTTCTGTTTAACTTTTGAATATAAGCAATTAACGTTTATTTATATCATCCCATTATTGGGTGATGTAAACACTATTATGCCCCTTGCTTATTTCACTTAACAATATATATGGACAACACTCCAGATTAGCATGTTTATTAGTATATGTAAGAAGTCTCCCACATATCTTTTTATAGTTGCATAGCACTCTATTCTGTGCATGTACTGTAATTTATTCAGCCAGTTCTTTATTGCCATGTGAGCAGCTTCCAATCTTTTACTACAAAAGTACCATAATGAACAACTTTTTGTATTTTTGCCAAAATATCACTAGGATTGATTCCTAGAAATTTAGGATTTAACCTAGGATTGCGAGGTGAAATAGTAAATATATATGTAAAGTGGCTATGTGTGCGAAATATTCTTAATGAGTTACATCATTCTGCCTTCCCACAAGCAATGTAGGACAGTATTACCCTCAGGTGTATTCTGGTACCATAACAGAGGAGGCTTCAGAAATGAATCATAAACAAGGTTCCTTTCCCCAGGAACTCTCAAGTCTAGTAGAAGTCCTATGGGCAAACTAATAATGATATTTTGTAATAAGCAGAGGCAGATTTACCCCGAAGCTAATGAAGCTTAAGCCTGAGACCCTGCCTTACAGAGACACATTCCAAGGCCCCAGCTATGTGTTCATGGGACCGTTCTGTAATCTTTTTCTTAAAAAACACCTCAAATTTCTTAAGCTTCAGGCTCTGTATGACCTGAATCCACTTCACAATCTTTAGTCATCCTGGGGTTCCTGGGTGGCTCAGTCAGTCTGCCTTCAGCTCAGGTCATGATCCCAGGACCCTAGGATGGAGCCCCACATTTGGTTCCATGCTTAGCAAGGAATCTGCTTCTCCCTCTCCCACCTCCTCTGCTTATGTGCTCCTCTGTCAAATAATAAATAAAATCTTTTTTTAAAAAAAAACCTTTAGTCAGCCTATCTTAGGAGTTCCCAAATTGAATTTCAAGTCTCAGTTCTGCAGTCAGCTTGAGAAGAGGGATTCCTATAGTTAATGACCGAGACAGACAAAAGGAAAAAAAAAAAAAAAAAAAAAAAGCTCTTCTAACCAAAGGAGATACCACTCTCCTGATTCTGATCAATTACCCACACAAGCATTAAGGCCTTCCATAGTTTCCCTCTACTTTGAAGGGCAGAAACTAAGCCTTGGCTGGCATCAATACCCCAGCAGACAGCTGATGAAGACTGATCTATGATACTCAGGACAAAAGTCTTAATAGATGACAGAGCTGGGTGTTGTTGGGTTTTTTAGCGGGGTAATTACACCGGGAGAGTGGGTATTCAAGGCAGGTACACCGGAACACACACACACACACACGCCCCAAACTACACAACTTTTGGTCAAATAAGGCAGCATCTGTGTCCTTCACCTGTAAAACAGGGTTAGTAATAAAGCCTACCCTGTGGGATTTGGTCAGGATTAGAAAAGCTAATTGAAAGACCTAACCCAGTCCCAGACTCTCAGGACACGGTCCATAAATAGAGGACAGCAAATAAAAGGGGTAAGTGGCTGATCTTGAGAGCACCGACAGGGAATCTCCGCACGTGGAGCCTAACGCCGCACCGGAGAGGAACCACCACTCTACTGACAAACAGCAGGTGCAGAACTCAGTAGTGAGGAAGGGACGGACGCTTCAGGCGGACGCGTACTGGGCCGCGTGACTGACTGAACACTGGGCTGGTCCGAGTCTCTGAGCCACCGACAGTCTCGGGCCGGCTGTCAGGCGACTGCGTGCCGGGGTCTGAGGGGCCGCTGTCCGCCGGGCCGCGAGAGAACCGCTGTCTCCGCGGCCCACCCCGGCCCCCGGCCGCCCCACACCGCGGCCCGTCGCCGCGCGCCGGCTGGATCCCGACTCCCCGCGGGGGCCGCCGCCCGGCAGGGCCAGGTGCGGGCGCCGTCGTCCCTCCCGCCCCGCGCCGGGCAGGGCGCCCCCGACTCCCCGCGGCCGCGGCCCGGGAACAATGAGGCGCCGGCTTCTTTAAGGGAGATACCACCGCGCCGGCGGGGCAGGGGACGGCGTCCTCCCGGATGATCGCACCCAGTCCCGCGCCGCCGCCGCCTGGGCAACTACACCGTCCGCAAACATGGCTCAGTGACTCTGACAAAAGGTGCAGCCTCCCTCCCGGCGGGGCGGACGCCAGGCCTCCCAGCTCGGGCCGCGCCTCCCCGCGGGCCAGCCGAACAGCTCCGCGGCCCGCAGGAACCCCAGGCCCGAACCCAAGAAGATGCACCAGGCGTTCCGCCCCAGCGACCCCCGCACACCTGCCCGCAGCTCGGTAGGTGGGAAGGGGGGCGGGGAGGCAGCGGGGAGGCGCGCCGGGCGCGCGCACCCCCAGGCCCGGACCCGCTGCCGCAGACCGTCCCCCGGGGCCGCGGGCCGTGCGCGCTCGCTGCGGCTGGACGGTGACCGAGCCCCGGCGGGCAGCGGCCTCCCCGTTCCGGGCCCGGCCACCCCTGCAGGGAGGGGCACTAGTGGTGCGTTCCGGGGCGCGCACACCTTCGGCGACTCCCGGCTCCCGCGAGCCACAGGAGAGGGAGGAGGCCGGCGGAGCGCGGGGCGCGCGCCCAATAGGGACGGCGCTCGGCGTCCCGGCTCGCGCTACGGAAAGCCGGAGGGGGGCGGGGCCGCACGGCGTAAGGGGGTGTGTCCGCGCGCACCACGGGGGCGCGCGCCGGTCTCTGACTGGAGGCCGCGGCGGCTGAGGCGCGAGCTGCCCGATAATGGCGGCCTGCAGCGCCCGTGAGAGGGAGAAGCGGCGGCGGCTACCCTGAGGTAAATCTGGCCCTTAGGCCTGGCACCGAGGCCCTGCTGCAGAGCCAAGGACCCTGCATGCGCCTCCCTCCCCGGGAGGCCTGTCACAGACCTGTCAGCGGAGTCATCCTACGGAAGGCCCCGCGCTGCTCAGGCCTCCGGCCCGCACCCCTCAGGCCACCGGCGCCAGCTGCGGCCTCCTCTTCTGCCCCTGGGCTCCTCCCCAGGCCCCGGGCCTCAGCCGCCAGCCCCGAGGAGTTGGGGCCGCCGCGGGACTGGCTCCTCGGGGTGAAGGGCCTCGGGAGGATCCCCTCCGGGTTTCCTCTGGACGCCGCCGGGGAGGGGGAGGGCCTGATACTCGGCCAATGAGCGGGGCGCTGAGCCGCCGCGTCGGGCAACACCTCTGCCCGGGACTGGCCCTTCCCGGGCCGGCAGGTGTGTGGCCTGGCCCGCCGGCGGCCGTGCGCGGGCTCGGCGGGGCCCGCGGGAGGCCGGGGAAGTGCCGGCCGGCCGGCCGCGGGGGTTCGCGTCCAGGGGCTGCGTGAACGCCCCCTCCCCCTTACTCGGGTGCTCTTTCGCGCGTGGCCATGGGACAGCCTGCAGGAGACGAGCCGCTTTGAGCTGCAGAGTAATTGGCGCTCCACGGGGAGCAGGGGAGAGCGCCGTGGGTGGACCTGGGGCAAGGCGTCCGTGGCAGGGCATCGGGCGCTAGGAATTGCGGCAGGAATTTGAAGGGGGTTCCAGTTAGAGGAAGTGGGACCAAGAAGTAATCTCAGAAGCTTTCATTTTCTTTATTAAATCCATCCTATGAACTTAAAGTAGCTGTACCCAATTTTTCAAGCTCAACAGCCAATAGCTTCTTCCCCTCCTCTCCAAACTGCACGCTGTAAAGATTGTACAATCTCTTGCCCATCGTGGCAATCTACAAATGAGAATCTGTTCCAGAAACTCGTGAGGATTTTAACATTCTTTGGAGAATGAGGTGGCACACTTCAGAATTTCTTGATTCAACTCACCAGCATTTCTGTGTCAGGCCTTTGCTTCTAAGCCTTTAAATGATTTATCAAGTTGAATTTGAAAGCACTCTGTCCAAGAGCCCCATCATATAGAGGACAGTTTTTGGTGGCAAAAATGGCCTACATCTAAATAGGTGTTTAACAACAGAAAGGTAACAATATTCTAAGTAGCTTGCTTTATTTTTAAAGGACCATTTTTTCTCCACAAACTTCATTTATTTTGCAAGAAATGAGAAATAACAAAATTAAAATAGGGACATATAGAGTTTGTTTACTTTTTAAAAAAAAAACACTATATTTTCAGTTCTATATGTAACCTGGTTCACTTTCAGTCCCTAAGCACAAGCCAGTTATATTTCTAACTGTGAGAGGGTTTTTTTCGTTTTGACATGTTTATGAACTTTTGTGTGTGTCAGCTTTAAGGAGAAGCAGTGGAGTGCTCATCATAAGAATGATTAATTCTTTGGTTTATTTTTAACAGTAATATTTTGAAGCAGTTTGTGCAAGAGGCGGTATAGTGTAATGGTTATGGTTATGAATGTCAGAGCCAAGTGGCCAGGTTTCAAAACCCAGGTCTACCAGTTAGTAGCTGTTTGACCTTAGGCATGTTGCTTAAATTCTTCGTGATTTAGTTTTCTCAACTATAAAATGATTGTAATAATATCTATTTCATAATATTGTTTGAGGATTAAAAGTGCTTGGAACAGTTCCTGATACATGGTAATACCAAAGTGTTAGCTGCTTTATTATTATTATTCAAATATTTAGATTTGCCCATGATATAACAAATCTTTTTCAAGCATTGCAAACAGTGAGACAGATAATTAAATCATACATAAGAAGGTATACAAACCAGTAAGTATACTTAATTTCAACAGAGCACTTTGTTGATTTTCCAGAAACTTTGACCTTGAAGATGGTGAGTAGCCAGCCAAAGTACGATCTAATACGGGAGGTAGGCCGAGGCAGTTACGGTGTTGTGTATGAAGCAGTCATCAGAAAGACCTCTGCACGGGTGGCAGTGAAGAAAATTCGATGCCATGCACCTGAAAATGTTGAACTAGCCCTGCGTGAGTTCTGGGCACTAAGCAGTATCAAGAGCCAACATCCAAATGTGATTCACTTGGAGGAATGCATCCTACAAAAAGATGGGATGGTGCAAAAAATGTCCCACGGCTCTAATTCTTCCCTTTATTTACAGGTATGTATGGTTAATGGGAAATAGAAATGACTTGAACTTCACCTTGGTCAGCAAGAAGAGGAACAAAAGTGTTGAGTGAACTTTTACTTTAAATACAGGTGTTTATATAGTTAGGAGTAGGTAAGGGTCTGCCAAGAACTGAGTAGATGTTTTCTTTAAAACAAGGTTTTATTTAAACCTGTGATGCAAATACCTAAAAATAACATAAGCCACCTGTTATGCCATGATACTTGCCAGTCTGCATGGGAATGGGACAACATAGGAGCTAGAGAAGTGATCGAGATTAGAGTCTAATAAATTCACCTATTTGAAATCAATTTTTTTTTTTTGGAACTGAAGCCAGAAGAAAAGGAAAAACTCCATAATCAGCAGCACCCATATAGATAATTGGGCATTTTAAAATAAATCTGGTTTGAATATAAGCCTCCTCTATTTTAGAGGATTGTGTGGTTTCTTAACCATGCAACTCTAGTTAATTTTCATGAAGTATATGGCATGGCACTTGAATGTTTTTTTTTTTTTTTTTAAGATATCATTTATTTATAAGAGACATAGAGAAAAAGAGGCAGAGACATAGAGGGAGAAGCAGGCTCCATGCAGGATCCCCCATGTGGGACTCCAGGAGCATGCCCTGAGCCAAAGGCAGATGCTCAGCCGCTGAGCCACCCAGGTGTCCCAACACTAGAATGTTATTAATAGTGCTAAGAGCTAACATTTGGGTTCCTACTCAGTTCCACACTCTGCTAAGTGTTTTGTTTTTTATTTTTAAAAGATTTTATTTATTTATTCATGAGAGAGGCAGAGACATAGGCAGAAGGAGAAGCAGGCTCCATGCAAGGAGCCGGATGTGGGACTCGATCCCGGAACTACGGAATCATGCCCCAAGCTGAAGCCAAACACTCAACCAATGAGCCACCCAGGTGCCCCTCTGCTAAGTATTTTAAAGGCAGCTGCTCAGAACAATCCTATGAGGATAGTACTATTATTATCATCATTATAGATGAAGAAACAGAGGCTTAGAATACATAATCTATGCAAGTCACATATACAGCAAATGGCAGAATTGGGAGCTGAATGTAGGACTGTATCTGACTGCTAAAACTTTTGTTCCCTTAACTTCCAAATTACTCTTGCTCTCAAATTACTTTTTGTAGACCTGGGGAAAGCATTAACATAGGAAAACAGAAAATGTTTGTTTGTTTAAGGTTGGCTTCTGGCATAGATCAAAATCTCTAGTAGGTCTATATTTGCTGAAGAGAAAAGATACTTAAGACATTGTTAGTTGAAGACCAGAGAAAAAATTCCAAGTCCAGTCATTCTTGGAAAAGAAACAACGTTCCATTAGTATGTCTAAATTAAGAATTTTACCCTCAAGGTTCAGAAGTATGATTTTAAAACAACAAAAGCTTTTGGACTAGGAACAACAAAGAAAACAAACACATTAATCTGTGTAATTAGAAACTTGAAAAAAAAAAAAAAAAAGAAAGAAACTTGCTGGTTTCATTATATGGTGAATAAATACCAATCTGGAGAACCTAATTTATATTGCAGTTTTAGCATGCTATGTCCTGAGGTTTTACCTCTTAAGGCAGTGACTATTAAGCACAACTATTTAGCCTCTATTCCATTTATTATTTACTTTTCTAAAAGTGCTTAGTATGTAAGTTGCACTGATAGAAAATATTAGAAACATTCTTACCGCATTCCCTCTTAAAAGTGGATAGAACCTTGATGAACTTTGCATTGAATTTTGGAGACAAAATGTACAATCTCTTTTGGTCTACAAAGATATTTAAATATATGATTTAGGGCAGCCCAGGTGGCTTGGTGGTTTAGCACCGCCTTCGACCCAGGGTATGATCCTGGAGACCTGGGTTCGAGTCCCATGTCGGGCTCCCTGCATGGAGCCTGCTTCTCCCTCTGCCTCTCTCTCTCATGAAAAAATAAATAAAATCTTAAAAGGGGGGGGATCCCTGGGTGGCTCAGCGGGTTAGCGCCTGCCTTTGGCCCAGGGTGCGATCCTGGAGTCCCGGGATCAAGTCCCACATCGGGCTCCTGGCATGGAGCCTGCTTCTCCCTCCTCCTGTGTCTCTGCCTCTCTCTCTATTTCTATAATTAATAAATAAATAAATAAATACATACATATATAAATATTTTTTAGATTAAATAAATAAATAAATATGTGACTTCGTGCCGATGGTATCCTTGAGTCCAGATCAAGCAACCTTTATAGTAATTAGGCATTAGGTAGTCTTTCTAGACTTTAGAGTGTAAAGTATTAGGGCACCTGGCTGGCTCAGTTGGTAAAGCACACAACTCTTGATATTAGGGTTGTAAGTTTGAGCTCCATGTTGGGTGTAGAGATTACTTAATAATAAGATGTAAAGTACTTCCAAACTTGACTCAATTATTTTTTTAGTCTCTTTTTTTTTAAAAGATTTTATTTATTCATTAGAGACAGACAGACACAGGCAGAGAGAAAAGCAGGCTCCTCGCAGGGAGCATGATGCAGGACTCGATCCCAGAACCCCAGGATCACACCCTGAGCTAAAGGCAGATGCTCAACCTCCTGAGCCACCCGGGCGTCCCGATTTTTTTTTTTTAATCTAAAGCACCTCTTTATTGAGTACTCTCCTTTATCTTTTAAGGCCTGATAGGCCTGTGTTTGACTTGTAGCATTTTGCTAGCTGTATGATCTTAGCTAATTAACTCATCTCTCCCAGCATCTGTATCTTCAAATGTATAATAGGAATAATAATTTTTTTAAAAAAGGAATAATAATTTTTACCTTCCATGGAAGTTGTCAAAATTAGAGATGATACAGGTATAATATTTGGCACATAGGAAGTACTCAGTAATAGTACCTCTATGAAAATTGTCTTTTCTATGGACTTACTTAGTTAACAAGACATTGATCAGGTCACCTGGGTGGCTCAGATGGTTAAGCATTGGCCTTCAGCTCAGGTCATGATTTCCAGGTCCTGGGATTGAGCCTCATATGGAGCTGCCAGCTCAAAGGGGAGTCTGCTTCTGCCTCTCTCTCTCTGCCTCTCCCCCTCCTTGTGCTTCCTCTGTTTCTCTCTCCCCAAAATGAATTTTAAAATCTTTAAAATTTTTTTAATTAAATTAAAATAAAAAACAACATTGATCAACACACTTATTAATAAGCAAGTGCCTTCTCTAAATTTATATCTAGTAAAAACAAATCTATAGTATGACCACAGAGTCCCTATGCATGGCCTTCTCCATTCCTTACACAAATTTTTGTTTTTCTAGATATTTTTTCTAGATATCTTTCCTAGATATTTTCCTTGTTCTGAATGATTAAGTCAGTTCCTACTAGCTAAAAAACTCACCTAGGAGAAAGTGCAAAGTAATTAACAAAGGTTACAGTTTCAACCTCAAGGATATAGGAGCATATGAAAGAGACCCTGACATAAATTGAGGATTTAGGAATTATGAACTGTTACAACTAAAACTTGAAGTTTAAAGAGGAATGAGCCATGTGAGTGAGAAGACTTTCCAGCCAGAAAGAACTGACATACAAACGTCTTGAAGCAAAAAGTACAAAGCATTCTAAGAATTGAAAAAATAGTAAGACCTGGAGAGTTGTTTTAAATGAGACCAGAGGGGATCCCTGGGTGGCGCAGTGGTTTGGTGCCTGCCTTTGGCCCAGGGCGCGATCCTGGAGACCCGGGATCGAATCCCACGTCGGGCTCCCGGTGCGTGGAGCCTGCTTCTCCCTCTGCCTGTGTCTCTGCCTCTCTCTCTCTCTCTCTGTGACTATCATAAATAAATAAAAATTAAAAAAAAAACCCACAAAAAAATAAATGAGACCAGAAAGATCAGCAGGGTCAGAGAATCCCACAGCCCATGTTAAAGAGCTTAAACTGTATCTAAGAGAATAGGGAAGCTGTTGAAGGACTTTAGGCAAGAGAACCAATGGCTGATGACATCCTCTACACAGGGAAATAAGTGGATTGGGCTCTGTACTTCTGTATCTCTCAACCAGTGGCCCTTAAACTGTTGCCCTCAGGCAGTTTTTATGTGGCCCAGATGATAAAACTAGTTTTCACATTTTTAAAGAGTTTAAGAAAAAGAAAGAAAAGGAAGAATATGGAACAGAGACCTTATGTGACTTGTTAAACCTAAAATATTTACTGTCTGCCCTTACTCTAAGCCATTCTTTGAATGCTGGGACTCTGCATGAAGTTTGCTTTTGAGAGTAAATACAGAAGATGAGAAGAAATGAAGTAAGAGTGATGGCACTGGTCTTTAATCTCAGCATATTTAGTTAACAGTGCATCTGGTAAATAATTGTGTGATGTATAACTTTCTAGTCTTTCATTTTCTGGCTCACTGGCAAACACATGCAACAAAGAAAATGCATGCAAAAGACATCTGCAGACCGTTGCAATTACAGCTGTTTGCCATTGGGGGAGATGTGAAAAGGTGTTCTTTGCTTCTGCCCTCCAAAATGACAAGAGGAAGTACTAGTAGACTTAAATGTAAAATTAGCAGTTCATTCATTCTTCAACAACTCTCCAGCTTCCCTACTGAGTTTTTATTCAGTGGGTCTGAAAAGGCACCATGGGACAAATGTTTTCAAAGCACTATATGCTGTATTTTAAACTGGTAGCTCATATTTGGTGAAGTAATCAATATATTCTTGAATTTTAGGTAATAGTTATAATTTGATAATGATAAAATAGTGATTTATTCTAGGTTTTCAGCTTGTAGCAAAGAAATATACAAACTTATATTTGAATTTTTATATTAAAATGTTAATATGTTTTTTATAAATTGGTTTTTAGAAGCTATCCAGTGATAGAGATTGCTGATATATTTGCATTCTGCCTATAGAAGTTTATGAAGTTATAATGGCAGTTTTTACTTTTATCAGTGACTAAAGGAAGGCTTTATTTCTGAAACAACTAATGTTCCTTGATCATTTTTCTCTGAATTTTACAGATTATATAATGTTGATGGTGTATGCCCAATGAACAAGAAACATATTTTAGGCAGTTTAATTGAATAGAACTTCCTAATTGATGTTTATACACCAACTGGCAATCTCCCAGGTATAGCTGCTGAAATACCAGTTTTTTCATGAAGCTATTGGCTATGTAGGTAGAGTTTAGCTCCATTAACACATGCAGAAAATATATAGTCAGTTGGACACTTTTCAAAATAAAGCATTTATTTATTTACTTATTTATGATTTAGTAAGCTCTATGCCCAACGTGGGGCTTGAACTCATGACCTTGAGATCAGGAGTCCCGTGCTCTACCAGCTGAGCCAGCCAGGTGTTCCTAAAGCTATTTTTAAATATGCTTTTACCTCTTTTGACTTAGAGATTTGGTATGTATTCATTAGAGGCAAAGTGACAGTTTGAAGTACTGAAATTTAAAATAAAATGCACATATGAAAGCACTGACCAAATAAAACATTCATGGATTTTCCATTCAAAATTGGGAGTCCGGGCAGCTCGGGTAGCTCGGCAGTTTAGCACTGCCTTCAGTCCAGGGCGTGATCCCAGAGACCCGGGATCGAGTCCCACGTCAGGCTCCCTGCATGGAACCTGCTTCTCCCTCTGCCTGTGTTTCTGCCTCTGTGTGTGTGTGTGTGTCTATGAGTAAATAAATAAATTAAATAAATAAATAAATAAATAAATAAATAAATAAAAGCTTTAAATAAATAAAATCTTTAAATCAATCAATAAATAAATAAAATAAGGAGTCCAACTAAACCAGTTATTCTTTTTCTGTAGCTGAATTGTATAAACTGTGCACATGATTGTAATCTTTTTTTCCCTTCTTATAGCTTGTAGAGACTTCATTAAAAGGAGAAATTGCCTTTGATCCCAGAAGCGCCTATTACTTGTGGTTTGTGATGGATTTTTGTGACGGCGGAGATATGAATGAGTATCTGTTGTCCAGGAAACCCAACCGTAAAACTAACACCAGCTTTATGCTTCAGCTGAGCAGTGCTCTGGCTTTCTTGCATAAAAACCAGATCATCCACCGAGATCTTAAGCCTGATAACATCCTGATTTCGCAAAGCAGGTTGGATACCAGTGACTTGGAACCCACACTGAAAGTGGCCGATTTTGGTCTCAGTAAAGTTTGTTCAGCCTCTGGGCAGAACCCAGAAGAACCTGTCAGTGTAAACAAGTGTTTCCTTTCCACAGCCTGTGGAACAGATTTCTACATGGCTCCTGAAGTGTGGGAGGGACATTACACAGCAAAAGCTGACATCTTTGCTCTGGGGATTATCATCTGGGCAATGCTGGAAAGGATCACATTCATAGACACAGAGACAAAGAAGGAACTCTTGGGGAGTTATGTAAAACAAGGAACTGAGATTGTGCCTGTTGGAGAGGCGCTTCTGGAAAATCCCAAAATGGAACTTCTCATTCCTGTGAAGAAGAAGTCTATGAATGGGCGAATGAAACAACTGATTAAAGAAATGCTGGCTGCAAACCCTCAGGATCGTCCAGATGCTTTTGAACTAGAACTCAGATTAGTACAAATTGCATTTAAAGATAACAGCTGGGAAACGTGACACATATATTGTTTGCAAATATCTTGGATGATATGCTGCTTATGTTTTAACAGTGATGCAACAACATAATGTGGCTGAAAAAGAATATAAAAAGCTAAACTCCACCTTCTAAGGGTTTAGATTTTATTGTGGGGTGTTTTTTTTTTTTTTTCCTCGTTTTTCTTAAGTCCAAGCTGGCCATTTTGTTAGTATGTTTTAAATGTGTATTACCAATGTGGGTGTACATTTTTTAAAATGATCATTGGTAGAAGTTTGGCAGGAAAATTCTCTAAGAGCCAAGAAGAGAAGAAAGTCCAGTTTTCTGGAAATAAGTCTCTTAAGTATTTTAGACATTCCTTGTCAGTATTAGGAATTTCCATGGAAGAAGAGGTTTGCATGCTGGTAATGCAACCTTTGAAGCTTTGTAAAGGAAACATATATGTATATATTTATGTATATGTAAGTATGTGAATGTGTGCATTTTGCATTCCATATGAAGAAAATGCCACTTCTGTTTAAATTATTTGATGTAGGTTTGGGTTTTTGAGATTTGCTGGTGAAATCAGTGATGAAAAATAAAAGAACCTTCCCTCATCTTCCTACCCTGTCCCCCCCTCTAATGAAATCATACTACATTTTTTATTTTTGTAATATTATACAGCTTTTTTTAAGGCATCATTTGGAGGGTCTAAAATTATCCAATTAAACATAAACAAAATTAAGTGATCCAAAGCTGCTGAAGTATGTTTGAGCTCTCCAGTGCCCTATAAGCTGCAGGAGTTGCATTAGCCATGCAATCATGTGGTAGCAGGTTGGCAAGGACCTTGATTCAGTCATACCTTCTTTAGGTAACCAAGCATTCAATTAACCAATTGAACCACTGCACTGGAACATGTCTGCACTTGAGCATCTGCAATCTGATATGAATCTGAACACAGGATTCCTCTGCAATATATATGAACTATCCTACTTGATATATTAAGTTTTGATTTCAAGACTGTCTAAGCCTCAGCATAAAGTTGAAGAAATCAAATGAGCTCCACCCTCACATTGCCTGCTCTGATATGGTCTCTTGTTTAATCACTGGAATTCCTTTCATTTTGGCACTAATGCTGTTTTCTCTTGTCTAATTTAACACAGTAATGATGATATGGTTGTGTTAAATGTTGATCACCTTTTTCTAAAGTGGGGAGATGATACCTATACAGTGTGGCAGATGGATAAAATATTGTCGCATCAACTATATCTTTCAAGTAGAAACTTCCAAGTTATTGATTTTATACAGTCACTTGGTATGGTCTATGTCAAAAACCAGTAGACTGTTACACTAATTGAAGTTAGTTTGATTTTTAACCCTATATGGTTGTCTCCGATTTGTTTTCCTATAAATGCAGATAGTTAAACTTTCTAAGGAAAGTTTTGCTAAAACAGAATATTAGCCTTTAAGGTTAGATAGACTTTAAGACGATTGCATCTAGGTTAGTCTTTATAAAGCACTAGAATCTTTGGTCAAAGTTAAAAAAAAAAAGTATTAGAATACTGAAATCATTAATAGTTTGCGGTCTCCTCAGCTTTTTTTTCCCCTAAGGTTTTTTGTTTTTAATTAAAGTGTAGTTGACACCCAGTGTGTCTCCCCAGCTTTTTGGAACATCCATAATTTTTGGAATTTTGGTATCATAATTCTTTCCTTATTTAAAATGTGTTTGGGAACTAGAGAAGGTAAAAAAAAAAAAGCACAAAAAATTAAAAGTATATAAAATTTCTGAACTATGCGTTACTTGGTCTGGAAGTTTAAAATTTGGACTGAAAGGTTTTATTAAAATAAAACCTTTTTTGAAAAAAAAAACCTTTTAAAATAAAAATCGTATACTTTTAACATCACTTTCAAGCTAATAAATATAAGAAATTTTTTGGAAATGAGAGGTGGAATACACTGGAACCTCATGATAATTGACCCTCTGGATCACCAAATCACTGTAACACAGATCTGGCCAAGGGGACTGACTTACTGGAAGTGAAAAGTATTATAATGTTGCATCAATAACATGGCACTTCAGCAGAGATTCATGATGATTCAGGTGATAGTATGCCAGTGCTTCATTTGCTCTTCAAATATCTGTGTACTTGGAGCCATGGTTTCCTAAGTACATAGTTTTTGGTCTTGCCTCATTTAAAATAGTTAACGATTATCATTTATTTTGAAAGTTTTCACTTGTGAAGTGAATCTTTCATTGACAGCAAAGGTATGAGGTGATCAGGAAGTTTCTCATAGAATTTTCTCAAGTCCTTGTATTCTAAAATAGCCTATGATACCAATTCTTTGTCTTTGTTTTTTCAATCAGATGGTATTTTATTCAGTACCTACTGTGAGCTCAGCACTAAAGGTCAGTTGGTAAAATGACAGTTTAAAAATGGCATATAGCCACAGGCCTTTTCCAGCTAGGAGTAAGAAATAAAAGGTTAATGATACTTGGAAATTCCTGGATATTTGCTAGAGGATAAATGAAAGCAAAAATTTGTGCACAGTGCCTTGCCCATAATAGGTACTCAATAAACAGTTATTCCTCAGAGTCTCTTGCCATGGTTTATAGTGTTTTATGAAATTTGTCTTAATTGAAAAAAAGACCAAATATTTCAAATAAGCTTATAGGCAGCTGTGGCCAGTTAAATATGGGGTTGTACAGTTAGTTCCTAGAATGTTATTTTGCACTAGTTGTCACTTAGAAAGAAGGGGTTCCTGTAGATTTTTGGTGCTAAGGGATACTTTGTCAATATGATGAAGTAAATGTTAAGTGTCAGATAAATAGCACACTGAATAGTTCTTTCTGCTGGTCTGTTTTTTCCTCTTTGTTGTTGGTGTTGTTTTTAATTGTAAAATGTTTATCAATCAAACTATTGTAGCAGCTACAAAATAATTCACCAGCATGACAAAATGGTCAAAAAAATAAGTCATCAGCACTTCAAAAATGAAAGCAACTTTTGAGATTTTCTTTTAAAATTGTCAAATATATTTTATGAAGAATTTATAAAAGGGGGAAATGATTGTAATTTATTGTTCATGACTGTTTTTTTTTTAATAAAGTGAGTTTCAACAAAAAAACAACCCACCCTGAAAATTTCATATTGTTGAATTTGGTGGCTCTGTATAGTTCTATAGTGCTTTACTTCATGAACATAAAATAGAGGGTATAATATTTGAATCAATGTCATTTTCACCCTATTAGGTGAAACTTTCTGTAATAGAAACGATTGCTGAGGAAAAGATTATTGAATTCTAGGAATTTCTTTCAGCATTTCAAGTTCTCAAATTTTAATGCTTACTATCTTGTATTTGTCAGAAGAACTTGTACTGCCTGAAATAAATGATTTTTTCATTAATCCTTCTATCTCATTAAGATAAGGATACATCCCAGACTCAGAATGAAATATAGTAAATGTACCAAGAGGAAGTAATTTTTCAACCCATAACTTGAAGGCATAGTTTCCTTTCTACAAAGTCATCTGACCTGCTTTTTTTCTTTTATAGGTTTTATTCTGTATTCTCTAGAATAAACAAGTACTGAAGACAGTGCACTTAGTGGTCCCGTGGACCACCAGAGGGAGAAATGGGAAAAAGAGAACAGTGCTATATGTGATCTAGCGACAAGTAGGAAAGAAGGCATCAGGAATTGCGGCTGCTTCTGACTCTGCCACCTTCCCCTGGCATAGCCTTTGTTGACAGGCAAATTTTGCTTTCTATTTAGATATTAATTTTTTTTAGATATTAATTTTTTTAATTGCAT
Source organism: Canis aureus (assembly GCF_053574225.1). Classification (NCBI taxonomy): domain Eukaryota; kingdom Metazoa; phylum Chordata; class Mammalia; order Carnivora; family Canidae; genus Canis; species Canis aureus. Next base: position 74,659,995 of record NC_135615.1, on the reverse strand, counting down.
CTCAAACTATAAATACTTGCATTTACTAGCTTTTACGTAATCACTTGGAGTTTACAAAGAGCCTTCACATGGTGTTTACATAGCTTTTCAGTGGTGTTTACATATCTTTTAAAATAGAGACTGGCTTTTTGATGAGAAAATGAATGAAATATTGGTGTAAGGTTTTTTTTTTAAAAAAAAAAACACAATTACTACTGTATATAAGGCCGCTAATTGTCCTTATTTTTTTTTTTTTTTTAAGCTTTTATTCACGAGAAACAGAGAGGCAGAGACACAGGCCGAGGGAGAAGCAGGCTCCACACAGGGAGCCCGATGTGGGACTCCATCCCAGGATCACGGGATCACCACCTGAGCCAAAGGCAGACGCTCAACCACCGAGCCACCCAGGTGTCCCCGGTGTAAGGGTTTTAATGCCTAATCTCAGGCTCCAGTTGGAGTTTTCTCTAACAACAAAGCTTTATCTTTCTCACTGAAGGAACACCCCTGGTTGTTTTGGTCTTTAAATTCAAATGTTGCTCTCTGAGTCGACCAATCATAGATGTCCTCTAAAATGCAGTGTAATGATAGACAGTTGGTTTGTGGTTAGATAATAACTTCTACTTGAGAAAACCTCCCGCCACACCTCTTGAGGGCACAGTGCGTCTTGCGTCATTTAAAGGCAGTACTTTCTCTTTTGCAATGATTTCTCATTGGTCAAAAGGAAATTGTTTAAAAAAAAAAAAAAAAAGAGGTCTTTGACTTCACTCTTTCACTTCCTGTTCAGCCCTGGTATTTCAACCTTAGCTTGTTCTGAGCAGAAGTTAGGCAATTTGGTATTACTGAGGGCATCACAGCCTAGCGGCTAAAGCACAGGTTTGCTATATCAGAGATGGTGATACGCACATTTCAGAATTTTTATAAGGGTCAAATACTCGTAACGTGCCTTGCATAGTACCTGGCATATTTAGTTCTCAAATGGTAGCCATTGTTGTTCATTGTGTTCTGATTTAAACAATATGTTGAATGAATGAATGGATTCTCAATAAGCCAGGCTTCAGGTGCAGCTTTCATTCTTTTCCTTTTGGGAGAATCTGATGAAGGCATTACATCCTCTCCTCAGGAAAATGTTTGTGATTTCAGGGGGAACTTTGGGGATGATGGGTATGTTCGTGAGTTTCATACATATATCAGAAGTCACCAAACTGTACTTATATTTGATGTGCTTTATTTTACATCAATTATACTTCAATAAAGCCATTTAAATTTAAAAAAAAACTGATGCCTAGGATCCATCCCATATTAATAAAGTGAGAATTTCAGTAGGTCATGCACTCAACAGTATTTTTTAAGTATTACCAATTCTAATGTGAAAATGGTAAAATATTAAAATTGAAATAGTATTGGTCAGACTGTGGGGTAGGAAGAAAAGTCATAGGTAGTAGTATTTTTTAGATTCGCTTACCTCCTAGCAACCAACGCCCAGACCCGTTTCAGCACCCCACCCCAAATTCAAGTCCCTATCTTCACTCAGACTGTCTGCCTCATAGTAGAACACAGGTTGTGTTTCTGAGAAACAGAAGGTGTAATGCATTAAATCACTATCAGGTATGTTATTGTAGAGTCAGGCTTTTTAAGAATCCACCAAAGGAATCCAGTCTTATCAGGGGATCCACTAGAATTGTAAGCAAAATTTTATGTGAATATGCATTTTTCCATGGGGACAGTTCATAGTTTTTAGCAAATTCTTAAAGACACCCAAAAGACTAAGAACCACCATGCAAGTCATATTAGGAAACACTGCATGAGAACTCTGGGTGCAGGGTACATGGAGTGGATGGACATTGAAAAGAAAAGAATAGACACCAAACATATTGGGAAACTAAGTCACCAATCGGCCGAGGGCAGGCTGGAGTTGACTGACTGACAACAACCATTCTTGCCTAGGTCTATATGTCAGACTACTCTGTTTGCAGAGGCTCTGGCCCCTCTCCAGCTGGCTCACAAACTAATCGGCCTGCTCCAGAGACTGGTTGGGCCGTGCCTTTTCCAGTTTAGCAGACAGGACTTCCTGAGGCTGAGATCTGGTGGGCCCTCAACCCCTCTGCTCTAACCATATCAATACCAGTGGTTTTTCTAGTCTTTCCCAAAGGCATGTCAGTGCCTGTGGGCTACAATGGGCTGTGGAGAAGAAAATGTTCTTTGAGGATAAATTACATGTTTATCTGGACTCACTTTCAGCCTAGGCCTGGGTCCTTAGACAAGAAACTTCCCAACTTCAGGATATCTTTTAGGGACATAGGACCCAAAGAGTCCAATAGGGAAGTGTCTTCTGCCTTCATAATAATTACTGTCAGCAGTACTAGGAATAATTTCTTTTTTTTTTTTTTAATTTTTTTTTTTTTTTATTTATGATAGGCACACAGAGAGAGAGAGAGAGAGAGGCAGAGACACAGGCAGAGGGAGAAGCAGGCTCCATGCACCGGGAGCCCGACGTGGGATTCGATCCCGGGTCTCCAGGATCGTGCCCTGGGCCAAAGGCAGGCGCTAAACCGCTGCGCCACCCAGGGATCCCACTAGGAATAATTTCTAATAGCCCTTCCAGTTCTAAGATTCAATGATTCAATTTAACATGGAAAATTATTAATGAAAGGATCATGAGATTTACAAAGAAAGGTCACATATCCCTGCCCTCGGTTGAGAAAACAAATCACACAGTGTATCCTTATAAATTTCCTCAAAGACACCAAGAGATAAGAAGTGTCACGTTCCTTCATCCTTCTAGGACAGTCAAGATTATAGGGAATTTTTCCAGAATTATCCATCAGACTTGGAGAAAGTCCTCTGGTCCTCTTCTGTCCACTGAGATGCCTAGTGACCAGATCCCTAGGCCAGCCCTATTCAGACACAGAGGCCTGAGTCCCATTCCATCCCATCAGAAGTCTCGCTGCCATGGGTCACTATTAGAACTCAATTCTCAAAGAAATCAACCACATGTCCACCCCTTCAGTCTCAGGAAGTCCCACTTTTGCAGAGGTAGGTAGGATTGCTTATTTCCATCTTGTAACACTTTGAGCCATTTCATCACCCTTGAGACTTGAAAAGCAAAGCACTTGTCTCTCCACGGGGACAAGTGAACCCCTAGGACTCCAAGACAGAAAGCACTATTACCCTCTTCAAATGGCAACAGGAAAATTGCCTTTCAAGAAATTAGCACCACTGTGTGCCCAGTACTTTTTAAAATACTTTTGAGAACTATTTAATCTATGTATGTTAATGAACTGGATTTGAAATAAAAACTTGAAACTACAAAAAAAAAAACCTAAAGTGACAATGTTTGGTTTCAAAAATATAATAATAAGGAATGCCTGGGTGGCTCAGCGATTGAGCATCTGCCTTTGGCTCAGGGTGTGATTCTGGGTCTGGGGATCGAGTCCCACATCCGGTTCCCTGCAAGGAACCTGGTTCTCCTTCTGTGTCTCTGCCTCTCTCTGTGTGTCTCCCATGAATAAATAAATTTTTTTTAAAAAGAAAAGAAATAGAGCCACAGAGAGGGTGGTACATAACCTGCCTGTGGTCTACAGTTTGCTCAGGATCTGAACCCAGACTGTGAGAGCCTGTAATCTTAGTCACTGCTTCTCCCCACACAGAGGCAAGCCACAAACAGAGCCCAGAAGGACTACTTCAGGGAATGTATGTCAGAAAAAAAAGAATGAAGACAGCAGGATCAGAATATGAAGGGTCTTTGAAGACAGGCAGAGGAATATGAACTTGTGATCAAAGCTAAAAAATTAATGTGTCTTTTTGTGCTAGCATCTACTCTCAGCATTATAACACACATAGGTTCTCCCATGGTATTATCCATGGATGGACTTCGTAGCATCTGGAACCCCCTACAATTTTAGTGTATTGTATCAATGTACATATTTTTGGGAAGAGGAGCTAGAGCTTTCATCAGATTCATATGTGGGCCCATGTCTTCCAAAGGCTAAGAAACTTTGGAGGGTGAATATCAATGGCTAAGTCCCTGTTCACCCATATGGTTGGTGAAACCTTGGGCAAAACTCAGAGCCTACATTTCCTTATCTGTAAAACAGAGATAATAGGGGATCCCTGGGTGGCTCAGCAGTTTGGTGCCTGCCTTCAGCCCAGGGTGTGATCCTGGAGACCCGGGATCAAGTCCCACTTCGGGTTCCCTGCATGGAGTCTGCTTCTCCCTCTGCCTGTGTCTCTGCCCCTCTCTCTGTGTGTCTCTCATGAATAAATAAATAAAATCTAAAAAAAAAAAAAAAAACAGATAATAATGTCTACCTCTCCATAGTAAATGTGGAAGTGTCAAATCACGATATTGTACAACTGAAACTAATATAGCACCATATGTTAACTATACTGAAAATAAAACATAAAGATAGCTCCCTGAGTTAGTTGTGAGAGTTAAATGTCATTATAAATAACATACACAGTCATACCATCTAAAACTCATACCATTAAAATGTAAGAAGACTATAAAAATGTTATGAAACAAATGTGAGTTGTGATCATGAAATCCATGTTTTAAACTTTTTTCCAACAATATAGTGGATTAGAAACCTAAATAACCCTCCTGATGAAAAAAATTAAAATGTTGTATAAAGGAGGGTTGTTGGTGCTTTTTAATTCTTTTTTACTATGCTGCTGAGCTGCCATGAAAGTTAGGAGTATGGCCCTCCCCCAAAATGAAGTGAAACCAGGAACTATGGAAAGTAAATGCACAAATTATCTTTAACCCTCAGGGTGCCTGCCAACACCTGCCCACCATAACATCCTCCTTCCCTGTCTGCATAGGACATATAGGAGACAGATAAATCCCAGGGCCTCTCCAAGATGGGAACATTAATATGAGACCCCAAAGGATTATAACTACAGCACAAGGACTAATATGAAACAAACACTAGCACCCAAAAGGGAGGAGAGTTAAAACTTCCTATGTCAATTCTGGCCCTGGGAAAAAGGGGCAAATAAAATTTCCTTTAAGAATTCATAATTTGAAAAAAAAAAAGAAAAAGAAAAAAAAAGAATTCATAATTTGTAGGGCACCTGTTAAGCATCTGCCTTCTGCTCAGGTCATAATCTCAGGGTCCTGGGATCCAGCCCCGCATCAGGCTCCCTGCTCAGTGGGGAGTTGGCTTCTTCTCTCTGCCTCTCCTGCCCTGCTCCTGTGCGTGCTCTCTCTGCTCTTTCTCTCTTTCACTCAAACAAATAAATTAAAATCAAAGAAAGAAAGAAAGAAGAAAGAAAGAAAGAAAGAAAGAAAGAAAGAAAGAAAGAAAGAGAAAGAAAAAGAAGAGAAAGAAAGAAAGAAAGAAAGAAAGAAAGAAAGAAGAAAGAAAGAAAAAAGAAAGAAAAGAAAAGCAAGAAAGAGGGGAACCTGGCTCAGTCAGTAAAGTGTGTGACTCTTGATCTTTAGGTTGTGAGTTTGAGCCCCATGTTAGGTGTAGAGATTAAAATAAAATCATTTTTTAAAAAATATTTTATTTATTTATTTATTTATTTATTTATTTATTTATTCATGAGAGACACAGAGAAACAGAGAGAAGGGCAGAGACATAGGCAGAGGGAGAAGCAGGCTCCCCGTGGGGAGCCCAATGCAGGACTCAATCCCAGGACCCCCGGGGATCATGCCCTGAGCCAAAGGCAGATGCTCAACCACTGAGCCACCCAGGTGTCCCCTTAATAATAAAAATCTTAAAAAAAAATTCATAATTTGCAAGCCAGCTCCCTCATGAAATAGGAAGTCAAATCACATTACTTATGTAATCTTAAAATCCTCAAGTAAAGAATTTAATTTAAGGTGGTATGGGTTAGTAGTACCAGAGCATTATTGACAGAAATAAATACAAATTGTCTTTGGAGGAACTTGATGTCAACACAGGCCTCAAATAATTCCTACAAATTTCTAGGCAATGTGAGCAGCTCACGGTAAGAAAAGAACCAAACACACAAGGTGACAAGGCACATGAGGGAAAACACATAGAATTGATGTGGCAGAAACAGACCTTCAAAGATATCGGAATCACCAGACGCACAATATAAAATAACCTTAATATGTTCAGAAAATAAAAGAGAAGCTTGATGTATTTGGGAAGTAGTAAACTTGAAAAAGAACCAATTTCTGAAAATGAAAAAACATGCTGATTGAAATTGAAAATTCAGCAGACTAATCATCAGGTTAGAATGGCCAATGTAGGGATCCCTGGGTGGCGCAGCGGTTTAGCGCCTGCCTTTGGCCCAGGGCGCGATCCTGGAGACCCGGGATCGAATCCCACGTCAGGCTCCCGGTGCATGGAGCCTGCTTCTCCCTCTGCCTGTGTCTCTGCCTCTCTCTCTCTCTCTCTCTCTCTGTGACTATCATAAATAAAAAAATTAAGAATGGCCAATGTAACAGCTGAAAGACATAGAACCTGTAAATTCTAAACAAAAAGAGGCAAGGGCTGGGGATCAATCCAAAAAATGTTTTTAAGAAAATAGAGGGTAGTGCCTGTGTGGCTCAGTCAGTTGAGCGCCCAACTGTTGGTTTGGGCTCAGGTCATGATCTCAGGGTCTTGGGTTGGAGCCCTGCCAGGCTTTGCGCTCAGCAGGGAGTCTGCTGGGGGTCCTCACCCTTTCCCTTTCCCTCTGCCCCATCCCCTGCTCACACGCACTCTCTCCCTCTCTCTCTCAAATAAACACATCTTTAAAAAACTTTAGGAAAAAAAATAGAGGGGGGGAAGTACAAAAATACAATGCACATTACAAGCTGAGAAAAGTAAATTCATCTCAATGAACAAATTCAGAGATAAAAGATGTCAGATCAAATAAAAGAACAAAACCCAATCATGTTCTGTTTACAAAAGGCAGATCTAAAACATCAGAACACAGATTGACAAAGTTGGGGAAGAGGAAAACTAGGTTAAATAAATAAATGAAAGTGATATCAAGGGAAAAAGCATCACTAGAGATAAGGAGGGTCATTATATAATGATAAAGTTCAGTTCACCAGAGGGAGGGAGATAGGACGTTTCTAAACTGGTACGCATCTAATAACATAGCCTCAAAATGCTTTGGACAAATTTGGAGAAATGGAGAAATCCACCATCCTATGATGGGCTATATTAACACACCAATCCTAGTAATCAATAGGTTAGGTAAACAAACAAAAATTCAGTAGGAAGATGGGAGATTTGAACCATGTCATTAATAAGTTCTATATGTCCCAGTCATCTATTTGTCTATCCCTACTGTCAATACTTCTTGGTCTCATTTACTGCAGAATTAAATAAATTACAAGCCAGCTTGTACATCATCCTTGGCACATGGAAAGTGCCCAATAGGTGTCAATGACAGCAGCACCAGGAACTCACTCTGTGACTTTTCCAAGTGTAGACACTTCACCTCTGTAAGCCTCATCACCTCTTCTAAAAAGTGGCCCTACAATAAATGATTTTTCCAAGTGGTTTTGCAAACCAAATGAGAATAATGCATGTGAAGGTATTTCATAAACTACAAGAAAAAAATATAAATGAAGGAGTGGCTGCTCTTACCGGTTAGCTGGTATTGCACAGCACCAAGCATCAAGGTAAATAACGTCGGAGTGGTCGGCAGAGGGAACAGCAGCGCTGAGATGCCCGGGAGTGCCGAGTAATGCCAGGCAGCCCTGTGGACCCTGCGGCTATGGGAGCTTGGAAAAGAGAGTCCGTAGGTGAAGGCGAATCAGGAAGGCTTCTCGAAGGCTGAAGCCTGCCCTCTGGTGGATGCGCCCGGGATACTCGGCGCAAACGCGAGGTGCTCCGTGCCTGTCCCTGGGAAACCTCTCCCCAGCGTAAGCCCCTACATCCCCTCGGCTCATGATTCCTGCAGACACTGGAGGGTAGAGTGGGGTGATTTGGAAACAAAATTATCACTGTGGCCTGTGTCTCACAGTACCAAGCTCGCCTCATCTCAGAGGCTTGTTGGGCACCCTCCCAAAGAAGGGGTGGGGGGCACCCGGGTGGCTCAGGTCATGATCCCTGGGGTCCTGGGATTGAGTCTCACATCAGGATCTCCGCAGGGAGGCTGCTTCTCCCTCTGCCTATGTCTCTGCCTCTGTGTGTCTCTCATGAATAAATAAATAAAATCTGTATATTTATTTATAAATAAATAAATAAAATCTTAAAAAAAAAGAAGCAATTAACCACAGATGCCAGGGAGGGGACGTGGCCTAGGCTCCTGACCACCAACCTGTTTCAGATCGCTAGGACTGGCAGGGATGGCCTCTCTACCTGTGGCTGGAACCTCAGGAGGCCAAGTGGAGCAGACCACGCAGGGTTTAGGCCCTTTATGGAGAAAATATTTACTCCCATTCTCTCTGGAAGGCGTTTAAAAATTGTCAAGGCTCTGGAACTAGTGGGTGCTTAATATTTGTTTGCAAAGCAAATGTTGAAGGGAGGAGGAGGGATAGGATGTGTAAATCTCAAGTAGAGTAGGAAGCCTTGTTGGAGGAGCTGCTCAGAAGCCCCCTTCAGATGGCCTTGGGCTCTAGGGAGAAGCCCGAGACAGAGGCGAATTGTTCCTGGGGACTTGTTATGTTCCAAAGGTAATACGTCGCTGATGTCACAGCTGAGTTCTCTGAAAGCAGAGCCCGAGACAGAGTTTGGGTAAAGGATGTTTATTAGGGCCTCAACCCCTATGAGAGAAGGGGCAGGAAGCTGGCTCGGGCAGGGGAAGGGGTTGAACCATGGTCCAGGCTGGCAAAACCTGGCTCAGAGGACCTGCCCAGAGCTCTGGCGTGAGCTAGGTCACTCCGTGTCCTGCACTGGGCTGGAAAGCCTCGACCTTCACACCCCACCTCTGCCAGTCAGCAGATAACAGGCTGCCCTTGGAAGGGTATGACTTTACCTGAGGGGGATCTGGGCAGGGGAGGCCCGCCCTAAAGGAGGGGACAGCTTCCGGCCGACTGCACTCACCACAAATGGGCAGCAAGCCCCTTCTCTAAAGTCTGGTGTCTACCACAGACTGCCCTGGAACTGCCTGAATCTGCTTCCCCGTAAACATTCTGAGTCCACTAAGAGTCATTCAGGAGTCCACTGGCCAGCGAGTCCAAGGAGGAGAACCTGGGAGGAATGTTAGTGGGACAAACTAGATCCCCCGCCACTGCAGACTGGCTCAGGGCTGCAGCTGATAATCATCATGTCTCTTCTCCTCTATGATTCCACCCTACTGTCAGCTGGCCTCAGTGGCTCATCTGGTGGCATGATCCGGCCCCTCCTCCTCGAGGAGCCTGAGCCCCTGGTCTCCAGGACCTTCTCAGGCCAGAGTTGTATTATCTGGCCATTTATAGTCACAGCTGTACCAAGGAGTATCACGAAACACTCCAATAGATCACCTGGAATCGATTATCCTAATTGTGTAACAGCAGCTTTATTCCTTTTATAAGCAGGGTCAACCCCTCCCCCTCGCCCTCCCCAGCCTGGCCATGACAGTGGCCCCTTTTCTGACTGTCAGTCCCTGGATACAAGGAGCTCAGAACACCCAGCAGGCAGATTATAATCTAATGCAACTCCTTTTGACAAAATGTGCCTCCTCTGAGGGCCAGGACCTCTTACCTGCAGAGCCCAGAGTGGCAGTGTTGTGCCCAAGATTGCGAATCCGAGAAACCACCAAGGAGCCAACACCGATGCAAGCGCACGAGGGTCTATTAGCAAGCTCGAGCTTGGGTCCAAGTATACCTGACACAGCGGAGCAGGGACTTGGACCCCGAAGTGGTTTACAGCTGGGTTTTTTATAGGCTGGTCTAGGGGATTTTCAGAACTCTGCCGAGGGCAATTCTAAGCTCTGTTGTCTTTCTGATGTGGGATTCCCTGCCGAGGACATTCTGCAGTTTTTCCTGCAAAGTTCAGCTCTTATTCACAGGGGCCTAAGATGGCTGTACTCGTGCTAATGCTAAACTTTAGGCGGGATGGCCTTAATTTTTCTCAGCCTCCACAGCAGGACTGGGAAGCACGAGGTCTCCAGTGGGATATTAGATTGATAGTAAGTGGGGTCACTCCTGCTTTCACCCTTGGTTCCTGTACTCCTCTATTCTTCCTATGGGGACACAGTGCCACATAAAGGTCTTTGAATTAGTCAATGCTTTGGAATAAGTATTGTTCATCGGTGTCCCACTTGGGACCAAAAGGGCAGATCTTTATACCCTCACCTGCCTCAGTCACCAGATGCGGGCCACCTAGGGAAGGGCGTGACCTTGCGTAAAGGGGCTCTCAGCAGTTGAGAAAGACAACGAAGGAGGTAAGAGGCACAGGCAGTTTGACTGACTGCACTGCCCACAGATGGGGGCACTGAGCCATTCCTTGAGGATGCCTGAGTAAAGGACCCAGATGCTCCACACCTCCCACCCGCTGCATTTTCCTTAGACTGACTCTACTCGTGGTCCCCAGATGACCAGAATCATTCTAAAAATCACATCTAGGCAGCTCCTCTAGAGGAGGAAAGGGACCATTTCTTCCCGTGTCTCCTTGAGAGCAGGGAAATTTTCCCTAGGATCCTGCAGGAGACTTCCTTGCATCTCACTGGCCAGAAAAGGAAATCATGTGATTTTAGAAGGCCTTCAGGGGCCCAAACTTGCATCACTCTGGTCCCAAGACCCTCAAGAGACCCTCTCAAGCCCCTTCCACAGTCTTTCCATGATTTCTTCGAAATCCATTCATGAAACAAATGTATTGAGCACCGCTAAGCACAAGGCACAGTGCCAGGTGCTCAGAATGTATCAGTGAACAGAATGAAGGTCCCTGTTCTCACTGAACTTATATTCTAGGGGGGAGACATTTATGAGCATAAATCAAGAAGTTATTTAGAATTATAGAATGTGCTAAGTTCAAACAAACAAGAAGATGCAAAGAAAAAGTAGAGCAGGGCAAAACGTGTTGGGGATGCTGCAGAAGGATGCTGGCCGAATTATTAAATGAAGTGGTCAGGGTAGATCTCGCTGGGGCAAGAGTTGAACCACATCTTAAAGGAGATAAAGGAGTTAGCAAAGTGGAGCGCTACAGGAAAGGCATTCCAGGCAAAGGGTCAAAGCCCTAAGGTTAGACATGGTCGCGTGTTCCAGGAATAGGCCAGGAAACCAAAGGACCTGGGGCAGGGTGGGTGAGAGGGAGGTTAGCCAGAGAGAAGATCTGGGTCCTGGAAAGCCTTGGAAGCCTTTGAGGGCTTTGACTTTCACTCCAGAGAAAAGAGGTGGGGCCTTTTTCAGGAATTTGAGCGGAGAAGTGATAAGGTGATTAACTTCCACACTGAAAGGATTGATCTAGCTGCTGGACAGATAAGGTTAGGTGGGAGCCCCAGAAGCTATTGCAGTGCGGCAATCCAGGCAAGGAAGGATGATGTTTGGATCAAGGCGGTAGGAGTGGGGTGGGACAGGAGTGACCTAAGTTAGGGTGCGTTATCAAGATAGAGCCAACAGATGTTGCGAATGGATTTGATGTGGAATGTGAAGGAAAGACATGTGTCCAAATGACTCCAAGGTTTTGGCCTCAGCAATTGGAAGAACGCTGAGATGGATCTGGAGGGATAAGAGATAGATGAGTAGTTGAGTTTTAGACATGTTGAGTCATGGGTTCCCAGATCTTAGCATCAATTCAAAGTCAATGCCTAGTAATGTCTAATAGGTCTGAATTTTCCCATCCCCCTTCCTTGGAGGAAGACATACACTATACACTCCCCCCCACCCCCACCTTGTAGCAGTGCTACAAGGTCCTCCCTTAAGGTACCTGGCCTCCTATTCAGTGGGGACTTCAGCTCTGTGAACCAGCTTGGGTGTGGAAATTAGCCGCAAGGCCGGAATGTTCCATTGTGACTATTCACATTAGATTTCTGGCCATAAGACATGGAGCTTTTACTGTTCTATGTAACTCAAGGATATCTAATAAGCTGCTCATCTATTTCATTCCTAGGGCAACTCTGATCAAAGGTCCCTGCAAGTGAAAACATCCTGGTGATCACTTCATCCTGCAGAGAAAGCATCTACCTTGACGCTGGCAGTTCAGCCCTGCCGCTTGCCCTCTACTCCTTCAGGAACCCATCACCCCTAATGAAATCAGGGAGCCACCTCAGCACTGCCTCTCCCGGTATACCCAAACTGCAGAGGACATCCACCATAAAATTTCTCAAGGATCCTGGTGTTCTCACTTGTGCTTATCTCAACAGCAAGGTGGGGGATGTCCTCAATGGGATGAGGGAATAGATGTAGTCTCATGTGATAAATCTCCAATACTCCTGTCTTCTTGGACAGGAGAGACATTAACAGAGAAATGCTGACATCTCAACCTCAGTGTATACGGGTCATGTTGAACACCGGTTTCCGTCAATTCAACAAGCAATATTCAAGTTACTTTCAGCTGTGAGAGTTAACACGTTAAGTCTAGAAGCTCTAGTAAGGGCATTCATATCAATAAAATCACACTGATCAACTATTATATTCTTTCCTTCTTGACTCCCCACCAGATCTACTAAATTAGATTCTCTGAGGGCAGAGGTCTGGCATCTGTTTCATTAGCAAGCTCCACAGGTAAATTTGAGGTAGCCAACCGGAATCCACCAAGGAATAGCATTGGGAGACCACTGGTCTAATCCACTTTCTTCCTTTTTTAACAGATCAGAATCTGAGGTGTGAGAGAGAGCAGCTTGCTTCAGACCAAGAGTGAGTTGAACCAGAACTCTAGTGTCTTGACTCCTTATGAGAACTTCTGCTCTTTCAAGCCAGCTTTACAGTGAACCTGGAGGCATTTGTTCAGCATTCTCCAGAAATTCGTGCAGAGACGGGTTGCAATGATAAGCCAAAAAAAGCTGCACGTGTCCAATGCTACAAGCCCTGTGATAAAGGTGACCCTAGTTTTGGAGAGCATGATGTGTTTCTTTCCAGTTTATTTTGGTTGTGACTGAAAAACCAACCCAGCAGGGGTTAAGCCAAAAGGAAAGGCATTGGCTTCCCCAACTATAAGAACCGCTACAGGTTTGCTTCAGACATGACCAGATACAGAAGCTTCACTCCTCAAGGTCGGGTTTTCACTGTCTCTGACTCTTAAAGCTGCTCTCTCTGCTGACTCAGTCTTCAGGCAGGCTAGACCCTCTGGGCTCTGTCTGCTTAGATTCCTGCACAGCAGGGGAGATAGAGATTTGTCTCTGCAGTCTCAGCAAAAGTCCCCTTGGCTGTAAGTGAGTTATATGCCCATCTTTAAATGAAGTGCTGGGGCCAGAGAAACGCGATAGGCTTTTTGACCCAAGCCTAGGTCAAGTGCCCCACTCTGAGTCAAGTTACACCACTCTGAGAGCACAGGTGGCCAAGGTCAGGGCAGGATGAGAGCAATTGCTGAATGGCAAAAGCCTCCGATGTTCACAGTGCTAGGAACCATGGAGAAGTTGACAATCACTGTGAAGGAGGTGACGATTTTAATCTAGGGGTAAGGGGCACCTGGGTGGCTCAGTGGTTAAATGTCTGCTTTCGGCTCAGGTACTGATCCTGGGATCAAGTCTCGCATCAGGCTCCCTTCAAGGAGTCTGCTTCTCCCCCTGCCTATGTCTCTGCCTCTCTCTCTCTCTGTCTCTCATGAATAAATTTTTAAAATCTTAAAAAAATAATAACAATAATCTAGGGGTAACATTAAGGTGTTAGTTACAATGCTATGGTGAGGAATGCGTGGGTGGCTCAGTGGTTTAGCGCCTGCCTTCCGCCCCGGGCATGATCCTGGAGTCCCCGATGAGTCCCACATCAGGCTCCCTACATGGAGCCTACTTCCTCCCTCCGCCTGTGTCTCTGCCTCTCACTCTCTCTGTGTCTCTCATGAATAAATAAATAAAATCTTAAAAAAACAAAACAAAACAAAACAAAACAATGCTATGGTGATATTAGCAACGATGGTTATTGATGTGGGAAACAATGGCAGAAGAGAAATTATTAAATTTCCTTACTACCTACAGCCCATCGACAAGTCCTTGAAACAGTTACATTCCTCTAGGGACTCAACTGCCTCATGTTAATACTTTGCTAAGGGCAAAAGGCAATCTTAGCCTAATCCCCAGGATCCTGTAAGTCTACTTTAATATATAAAAATTCCTTTAGAAATTTCCTTTATCTCTAACATCCCCAAGATACATGTTGGCAATCACCTCCCAAGCATATAGCCCACTGATACACATCTGAAGAGTCTCCTGCCTAAGGTTTTATTAGGCGGTAATAAATGACCTTTTTCTAACAATAGCTAGCCCCCTCAAGGTCCTGGGAACCTTGCTTCCAAAATTCCTTAGAGACTTACACTATCATACCTGACCCCCTCCCAACTTGAGAGTATAGAGTAGGTCACTCCTCATGACCCCAGGGCAGTTCTTTCTGCCCACAGGTCCTGTCCCTATGCTTTAATAAAATAACCTTTTGCACCAAAGACATCTCAATTCTTTCTTGCCGGTCAGATTCGAAACTTAACGCCTTTTCCTACATCTTATAATAATAAGTCACCTTCTTGGGCATCTACCTAGATCTCAGCTTCTACATTCTCTGGGAACTTGCTCATATACAGAAGGACAGGTCCCCACCATCAGGTATATTCAATGTGACACAACACCTTTCTGGCCATCGCTCAGTGCCAACCTTAAAACCAGCTAGAGGGATCCCTGCCCTTCAAAGGGGGCTCCAATATCAAAATCGCCCCCAAAGTCATTTATTAAAGACCATACAGACATCTCAGTTCGATACAGTGTAAGCTGTAATCCTCTACATCTGCTATCATACCTAACATCATTCAGCCCCAGGGAAACAAATGCTTCTCCACACCTCTTGCTCTCTGTCCTTGAAACAAAAGATCACTGCATCCAAATACCATGAAGCTTTGCACAGCTGCTGGCATCACAAACAGCCACGGTTCCAGGCTGTGGAGTTCGGAGTGGTAAGGGACCTTAGGTAAGACAAATGAGAATTTGTCTCTCTTGTCAAATTCTTCCTCTCTGAGAGCAGGAATGCTGTAGCGAGAACATACTATCCCCCAGCAAATGCTGAACATCATTTTCTTGCTCCACTTCAAGAGTTTCAAACAAGTAGATGATTTTTGCAGTAGTAACATATGACAGCAGAGGAACATTTTTGCGATGTTAAACAATGTAGTTTACTCTTACATTTGGTTTTTTGTTGTTGTTCTTTTAAGTAAACTCTACAGGGGCTTGAACTCCCAACACTGAGATCAAGAGTCAAATGCCCTAATGACTGAGCCAGGCAGGGCCCCTGAAATTTTTCATTATAAGAACATACTTGGTCATTTTGCTCCAATCAAGGAAAGAAAAAAAAATAGATTTCATGGCATTAAGATGGAACAATTTGTGAATTATTCACATCTTTATTTTCTTACCCATCCAGTACAGCTGGCCCTTGACCAGAATACCCACAAATATGTTCAATAACAATTACATTCAGTCATGTTTGATATTTTCATGACTTTGTGTAAAAAAAAAAAATCAAAACATTTTTCAACGTGTCATTAAGGACCGTGTATCTGTCAGTATTTGCAGGAGGATAGATTTCTCGGGGCTGCACTGCTCGGGAACCCCGATTCCTTGCCCACGTGCTCGCTACCGTGCTGGGTGGGGACCGGATGGCTTTTGTCCCTGTCCTGGATCTGGAGGCGCCTGGCTGAGCACAGCGGTGGAAGGTGAGGACGGAGGTGACGCAGGTGCAGAGGAGGAGGCGGGCACCAGGTGTCGGTGGCGAGCGCCCAGCCGGGCTGCCCTGGGCCACCCCCCCCCCCCCGCCCCCAGGAAGCCTCCGGGCTCCTCCTCCAGGCGGGCGGCGCAGGGGCGCAGGGGCGCAGGCGCGCGCGGGACCGAGGCCGGCGTGCCGCTGGGGTGGGGTGCGGTGGCCCGGAGCTCCCGGGGCGGCCCGGCTCCCCGGCCGCGGCTGCGTGGCCCCCGCTGAGTCCCCCCCGCACCCGGGCGGCTCCCCCACCCCGCGTCCGCGGGGGCTGCGCGGGAAGCAGGTGGCGGGCGAGCGGGGCGCGGGGCGCGGGGTCGGGTCGGGTCGGGTCGGGTCGGCTTCCTCATCCTGCCGCGGGCCGTCCGCGCTGCGAGAGCCGAGGCCGATCCCCCACTCGCTCGCTTCGCCCGCGGCGCGGAGGAGCTCCGCCAACAGCGCCGCAGACACCTTCCTCTCCGCGCCCCCGGTGGGTGCGGGGCGCCGGCTCTGCCCAGAGGCCGCACCCCTCACCGGGGGAGAGCGGGAGCCAGGCTATTGTTGTGGCTGAGATTCTTTCCTAAACGGAAGGCCCCGAATTACGGGATAGCTGCTCTAATCTCTGTGGGGGTGCACAGGGCGGGCGGAGGGGCCCCACCGACGCCAGCGTGAGCCCCTCCTCCTGGCTGAGCCAGACCCCACCTGGAGCCCCATCTCCCCTGTGAGCTCCCTTTTCTCAGGACCCCCATCACCTCTTTCATCTCACAGATCCCCTCCCTTCTTTGTACCCTGTCTTCCCTCTCGGCTCTGCTGAGCCTCTTCCTCCCTCCCTCTTCCTTTCCTTCTCACTCTCTGTCTCTTTCTGTCTCCCCGCCCCCCCCCCCGCCCCCCACCCCCCCAGCCCCTTCCTTCTCTAGCCTCAAGGTCCTGGAAACCTTGCTTCCAAAATTCCTTAGAGACTTACATTATCCCTGATCCCCTCCCAACTTGAGAGTCCCTCCCTGACCCCTCAGGGAGGCTCTGGCTCCTGCTGACTTTAGGCCTGTAGCTCTCACCATCTCTCCCCCAACACCCCCACCTCCCATCCCAACCTGGCCAGAAATCCCTTCCAGGGGCACAGAGAAACCCACTCTTTGACATTGCTTCCTCCTGCCCCACCCCCTTTCTCTGGCAGAACCAACGTCCTCCCCTGTCCCCTGCTTTGATGGCCTCTGTCACAGAAGCACTGCCCTGGCTGGAGTTGGGATGAGTCTATTACGCCTCTGCCCGAGCCCCCCACCCCAACCCCTAAGCAGGCTGAGCTTCCTGAGAGCAGAAACCATGTCTGACCTATTTGCTGACCTCACAGCACAGAGCATGTTCAGAATGATTTGTCGGAGACAGAGAAAGGATTTAGGTCGGAGGCATCAGCAAGGTGTCGATGCAGGGCAAGGGGTAAAACGCAGATTCATCTAACATTTATGAGCCCCTTAAGGCACCAGGGACCTTTCAGTTGCCACAGCCATTACTTCTTCATGCCACTCAGGAGCTGGGGCTTGTCGTTCCCATTTTACACAAAAGGAATCTCAGAGAGGTTAAGTTCTTGCTCCAGGCCACACAGCCAGTGAGTGGTTTCACCAGGGTTAGCATCAAAGCAGGGCTGAGGTGTGGGTGGTGTGGTGAGAGGGCTGTAGCTGGTGGCTAAGGGAGGTAGGTACCACTGTGGGTCTGGGGTCTGTGGCTAGATGTCCAGGCCCCCCCTGAGCCATCTCTTTATTCCCGACACTGACCAGAGCTCCTCCCTCAGCCTTCCCTGACTATCTCCTCCGGAAGGAACCAGTTCTGACTCAGGCTTATTCCAATCGATCATCAAGGTGATCCGGGAATGAGCTTGGACATAGGAAGGAAACACCTCTCGGGTTTGGCCTCCCACTGGCCCGAGGTCCTTGATCTAGCACCAGAAGGAGCCACTTTAAGGATCTCCCTAGGGATCCAGGACCAGAAAGACAGATGATCTGTTCACAGAAAGAGTGCCCAAGACACCCTGCAGGGCAGACAGCACCCTCATGATCTCCCTGCTCCCACTGACTCTTTCAAGGCTCTTTCACCCAGAAAGCCAATCCAGTCTGACCTCTCCTCTAAGAGCCTACTCTGGTCGGTAGATAGGATAGAGGGTCTGTGTCCATTGGCTTCCTGGGACAGGGAACTGTCACCCCTCAGACTGGGAGCTCCTGAGAGCAAGGCTCCTTGACCACCTCCCACCTTGGACTCCTGAAGGCAGAGCTTCTGTCTCCTGTCTCCCCTCTCTGACTGGGCACTCCAAGGTCTGGAGCTGGTCTCCAGCAACCCCCCCATGGAGTGTTCCTGCAAAGAGGTGGTGTCATTTCCAGTCCTCAGATCAGAGGCTCCCCCAGGGTGGCACCTGAGTTCCACTCTGAATCTCCTTTTTCTGTAGCTCAGCATCTGTCTTGGTCCCTAGAAAAGAGTTGAGAAGCCCACCCCCCACCTCCCACCCTCATTCCGCTTGCCCTTCCACCCAACCCGGATACTCCTTTAAGACCAAAGGGATGGGGGTTGTATCAAGTCAGACACAACAGCCCCATCCTCCCCCTCCTTCACAGGCCAGGTTTCCTGCCATTGACAGCATCCCAGCTGGGCCCTGCCCTGCCTCCATGCTTAACCCCTTCATGACCAGATCTCAGTGCTAGGGGCCTGTACCCCAACCTGTGTCTGTAAAATTAGAATAAAAGCACCCCTTTCACTGGGTTGTTGTAGTTAATCACAGAACAGTGCCTAGCATATATTAATCCCCCAATAAAAGTTAGCTATTAGTCTCATTATGTGAGCTTGGATGGGTCATTTCACACCTCTGAGCCTCAATATTCTCAGCTGTTAAGTGGGGAAATAAAACCCATTACTCCCCAAAGATTGTCTTAGGGATGAATTGTGATCATGTAGATGAAAGTATTTTGCAAAGAGCCATAACCGTACAATATGGAACTATCATGGACCCAGAAAAAAGAACCCAAAACAAAACAAAAAAACAAAAAACCTTCCCTTAACTAGGTGGGAAAAAAAACCTCTTACTACAAATGGGCCTCCTGTTTTTTTCAGATTCATTATCTTGCTTGACAGGCAGAGCGGGCAGTGTAAAGAGTGGTTTTGGAACTGGATTTTGGCAAGATCCCATTTCTTCATCCATCAAGTGGAGTGGTCACCCCTCCTAGGTCCCCCTCTAGAATTCTTGGGAGAGACAAGGGAGATCCAAGAGAACGGGTGCAAATGTGCTTTGCAAACATTACAAGTTCTACAAGGGAGGGGAAAAGGTTTGTGGGAAGTGGCCAGCTAGAGGGAGGCAGGGGCCCCTTGGCAAGGGTGTTGATTTTTGAGCTCTGGGTGCTGCAGTTTACTAGGCAGAGGGGAGGTGATCTCCTGGCACTAGCACTTTGGGGACATGGCTCCCCCTTGAGACAAGAGAAGTCCCCAATGGGGCAAAGGAGAAAGGAGGCCAAAGGCCCTGGAATCATCCATTCATAACCCTCTTCCCATCCAATTCCATTGGCCATGGGGAGGACTTGGGCAGAGGCACCTCAAATAGGCTCCGAGGTGACTGTCATGCCAAGACTTGCTAGGACTGGCTCACCTTGCACATCCGCAGCACCAGTGCCCTCACCCTTCGGCTGCAGATTCCTGGCCTCACCTCTAGGGAGAGCGGGCCTGCCACCATCCACACACCCCAACTAGGACAGGCCTAAACCTGCTACAGAGGAAAATAAGCACAGTCAACTAGAACCCTGCTCTGCCTTTGCATTTTAACCCACAGGTTCTTCCGAAGCCTAGCAGAGGAGGCTGACCCCCCCCCCCCATGAATAGCATATCCCTACCCTAGGCCTCTGGAGGAAGCTAGGGAGTCAGGAGACCTTGTCTGGGTCCTGGCTGTACCCCAAGCTCACTGCACCTTCATGCAGATCGCATAACCTGTCAGGGCCTGTGTGATCATCTGTATAAAATAATGAAAGAAGCTGGACATGGTCCAAAGGTCCTCTCCAGCACTGAGACTGTGACCAGGAAGGAGTTAACTAGAGACTGGGCTCTGGGTCAGGAAGGCGAGGGTTAATCTGGGGGGGTGGGGGTGGAGGCTCTCTCTCCTTTTCCTGTGGAGAGTGAGGTTTGGCTGCCACCAAAGTTACTTCCAGTCCCTGCTGTCCCTTCTGCCCTTGTCTGATCCTGCCCAGGGACCCCTACATTCAGCCTCCATACCCAGAGGTGAGTGCGTCCTGAACCCAGGGCTGGGATGGGAAGGCACTGGGGGACCCAAGGGCAGGGAGGCCGGAGCCAAGCCGGTGAGCAAGTTCCCAGCCCACGTCCAGAGCTGAAGCCATGGGCAAAGTTCAGACCACTAACCACAGGACTGGGAGGAGGTGGGCAAAGGGACAGAGGGCACAAGGATGTCTGCCAGGCTTCTAGGGTGGAACGTCCGTGGTGAGCATCAGGGCCAACCCAGGAGGCAGGGAAGAGACAGTGGACACAGACTATTTTGGTCCTTGTGTTTAGGAACTTTTTATAGCCTTGCTGCTCAGGGCTGGGAAGAGGAGAGAGCGCTGGGAGGATACCCATAAGGTCAGACAAGCACAGTGCCCTCCTGAGACCTTGGAATCTGACCCATTGCCTGGTAGAGTTCTTGAGAGCACTGCCAGGCTCTCCTTGCTGCCTGGGTTCCCAGTTACCAACTACCTATATGGACTGACTTACTAGACACTAGATAGGGGTTTGTGAGAGAGAGAGAGCAAGGACAGGTCTGGGCGGTGGGGGGGGCTCCCCCCAACCCTGCAAGTTCTGTTCTTTTGTTGCCTCCTGACTGGAGGTCCCTTCAGCTCTCAGAACTTCTGTGCCCCTTTCAGCTGAATGGAGGATTCGGGAAGGAGGGAGCCGGGGTGGTATGGGGTGTGCTGAGCTGTGTGGGTGGCCCATTCTGTTACTGCCAACAGAACTGTCAGCTCTTGATTTACAGCCCCTCCTGGTCCCCTTCCCCAGTGACAGAGGGGAGGTGGCGGACAAGGGTCACAGGGTCTCAGGATGAGAAGAAGGCAGGGACCCTAAGGGCAGATTTCTGGGAGCCAGTTATTGGGAAGAATTCGTGGAAGCAACTTTTTAGTGAGGCAAAGGGCCCATGTCTAATGGCAATAGCTTGGTTTTATAGCAGCAAGAATAGAAGCAAAACATAAGAGGGAAGTTCTGATCGGCTATGAGAGAAGCCATCTGAACTAGTTCTGCACTGCAAGGCTAGAGACCTGGGTTTCAACCCGTCTCTAACTCTCAGACCTGAGCAAGCCCCTTCCTCTCTACCAATTTCCTTTTCTGTAAATGGAAATGCAGAGGTAGGCGAGGTGGTGTTTACAGGTAGGCATTGAGGAATTCCCTTGGCAGGGGTACAGAGGTGGCAAGTAGCTGACTGACATGACCTGGTGGCCACCTCTCTTTCTTCCCCCTTGGCCCTGCTGGGACTGGGCAGGGCAGTTGGCTGCAATTACTGGAGGCTCCTACCCTGTGGTTATATCCCTGACCTCGGTGCTTGGGGGCGGGAAGGGTGGGCCCTGCTGGAGCCAGCCTGTGGCTGGGGAGCCTTCTTGTCTTGGACTCAAAGTTGCTGGGTTGGGAAGAGGTATTTTTTCCGGTTGAGGCCACTTTCGGGAACTGAACTGGGACCAGCCCCATTTCCTTTTCCAAGTGTCCCACTTGCTGATACTTGCTTGGCATGGCTCTCTGGCCAGATTGGGGCACCCTCAAAGGGGCATGTTTCTGGGTGACCAGGGCGCCCCTGCTCAATGTCTTTGAGGGATAGAGGAGGGGGGAAGGGGTAGCCTGAACCTCTGCCCCTTAGGCACGGTCTGGCCCTTTTAGTTGGGGGAGGGGTGGCTGACTGATCCTATTCCCAGGAATGCCTGCAGGAGAGATGCAGGGACATCTATTCTCTCCCTGACTGACTGTCCCTCTTTCCCTGTAGGACACCCCCCGCCCCCCAGCCAACTGCTCTTGGCTCCTCAAGTAGCTGCCTACATCCAGTGGCTTATGGGGTACTATCCTGCCCAGCTCTGCTAAGATGATCCTGGCCTCTCCCTCCACCCCATCCAGGGGACGGACCCCCAGCGCGGTGGAGAGGCTGGAGGCCGACAAAGCCAAGTATGTCAAGACACACCAGGTGATAGCACGCCGCCAGGAGCCAGCTCTGCGTGGGGGTCCCGGACCGCTCACCCCGCACGCCTGCAATGAGCTGGGCCCCCCTGCATCGCCCAGGACGCCCAGACCCGCCCGCCGGAGCAGCGGCAGGCGGCTGCCCAGGCCTGACTCCCTCATCTTCTACCGCCAGAAGCGGGACTGCAAGGCTTCGGTGAACAAAGAGAACGCCAAGGGCCAGGGGCTGGTGCGGCGCCTCTTCCTGGGCGCCCCCCGAGACGCCCCCTCGAGTAGTCCGGGCCCAACGGAGCGACCAGCGGCTCCTGGGGTTTGGGCAGCGCCCCAAGATGCCCCGGAAGCGGCAGGAAAGCGGGCGCTGTGCCCCACATGCTCACTGCCGCTGTCGGAGAAGGAGCGCTTCTTCAATTACTGCGGCCTGGAGCGCGCGCTGGTGGAGGTGCTGGGCGCTGAGCGCTTCTCTCCGCAGAGCTGGGGCGCGGACGCCAGCCCCCAACCCGGAGCGTCGCCGCCGCCCGGCTCTGGGGACACCAGCGACTGGACGTCCAGCGATGGCGACACGGATCGCCCGGACGGTGCTGACCGCGGCGGCGGCGGCGGCGGCGGCGGCGGCGGCGGCGGCGGCGGCTCAGAGGCGGCGGGCTCGGCGCGGGACGGGCGCCCCCCGGTGTCCGTGGTGGAGCGCAACGCGCGCGTCATCCAGTGGTTGTACGGCTGCCAGCGCGCCCGCGGCCCGCCGCGCGAGTCGGAGGTGTGACTGCCGCCGCTGCGGCCCGAGCGCGCTCCGGGGAGTCCCGGACCCCAGGAGGGTGAAGGGGTGGGCGCAGGGCTGGTCCCGGGCACGGGCAGGGACGCTCCGCCTCCGACGCGCCGGGTGCCTCTAGGGAGCCCTTCCCTCCGGGTTCTTGGTCTCTCCCGGTGAACCTTGGGAGGATGGGACAAATAATTCCGAAGGCCCTTCCCAGAGTAGACGACGGAGGGGGAGGGGGCAGCTACGTGGCTCCTGTGGAGGCCGGGTCTGGGGAGAGAAGCCTGGAGTGGGGGATCCGAGAATCTACTGAATAAAGGCAAAACGTTCATTAAAGGAGTCGTGATGCTGGATTAGAGAGCAGGTATGGAGGAAGGAGGGCCGGGTTTGCGGGGTTACACCCGGGGGTTTTGGAGTGTGGGTTCCAGGCTCACTGTGTGACCCTGGGGAAGCACTTAACCTCCTCGAAGCACAGCTGCACCCCTCGATGATCAGGGTATTTTTGAAACGGTCTTAAAGCACCTTGCAAAGTGCCCCCCTGCCTTATAGAAGTGTTCGATAAACGACAGCCGCTAAGACCACTACTGATTAGTACTCTTGTGATCATCTCCTCCACCGACCCCAGGTCTCCCAACCAGATCCAGGAGCCAGGAATACCGCCTGTGAAGAGTTTTGGGGAGGGGTCTGTTCCAGAAATCTGGGGTCCCCCACCCGAAAAGGGGCCCCATTCCTGGAGATGTGCAGCCTCCTTTTGGTTACTAGCTATGGATGGGCTGAGAAAGGAATAATTCAAAATTGAAGGGACCCGTTCAAAGCAGGATTTTGCTAACCTGCAGCCTCACATCTGGCCACTATCTTCCTTTCCCTCAGAGACACACCAGGTCCTTTGTTTGCTTCATGCGACCACACCTTCAAGTCCCTGCTTAGGGTTCCCCTCTTTGCCTGGGCTACCTTCCCCTTTCTTTCCACTCAATCTTTCCAAGATTACATTTATTCATTCTCCCTCAGAAATTCCTGAATTCCCCGGTCGGCTTCATCTCCTCTGAGCTCCCAAGTGCAGCCTTATTTTTGTGACTCAACTTGCCACCTGTGTGGGACCCGCTGGTCTTCCCCTTGTACAGGGATGGTGCACATAGCAGGGCCACAGGCTATTTGTCGAATTAAAGAGGCTGAACAGGGCAATGAAGCCTGTCCTCTGGGGCCCCCCAGTTTCCTGGAAAGTTGCGCCCTAAATCGGACTAAATCTATCCTTACACCAGGACTGTCTGGTCATTTTTCCCTTGTAGGTTTGTGGGAGAAGGGAGGGGGAAGACCCTTTGAGCTAGACCCGGCCTTGAGGTTGCCCACCCAAAAGCAGTCATCCCCGCTGTCCGGACAAAGACACGCGGTCACACGGGGGGTCGGGTCAGGGTTTTTATGGGCGCGGGGGAAGGAAGGAGCGGGTGCCCTGGTGGGCCGCAGGCTAGTCGCCCTTGGACGCGGCCTTCACCCTCATCTCGGCCAGTTTGTGGGTGAGGAAGCCCCACTTGAAGCCGGCCACGGTGTCGGCCTCCCCCGGCTCGGGGCGCTCGGCAGCCTCCTCCGCGGCCTCGTCCCCCGCTTCGGGGTCCGGCTCCGGGTTGGGTTCGGCGCCGCGCAGTATGGACGCCGCCGCCGCCTGCTGCTGCTGCCACCTGCTGGCGAACGCGTCCCAGAGCCCCGGCCCGCGCGGCTCCGCCTCCGTCGCGGTCACCGCCTGCGAGGGGGACTGCGCCGCCAGCGGGCTGCGGGAGAAGGACGAGCGTCACCGGCCCAGAGGCCCGGGGAGAGGACGAAGAGGGGGATGCGGGGCGCAGGCGCTAGGAGTGGGGCAGGCCGAGCCAGGCGGAGGTCTGGTGACCTGGGGCGCAGGGTGACTGCAGGCCAGGGGAGGAGCTCAGAGGCACAAGGAAAGGGGGCTAGGGTGGGACAGGGTCAGGGGGTGAGGTGAGGGGTCTGGGAAGAGGGAGGCGACACCGGGATTCCCCCGGGAGAGAGTTTAGCAAAGACTCGGGGAGAGCGCGCGGCCTCCGCGAAGCGCGAGGTGCCAGGTGTGGAGAGCGGCGCGGGGAGCCCGGGAGAGGGGCGGGGCCCAGCGGCGCTTGGGGCGGGGTCAGGCTCCCGGAGCGGGTGTCGGGGAAGCCAAGGTTGCGGCCCCGGGGAAAGAGGCAGGGCGGGGGCGGGGATGAGGGTCTGTGATGGAGGGAAAGGAGGACTAGGAAAATGAGGGGACGCTAGAAAAAAGCACGGGTGGAGCGACCCAAGGAAATGAGAAAGGCTTAGATCAGAGCTTAGTGGGGAGGGGCGGGGGGTGGGTGGCAGGGAGTGTGGGGGGAAGGGTAGTCAAGGATTGGTGAGGAGTCTTGAGGTGGGAGCCTCAGATCTGAGGAAGAGTCCTTGGAGCCCTGGGAGGGTCAGGCAGTGACTGCCAGGAGGGAGAAAGGAAACCTTGCGAATGGAGAGATGGGTGGGTCTGGGGGACCCCCGGGAGGAAGGAATAGGGGAGTGTCAAAGAAAGGGGGCGTTGCTGGGCTGGAGGGAAGGCCGGAATAGAGCTAGGAGAGAGGAGCTGCCTGGGGTCCCAACCCCTAACCCCTCAGCTTCAAAGCCTTTCTGATTCAGTGGTTCCTAAATTAGTGTGCCTCGGGTCCTCAGGAGCATGCTGCAAGTATAGATCCCAGCTTCAGGCCATATCCGCTGAATCAGAATCTTTGAAGGAGGGTCTGGCACAAACTCCCTAGGAGGATGAGGGTTTAGACCGGTATCGGGAATCACTGATCTGGGCCACCCTCTGTTCCAAACATCTAAAGTTTCACTTTTCTGTTCCCTGACTGTAGGGAGATGGCCTCTCCCATGTGGATGGGGAGAGAGAGCACCTAAAATACCTTCTAGCACCTCAATCCCAACAGCCCTTTAAGTCCTCCTGAGATCTAACCTAATCTCCAGATATGTTGATTTGGCCTCTTTCCTGCTGAGAGAAACTGAAACAGCCAGGGGCTGGCCCTTCCCCTCCCTCCTTGATGAGAAAGATACACAAATAGACCAGAAAGAAAGGACATGGGAGAAGGGGGACCCCAGGCCCATCCCAGCCCCCACCAACACACACATACTGGTCAGCACAGGGCTCCGGTGGCAGCAGCTTGTCCTCATCTTCTTTGTTAAACAGAGACGACACTGTCAGCCAACCTTTCACCCCAACCCCCTGAACCTGGGAGGAAGGGGCTGGGAATCAGGGAGGGGTCACAGCACCACCTCCCAGGATTCCACAGTAGCCTCTACCGGGTTCCCCCCACCCCCAGGAGTTGGGGTGAAGAAGGAAGAACTCACCCGGCGGGCCAGCTGTGACATGGGATGGCAAGCCTCTTCCGCAGGTCTTGCTGGCTCAGATTCCACTAACGCTGGGTTCCCTCGCTGGGACACAAGACCCCCTCCCTAGCATGAGAAAGGCTCCAGACGAACAGGACCTCCCTCCCCCACTGCTAGCCTGGTATGCACACCCTGGCACCCCAAATCCTCACACCTAAACACCCATCTAGTCCCTTCACACCATCCATCCATCCATACAGGTTATACCTCTACACAAAGCTCCCAATCACATACCTTACCTGTATAGTTAATCCCTGCAGACACCCTTGAGCACACATACCTGCCCTCCCACAGACATATCCACACACACCCAAAAATGTGTGGACAATGGTATGCATGCTGATGTGGACACACACCCGTACTGCGCATGCCTCCACACGGCTATACCTCTTCACCTGTACGTAGATGTACATGCTGTGAAGCACCTACATAAGGACACATACACAGTTATACCATTCATACCTGTGAACTTATACGAATGCAGACATCTGTGCCAAGGCCCACCTGCAGCACACTAAACCTCTCCATCCATCCACAGACACGAAGACAGACATGTACACACACACGCTATACAAACCTGAGACCTGCAAATGCTTTCACAGAGGGATTCAGGAAGAGACTTACACACACCCAGAAATAGTTCTATCTGGTTCACACCTACACATACAACTTCATGAGGTATTTTACATGGATTCCAATCCTACTACTGACCCACAGATACTTCTACACAAGCCCCTCCTTGGACACCATGCCGTCTAGACATAAACTTATTTACAAACATACACACACACCCTTCAGAAATATTTCCGGTCCCTGTGATATCTGTTTGCAGAACTGCCACTTATCACAGCCTCTAGATGCAAGATTGTTCCCAGTTTCAGAGCTTTTTTGATCTTTAATGTTAGGATAAACATGATCCAAGTCTGGCTCTAATCTGATGCTGCGACAGTGACCTATGTGCAAGCACCACTTTTCCTATTTCCAGCACCATAGAGCTCACTCCCTCTTAAGGCAAGCCATCCCAGTTCTGCAGCCCTGCTCATTAGAAAGTTGTGTCAAGCTGCATATACCCTGTGTGGCTACTGCCCTTTGGTCCTGGAAGGATATCTTCCATGTGGTCGCCATTGAGATCTTTGGAGACAATAACCATTCTTCTGGGGGCCCCCAAATCTTCTTCCTCAGTTTTCTTAAATGCCCTGGCTTTCTGTACTGTGCCATTTGTCATCTCTGAATGTGCCAACTGCTTCTGCACAAATATGCCCCCACCCCAAGCCTGTCCCTTGCCCTTCATTGTACCTTTCACTCCTGCTGCCCCTCTGCCATGACCCACCCAGCAAACATGGATGGTACCCACCTCCTCTGCCAGGTCCTCCTCAGATTCCCCACTTAGGGTCTGTAACACTTTGGACTTGTAGGTTTTCCAGAATGCCTGGTTCATGGCTGCAGGGGAAACCGACCTGGCACCCAAGCTCAAGAAGGCAATTGACTCAGTGGGCACCCAGTGGGTCTGGCTCCAGGAACTTGGTGAGGCCGAGAGCCTGTCCCAGGGATCAGGTGACTTCATTAAAGATGCACCAGGCTCCCCAGCTGGCACAGTGCCCAGCAGGTGAACCTGATCCAGAGGAGTCTGGGGTGGGGGTGGGACAGAACTGGCTTCTGTGGCCTCAGCCCCTTGTCTTGACCCATATTGGCCAAGAATAATGAAGACATCTCTATGGAGTCCTCCTTCCTAGCCCTAGGGGTACTTGAATTTGATCTCTTGGAATGGCTCCAGAAAAATCTTTCAGCCACAAAGTCCATTTATAAAGTCTTTGGGCCCAAGACCCACACTGGACTGGTGCCTCTGGGACTGTAGCCATACCAGTTGTGCCTTCAGGGGGGCCTGCCCTAGCTGTGAACTGGGTTGAGGAGGTCCCAAGGCCCCCAGTTGGCACCCTGAGCTTACATTTCACTGCTTTGTCTGGTCTGGAAACTGATTCCTGTCCCCAGGGATGCACGTGCATGTCTCCCTGTTTCCTGGCAACAGGTTCCAAAGAGCTGGAGTCCCTGAATTATTGCTGAGCTCCTCTGGTCAGCCAGGAAGGCACCAGGCTCCGATGAATGGGGAGAGGCTCTCCGGCCCTCTCCCCGCCCTGATCACACGGCCCCTAGGCTGGCTCTCTGCCTTGGCTGCTAGCCCATGCCTGGGAGTCCAGGGCTCAGAAAAGGGGGCAAAGGGGGGGGAGTCCTTCCGTGAGCACCTCCTCGGGGAGAAGCTGACCCCCGGTCAGTCTGAGGGGGTGCCTGAGCACTGCGCTTCCTGAGGAGGAACACGGCTTGCTCACGGATTTGGACGCGGGCGGACGAAGGATGGAGACGCAAGGGAGTAAGGGCGAGGTGGTGAGAAGGCCTTCGTCGGGATCTGGAGGGATCTCTCTCCCGAATCCTGTGGGGGCCGGCGCACGGACTCACTCTCACTCATTAATTCATTTATTCACATCACGGACATTTTTCAGTGCCTCCGGAGATGCTCAAGGCATTTTCCCTCTTCCCACTGACCGCGGAATCCAAGATCTGGGAACCAGCAAGGGGAGACGGTGCCAGGGGATGGCGCAGAGGCAGGCTGGGCCCGGCGGGACGCGAGGGCGGGGGCCGGAAGCCCGGGGCGCGCTGCACCCGCTACCCCGCGACAGCCTCGCCCAGGCGCAGGACGCTGCCCTGGGCCCCGCCCGGCCTCCGTCACTGACGTCGACCGCCGCCCGCGGGCGCTCGGGCTGCGAAGCGCGATGACGTCATCCGGGGCGGTCCGGAGGAGCCCGCGCCGCCCCCGGGCGTCACGTGACGTCACCCAGCAATCCGGAAGCGCCCGCACGTGTGCTCCGCTGCCGGCTCTGAGCCCCCCGGGCCCGTTGTCCCTGGCCATGGGTCGCGCCCGGCGGACAGGTGCGCACCGAGCCCGCTCCCTGGCCCGCCAGATGAAGGCGAAGCGGCGGCGGCCCGACCTCGATGAGATTCACCGCGAGCTGCGGCCCCAGGTCCCCGCGCGGTCTCGGCCGGACCCAGCGTCTGAGCCCGACCCCGACCTGCCGGGGGGCGGCCTGCATCGCTGTCTGGCCTGCGCGTGAGTCCCGGCCGGGCCTGGCCCGGGGAGGAGAAGGGTAGGCGGGACGGGACGGGGGCGTGTGGTCCGGCCCGCGGGACGCGCGGGGTCTCCTCTCGTGGGACCCGTGGGTGGGCTGGCCTCCCATGCGTTCAGGCGCGCAGCCTGGCGTCGGGAAGAGCTCGGTTCAGGGAGGTAGGCGTTACCTGAGAGGCTTCAGCTCACTCTTCTCCTTACCCGCCTCCCATCGCTGCAGGAGGTACTTCATTGATTCCGCCACCCTGAAGACCCACTTCCGATCCAAAGACCACAAGAAAAGGTATGGAGTAAGGAGAGGATTGATGGGTGAGTGCTGGGCACACAGGGCTTGCATCTGGTCAGCTCCCAACTGTCATTCTTCTTTCTCCCAGGCTAAAGCAGCTGAGCGTGGAGCCCTACAGTCAGGAGGAGGCGGAAAGGGCAGCGGGTATGGGCTCTTATGTGACACCCCAGCGACTGGCAGTGCCCATGGAAGTATCCACTGAGGTCCCTGAGATGGTCACAACTCCCTGCATGACCTGAGGCTGCAAAGTGCGGGAGCTGCCCATGGACAGCACTGCAAGGGCTAGGCTGAGAGGGACTGTGCCGGCCTCTTTGGGCCCTGGGTTTGGGGAGTGGATGGCCTCTCCTGGGTGCTCTCACCCCCAATAAAGGAACTGGATAGAGAAGACTTGCCTCTGACTGTAATCTCCAGGCCACTCCCCCAGACTCCTGGGCTGTGGGGTTTCTCTGTTACTCTTGTTTACAGGACCTAGCGTGTCTGTTCCCCACTTGGTCCAGCTTTTCCCTACAGCCTTGCCTTCCCTCAGGGGTCCTGGGCATCTGAGCTGGAGCCTCCAGAGGGAGCCCAAGTCAGTAAAGGAGAGAGGGAGGGTCTGGTTAATGCTGTCCTCTTCCCCATGAGAGCAGGAACTGACCCTCAGAAAAGAAGTGTGTTCCCAAGATTGCAGCCCCCGCTGAGTCACCTCCCCCAGGACCCAGGTGGGAGGCCACCTACTTTATCATCAGGCCTGTGGCGGCCGCCGCTGCCCCACCATCTTCCAGACAGCATAGCAGGAGCCACCCAGTCCAAGGACAGCCAGCAGTGTAGCCACAATCCCAGCCAGTGGACTCCGGGGCTCTGCTTTCAGCTCCCCAGCTATCTGCATCTGAAGGTACACAGAGGGTCCATCTGAGGGGTCAGTTGGAGACTTCTCGGAAGGTAGTGGGTAGGAAGGAACTGGAAGGTACAGTTGGGTGAAGAAGGTACGGATGCCACTGCTGCCCCAGGGAGATTCCACCCCAATCCCTCTCGCTTCACTGCCTATCTGGGCCCTGGCTGCTCAGGCGGCAGGAAACGTGACCGCCTGGCTTCTGGGGGTGTCAGCCCAGCGATGGTAGGGGAAAGTAGGGGGTCGGTGCCAGAAGCCATCGGTGAGAGGTACTTACCTGTAGTACACGGAAGTAGCCAGGGGTCAGGCGTCGAAATCTCATGGTGGATGCCTCTAGTCTCCCTGGCGGCCTGTGGGATGGAAGCAGGAATGAGGATAGCGGTGTTCATGATACCAAGGAGCAGAAATCCGGGCATAGAGGTTTCCGACTTCTCATGTACATGAGAGCCATGCCTCAGAGGATGCTCACCAGCGTCTGCCCTCCCAGGTCTGGCAGGGGGCGGGGCAGATGGACCTTTAAATCTGGTCCCTTCCCCCTCCTGCCCGTCCTGCCAGCCTCAGGAGCAGCTGTCAAGAGAGATCAGCATCAGGCCTGAGCAGCACCTCCCCCACTCACCACGGAGGGCAGGCTGGGTAAGCAGGAGAGGCCTTGCATGATAGCACTTGGGAGTCTTAGACCTGGACAGGTACAGGAGACCCAACCAGAGTTGGGTCCTGGCTCTATCCGTACCCCTCAGATGATTGGATATCACCAGTCAGCCCTCAGCAAAAGAGGGGCAGGGTGTCTTATTAACCCGCCTCTCCCCGCAGACATTGGTAATCCTTTTCACTTGGTTTCTGTTAGATCAAGGGCCCCTACCTTCGGGGAGGGCATATATCGCTTCTTTTTCCAAGATGAAGTTCCCGCAGGGACTTTCCTATTCTTGGCTTGGGGACAGTAATAAAAGGAGTTTAGTATATACTGATTAAGAAAGCTGTCCACGGCATGCTAAAATACAGTAGCTGACTGTGCTAGGCAGTATTCTAAGCAGTAAATGTGTATTATTTCATTTGGTATTGACTATCTCATAAAATGAAAAAAAAAATTAAAAAAGCACATTTTCAGAGTAGCATGTAAAGTATCTGCCCGTGTAGAGAATAGAAACTGGTCCCCACTCCAGAATGGAATAGAGATATAATGACCTGCTGTTAACCTTTGAATGTTTTACAATAAACGTGCAGAAGTAACTTTTATAAACTCAGACAACTATCTTTACTTTTTTTAAGATTTTATTTATTCATGAGAGACAGAGAAAGAGAGAGAGAGAGGCACAGGCAGAGGGAGAAGCAGGCTCCATGCAGGGAGCCTGACATGGGACTCGATCCCGGGACCCCAGGATCACGCCCTGGGCTGAAGGCGGTGCTGAGCCACCGAGGCTGCCCAGAAAACAATCTTTTTTTTTTTTTTTTTTTTTTCCAGAAAACTATCTTTAAAATAGAAGCTACCATTTACTCTGTCCTTACCTCCCTAGCCCTGGCAGGTGACGGCGGCACAAAATAAAGGCAAGATCTTGAATGTTAGGCCCCTAGTCCTTTTAGGGGAGCACGTGAGCACAAGTGGTGAGTTCCTGTCCATTTCTCCCCTGCAGGATTACGTGTTTAGGGAAGGCAGGGGCTGGCTGACTCAGGGTAGGTGTTTGATGGAACTAAGATGGTGGAGACAGGTCTTTGTTTATTGGGCTTCCCCAAAGTGCCACAGGCAGGTCGTTGAAATGAGAGGCAAAAATGTGAAAGAGGGACACAGCACGGAGTAGTGATGAAGGAGCATGTGCCCCACAGGGTGTGAGGGGCATGAAGCAAAGGAGGGAACCAGACTGGTGAGGGCTGTGTTGCACCTTTGGAGCCTACTGGTTCACCAGTGAGGGAGCAAGGCCTGCAGGGACCTGTGGAGATGTTGAAAATAGCAGTCAACAATCTGCATTCATGTTTGATGCCACATGTGAAGATGGGAAGGGGGTCAGCAGAGCTGGCCAAGTTCCAGAGAACTGGATTTATCTGCGAAATTATGGAATGATAACAACTGAAACACACACTATATGAGCCATCCATAGGCCAAGTACAGAATTTGGATTTGGGGCAAGATCATGACAGGCTTTGAAGGCTGGGTGTTGCTCCCCTAGTAGGGATTCCAAAGGGATAGTCAGAGGCCCAGGCTCCTCTTCACAAAATTAAAGCAATAATAACTCAGCTCTATTCCATAAGACAGATTTCAAAATACTTCAAGCAAATCTCCACAGCACTAAGGTCTAGGTGTCCCTGTTTTGGACAGGAAGAAACAGGTTCAGAGAGGTGTGGAGATTAGGTACAGTCACACAGCAAATGATACTGATACTGTTTCTGATTCCAAATTCCTGGGAGTCTCCTGGTCTGGGATAATGGTGGTGATGGTGGTGATAATGGTGACAACAATAAGCAGTATGTTTCAGACTACTGTTTTAAGAGAAAGGCTCCTAACTGGGATTTAGAATTTAGGGGGCCCATAAACTTGGATGGGAAAAAATGATATGTTTTTGCTAACTTGTAATAGAAATTTACCATTTCTGGGGTGCCTGGGTGGCTCAGTTGGTTAGGCATCTGCCTTCGACTCCCGTCATGGCCTCTGGGTCCTAGGATTGAGCACTGAGGCAGGCTCCCAGCTCAGCCAGGAGTCTGTTTTTCCCTCTCCCTCTGTCTCTTCCCCTGTTGTGCTCTCTCTGTCTCTCTCAAATGAATAAATACAAATTTTTTTTAAATTACCATTTTGGGAATCCTTGGGTGGCTCTGTAGTTTAGCGCCTGCCTTTGGCCCAGGGCGTGATCCTGGAGTCCCAGGATCGAGTCCCATATCGGGCTCCCTGCATGGAGCCTGCTTCTCCCTCTGCCTGTGTCTCTGCCTCTCTGTCTCCCTCTGTGTCTCTCATGAATAAATAAATCTCTTAAAAATAAATAGATAAAATTACTATTTCTTTCTACATGGATTGAAGTATGAACAGTATCTGTGGCTTTGTCACCTATTAAAATCACAGATATTTTTATACCAAATTATAGTTATTCAAATATCTCAACATTGTATATGCTCATAATTATTTCAAAATCATGATAGTTATAAACCCATTTCAGACACTCCTGCTATGTAGCTGCCATGGATTGGGCACCTCTAGGTCTAGTAGAGGGTCAGTGACCAAATGGTGAATCTCCCTGTTCTCACACTGGTGACCCAGGCTTCTCCATTATGCTCCTGCATTCCCTATGTTTACTTGTTAACTGATAATGTGAGAGAAGATGAATAAAAGATCACACCACAGTTTAGTGTTCTTCAAGTTGAACACCATGCTGATAACATTAAAAAGGACAATTTAACTTAACAGTCTTGTTATATTTTTTAAAGGTTTTATTCATGAGACACACACAGAGAGAGAAGCAGAGACACAGGCAGAGGGAGAAGCAGGCTCTCCTGAGAGAGCCCTATGTGGGACCCAATCTCTGAACTTCAGGATCATGCCCTGAGACAAAAGCAGAGCTCAACTGCTGAGCCATCCAGGCATCCCCTTGTTACTTTTTTTTTTTGAGATTTTATTTATTCATGATAGAGAGGCAGAGACACAAGCAGAGGGAGAAACAGGCTCCATTCAGGGAGCCTGACACAGGATTCGATCCCGGGACTCCAGGATCATGCCCTGGGCCAAAGGCAGGCGCTGAACCGCTGAGCCACCCAGGGATCCCAAGATTTTATTTATTGATGAGGGACACACAGAGAGAGGCAGAGACATAGGTAAAGGGAGAAGCAGGCTCCCTGCTGGGAGCCAGATGTGTGACTGTATCCCAGGACCCCGGGATCACCTGAGCCAAAGACAGATGATCAACCACTGAGCACCCAGGTACCCAACAGTCTTGTTATCTGATGCTGATAAACACATTACTGTATCATCAATGTATGGATTTTTTTTAAGACGTTATTTTTTCTCTACACCCAACGTGGGACTCAAACTCACAACCCCAAGAGCAAGAGTTGCACACTCTACTGACTGAGCCCGCCAGGCTCCCCAATCATAAATCCGTGTTTTAAATATGTTTTGGTTATGATTCTCTTCCTTGTAATCTTCAGCATTTCTTTAATGCTTCCAAAAGCCCAATTCTGAGAAAGGGTCCATCCGTTTCACCAGACTGCCAGAAGGGTCTGTGTGTGTGCCCAAAACAGAGGGGGACTAGAAACCCCTGTTCCAAAAAGTTTTGGCGCTATTAAGACAGGTACTCGGCACAGCAGCCCATTTTGCGGAGAACCATGCACGGTGGGTAGGGTTTTGGAGCTAACAAGCTGCAAAGCTGGTTTTCGCTGCCAGGGTTCTGGCTCCTTCTGTGCTCTGACTTGTTTTGTTTTGAGGAGCCTCTTTTGAGGTCAAAGTGCAGTTTGGGGCGGGATCCCGGCCCGCTCCAAAGTCGCCAGGGTCGCAGAGCGGCGGCACCGCCCCGGGTCAGGCGGCCGGGCAGCCCGCGGGGGCGGGAGGCGGGGCGGCGGCGGGCCAATGGCAGCGGCAGCGCCTCACCTGGCCGTGCCCGTGCGCCCAGGTGTGCTGCTGGCTCCGCCCGGGGCCCGGCCCGGGGCCCTCCCCAGGCCGGACTCCGGGAGCGGAAATTCCTGCGCGGGCGGGCCCGGCGGGAGCGGCTGCGGGCGGGCGGTCCGGGCCATGGAGCCAGTAGCGACCTGGAGCCCCGGGAAGGTGGCGGCTTGGCTGAGAGGTGGGCCTGGGCAGAGTCGGGCTGGAGGGGCGCTGGCACGAGCAGACGAAACGGAAAAGGGACGTGCCAGGTCTGTCAGCGGCTTGGTCAACAAGTAGTTCGGCGCGCCTGCCGCGTACGCGGTCCTGGGCCAGGCGGAGGGATCGACGAGACGACCCGGGGGCCGGGAGCTCAGCAGGGGTCCCCCAGCGCCGCGCCAGGGGCCGCGGGGGTGCGGGCGGGGAGGCGGCGCCTGCGGGATGAAAACAGAGGGACGGGCCGGCGCCCACGGCCGCCCAAGCGCCTTCATCTTCCCTCCGCCCCAGGGCTCGGTGGGCTGGTATTAAACCCATTTATCAGAAGCGGAAACTGACGCACTGAGCCAGGAAGTGATTTGCTAGGGCTGGGCAACAGGGCCCGTCCTCCTGTCTTTTCCCTTCTCTCCACTTTGAGAGAAACAGAAGGCCCACTCAGACCGAAGGGGTTGGCACAGCCGCATCCTGGGGCCTCGGGGGAGAGGACGTGGTGGCCAGAGTCACTGAGCCCCGAAGGCGGGGAAAGGGCCCAGACTGCAGCTGGAGAGGGGAGGGGAGTCCTGACAGCCCTCCCGGGGAGCCCGAGCGGGGAGGGGAGTGGAGCTCCCTGCTGGCAGGCTCAGGCCGAGCAGCCCTGGAAAAGCAGGGCTTTAGGGCTGGAGTCAGACTCCCAGGCTGAGTTCCAGGCCCCACCGCTCCACTCACCAGCTCTGCGACCAGAGGTCTCGGTTTCTCTGTCCGTAAGATTAGAAAGTCAACAGCCATCTCATGGAGTAGACAAAATGAGACCGTCGCAGCAGGTGCCTAGCCTGCGTGGCTCAAGGTAGACTTGGGAGGAAGGCGGCGCAGCAAGGTCACCGTACTCGGCAGAGGAGCTGCCTGAGGGCTGGAGCCCTGGAGTAGCAGGTCCACCAACTCCCAGTCCAGTGTTCTTAATGTCACACGGGGAACGAGGAAGAGCTATTAATGACCGCTCACATTCCCTAATGATGGAGCCTCACTTGGGATGGAAGGAACTCCTTCAAAGAGTGAGCAAGCTACTTCATTTCTATTTGTATCCATTTTCCCACCTATAAAATGAGGATAATAATAGTCGTTACCTCCTACATTCAGTGAGCACCAAATGTGTTAATACATAGAAAACCCTTAAAATCTTGCCTAGCACATAAGCTTTCAATGGAATTTTTCCTGTCTTCGGTCTGCCTCGTCTACCTTGTGCCAGGCATGGGCTAGAGTTAAGGAGGAACAGTTTTGGATGGCCTAGAGCATGAGGGGCAGTGGGAGCTGGAGAGATCCCAACCCACCCCGGGGAGTTATGGAAAGCTTCCTGGAGGGAGTTAGATTGAAAGGGAGGGTGAAGGAGCTAGAAGAATCCAGGCAGAAGAAATAGTGCATGTGAGGACCCTGAGGCAAAAGAGCATTCCAGGAGCTCCAGGGAGTTAGGGCTCTGGATCTAGAGTATTGAGTTTGAGGGGCTGTGCCAGAGGATGAGACTGGAGAGTCAGGGGGGGCCTGATCATACAGGGCCTTGTAGATCAGGGTAGAGTCTGGTGATGATACCATGGCAGCTATTACTGTCTACCGTGGAATGTAGGGAATGGTCCACGTGTTCCATGTCATTTAATACCCACATGATCAGAAAGTAGGTGCTTTTATTGTTGCCATTTCACAGGTGAGGAAGCTGAGGCATAGAGTGATTAATTTACTTGCTCAGTAAATTAGTCTGATCTAGTCTCATCTGTGAAATGGGCAGAACACGCCCTGGGTCCCAGGATTGTTGTTAGGAGCAGATGGGAGGAAAGAGGGCTTTGTGAGAATGAAGAAGTGGCCTGAAAGCCCTGCTCTCCCTCTAGGCCTCGATGACTCCCTACAGGACTACTGCTTTGAGGAATGGGAACTGCCTGGCAAGTACCTGCTCCAGCTCTGTCCCCGAAGCCTTGAGGCTCTGACCGTGTGGCCTCTGGGCCACCAGGAGCTCATCCTGGAAGGGGTGGAACAGCTCCGGGCCCTGGTGAGTGAATGGTGGCCACACTTGTGCAGCTTCCACCCATCTGGGGGTTGCTGATGAGGGGCCGTCTACTGCCAGGAGATAACCTGCCTTTTTTTCTGGCACAGAGCTCTGGGCTACAGACAGAGAACCTTCAGAGCCTGACAGAGAGATTGCTGGAGGGGACTTATGCTTTCCAGAGCTTAGTCCAAGGTCACCTGGAGGGCTGTGTGGAGCCCCCTGCCCATGTCCTCAGTGCAGCTGTGAAACTGATACATGAGGCCCATACCCTCCTCTTCTGGCTCAACAGGTACCCGGGGCTCCTCCTAAGACCCTGGTTGGGCCAGCTGATGAGGGGGACCCTCCTCGTCCTTGGCCTCCTCTGGGACCTGGGAATGAAGAACAGAGCTTGGCTGTTCCGATGTGGAGCAGGGCAAGAAGATTATTTGGTCTGTGTTGGGGGCATCAGGGCACCTGGCTTCCCACCCACCCCCAGCTTGTAATCAGAACAGTCAACACTGCATGAAGAGTTTCTTTACTCCCTTCAACTGCTGCCGCTTATCCCATAGGTCCCGGCTCAAATGTCACCTCTCTGGGAAGCCTTCCCTGTTGTACGTTCTCAGAGCTCCCTATACTTCACAGCAGATCAAATCATATCATTATTGATGTAATCATAGGTTTAAGGTCTGTCTCCCCGGTGCCTAGAACAGGGCTTGGCATGTATTATGCACTTGACAAATAAGTCCTTTGCTAAGCTCTTTAGATTTATCAGTCATCTCGTTTACCCCAACCAAAACCCATCAGGGCGGATATTATCTCTCCCCATGTGTCAGACAGGTAGTTGGCTCTGAGTGGTTCCATGACTTGACTGGTCATCACAGTCCCCTAATCACTGTTCCACCCTTCCCCCTGCCAGATACCTCTTCTCCCACTTAAACGACTTCTCGGCCTGCCAGAAGATTGGGGAGTTGTGCGGGGAGCTGGGCCAGGCCTTGCAGGAGGTAGGAGAACCAAAGGCCGGGCTTGGCCTGGGCCATAGAGACCAAGTCAGGCTAGAGCTTTTTATAACCTATGAATCAGCACAGGATCGGGTGTGGGGGTTGGGAAGAGGCAGGCACAGGAAGAAAGGAGGCCTGGCCACTGGGTAGGGGCAATGGGGGTGTGGGGTCTTCTAGCTGGCAGGGGTGGCTTGGGAAGTTTAACTCTCAGGAAAAAGTGGAGCCAGGGAGGGCATGTATGGTGATTTCTGGGCTTGGCGTCAGGGGATGAGACCTTGGAGCCAAAGCTCTGAGGCTGTGTAGTTCTAGAAGGAGACCAGCACACAGGACAG
Source organism: Canis aureus (assembly GCF_053574225.1). Lineage (NCBI taxonomy): Eukaryota > Metazoa > Chordata > Mammalia > Carnivora > Canidae > Canis > Canis aureus. The sequence continues at coordinate 74,621,659 of NC_135615.1, read as the reverse complement.
AGTGGGACTATAGGGAAGCCCCCCCTGCCCTTGGGAGAAGGCAGTGCCCCTGACTCGGGGAAGGCTGACGCCCTCTCTGCTTCCAGGACACTCCAGCGGCTGAGAAGGAGAGCAAAGTCCTGAGGATTGTGAGTATGGGTTTGGTTGAGTGGGGAGTTGGGGTGGCGGTGGGACGAGGTTCAGGCTGGCCATCCTGCTCCCCCTCCCCCAGTGCAGCCACGTGGTCGGGATCTGCCACAACATCCTGAGCTGCAGCCCCCAGGAGCTGCTGGAGCAGAGGGCAGTGCTGGAGCCTGTGCAGCTGGACGACCCTTTGGTGAGCCCTGCTCTCTTGGCAGCCTTGTCTGGGCCCTGAAATATGGCTCTAGGAACCCGCGGAATCCTGTATTCTGTACAGCTCTTAAAGGCCCAGAGGGCTTTCCTGGGGTCTCATGTCGTTAAGTACTTTCTCCAATTTTGAGGGGCTTTAGCTGGTGTGGTCTCAGGTGACACATTCCAGCCCTGGGACACAGACATGGCAGGTTAGGGGACTGGGACTTTCTTGCTTTAATCTTTGACTGCTTGAGAAAACCAGAGACCCCAGCCCTGCCCCTGTCCTGCCCCAGCCCTGCTTATCCTTTCTGGAGGGCTGCTGAGAATCTCATTAGCCCACAAGCCCCACTTCCCTCTGGCCCCTATTGGAGAAGGAGGCGGGACCCAGAGAAGAGTGGCAGGCCCAACGTCACACAGCAGTGCTGTCCTGGGGCCAACTAGCTCCCCAGTTCCACCCACCCAAGAATTCTGGTCCCCCATTACTCTCGGTGACTGCCGCCTCTGCCTCGGCAGGGCCTGGAAATCCACACCACCAGTAACTGCCTGCACTTTGTGTCCTGTGTGGGAACCCAGGTGAGAATCCCACGCCTTTCTCAGCTGCCTGCCCCAAGGCCCCCTTATTACCCTCCAGCTGAGCCCACTTCAGGCCCATGGAGAGCAAACCCTATGAGCCTACCCCACCTACCAGGTCCCTGCCAACACTCGGCTGCAAATCCTGCCTGGAGACGAGATTGTCCAGGTCAATGAGCAGGTGGTGGTGAGTGAGAAGGGGAGGGACATAGGGGGTGGGCAGCAGTGAAGGGACTACTGAATAGAAGCCAGGGCTGGTGGGTGGGGAGGGCCCCTTGTGGAGACCAGGCTTATGGGGGCTGCCATCCGGGTCAGAGTGGCCTTGGTAGAGTCAAGGTGAAGGGGCTGGTGGGGGCCTCCTGGAGGAGGAGTGGCAGGAGGCGGAGGGTGAGGGCAAGGGCTGTTGGCTTAGCTCAGAGCCTCCTGGGCAGTTCCAGCAGCCCAGCACCCCTGCCCGCCCCCTGCTCTGTCCCCCAGGTGGGCTGGCCCCATAAGAATGTGATGAGGGAGCTGCTGCGGGAGCCAGCCGGGGCCACCTTAGTGCTGAAGAAGGTCCCGGTGCCAAAGACCCCTCCACAGGTACCTGCCCCCAGCCCTGCCCCTGTCCTGCTCTCAGACCCCTGTCACCAGCTCCATCACCATTTCTGGTTGTTCCCCCAGACCTCTCCTCAAGCCCTGGGCTCTCCACAGCGGACAGTCCCCTCACCCCCCTCACCGGCTCGCCCCCCACTGTCTCCCAGGTAACGGGCTCCCCCCCCCCACTATCTCCCAGGTAACAGGCTCTGCCCCAGGTGGGTTTTGGTGTCAGTGCCCTGGGCTCACTCATCTCATCTCTCCTCGCTCTCCCCAGCACCCCATCTGAAGACATCTTTGCCTTTGACCTGACTTCAAACCCAAGGCCTGGACCCAGCACTGCCTGGACAGGTAGTTTCAAAGTCCCACCAGGTGGCAGATGCCCTGGGCAAGACATGTTGGATGCCTGGCTCTGACCCGCAAAGTCTGACATCCTCACCCTACTGCCTAGCCTGGGGTTGGGCTCATGGACCCTCCTCTCTCGTTCCTCCTGACAGACTCTACCTCCCTCGACCTTGAGTCCCTGCCCATTCCCCCTGCATCCCCAGCCACACTCCCAGCAGGAGTAGCAGATACTCAGAAGCCCCCAGAACACCCTGACAAGGTAAGGTGAGGGCTCGGCAAGGACAAGTTGTATGGCTTCAGACCAGGACCCTTCTGTAACCCCTTATGGCCTTTTCAGAGTCCTGTTCCTGGTCGGAAGAAATCAAAAGGTAAGAGATGTACTTGACTAGGTGGGGGTCCCTTGATATGAGGTCTTCAAAGTTTTTATAGTATCTGGCAAGACCACCCCTCACATTGCACACACAGTCTCCCCTGAACAGCTGGGTGTGACAGACCTGTGCTTCCAGCCTGGGCCTCTCACCAGCTCTGTGACTTTGGGCTAATGGCTCATCCTCTGATCTTCCATTTCCTCTTCTCTAAAATGGGAAGAGTCAGCTCTACCTCAGGCAGACACCTGTGACATTTCAAGCACAGAGCACGGGTTCAGCAGTATCAGCTGGGAATGCTGGTAGGGGGGCAGGGAGCAGGTTTGGGAGTCCAGGACACCGTGTCAGCCCCTAATCACCCAGGCCGTGCTGTGCTGCTGCAGGCGTGGCAACTCGACTGAGTCGCAGGCGGGTGTCCTGCCGGGAACTGGGCCAGCCAGACTGTGACGGCTGGCTCCTGCTGCGCAAGGTGCCTGGTGGCTTCATGGGCCCGCGCTGGCGCCGCTGCTGGTTTGTGCTCAAGAGACACACGCTTTACTGGTACCACCAGCCCCAGGTGAGCCCCCCACCACATACATGGGTTAGCAAGTGAATCAGAGCCATGATTTTCATCCTTACTCCACCAGTCTGCTCCCCCTGTGGTCACAGGAAGGCCACAGGCCCCCTCCCTGAGCCCTATGTATAGAATAAGATCACTCTTTGGAGAAAGATGAACTAATATGTGTGTAAGAGCAGCCTGAGAAAGGTATCACGGGCAGTGTAGAGAGAGTCACCTTTACTCTGCCCACCTTTCCTTCCTCTTCTGTTACCCTGTCTATCCTAGTGATGGGCCATTTGTTCAACTTCTTATTCAATGAATGTTCAGGTGCCTACTGTGTACCCAGCTCTGGGCTGCGTACTAGGGACAGAGGGAGGATGGGACAGTCCCTGCTACTCCAGGCTGGTAGTGGTAAGGATGAGTGCACACCCCAGGCCAGTTCAGCGAACCCATGCTATGATAAAGGAGAATCCCAGGGGTGGGTAGGAGCCCTGCAGAGGTGGACAGTCCAACCTGGAACGTCAAGAAGGCTGAGAAATCAATGCCTGGAGGTTAGTCAGATGGAAAGATGAAAAAACCAGGAAGGGAGAAGAGAGTTTGCAAAGTTCAGGGGTATGGAGCAGCTTCCTGCATCTCTAATAACACAACAAATGCATAAGCAGTCTTTTCTTCTGTGGCCGTCTTCCTGGATATCTTTGGCTCCTCTTTCCTGGCTCAAAGGCACCTCTTGGTCACACACTTTGCCCCATCCCAGATTCCTGCCCTGAGCTCTAGGCATTGGGAGATTTGTGGTTGGAAAGCCCAGGAGCTGCCCCTCCACCGCCCCACCCCCAGGAGCCTGACTGGGCCTCCAGGGTCTTGGGGCTGCAGGCTGACCCTTACCCTGTAATTCCCCCCAGGATGAGAAGGCTGAAGGTCTCATCAATGTTTCCAACTACAGTCTGGAAAGCGGTCAGGATCAGAAGAAAAAATAGTTAAGTCTTGGAGTGTGACACTGGGGGGTGGGCTGAGAAAGGGAGAAAGAAGGAGAAGTAGGGGGGAGGAGGATGCACCAGGTAGCTAGGGTTCCCAGTGCAGCCTCATGGGTTCTGGATGGGCACAGCCAGGCTGAGTGAGGCCTCTGTGCTCCCTGGCAGTGTGTTCCAGCTCACCCATGACGTGTACAAACCCTTCATTTTCGCTGCTGACACCCTGGAGGATCTGAGCATGTGAGTGCCAGCCCCCATCCCCACCCCCTTACCTCCCAGCTTCCACATGAGTGCTTGTGAGCCTGGCTTAGGAACCTGGATTCCGATCCCTGTTCTCTGATGGTGGCTGATCAAGGCACTCACTTCTCCAAGCCTCAGTTTCATCATCTATAAAATGGGTTAGTTCGAGTTCCTACCTCTCAGAGGTACTCTGAGGGTTAAGTTAGAAGATGATAACAGGTGAAAATCCCCTAGCATACAGTAGACGGAAACTCCGAGACCCATTTGCTCCTACACAGGTGGGTGCGCCATCTAATTACCTGCATTTCCAAGTACCAGTCTTCACGCCGGGCCTCCCTGCTCCGAGAAGAAGGTGGGTGTCTCACAGGGGTAGGTCTCACCAGGTCTCAGCTGAGCCTCTGTCTTTCCTGGGATGGGGGCTGGGAACTCCAATGCCCCAGCCACTCTCTGGCCTCCTAAAACCCTGTGATGCTTAGTGGGCTCCCAATTGCTCCTGTTCCCCCAGACTGCTACAGTGAGACAGAAGCAGAAGACCCTGACGATGACGCTGGGTCCCGATCAGCCTCGGTGAGTAGGAGATGAGTGTGTGTGTGGGGGTACATCCGTAGCGCTCAGAATGATACCCACTTCTCCTCCCACCCTGCCCACAGCCCTGCCCAGCCCAAGTCTGGGGTCCGCTCCATGGAGACACATCACCTGCAGCTACCCCGACGCAGGGCAGTCCACGGACATCCTTTGGCTCACCAACAGGTGTTGTGCTGGGGTTGGGAGCGGAGATGGAGGGCAGGGGGTGGGAGCGGAGATGGAGGGCAGGGGGTGGGCACATGGTCATCTGCCCCCCTCCCCCACAGACAACAGTGAAGGGGCGCTGGAAGGAATGGTGCGGGGGCTGAGGCAGGGTGGCGTGTCCCTCCTGGGCCAGCCGCAGCCCCTCACTCAGGAACAATGGCGGAGCTCTTTCATGCGGCGCAACCGAGACCCCCAGCAAAATGAGCTAGTGCACCGCGTACGAGCACTACAGAGCACACTCAAGGTCAGCTGGAGGGCACTGGGCATGGTGGAGGACAGGGCTCCGGGCTTGTGGTTCTGCTTCCTGGCCTGAGCTCTGGGCCCAGCTGTGGACCGAACCAGTTCCAGGCTCCCAGAGCCTGCCTCTCCTTGTGAGGGTTGGGGCTGGAGCGGGCCAGGTGCTGGGTTCCAAGCACTGGACCCCAGAGTGAGCCCTGAGCTCGGGCTCTGCCCCTCTCCCTAGGTGATCATGCCCCCGAGCTCCCACTCTCTTCACAGGCAAAGCTGCAGGAGCTTCAGGCTTTGGAGGAAGTGCTGGGTGACCCCGAGCTGACAGGAGAGAAGTTCCGACAGTGGAAGGAGCAGAACCAAGATCTCTACTTGGAGAGCCTGGGGGCCGGGGCAGTGGTGCAAGCTGAAGGCCCCTCCCAAGTCCTGAGCTCTGACCCCAGAGAACAGCCTTCCCACCCCCTGCCCTCTGACCCTGAGGAGCAGTCCCATCTCTGCCCCCGGACCCCAGAGAGCAACTTCCAGCCTCCTGACCTCTGACCCTGGTCAGTACTCTGGCTCCTGACCTCTGGCCTCGAAGACCACCTCAACCCCCCAGCCTCTGACACACCCAGGACAGGGCCCCTGCCGGCTCTGTTCAAGGTCAGAAGTAGTGCTACCCCGAGATGGCCCCCTCTGCCTAAGCGTCCACCATTTCTGCTCCTCTCTCCCCTGGAGTGGGGTCAAGTGAAGTGAACTCTGTGCCATCCTCTCTCTTGCCAATGAAGTGGTGGGAAGCTGGCCTGCAAGAAATTCTCTCCCACCTCATCCTCTGACCTGTGGGGGCACAAACCCGTTCCCTGCCTAGTCTTGTATAGGTGTTCATTTTACACAAGAAACACTTTCAACAAAATAAAATCAATCATATCTAAAATGAATCCACATGTGCCTTTGCCTTCCATATTAGAACCAGGAATCTGCTCTCAGAGGGGACAAGCATGGAAAGGTATCAGGACAGGAATGGGCAGCTCGGGTGGCTCAGCGGTTTAGCCTTGCCTTCGGCCCAGGGCCTGATCCTGGAGACCCGGGATCGAGTCCCACGTCGGGCTCCCTGCATGGAGCCTGCTTCTCCCTCTGCCTGTGTCTCTGCCTCTCTCTCTCTCTCTCTCTCTGTGTGTCTCTCATGAATAAATAAATAAAATATCAAAAAAAAAAGGGGGGGGGCAGGAATGCTCTTGGTAACTGGTCCGCCATGTGTGCAGACCACTGGCCTGAGCCCTATTCCTGAAGTTCTGTGCCTCTCAGGATGAGAGCTGCTGATCAATAGCCAGTGAGGGCCTCCGCTTATGCCCATCTCTTTCCCACCCTTCAGAAACCAGGGGGTACTCTCCTGCCCCCTCCCCAGGGAGGCACAGAGAAACAATAGACTGGCCTTTCTCTCGATGGAGAAACATACCTGTGTGGAAGGACAGGGTGGATGGCCCTGAGACAGGTTGTGGATGGTGAAGCTGGTGGGGACAGGTACAGGTTAAGGTCTTCTGGGAGGAGGATCTCTTCTCTTCCTCCTCCCAGTCTCCCCTCCAGCTCCTGGACCCAGAGTAAGGCCATGCCCCTCTGTCTCCATCCAGGGGTGTACAAGAAACCTGACTTGTTCCCATCAGCCTCTGACCCCTGACTCCAGCCCAGCCCCTCAGTGCCCCAGGCTTCCTCCGTGGGGTACCCAGGGGAGTCAGTGGGAGGAGCTTTTCTTGAAGCTCAAGAATTCCTTGGTGGAATGTGGACAGCTGGAGGTCACAGAGTCCTCTATGATATCACCACGAGGGGGAGCAAGACCACTTGGAATGAAGTTTCTTTGACAGGTGGGAGGAGACTGAGCAGCTATGATAGACAGCCCAAAGAAGTGGTGGCAGCAGTGGACTGACACCAATGTTAAACCTTTTAATATCATGGTAGGTGGCCCCTGCCTTGGCCCACCAAGCTGGGCACATTGGGGGGTGAGGGAGTGGGGGTGCAGGTGCATCGTGCTGGGTCCCAGGGACAGAGGCTGCACTGATGGGCTCTCTCCTCACCCTTGCAGAGGGCCACTCATGAGCCCTACGCCTGGCCTGAGGAGCAAGTGCTCATCAACCGCCAAGACATCATGAGCACAAAGGTAAGGAGGAAGCTGGGGCTGCACCTGCAGGCCCCCTGCCTCCCGCCTCCATGGTCACCCTTGTGCAGCAGTATTTCCTGGGGAGGGGGGAGGCAGCAGGCTGTCACAATGACTCTCCCTCTTCTAATTTCTAAACATCCTCCCTGAGGACCCTCCCCAGCGGTGACTTCTGCAGTGACCCCATCATGGTTTGTTAGGACCCACCTGGCAGTGCTCCCCACGGGAACTTCTATATAATGACAGTCACTCTCTGCCAGAGCCCCTAAAGGTCTCCCTTGCAATGACTCCCACAAAGATCCCCCAGCAGTCACCCTCTCTTAGTGGCCATTTAGGTAGTGGCTCCTACACTGATGCCCCCATTTCATGACCCCTCTCGGGCAACTTGTCCCCCTAGAGCAGCACCCCCCCCCCCGAGGGCCCCCATTCACTGAGAACAAACATTCAGGCAGAGGCCTCCCACAGTGATGCCTGCCTGAAGGAAGGTCCCCCACCCTCTCCCAGGATGCCTGGGACATACAGGAGTTCATCACTCGCATGTATGTCAAGCAGCTGCTTCGACACCCGGCCTTCCAGTTCCTGCTGGCCTTGCTGCTGGTGGTCAACGCCATCACCATTGCTCTGCGCACCAACTCCTTCCTTGGCCAGGTGGGACTCCAGCCTGACCTCTGCCCCCTCTGATCTCACGGTGGACCTGGGCAAGGCGCTTTTGTCTCTGGGCCTCAGGCTCCTCATCTGTTCATGATGATTGCATCGAATGTTCTTCAAGGGCCTGTCAGCTCTGACCTTCTAGAGAACTAGAGATCAAGGAAGACTTTATGGTGGAGGGGACCCAGAATTGAGGAAGATGTTGGATCTGTAGAGAGGTAGGGCAGGAGAAAAATGGTGTGTGCAGAGGCAGACAGCTGGGTGCCTGGTGGGGAAGGGTATCCCATTTTAGTCAATAGTCACCATGAGAAGATCACTCTGTGCCAGGGTTCTAGGTATGATCACAGCAGACCTAAGGCTGTCTCAGACACAAGTGTGTCATTACAAATGCCTGCCTGAGTGTCACGGAGTACGTGGGCGCTCAGAATTAGCATCAAACCTAATTTGTACCGTCAGGGAAGGCTTCCTGGGGAGAAAAAGAATGCTTCAGATGAGAATAAAAGTAAGTGGAAGTCAGCCAGGCAGAAACAAGTGGGAAAGCATGTTTGGGGATGGAAGAAACAGCTTGTGAGCAAGTTCTGTATGTCCATCTTGAAGTCCAGTATGATTTTGGTCCTATCCTTGATGTTTTAATTTCCTACAAGGAGTATACTACATCCACAAATTGCGCCATTTGAAATCAGTATTTTAAAAATGTCCAGTGTGGCAGCTGATGATTTCATAGAGGTGGTTAGCAGCAAGCTGGCGCAGGGTCTTTATGTTCTCTTAAGGAGGATGGCTTCTGTCATTGGAAAGCCAGGAGATGGTTTAAAGCTTGGAAGTCACATGACCAGACGTGTGTTTTAGAAAACTTATACTCACTCCCACAGGGTGGACCATAGAAGAGAGGGTGCTAGGAGCGGGAAAAGATGGGCCAGCAGGACTATATTGTGATTTTAAGTGAAAGATGGTGGGGCTTAGATCTGGGCAAGGGTCATGGATAAAAGAGATTGCATACATCGAGGAGTCAAATTCATGGGCCTTCCTGATTGCTTTGCTTTGCTTGCTTGCTTGCTTGCTTGCTTTCAGATTTATTTATTGGGGCACCTGGGTGACTCAGTTAAGTGTCTGCCTTCAGCTCATGTCATGATCCCAGGAGCCAAGGATTGAGCCCTGCATTGGGCTCCCTGGTCAGTGAGGAGTCTGCTTCTCACTCTCCTTCTGCCTCTCCCCATGCTTGTGCTCATGCTCTTTCTCTCTCAAATAAATAAAGAAAATCTTTTTAAAAAAGATGTATTTATTTGAGAGAGAAAGAGGAGAGAGTGAACAGGGGGAGGGGCAGAGAGCTAGGGAGACCCTGCTGAGTGAGGAGCTTGATGAGGTAGGGCTAGATCCCAGGACCCTAAGATCATGACCTGAGCTGAAATCAAGAGTCAGTCACTTAGCCAACTGAGCCACCCAGGCATCCCCTGTCTGCTTTTCTTTACAACTAACACTTAGTGAGCACTTATTACCTGCTGCCTTGTTTAACATACCTTGTCACCTCACACATGTAGAGAAAGGGAGAACAAGGAGTTTCATTTCTAGCTTGAGCAGCTGTGCGGGGACCATGGTGTTTGTCGGGATATGGGGGACATAGGACCATGAGCAGCTTTGGGGAGGATGCTGAGGTCAGTTTGAGTTGAGTAGTGTTCGAGATGTGCATGCAAAATCCACACAGAAATGTCTAGGGAGAGGTTAGAGGTCAATTCTAAAACCCTGCCAAGAGGTCGGGGGTAGAGATGGCAAAATGAGGGTGGACAGCATCTGAGTGGATGGCTGCCAGACGCTAAAGGAGTAGAGGAGGCCACCTGGAGAGTATCCAGTGAGAAGGGATGAACGCCAGGACAGAGCACTGAGGAGAGCATCCCAGTGAAGGACAGAGAATAGAGGATGAGGCACAAAAGGAGACTGAGAACAGGTGGCCAGAGGACTGGGAGGCCCCGGGAGAATGTGCTGTCAAGGAGGATGTGCAGGGCCAGAAGAGGCACAAGAGGAGGCCAGGGAAGGATCATGGTGCATCCCTGGGTTTAATGCTTGTGGCCTTGACAAGAGTGGCCTCTAGTGTGGTGGAGGCATAAACCCAACAGCCAAGATGGCAGAATGAATGTGCTTCCATCCGTCAACTGTGAAATCAGTTCAGACTGCAGATACCAACATTTTGATATAGAATGAAAAAGAATGAAATAGAAGTTGTATGTGTGTATGTGAGGGAGAAGGGGAGGTGGGAGCAAGAGGGAGGCGGAGTATTTTGCTGTGAAATATAAAACACATCTCTTACTGTGGGTCCCAGTCAAACATGCTAAAGGCCCTGGTGGAGGATATGTATCCATGAAGGTCAAATCCTAGGGGACTGTGAATGCCAGACTGGTTTTGAACCTTGCCTTGCAGGCTACTGGGAGACATGGCAGGCTTGTGGGTAAAGATAGCAACTCTGATTTAGCCATAGATGCTCATGACTTGAAGAAGGAAGAAGGACTATTTAGGAAGCTCTTACAGTAGACAGGGAGGAGGGCTTATTGCCTCCTGGGGCCAGCAGAATCGAGCTGAGGGAACAGATGAGGGAAAAGAAAGTGCTTCCTCATTGTAGGCTGACATCCCTGGCCTGTGATACCCTTTGGGAATTTGGAACAGGTAGGAAGCCCATAACCTTAACCTCCTGTCTGGGTTTAAGAAGCTCTGCCCAGCCTCTCTTTGGCCAGTGGATACAGGTGATGGCAAGGTGTGGGAACCAGGAGGCCTCTGTGTGTAACAGTGACTCTTGAGTCACTGAGTCTGTTGGCCATGGAAGTGAAGGAAGGGAAGAGTCCTTACAAGACTTTGGTAACTGCCAAAGTGGAGTTGAGGGCTGGGAGCTGTTAGTGGGGTCACAAACTATAGTAGGGTCATAGCCTCATGAAAGACTGGGAGAAAGTGAGTTGGATTTTAAAAAGAATTCAAGGTCATCAAATCTTCCATCCATCATCCATCAGTCCACCCAGGGAACTGGATCCATGAGTGTGAGGGATGTGCAGGAGTCTGGTCAGGCCTTCCCTGGGGAATTTGGGTGCTGGAGCATCAGGAGTAGTTGGGACAACCAGAGAAGGAAGGATGGGGCTTGGTGTCCAACATTTCAGGGTCCAGGGCTTTTTTTTCCCCCAATCCTGGAGCCTGTCCTGCCTCTCCCCAACTTCTCTTTCTCAAGTACCCCTATTCTAGAGGTTGGGAGCAAAGGTTTATAGTCAGACAACAGTCTTTACTGCTAACTGGCTGACCTTGGGCACCTCTCTGATTCCTCTTCCTTGAGATGGGAATAAAACCAACTTTGTAGGACGATGGTGATGCTACCATGAATGACACATGTACATGGAAAATGTGCTTTAAAGAGAACTGCAAAGATGCTGAGGATGAAGAGCAGCAGGGATATGGGCCTTTCTTCCCCCACAGGTGCTCCTCTCTCTGGCCTCACCCAGGCTCTGCTCCAATGACCTCCCTGACCTCTCTTTTTCTCTGTCTTCCATGTAGAAACACTATGAGTTGTTCTCTACCATAGATGACATTGTGCTGACCATCCTTATCTGTGAGGTTCTCCTCGGCTGGCTAAATGGCTTCTGGATTTTCTGGAAGGTGAGATCCTGGGCCCTCCCTGCCATCGCCCCAACTCCTCCTTAGGGACTGTACCCCACCCCTGTGCTTTTGACCTAACAAGCTGAATGTGTGTGTGTGTGTGTGTGTGTGTGTGAGTGTGGTGTGGAGAGACTGACTGTTCCTGACACGTCTGTGATGCAGCAGAAAATAACTTGCAGCCTCCCTGAGTTCCAGCCCCTGGGTTAGCCTTCCCCTGCTCTGTGATCTTGGGAAAACCTTGATTTCCTTACCTGAGAAATGAGTTTGAGGGTTTTCACCTTAATTTACAGAGTTCAAGAGCAGAAGTCAGCTAACTTTCTGTAAAGGGCCAAATAAATACTTTAAGCTATGTGAGCCATACAGTCTGTGTTACAAACACTCACTTCTGCCGCGGAGCACAAAAACCCTGTGGACAGTGCAGACAAACAGAGCAGGGCTGTGTTCTCAATAAGTAGTACTCATGGACACTGAAATTGGAACTTTATATCATTTTCACTTGTCACAAAATATTGTTTTGAATTTCTCCCTAACCATTAAAAAATATGAAAGCCATTCTCAGCCTGACGGCCTTACAGGGAAAAAAAAAAAAAAAAAAAAAGGTCCCTGGCTAGATTTGGCCCAGAGGCTATAGCTTGCTGACTCAGTTCTGGAGAGTGTCAGCGAACTGTCTGGGTGGGAACAGGTCTTAATGTTACGTTAAATGACACAAAGACTCAAACTTTCTTCCAATAGGACTTCTACAGTCAAATGATTTCTGAAGTCAAGGGATGTATTTTGCCTTTGGGCATGTTTGAGAAGAGGCTTTAAAAAAACCTATCAGGGGCGCCTGGGTGGCTCAGTGGTTGTCTGCCTTTGGCCCAGTGCATGATCCCAGGGTCCTGGGATCGAGCTGCGCATCAGGCTCCCCACAGGGAGCCCACTTCTCCCTCTGCCTATATCTCTGCCTCTCTTTGTGTCTCTCATGAATAAATAAGTAAAATCTTTAAAAAAAAAAAAACTATCAGGGGGGCCTGGGGGCCTCAGTCAGTAGAGCTAGCAACTTTTGATCTCAGGGTTGTGAGTTCAAGCCCCAGGTTGGGTATAGAGACGGCTTAAAAATAAAATCTTAAAAAAAAAGAACTGTTGGGATGCCTGGGTGGCTCAGTGGTTGAGTGTCTGCCTTCAGCTCAGTGCGTGAACCTGGAGTTCTGGGATCAAGTCCCACGTCGGGCTCCCTGCGTGGAGCCTGCTTCTCCCTCTGCCTGTGTCTCTGCCTCTCTCTCTCTCTCTCTCTCTCTCTCTGTCTCTCATGAATAAATAAATAAAATCTTAAAAAAAAAAAAGAACTGTCAAGTATTTATACCTTTCATGAAAAGAAAATATCATCTAAATACCATTACCAGGAGGTGCCTGGGTGGCTCAATCCATTGAGTCTGACTTCGGCTCAGGTCATGGTCTCCCAGGCCTAGGATGGAGCCCCTTGGCTGGCTTCCCACTCAGCGAGGAGTCTGTCCCTCTGCCCCTTCTACTGCTCCTGTTCTCTCTCTCTCTTTCTTTCAGGTAAATAAATAAAATCTTTTAAAAATAAATAAATACCATTACCAGGACAACCATTTAGAATTATAAGCTTTCCAGGGGTTAGAGGTTTCACTCCATAGAACACAGAGCATAGAACCCAGAACATTTCTGAAGTCTGGATGTCTTAAAGACTGCTTTGTGCAAATAACATTTGCAGTGATGTTTATTAACAGAAAAGAATGGGCTGGTGCTATTTACATGTTTCCACACTTAAGAGGAGAGTAGGTGCCATGCTTTTTGTCACCATTTCATTGTACCACTTTACCAGAACTAGCCCCAGGACACAGGCAGACACCTGTTCCCTGAGAGAAAACATCTCCTTCTTCATCTCTTCTTGAGGTTTCTTTTCAGCAGAGTTAGGGAGTCCACATTTTCTTAACAATGTTTTTTAAATTTTTAAAAAAGATTTTGTTTATTCATGAGAGACACACAGAGAGAGGCAGAGACATAGGCAGAGGGAGAAGCAGGCTCCCTGCGGGGAGCCTGATTTGGGACTCAGTCCCAGAACTCTGGGATCACAACCTGAGGCAAAGGCAGATGTTCAACCACTGAGCCACCCAGGTGCCCCTATTTTTTTTTTTATTCTTTTGTTTGTTTGTTTGTTTTAAGTAAGCTCTATTCCCAGTGTGTAGGGCTTGAACTCATGACCCTGAGATCAAGAGTCACATGCTCTACTAAGCCAGCCATGTGCCCCAGGGGGCTTGTACTTTCAAGACTAAGCCCCAGCGTTTCGTTAGCACAAAAGAATTGAAGCAAGACTGAGAATCTTGTGTTCCTCTGAGGCACTCTGCTTATCTCCTAAATCAAGGTTTCTCAATCTTGGCTGGCACTACTGACAAATTTTGGCCTGGGTAATCCTTAGCAGTAGGGGCTGTGGACTGGAGGATGTTCAGAAGCATTCCTAGCCTCTTCCCACTAGATGTCATTAGCACTTTCCTAGTTGTGACAACCAAGAATGTCCTCAGACATTCCCAAATGTCCCCTGAAGGGGAAAACCATCCCTGGGCTGAGCGCTAATGTCCTAAACCCTAACCTTCATCCGGGCCAGGATCCCAGTGCCAAAAGCCAGGGCTTGTTAGAGACTGCTTCTGCTTCCTCCTTCCTCACCCCCCTCCCTTCCTCTAGGTCCTGGTTTACAAAACCTGCTCCCTGTTGAATGGCTCTTGTGGAAGGGGAGGCAAGAGGAGGGAAAGGGGAAATGCAGGAAAGGGAGGAAATTCTGTAAATTAATATCTCAAAATATTACCCAGCCCCATAGGAATCCTCAAAATTTTGTCCCCAGCTCTTCCTTTCTTCTGCCCTGTGGGGTCCCTTCCTCCTCCTCACCCCCACAGCCTATTAATCACTATTTCACCACCTAAATATTTCTCAAATCCTTCAAATTACTGCAGTGGTTCCCTACTGTTTATAGAATCGGGTCCAATTGCTTTATCGTGCTGAAGGCCTTCCGTGATGTGGCTTGCTTACTTCTGCAGCCTTATTATTCTGTGCTCTGCCCTTGATGTACCAACCACCAAACTGCTTGTAGTTGCATTCCCCAACACACACACACACACAGCTGCTGCTTCTTACCTCCATGCTTTTGTCCAAGCTGACCCCTAGCCCAGATAGGGAAAAAGAGAGCTCCCTGACACTTTATTCATTTACTTTATTCCTGCTTACAGCTTAATACTCAGTTTAGATGTCTTCTCTTCCAGGAAGTCCTCCTGTCTCTGCTAGACCAGTTGAGGTGTTGCTATCCCTCCCTGATACTGTGTAATTATCTCTCTCATATGGAGTTTAAATTTACTATCTCTCTTCCTGGAAATAGTCTGTGTGCCCCACAGGGCAGAAATCCTGTTTCTTCACAATCCAGTTCTGGGTTCAGGGTCTGGGCATATAGTAGGAGCTTCATACTGACTGGGGAGGGGGCTGGATCTGTACAGACTTACATCTCCTTTTGGATGTGTAGGCACAGGCATGCTGAATGTGGGATACCAGGAGGGCTTGTGTTCATTGGAATGCCCGATACATTTAAAAACATTTTTTTCCATTAAAAAATAGTTTCCAGGGCACCTGGGTGGCTCAGTGGTTGAGCATCTGCCTTGGGCTCAGGTGGTGATCCTGGGGTTGAGTCCCACATCAGGCTCCCTGCATGGGGCCTGCTTCTCCCTCTGGCCATGTCTCTGCCTCTCTGTGTATGTCTCTCATGAATAAATAAATAATATCTTTTAAAAATAGTTTCCTTTTTGAATATTTAATGCAGGTACAGATTGGTCAAAACTATATTGAAAGGTATGCAGAGAATATTTCCTTCCATTCCTTCTCTTCATCTCTTCCCCTCCCCTTCCCTGTAATCTGTTTATATTCATCATCATTTGTTTATCCTCACAGTGTATTTTGCAATCATAAGCTAATATGTACATGTTTTAACCTTCACTTTCCTGTATCCTCCTCCCCTTGTATTTTGCTTTTGTCACTTAATGGATCCTGGTCACCTTTCTATATCATCAGCACATGGATCCTTCTCATTCTTCTTTTCTGGCTACACAGTGCTCTATGGTTTACCCAACCAGTGTCTCATTGCCAGACACTTGAGTTGTTTTTAACCTTACACAAATGTCATTTTGTATTGGGACCAGAGTTCCCACGAGTCAGATTTTCTGAAGTGGGATCACTGGTTAAAAGGTCAATGTATCCAGGGGCACCCTGGGTGGCTCAGCGGTTTAGCGCTTCCTTCAGCCCAGGACCTGATCCTGGAGACCTGGGATCAAGTCCCACATCGGGCTCCCTGCATGGAGCCTACTTCTCCCTCTGCCTGTGTCTGTGCCTCTCTCTCTCTTTCTCTGTGTCTCTCATGAATAAATAAATACAATCTTAAAAAAAAAAAAAAAAAGGTCAATGCATCCATTGTTTGCTACCTAAATTCCCCTCTTTGGTGGCTCTGCTTGAACTTTTTGTACATGGGAGCTTCCTTTGTCCCCACTCTTTTCTTTATCTTTTTTTTTTTTTTTTTTTTTAAGATTTTATTTATTTGAGTGACCGAGAGAAAGTGCATGTGTGCCCACAAGCAGGAGAGACAGAGAGAGGACCAGATTCACTGCTGAGCAGGGAGCCCTTACATGGGGCTCCATCCCAGGGTCATGGGATTGTGACCCGAGCCAAAGGCAGCCACTTAACTGACTGAGCCACCCAGGCATACCCTCTGTCCCTGCTCCTATATGACTCTGTGCCTTCCTGAACAAAGCACTTGTAAAAATTCTCTGTCTCTCTCCCTCTCTCTCTCATACAGTGAGAGCTAGTTCACTTCTGAATGGGCCACTGAAGCAGTATTCTTTAATGTTTTTCTTAGTATTTATTTGTATTATATTATTGTCGTGTGTGTCACACGAAACCTGAAGCATCCAAACATTCTCCCATCACCTAACTGTAGGGCAAGGCCATTTTCAGCATTGCACTAGCCAAGGTGGGTGCTCAGCTTAGAAACTAGCTGTGTGTATGTGAATGTCCACTGTATGCCTCTGAGATGGCACTTGGCTGTTGATGTGCATATGAGACAGCGAGTGCCTGTGTGTTTTGTGGCACATTTGGGGGGCAGCAGAAGTAAGAGCAGTGAATGGCAGATGACCAGCCCTGCCCTGAGAGGAACATTGACGCTCCTATCCTTGGGATGGTGGGAGGGCAGACCCAGGATGTCCCCAGGGGCTGGGCCTGATAGACCCCACTGGGGCTGGCCCACCCCCCTCCCAGGACGGCTGGAACATCCTCAACTTCCTTATCATCTTTATCTTGCTCCTGGGGTTCTTCATTAATGAACTCAATGTCATCGCTATCACCTATACCCTCAGGTGAGCTGGGAACTCTGGGGTAAAGAGGGGACCAGTAAAAAAAAGGGGGGGGGACCAGTCTGGACCCTGGGAACGAGATGGATGGTGGGGATCATCTCTGCCCATCTGGGCAGGTCAGGGGGCAGTGGGGAGGAGGGTCTCGGAAGGGCTGAGGGGCACCCCTGAGAGGCTGTGACACAGGGCGCTTCGTCTGGTACATGTATGCATGGCGGTGGAGCCTCTGGCCCGGATCATCCGTGTCATCCTGCAGTCGGTGCCTGATATGGCCAATATCATGACCCTCATCCTTTTCTTCATGCTGGTCAGTGCCCTCCCCTATCCCCAGGTGCTCCCCTTCCCCGAACAGGGTCCCTTGGGTCACTGGGGATACGGGGTGTCTGGAGAAGAAGAGAAGCCTATGGGCCTGCATCCCCGTGGTTCCCTTGCTGGCATTCATTTGCATGGCATTTGCATGTTCATTGTCTCCAAGGTCCTTTAGCCATTTTCTTTGGTCTCTTGGACAGGTGTTTTCTGTGTTTGGGGTCACCCTCTTTGGTGCGTTTCTGCCCATGCACTTCCAGAACATGCAGGTTGCCCTGTATACCCTCTTCATCTGCATCACTCAGGATGGTTGGGTGGACATCTACAATGACTTTCAGTAAGTGCCTTAGGGGTGTCTCCCACATCCCCTCCCCCAAGCAGGGCAGGGCAGTGGGGGTAGGGCTCCGGGGCTTGGAAACAGAATGGCCCAGCAGGAGGGGGCTGCCTGGGGCTCCAAACTGGTGAAAAGGAGACCCCTGGGACTGGTCGTGGTCAGCTTGAAGCCTTGTCCCCCTTGAAATTCACCCCTACGAAATCCTAAGGCAGACCTGCTCATGAATATTTTCCCCTGTCAAGCTCAACAACTGTGTAGTTGAGCAAGAAAGCAGATCTGAGGCTTCAGGACAGCCTCCCAGCCCACATTCAAGCCCATTGCCTGGACTCCTGGGAACTTAGAGTCTCATTTCATTCACTTTTAGACTTGCTGCCCAAGGTCATTTTTGGTCACAGATGGTCACCAGATTCTGTTCTTTACTTCTTTTCCATTACATCTAAACCCTATTTGTGTCCAGTCCCCTCCAGGGAATGGGTCCCCAGGACTGATTTCTTTTTATCACTTGTGAGAGTAGAAGCACAGTTGGCAAAGGGCTTTTGTAGGCATTGCCCATTATGATATAGGTAGTAGAAAAATCATAGGGTGTGCAATAAAGGTAGACTGGAGACTGGGCTTTTGAGTCTTTGCTCCATGACACTAGCCATGCAACCTTGGACAAGTTACTTCGTCTCTCTTCCAAGCCTCAGCTTGTTCACCGGCCACTTGGGGATTACAATAATTAACTATGTCTGAGTTGCTATGAGAATCAATAGAGAAAAGCTGTACAAATCTCTTAGCAGAGAGCCTGGCACAGAATATATATATACACATATATATGTGTGTGTTGTGTGTATGGAAAGAGAAAGAGAGAAAGACCTTATTACCTAGGAAAATATTTTAGGGGAGATTCATAATAAAGTGTTAAAAATGGATAAGCTTTTTTCCTATATATCTTCCTTCTGATCCTTCTATAATGAGCTTGAATTACTTTTGATGATAATAAGAAAAACATAGAGTATGGCCAATAGATTAAACTTGATAATGCTGATGTATAAATCCCCACCTTAGAGGGCTGGCTTGAGGCCCATGCCTGTCTCTGGCAGTACAGCAGGTGCTCAGCAAAGAGCAGCTACTTAGACGGTCAGAGCAGGCATTAGATCTGCCCAACAGCAGTGAGGTAGCAGAAGTCCCAGTAGGCCTTGAAATAATGACCCCATTTCATAGATGGGGAAACTGAGACTCAAAAGTCCAGGGAGGTGATGGGGCCCCTGCCTGCCATCTCCAGGATAGAGACAAGAGAGTATGCAATGGAGATTGGGGGCGCCATCTACTTTGCCACCTTCATCACCATCGGTGCCTTCATTGGCATCAACTTATTGGTCGTTGTGGTGACCACGAATCTGGAGCAAATGATGAAGGCAGGAGAGCACGGGAAATTGTGTCAAATAAACTTCAATGAGGTGAGTGGGATGGGGAGGGCAGAAGGGAAGAGAGGGTGAACGTAAGAGTGCTGACTAGAGCACACCCGTGTGTGTGTGTGTGTGTGTGTGTGTGTGTGTGTGTGTGCTCGCACGCACACGTGCACAGGCACGCTTGCACACTCAAGGGCCTGGAGAAAGTCAAGCCTGAGACCTGGGGGCACCATCCCCTACCTTGAGTGCCATCTGAAGGGTGTGGATTTCCTAGATGTCTTGTTTCTGTGGCAACACAAAACTGAGTGGTGAGGTGACCTTAGGGCAGGTAACCAACCTAAGCCTTGATTTCTTCCTCTGTAAAATGGGAATAATAATCATACTTCCCTCATAGGACTATTATGAGAATTACATGGATGAATGAGCAGTAGTTGGCACACATGTAGAATTCATTAAATGTTAGTTACAGGGTTATTCATTCAAGGGTGGAACTTCCAAAAGGTTGGTGGGAGTGGAGGGTGGAGTACTTTCCAAAGTGTCTATAGACTGTGGGCTATGACTTGAGAGTTGGCCAGGCTTTAGAAGTTTGCTGGGTAGGATTTATCAGGAGTGAAACTGGGCGCTAAGTTTTGAAAAGGAGTGAGAATTTTCAGAGGTGGGGGAGGGGCTTATGCATTTGAAGTTGAGCTCCCACAGCAGGGTAGGGGGTGCTAAGATTGGACCCACAGCAGGGTAGGGGGTGCTAAGATTGGAGCTGAGATGAGGGGCTTTAGTACCTTGGTGTCCTAAGAGACTCATCCTCCCCACAAGCCAAGCAGGAAGGAGCTGGGGGAGGGGTGGCAGCTGAGCTGTCTGTCTCCTCCCCATTTCCTTCTTCCCAGAGAGGCAGGGAGGTGGAGGATGGAAGAAACGAGTTGCCACTGGTACACTGTGTGGTCGCCCGTTTGGAGATGTCTGGCCTCCCTCTGGAGCCATTTTCGGGGGGCAACCTATCTAACCTCTCAGAAAACACCTGTGACAACTTTTGTTTGGTGCTCGAGGCAATACAGGAGAACTTGATGCAGTACAAGGAGATTCGAGATGAGCTCAACACGTAGGGCGGGTACTGGGGGTACCCCGAGTCCCGTGAGTCCCGGCTGAGCGGAGCCTCAGATTCTTCTGGCTTCACGCCCTCACCATTTTTATAATGTGGACCCTGGGGCCCAGAGAGGTTTAAATGACTTGCTGGGGGTCCGTGAGTGGAGGAGCGGGAATCCAGATCATCCTGTTCCTTCCATCTCACAGGAGCTCACAGCCTGGCCTGGATCTCCATAGAGTGAAGGGGGAGGGCGAAGCGGGGTGGATGCCAGGGACGAGGTGGGAGGGCAGCCCACTCTTCCGCTCCCCCCCCCCATGCTCCCCCAGCCCTTAGAAAGTACTCACCCCTCCGCCCCCAGGATAGTGGAGGAGGTACGCTCCATCCGCTTCAACCAGGAGCAGGAGGAGGAGCTGATGCACAAGCACTTGTCATTGAACGCGTCGGTGGAGAGCGGGTCCTCCCTGGACATCCGCGACATGACCTGCCAGCAAGACTTGATCACTGCGCTCATCAATAGGGAAAAGGTGCATGCAGCTTCCCCCTCCCACCCAATAAGTGCTCGCCCGGCCCCCTCCCCCAGCCCAGCCTAGCCTCTGCCCCATTAGTCAAACTTTCTGTCTAATCAGAGATCTGATCCCCTGCGTGGCCTCCCACGCACTGCAGCAGCCACCGCTGATCCGGTTAGGTTCCACCCTTTCCTACTCCTCCGAGAGGCTCTGCCCCCACCCATCAGGCTCCTCCCACTGAGTCACTTAAGTCTCTATTGCCCTCAAACCTACCCCTTCTTAGGATGGCTGGAGCCAGCTCAGTTTCTGCCCGGTGGCAGATACCTAGGCCCACGGTGGGCAGGGGATCCCTGGGTTCTCGCTAGAGTGCATCAGAACAGACTCCTCCGGAGGGAGGAAGCTTCTAGGGAGAAAAAGGCACACACCCACAAGACTTAGTTACTTTCTCTGCTTCCCACTGCACCTGACTGAGCTAGAATGATCCAGAGCCTTGTGAATGTCCACAGCCTGGGCTCCCAAGCTGGGAGAGGATACTAGGCAGCTAGAGTCTGATATATGAAGGACTTCCCCGGGGAAGCCTGGTGGGGTAGCTGCTGAAGCTAGTGGAGGGCAGTGAGGGAGTGTGTGCTGTGTGAAGGTAGGGGATTGACAAACCCCTTGGTTTGCAGGTTCAGGAATCCAACCCGAACATACTCCTTAACAAACACAAGACTAGCCGATGAGAGGCAGGATGGGAGCCAAGAGGCCTGAGCACACACACCCAGCCGCTGCATCTTCCTGCATCTCTGCATGACTTGGCACAGCTTGGCCTGAGCCCATCCTCTCCCTTACACCTAGGCAGAGGCCTGGGGCTGTAAAGGGGGTGGCGGCTCCAGGGCTTGTGCCTGTGAGCCCCAGGTCCAGAGGAATTCAGATGGACAAGGATGCTGGAGAAGAGAGGGAGCCCCACAGCAAGGATGAGCACAGAAGGGGTTGCTGGCCAAGGCAGCCAGGATTTGTCCTAAGGGTGGACATCTCTAGCCCCCTGCTTGGGCTTAAGCACCAAGAGGAGAAAGGTGAGGCCAGTGGGGCCAGGCATCTGTGTACTGACAATAAAGTTTTGTGTTGGGATCAATATGTCTGAGTGGTGGATCTCCAATCCCCTTGGGGCAATCTTGCCTCAGTCTGATGGGCAAGACAGATCTTGCCCCTTAAAAGCCTGATTGTCTAGAGGGAGAGTTGCTGACTGCCCTCTAGAGCTTTCCAGTCTGATGGGAGAGTGAATCTGCACCCTGAAAACATAATCTCCCCTTAGTGTTCTAATTTTTTTGTTGGGGGAGGGGGTGGGAATCTGCTTCTCATGGCTGGAAACCCCAGTCTGATGAAGGAGACAGCCTGAAGGTAGAGAAGACTGGCCCTCATTCTGGGATGCTCTTCTCTGATGAGATCACCCACTGACCAAGTCATACAGGTACAGGCACTTCTATCCTGGGACAATGGAGAGCAACTGGGAAAGCATGGATCTTGGCAGCTTTCCAGAGGTGAGGAGCACTGAAGTTTGCTGGAAGATAGGAGGAGGAGTTTGTGGGTCAGGTGAATGAAATCTGGTGGGGTACTTGGGACCTGTGAGGTCTCCTTGGGACCTTCAGACTAAAGACTATTGAGAGCCACAGCAAGTTCCTGAGCTAGGCCACCCAAGAGTTTGAGAAAGTTGCAGCAGTCCTAGGCACTAGGAAGAGCTGCCTTAGAGGACTGGATTCTCGTCCTTGAGTAAGTTACTGGGCCTCATTTTCCCCATCTGTGCAGTGGGGAGAGGGTCAGATTGATCTCCAGCTCTAAAATCAACTGGCCAGCTCTTAGCCCAAGAGTTGGGAGACCAGTAAGTTCATCCATGTTGCTGAGACTCTGATTCCCGGGTGTTGGGTTGAGGGGGAAGGCTGGAAGGCCCAGAGCTCTGCCAGCTGGTCAGCAAAGGCTGAC
Source organism: Canis aureus (assembly GCF_053574225.1). Taxonomy (NCBI): domain Eukaryota; kingdom Metazoa; phylum Chordata; class Mammalia; order Carnivora; family Canidae; genus Canis; species Canis aureus. Next base: position 74,599,379 of record NC_135615.1, on the reverse strand, counting down.
ATTTAGGGGCCTTGGGGATATTCATCA